>NC_090373.1:105675773-106285544 GCF_036365525.1 Heterodontus francisci | reverse complement strand
ACCTAGATATTTTGCTCGAGTCTGTGGAGTGGGACTTGAACCCTCATACGTCCAACTCAGAGGTAAGAGTGCTATCACTGAGCCAAAGTTGACACATAAGACTATCTTGTAATCTTGTAACCAGGGATGCACACAGCAATCTTCTTGACAGGACAATTGCAGTTCCTGTCCGGAATCCAAATAGCAACTATCAGTAGCTGCAGTGTAAAAGCATTCCCACGTAACAGTTAAAGTAGAGCTATAGTTTACATTCTTACCACTTTTAAGAAACTATTCTATCAAAAATAATGGGCAATGATATTGATGTTTCTTTGTTCTGACACCAAGGATAGCATCAACTTTTCACCGAAGTGCCTCTACTGGTTATGAGTGGTGTTTACCTTTTGATGGAGCTTTTTGCTTTGTTTCTTCTTTTGCTATAATCTTTCTTTCAGGTTTTTGTCTTTTAGTCTCTGTGAGTGAAAGCACATACATCAAGAATGTGAAAACAACAAAAACACAACTAAAATAATGCCTGGGAAAAGGATGTCATAAAACAAAATCCATTTTCAAGGAAAACAAAGTCTGGTAATTATGGTGCACAAAGTATATTATTTTCATCAAAATCTGATATAATTTCAGCATAAATACAAATGGATTTGAATGGATAGCCAGTAAAATATCATCACAATATAGAATATAGTACTATTTCCTCTATTGTCAGTATTGTGTTTTATGCATTAATTCAGTCAGAGTTGTAATGAAATAAACAAACTAATGAAAATATGTTGAAGGCTAAGCAAAGATTCTTACCTGGTGGTGCAGCTGAAAAAGACAAAGAAGGGGATACAATCATTTAAAAAATAATTCCATATATCATTTTTCTATAATCAAAACATGGAAATAACTATCATGTTGGCATAGCCAGTTTCTACACTGCCTTTTGCTTTTAGGCACATTGCATGGTTTCATGTGACAACGATCAGTAAAACCGGTAAAAAGGATAAGACCATAAGAAAGCGTAAATCATGGAAAGTTCATCAGCCCTCTGAACTGATCCCTAATGATGTACCTTGTACAATTTGCATTTATGTGGAGTTTATCTATTCTTTTTATAGGAAGAAATGATACTTTGTGCTATTAGTAGATGAACATTTAACTTATTCATATGAAATCCTTTTGCCTGTTACTTTAATAGGGGAGCTAATCTATTCATTTTATTTATATTTAAATCATTTATACACTAATGCCTCAATTAAAATAGTAGACAAATGAATTTCATATGAATATAACCTGTTCATCAGCTAATTTCACATGGTATGGTTACGTTGCATTATTCTTTTGATGGGGACAAGCAACATCAGGTAAAATCTCCAACACAAAAGAGTGTATTTTCCCTTTGTTTGCTATGCTTCAATGCACTTTGGAGTTCCCTTAAGATTAAGATTTATAACAAAAGTTATAAGCTTAATCAAAATTTGGTCATATATCTTTTATCAAAATAAACTTTGAGCCGCGTGTTATTCAATGCTGGCACAAGAGCATGCCATAACATGCAGTGTAGAATGCAGGTGAACACTCTCAGAAATGGTGACTTTCTAATCTTAGTTTACTTTTCGATGCTTTCTGTTGCTGGAAGGTGGGATAAGATTGGGCGGCTAGTTTTTTCAGCTGGTGCAGACACGATGGGCTGAATGGCCTCTTTCTGTGCTGTAACTTTTCTATGGTTTCTATTAGTTGGTCTCTCAAGAAGATGCTGAGATGGATGTCCAGTATTTCCCCACAGGAAAAGAAAAATGGTAGCTGGAGGGAAAATTATCCTTGTACATCTTCCGGTAGTCAGTTAGAGGAATAGTGATGGTACAGGTTTGTGAATAGGTAGCTTGCTTATCATCTTGGCCATGGAATGATTCCCTCTGCTTCCCCAGTGCCTTAGTGGGTAAATGTAGTCTTCAGCATGTAAATAAGTTATACAAGCAGTTCCTATACATGGTCCCTGACCTGTGCTGTGTAAACTGATATTAGTCCACATGGCATTAAGAGTTCTATAATAGGCCTTAGAAACCTGGGATCGGCCAAGTAAAAATCAGCGAGATTTCTGTTCCAGATTGCTGTCCAATGACCACTGATGAAATGCATGCATGTTCTGGACACTGGATGATAGATGGCCACGTCTTGGTTGTGAGTCTGCTATGTAAAATAGCCTGTTAACCCTTTTACTCTGGGCTCACACAAAAAGGCCACTTAGGTGAAGCACCGGAGGGTTGAGCACCTATGAACTAGAGACCAGCAGCATCTTCAGGACACGAGGGAAAAAATTAGAAAATAATCCCAAAATTTCACCATTTAATCATACTAAATCTAAATATTACACAGTTGACAGATTCTAATTATTTTAAGTAGAGTAAAGCAGTTTAGTAAATAAGTATTATAAAATGCATTTCCCTATAGACATGTGCATTTGACTTTCAATCTGTTTGTATGAGTAAAAGCTTCTTTGCAGCAAAACTCACTGGAATATTTACAAAGAAAATCAATCCTATTGGGATTTAAGAAAGACATGGAGAAGGAATGAAAACTGCAGGGTTTGAGATATATATCCCATGTCTGCCCTGTCAAGAAAATGTGCCAGCTAAATTGTGGAATTTCAATGTGTGCACTGTTTTCTCAGATGTGCATGTGTCGTTTAATGGAGAACTCAAATATGATGAATTCTGCGGTGGCCACTGCTGGGACTGCACCCAGCTGACAGAAGCAAGAGGGTTGCTGGCCTGGAAACAAGTTTTGGGGCCTTGCCGAGGACAATCAGGCGGACCCCAGCGAGGCAACGGGTGTTGATTGGTTGGGGGGGGGTCTTTATTTTAGTTGGGATGGTTGGGGCTTCGGAGGGTAGCCCTCCGTGGGGCACAGGGTGCCAGATCATGAGGGCCCCCCAGCCTGCAAGAAGGATGCCAGGCCTTTACCTGGTGGCCTTCTAGGGGCCTTTGCCGTCTGGCTGGTAAAATACCAGCAGCAATGGGAGGAAGCTCTTAAGTAACAGTTAATTGGCCAATTAAGGGCCTTGAATGGCTTGGGGCGGGCGGACCATTTCTTGCCTCTGCTACCCCACGTAAAATTGCAGGTGGGCAGGAAGGCTTCGGGAATGGCACCCCCCCCCACCTCCCACTCAATTTTACAGCCCCCCTACCCAACCCTGCATGCCACCAGCCCACTCTTGTGTGTAGGGCCATTAAATTCCGGCCTGCATTTTATTTTCAAAACTCTCCACAGCTGTGTTCTGTAGAGGAATCTATTAAACCTGCAACATTGGCCCAGGTTTTGTGGTGAGGCTAACAGAGCTCACTGTAATTAAACAGTAAATCAGACTGTAACTTCTGGCAACCACACATGCACTGTTAAAGCAGAAATCAGAAAGCTAGTGTTCAAGTTAACCTGCTCCCCCAGAAGCTGCACAATGACAGTATCTCGCCAAGAGAATTGTCAGTGAAACATATGGAAAGGCATGAAGTTGCTGTACTTATGTGTTAGATACCCACGTAACATGACCGGAAAAGTTAGGAGTGGACGATTCATCTCTGCCTCCTCTTGAGGTTCCCAGCATCACAGATGCCAGACTTCAGCCAATCTGATTCACTCAATGTGATTTCAGAAAACAGTTGGATGCACTGGATACTGCAAAGGCTATGGGCCGTGACAACGTTCTGGCAATCATACTGAAGACGTGCTCCAGAACTGGCTGCGCTCTTAGCGAAGCTGCTCCAGTACAGCTACAACACTGGCATCTATCCGGCAATGTGGAAAATTGCCCAGGTAGGTCCTGTACACAAAAAACAGGACAAATCCAACCTTGCCAATTATCACCCTATCAGTCTACTCTCAATCATCAGCAAAGTGATGGACGGGGTCGTCGACAATGCTATCAAGCGGCATTTGCTCAGCAATAACCTGCTCAATGAGGCCACTCACTCAGCTCCTGACCTCATAACAGCCTTGGTCCAAACATGGACAAAAGAGCTGAATTCAAGAGGTGAGGTGAGAGCGACTGCCCTTGACATCAAGGCAGCATTTGACCGAGTATGGCATCAAGGAGCCTTAGCAAAACTGGAGACAATAGGAATCGGGGGAAAATTCTCCACTGGTTGGAGTTGTACCTAGCACAAAGGAAGATGGTTGTGGTTATTGGAAGTCAATCATCTCAGTCCCATGACATCACTGCAGGAGATTCTCAGGGTAGTGTCTTATGCCCAACCATCTTCAGCTGCTTTGTCAATGACCTTTCCTCAACCATAAGGCGAGAAGTGGGGATGTTCACTGATGATTGCACAATGTTCACCACCATTCGCAACTCCTTAGATACTGAATCAGCCCGTGTCCAGATGCAGCTAGGCCTGGACAACATCCAGGCTTGGGCTGATAAGTGACAAGTGACATTCGCGCCACACAAGTGCCAGGCAATGACCATCGCAAATAAGAGAGAATCTAACTATCCGCCTTTCATGTTTGTGTTACCGTTGCTGAATCCCCCACTATCAACATCCTGGGGGTCACTATTAACCAGAAACTGAACTGGACCAGCCACATAAATACTGTGGCTAGAAGAGCAGGTCCCAGACTGGGAATTCTGTAGGGGGTAACTCACCTCATGTCTCCCCAATGGCTGACCACCATCTACAAAGCACAAGTCAGGAGTGTGATGGAATACTCTCCACTTGCCTGGATGGGTGCAGCTCCAACAACACTCAAGAAGCTCAACACCATCCCAGGACAAAGCAGCCTGCTTGATTGACACCCCATCCACCACCTTCAACATTCACTCCTTTCACAACCGAGGCACAGTGGCAGCAGTGTGTACCATTACCAAATGCATTGCAGCAACTCACCAAGGTTCCTTCGACAGCACCTTGCAAACCTACGACCTCTATCACCTAGAAATATAAGGGTAGCAGACACATGGGAACACCACCACCTACAAGTTCACCTCCATGAAACACACCATCCTCACTTGGAACTATATTGCCGTTCCTTCACTGTAACTCCCTCCCTAACAGCATTGTTAGCATACCTACAGTCCAAGGACGGCAGCAATTCAAGAAGGCAGCTCAGCACCACCTTCTCAAGGGCGATTAGGGATGGGCAATAAATGCTGGCCTAGCCTGCGACACCCACATCCCATGAACAAATAAATAAAAAACAAACTCACTGCCAATGAAACATAACTTTTACAAGTCTAGAACCTATTTCTTTAGATTTTAATGCTATTGGAGATTTTATTTTTTACTATTTTTTTCTGTAATTTTTATCTCTTAATCCCATTTTTCTTTTCCCCTTTCTGTTTCATCTTCTGTACATAATTTGACATTGAATTAAATAGTCTAACTTACATGTCCTGCTTCGGACTCTGTGGCTTATTGAGAATTCTTCAAATTTATTGGTTAAGGAGATGCACTGTTGTTTGCGCTGTTCAAACAGGTCCCACATTTGCTGTAAAGGGCATTGTCAAGGAACTATTTTTTTCCTCCTCTGTTTAAAACAGTGTACCTTTAAGACAGAGGGAGCAGTTTTAGATTCCTGAGAACAGTGTGCCACAGCTGCACCTGTTTCCTAGGCCACAGCTGGAGAGAGGGGTCACATGGTGTACTGTAACTTTTAACAGTGTGTTAAAACTGGTTAAAACCAGTTTGTACTGGGAGACTGGCGAAGCGTGCTTGCCTTGAAGGAAGAGAATTCTCTCAGAAGAAATTCTACAATGAGCAACAGGCTGTGTTAATTGCCTAAGGACAAAAAAAACCCCTTTGAAGAGAACATTTGTATTGCTGGAGGTAGCAAATTCCTTTTCTTTACTTCTAATCTAAGAAGTCTTTGCTTCAAGATTGACTCTCTATCATCTGTTTGTGTTTGCTGGAATTTTCAATAAAGTTTCTACTGAATGTCTGCCAGTTTTAAAATCTGAGTGGACACATTGTTGTGCTCCTTGTTGGGTGGCACAGTGGCGCATGGGCGGCACAGTGGCGCAGTGGTTAGCACCGCAGCCTCACAGCTCCAGGGACCCGGGTTCAATTCTGGGTACTGCCTGTGCGGAGTTTGCAAGTTCTCCCTGTGTCTGTGTGGGTTTTCGCCGGGTGCTCCAGTTTCCTCCTATATCCAAAGACTTGCAGGTGATAGGTAAATTGGCCGTTGTAAATTGCCCCTAGTGTAGGGAGGTGATAGGGAATATGGGATTACTGTAGGGTTAGTATAAATGGGTGGTTGTTGGTTGGCACAGACTCGGTGGGCCGAAGGGCCTGTTTCAGTGCTGTATCTCTGAATAAAAAACTGTATGACGCCTGCTGCAGCCTAAGTGCTTTGAATGCCTATCTAACAAAAGACTGTTTTGTCGAATTTGTGTGAAAAGTTCGAGTGGCACCTGATTGTTCTAATCTGGATACCTCATCAACCAGGAACGTAACTCACAAAAACCTACAACCCAGTTATTTATTTATTCTTAAGAAACAGCTAATTTTTAAAAACACTATTTTTGAAATCAGTTAACTGTTGATTTTGAATGTATGTACGTGAATGGGGGAGTTAGGATAAATAAGAAGTTATAAAGTCTTTAGACATAAATTTATTTTAATAGTGTTTAAGATTTAGTTTATTAATAAATAGTTAATTTTTTATTGTTTAAAGATACCTGGTTTGGTTTATTTTTATTCTGGGGGTTACTAAAGTGTTTAATTTGGCTAATTTCCGGTAGGTGGGAAAACTAATAATATGCTGCGACCTGCGGGGTATTGGGACTGAATTGACCGTGCATTACTCCCGCCTCGGTGGTAACAGCATCACAATGAAATGGATTTCTGATCACCACAAGTTCCAGTGCAAAAGCCTATAGAAAGTCAGTAGGCAAGTGTAATTGTAACAAATGCTGACCGCAAAATCTGGGAAAAGTATTTATTTCATTACATTAGTTATGCTTGCCCACTTACTCCATGTGAGTATTTGAACAAAGAGCTGGCACAGATATGATGGGCTGAATGACCATCTTTGGTGCTGCAAACTTATATCGTTCTATTATTTCAGTCTTTACAACATGTAAGGCCTGACAAGCCATGAAAGAATTCATAGTTTCCTCAGATTTCCTGTCAATGCCAAAAGACCATTTTCCTTTTACTCAATAATGCCTTAATATTCATAGTTCCTTGCTGATATCATAGGGGTATATTTCCTCAGTGTTTCTCTCAATCCACCACTTTGACTTCGGCAGAAATCCCATTGATATACATAAATTGGGTTTTTGCCAAATTTCCACTGTAGTTACAGCAGCGGAGTCAGAGACGGCCCAAGGAGATTCCCAATTTATTTATGTCACTCACTGTGATATTGCAGAATTTTGGGTATTATGATTTATTCTTTGGAACGACATCAGTTATTGATTTTTCTGTTGTTATAGTCAATAGTGAGTTATGCATCTCATATATCACATACAATTTACATGTACAGTGACAGTGTATCATAATTTATACCTTTGTATTGTCAGGCTTTGATAATTAAGAAAGCTTTGATGTATATAGTACCTTATCACATCTCTCAGCAATATCTCACCATGCTTCACACAAAATAATTTGATATTCAGTGATTGCTATAACATACACAAACGTGGCTGCTATTTCGGATACAGGAAAATCACATAAAAATAAGATTTGCAGTTAATCGACTTTTGGTTGAAGAAGGAATGCTTTGCAGCACCATTCCCTGCTCTTATCCAAATAATGCTATGGAAATTTTAATATATTACCAGTGCAAGAAGATGGGGACCACAGTTTAACATCTCATCTGACAGACATTAATTTCAATAAGATAGTAGTTCCTCAGTACTTAAATAACGTCAGCTGTGATAATGTGCTCACATCCTGCAGTGGAACTTGAACCCACAGCAACTGAAATGAGAACACTAATACTGAGACAAACTGACTTCAGTATTTTGGAACTGTGTACTGCATGATAAAGCTGATTAACTCCTCACGAGCAGTGTTGAAGAGCAGCTCCTAATGGAGTTTCGGTTTTAGTATCATGACATATAATCTGTCAGATTATTTTTTTTTTCCTGTCTGATATTCCACAGCCATTTGTGGATCCAAAATGAAGAATTCAACAATGGCTCTCCAAGGATGGGTTAAAGAAGTCTATGAATGTTAGTAATCTAAATTGGACAATTATAAACTTACTCAGAGAAACATTGTACTTCATGTTACTACAAGAAATTCTCATTCAACCTGGGTATATTATTGTTCTGTAGGAGATAATAAATGACTCGCATAACTGACAGTTTTTTCTGTTCTCTGCCTAGTCGCTCTAAATTAGTAACCACCCAGAGTTATCTATTTCATAGTGTGACAGTATGATATAATTGTGTCAAAAGTAATTTTTCAACTTCTGGAACTTCTCTTACTTTCATGAATGGTCATTGACCTGAAACATTAACTGTTTCTCTCTCCACAGATGCTGGCAGACCTGCTGAGCAATTCCAGCACTTTCTGTTTTTATTTCAGATTTCCAGCATATTCAGTAGTTTGCTTTTATTTAAGAACTTTTGAAGTGTAGTCACTGTTGTAATGTAGGAAACATGGCAGCCAAGTTGCGCACAGCAAACTCTCACAAACAGCAATGTGATATTGACCAGATAATCTGTTTTTGCGATCTTGATTGAGGGAGAAAGAAAAAAACAGGGAACTATAGGCCAGTTAGCCTGATATCAGTTGTTGGGAAAATGCTGCTAACTATTATTAAGGGAATCTTAGCAACGCACTTCGAAAACCATTGTATGATCAGACAAAGTCAGCATGATTTTATGAAAGGGAAATCATGTTTGAAAAACGTATTAGAGTTTTTTGAGGATGTAATGAATCGGGTACATAAAGGGGAACTCATGGATGTAGTATACTTGGATTTCCTAAAGGCATCCGATAAGGTACACACAAAGCTTCATACACAATCTAAGGGCTCAGAAGTTGGAGTTACACATTAGCATTGTAAGAAATGTGGATTCTGTCATTTTTACTGGCCTTTTTTTGTATTATGATCTTTAGATACTTTCATACGTATATGTTTTGTATAAGCTTTTGGTAAATGAAGAGCTCACTTTAGCTGTGTATCTTACTGGGAAAAAAAATGCTGCCTATACAGTTTGAGTCAACCAGAATTACTTTGTGATTGCTTTGGTAATCACAAGGAAAAGAACATATATCGAAAACTATGTAACAAGTCGTGATCAAAATGTAACAGAAAAACAAGATGAGTCTCATTGGAAATGGATGACCTAATAACATGAACGGTGAAAGGGAAAGAAAAGAACAGATATTTAAAACTATGTAACAAGTTATGATCAAAATGCAACAGAAAAGCAGGATGAGTCTTGTCGGAAACGTGTGATTTAATGGATCTCAAGGTTATAATGCATTGTTTTGCACGTGATCATGATTAATGTACAAATGGAAGTACTGACAAATGAAATGGCAGGACCAATCGAAACAGTGATATGTATGAACCAACCAATCAGTGCACAGGAGAATAAAAGGAGAGATCTGGAGCATTTTGGTGCACAGATTTGAAGAAGACAAAGGGAGAGACAAGAGAAGAGGGATCACGAGCTGTCTGTGCCACTAGAGCCAGTGGAGAGTAAAGGCCATCTGGACTAAGATATTGACTGCCTTGGATTTGTTAAGCATTGCTTTTAGCCTTAATAAATCATCCTGATACCACTACATCAGGTGTCTCCTTGTCCGAATTCTTATTGTCTGTTTCAAGAACAAATTATAAGTAAGGTTCTAAATCTTACAGCATGGAAAGAGGATTGGTTAACAGATAGGAAGCAGAGAGTAAAGATAAACAGGGCATTTTCAAGCAGGCAGGCTATGACTAGGATCAGTGGTGGGGCCTCAGCTATTTACAATCTATATTAAGGACTTAAATGAAGACAGTGATATTAATGTACTTCAGTTTGCTGACAATACAAAGCTAGGTGGGAATGTAAGCTATGATGAGGACATAAAGTGGCTGCAAAGAACTATGGACAGTTTACGTGAGTGGGCAACAAGGTGGCAGATGGAGTGCAGTGGTGGGGGGCAGTATGAGGTTATTCACATTGGTAGTAAGAATAAAAAAGCAGAATATTTTTTGAAAGATGTGAAACTTGTAAATGTTGATGTTCAGAGGGACTTGGGTGTACTCAAACAAGAAACACAGAAAGTTACCATGCAGGTACAGCAAGCAATCGGGAAGGCAAATGGCATGTTGGCCTTTATTGCAAGGGGGTTGGAGTACAAGAATAAAGAAGCCTTGCTACAGTTGTACAGGGCTTTGGTGAGACCACACCTGGAGTACTGTGCACAGTTTTGGTCTCCATATTTAAGGAAGGATATACTTGCATTAGAGCTGGTGCAGTAAAGGTTCACTAGACTACTTCCTGAGACAAGAGGGTTGTCCAATGATGGGAGGCAAGTAAATTGGCCCCATACTATCTGGAATTTAGAAGTATGCGAGGTGATTTCATTGAAGCATACAAGATTCTGAAATGTCTTGATAGGATAGAGACTGAGAGGTTGTTCCCCTGTCTAACACGGGAGGTTTTTTGAGATTCTTTAAGAGTACAGAGATTGTTGAATCAGGTAGGAAGGCTATTTGATGCTGTTACGACCGAAGCAGGAGGAGTGCACTGTTTATTCTAGTCCCACTTCTCCACAGGTCACAACATATTATTTAACATTTCTGACTTACTGATATGAACAATCATATACTCTATTTTTCCCAGAATAGAACACACTAACCAGGTTTCTTTAATGAACAACAAAATTATCAGTTTATTATAAAACAAGTTTTAACTAGTAATGAAGTAAAAACATAAAAACACAGATTGAATTCTCTTCTTACCTGAGTCCCTTCACACTCTCACTCACACACATATACACCAGTTAACCGAAAAATAAAAAGAGATTTTTTTTAAATTCAGAGCTCTGTTTCAGACAAAAAATATGCTTGGGCAGATTACTTGCTCATTTTTGAAGAAAACAGCAGATGAGATATGTTGCTGCAAAACTGGTATACAGTCTAACTTCTGAGTACATACAAACAGGTCACTGAAATCTTTTCGAACAATTCTTTTCAGGTGGCGTTGAGAAGTAATTTAGCAGGCTTTCTTCAAAGACAGGAGATGAGATAAATCAACACAGTGGACTTCACAGGGTCTTTAATAGACTTGCTGGAAAGCGAGCTGGGTCGTAGTCTTCTTTCCATTTTTTGGAATTCTCCAGCAGACTTGAATTTGTCAGCCATTCTCTCCAGAAGGTAAAACACAAACTGACCCAACAACCAAAAAGCTTGAGAATTTTTTTTCTGCCCATCCCAGGTGTGCTCTGCTGCTACTGGGCTTGTCCAATCAACAGATGCTTGTTACTTCTCTAATCCTGTTACCAGGGTTTCTGTTCTATCTTTAACTTGAGTCATGTGACAACCAGTAACATTGTTGCCAATCTAGTTCTCTCAGTGTCCTCTTGATGGCTCTTTATAAAAAAAAAAACTGGTCCAACATTTATTCAGTTTAACTATAAATTCCTCTAAAAATATTTTTTAACAAAAACAGAATCACTTTCATAACAACGAGCAGATCTTTTTTTGGCAACATCTGCTCTTGAAAAATTGTAACCAAGTAAAGAGTGTTATTCATAGTGGGAATCACCCCTTATCTCAGTATTACTGTTGGATGCGTTCAGAGAAAAGGCTACAATCTCTTAGATGCAGGGCATATCAGTTCTTATACATGTTTGCGCCTTTCTATATAAGAACTTTTTAACAGGAGCCTGATGAATGGATAAGGATATGCACTCAGGATGGGATTGATTGATTGATTTTTTTAAATTAATGGAATTAGTTTTTAACATATTTTAATCAAGTTAGGGTAATTTTCTTTTGTTTTATTGTTATTATTCATATGTAATTTTAATGAATGAGTGATGTACCTGAAATGAATTTCCGTATGGACAATAAACTAAATTGAATTGAATTGAATAAACTGTCAAAAAGTATCCTACATACAAACATATGGATTAGGAGCAGGAGTAGGCCTCTCGGCCCCTCGAGCCTGCTCCGCCATTGAATAAGATCATGGCTGACCTGATTGCAACCTCAACTCCACACTCCCGCCTACCCCTGATATCCTTTCGCTCCCTTGCTTATCAAGAATCTATCTACCTCTGCCTTAGAAATATTTAAAGACTCTGCTCCCATTGCTTTTTGAGGAAGAGAGTTCTAAAGACTCATGATCCTCAGAGAAAAAATGTCTCCTCATCTCTGTCTTAAATGGGTGACCCCTTATTTTTAAATAGTGACCCCCAGTTCTAGATTCTCCCACTAGAAGAAATGTCCTTTCCACATCCCTCCTGTCAAGATCCCTCAGAATCTTATATGTTTCAAACAATTCCCCTCTTATTCTTCCAAACTCCAGTGGATATAATCCTAGCCTGTCCAACCTTTCCTCATAAGACAATCTGCCCATTCCAGGTATTAGTCCACTACATCTTCTCTTAACTGCCTCCAATGCATCTACATCCTTCCTTAAATAAGGAGAGCAATACTGTACACAGTATTCCAGATGTGATCTCACCAATGCCCTGCACAACTGAAGCATAACCTGCCTACTCCTGCACTCAACTTCCCTCACAATAAATGACAACATTCTATTAGCCTTCCTAATTACTTGCTGTACCTGCACACCAACCCTTTGAGATTCATGCACTAGAACACACAGAGTAGTAGCCAATTTTAACCTTTTGTTTCCACTTCATGTGGTATCAAATGCTGGATGTTGGCATGTCTTCCTCCAGTGCCTGGCATTCTCTGGCATTTTGTGCTTACTTTTCCTGTAGGAGGAATGCACATTGTTTGTTGGCTGCTGCAGTTTTCAGATCCTTCAATCAAAAGCAGTCAGTCTTCATGGAATGGATTGCATTAAGAATAGGTTTCAGAGAGCAATGGGGCCCAGATTGTGAAACTATAGTGTGCCATCTTTCATTACAGGATGTGAAATAATGAACATGAATGCTGTCAAATGACTTTGCTTCTGAGACAATGAACAGGGTATGATACCCCAAAGGGAAATGCTTGACTACTGTTATACAGAATATCAATTTGCTTCTCTGTGATTCAGTTATCTGTCCTGTTTTTCACCTTATGAAAATATTATCTTTGCTGACCTAGTCAGGTCACTCAATTTCTCACTAAATTGCGTGATAGTCACTTCCCCGATACTCCATCAATAACGTTCCTCTATATAAAAGTATTAGCGTCTCACTTTTTTCCTTCTTTAGCTCTAGCCAGTTTAGTCACTCTTCCAAGAGTCTGCTCAGCCCTTTAATTAGAGGTTATGTTCTTGCTCTGTCCCTCAGCAATTTTTCTGGATTCCCTGGCCTACCTGGCCCCCTGCTGGACTTCCACACTTGACTCTGATCGATTTTTTTGCCGAGCATAAGGACCACTCTACCACACTTACACTGGAAGAGCAGGAACCCAAGCATTTCCATGTTACAATCTTTATCAGTGACATTTGAATGCAGCACATTCATTAATGGCTACTTATTTCACACACACTAGGAAAGAATATGGCTAGCATTAAGACAGGCAGTCTTAATTTTGCAGCAATCTCCTCATCGCTTATGGCAGATTGCAAAAGAGGATATAATTGCATTGAAGGACAGTTCAAACTCAGCAATCTATCTTCATCACTCGACTTTACTCATTATGATAGATTGTTGATAAAGTCTGGGCATAAAAGATGCATGACCAATAAATGTACTATGCAAGAAATGATGAACATGATTCCATGTTTCCATGACAACCAATATTGCTCTTTATCAGATGACAATCAAGTTTATTAAAAAGCACAATGAACTTGACAATGTCTTTATGTAAAGTAACTACTCTTATTATGACAAATAGGCTTCCTCTGCTCTTTATTGCTACACGTCCTGATTTTACCTTGATTTATTAATGTATGATATCACAAATGCGATTAATTATTATTCACTTTTATAGCAAATGATGAAATCACAATGCAGAATTTTTAATAATGGCTTTCTCTTACTTCTGCAAAGGCCAATAATGATAACAATGTCCTCTAGACAACACCATTTAGGAAATCAGCATAAAACCTCCAGATTTAGTTTCAGGCAATTAACCTTCAGTGAATTAGTCACTTACATTTTCTTCCAAAGCACATTTTTCACATTCCTTCCATTTTTCCCAACAGCATCTGCTGGCACCAGGCACTCTCCTCCAGCCAGCAATACAGGGTACTCCACCATGACCTTCATGATAGCCATTGTCAATACCAAACCACCACAGACAGGAGTGACAATTCAAATGAGGTGTATGTATTTCCCAATCAGTTATCAGACTGCAGCCCACCATGAACCAATTCAAACTGGTTTGTTTTGATTTGCTCATAATGTATCAACTTTATTATCATTACGTCACTCTGCCTTTGTGTTGTGCTTAGAGTTGGAGAGTTTAGTCTTGCTACTTCAACCAAGATTGCCATGATAAAATGAATAGATATCAATTAGGGTCATCATCCAGTGAGTTTCTTTTTGAGTTATGAGTTTCATTTAGATAATGTTTTCATCTTATTGTCACAGAACATAGGATTAATATTTGTCTCAAGGCCCTGCTGGGCATCATACAGGTGAAACAGACCGGATGCACTGAGGGAAGGAGTGGATGGGATTTCTCAACCCAGGAATGACCCTAGCATAGTCTTGCCCGGGGTTGGGAGCAGAAATAGAACCATAGCTACAGGCCTAAGAGGACTACAGTTATTCTCCTGACCAGCAGCATTGGGGCCTAGTGACTGCTGATGAGAAGACATTTTTAGGGGGCAGTCAAAGTTCAACATATCTGATGCTTCCTGTATGCTGGGACCACTACTGACCCTCCATTCTGCAGGTGTCATGGAGAAAGCCTCCCACCCCCCACCAGCTTTTTTGGGGTGCTTCTCTATTTTGGTGACCAAAGATGCACACAGAGGAGAATGAGGCAGGAGGCTAGGCAATACCCCTTCTACCTCATTAACATAGTTATGCTGGACTTGCAACTACTGGATGTTCCCCTTTTCTCTCTCCAAGTTCTTCTCTGTCATGAGCTATACCAATTGCGCCATTGGATGCCTCTCGGCCGATCAAGTACCACCTCCTCAGTGCCATGTCAGCTGACATTGTTAATGGCTTACTTAGCTTTCCCATTCAAAATCACTGTCATCAGCCCCCACTGAAAGGGCTGGATTTTGTCATGGGCTTCAGGACCCAGACATCAGGACCAAAGGAGGGTCCCGAGCCCACACTTGCCGGCAGCGAGAACGGCGGAACAATCTTCCAGGAGGCGGCCTCCAAATTGGGCACTTGCTTTCACTGTCCGGATGATAGACAGGCTCCTAATGCTGGAGGCTCAATCAGAGGACAGGCAGCTCTGGAGCTTCTGCAGCTCCACTGGGAGAGGTGGACACTGCTAAGGCAGTTTGGGGAGCCTCAACATGTAGGCACCCTCTCTGGCCAATATAGAAGGGCTGCACTGAAGACACCAGAAGCCAATAGGGGAATTGGGATGGAGGGAAAACCCATCCTCAGGCCTATTCCCTGGCAGGAGTGCAGTCTTTCATCCCCACAGAGCCATCATTGGAGCATGGAGCCTCTGGCTCTGATGGCCCCATGGCCTGTCACCGAGAGGCCACCTCAATTGAGCCAGTGACTTCAGCACATGGCGCGGGGGGGGCGGGTAGAAGCGGGGGTGTGGGCACTCTGACATAGGTATAATATCAGCGCCAGCTCAAAATGGCCCCTAAGTGGGGCCTTATTTGGACTAATTGGCTGCCCACCTCCATGGATCAAGCTGCCGAACCAGTTCCCATACCGCCTCGGGAAAGTTCCTCAGAGGTGGGAATGCATTGCAGAGCCGTCATGATGTGGTTCCCTGCTATTTTCCCAGCCCCACTTCCTCCAACACTATCTCCATGGGACCAAAAAAAATCAAGCCCAAAAAAAGCCCACATCAACCATCCGTCTTCTATAACCTTCCTTCCTCTCTTAAGTTCTTGAGTGGGTGGTGACCTCGTAATTTGTGCTCATCTCTCCTGAAACTCCCAATTCAAATCCCTCCAGTCCAACTTTCAGCCGTGCCACAGCACTAAGACTTCTTTGGCCAAGATCACAAAAGGCATCACCTGTGATCATGATGCATTATCCCTCCTTGAAACACTCTCTGTACACATTGTAAGTTAAATGCCACTGCATTTTAATTGGCCATTATGTTTGCTTCTGTTTGACACCCCATTGTACTAGACCTCCAATGCTTCTCGCTTTTCATCATTTAGAAAGCACTCTGCCCTATCCTGTCTTGGTCTAAAGTGGATGACCTCACATTTATCTACAGTTAAATCCCTTTGCAATAATTTGCCCAGAGAATCTATTAATATCTCTTTGCAGAAGGAACTTGCCAGCAATCGAGGGAGAGAAGCAGCACAGCAGATGCTCCCTCAAGCTCTGTACTCTCACACCTTATGAAGAGGCTGTGTAAAAAAACTTGGGCAGCTATCAATCATATTTATTTGAAAATTTATGTATGAAATAACATAAAAAAGCAACATCCAAAATAATTACATTTCTCTGCTTTATTTTTTCATGAGATGTGGGCATCGCTGGCAAGGCCAGCATTTGTTGATCATTCCTAATTGCCCCTGAGAAGGTTGCGGTGAGCTGCCTTCTTGAACCGCTGCAGACCATCTGGTGCGGGTACTCCCACAGTGCTGTTAGGAAGGGAGTTCCAGGATTTTGATCCACCAACAGTGAAGGAATGGCGATATAATTCCAAGTCAGGATGGTGTGTGGCTTGGAGGGGAACTTGAAGGTGGTGGTATTCCCATGCGTCTCTGGCCTTGTCCTTCTAGGTAGTAGAGGTCGCGGGTTTGGAAGATGCTGTCAAAGGAGCCTTTGTGAATTGCTGCGTTGCATCTTGCATATGGTAAACATTGCTGCCACTGTGCGTTGGGGGTGGAGGGAGTGAATGTTGAAGGTGGTCGATGGGGTGCCAATCAAGTGGAATGCTTTGTCCTGGATGGTGTCGAACTGCTTGAGTGTTGTTGGAGCCGCACTCCTCCCATCACACTCCTGACTTGTGCCTTGTAGATGGTGAATAGGCAGTGAGTTACTCGCCTCAGAATTCCCAGTCTGCGACCACCTCTTGTAGCCACAATATTTAGAGTCATTGAGTCGTACAGCATAGAAACAGGCCCTTCGGCCCACCGCGTCCATGCCGACCATAATGCCTATCTATACTAATCACACCTGCCTGCATTAATTCCATATCCCTCTATGCCTTGCTCATTCAAGTACCTGTCCAGATGTCTCTTAAATGTTGCTACTGTTCCTGCCACCTCCTCTGGGAGCTCATTCCAGATACCCATTATTCTTTGTGTGAAAAATTTACCTCTTTAAACCTCCTCCCTCTCACCTTAAATCTATGCCCTCTAGTTTTAGTCACCCCTACCATGGGAAACAGACTCTGGCTATCTACCCTATCTATGCCTCTCATAATTTTATATACCTCTATCATGTCCCCTGTCAGCCTCCTTCGCTCCAGGGAAAACAGACTCAGCCTATCCAATCTCTCTTTATAACTCAAGCCCTCCAAACCAGGCAACATCCTTGTGAATCTTTTCTGCATCCTCTCTAGCTTAATCACATCTTTCCTGTAGTACGGTGACCAGAACTGCGCACAGTACTCCAAATGCAGCCTAACCAATGTTATGTACAACTGTAACATGATGTCCCAACTCTTGTACTCAGTGCCTCAGCCGATGAAAGCAAGCATGCCATATGCCTTCTTCACCACCCTGTCTACCTGTGTTGCCACTTTCAGGGAACTATGTACTTGCACCCCAAGGTCTCTCTGCTCAACAACACTCCCCAGGGCCCTGTCATTCACTGTATATGTCTTGCCCTGGTTTAACTTCCCAAAATGCGTCACTTCGCATTTGTCTGCATTAAATTCCATTTGCCAATCCCTTGCCCACTTTCCCAGTTTATCTATATCCTGTTGTAACCATAGACAGCCTTCTTCACTGTCCACTATACCACTAATTTTGGTGTCATCTGCAAACGTACTAATCATGCCCCTTACATTCACATCCAAGTCATTAATATATATGACAAACAACAGAGGACCCAGCACCGATCCCTGTGGCACACCACTGGTCACTGGCCTCCAATCTGAAAAACAACCCTCCACTATCACCCTCTGCCTCCTATTACCAAGCCAATTTTGTATCCAATTGGCTAGCTCACCCTGGATCACATGTGTTCGAACCTTCTGGACCAGCCTACCATGCGGGACCTTGCCAAAGGCCTTGCTAAAGTCCATGTAGACAACATCCATCGCCCTGCCCTCGACAATCCTCTTGGTCACCTCCTCAAAAAACTCAATCAAATTCATGAGACATGGGCCGGAATTTTGCACTTATCGGTGGTTCCGTGGCCAATGCGCCCGAAGCGGATCAGGCCCCCGATCCCGCTCCGCGTCGCCTGGATGCCGGCATCATGCGATGATCACCTAATCAGCTGGCCTGCGGCGTAACTCCGAGAAGAAATGGCACGTGCGGGCGGGAACTTCAGCATCATTGGGGGCAGGGCCACATACGCAGAAGGCTGATTGTAAGCCCTATACAAAGGAGTACTGAAGTTAAACAGAGCAATGAGTTCTTCATTGGATGTCAAGGAAGATACAAGTGTTAGAAGTTCTGGAGATTTAAAAGGCTCCATACCTTGAAACACAGAAAGACTGGGAGACAACAATATTACTGGTAGAGGTGATGGAGGGCAGAAGCAATCGCGTTGGCCCCTGATTCTCTGATGATTCACTGCAGGTCCTCCTCCAGGCCGTTGAGGAGAGGAGAGACATTCTATTCAGTTGAGATGGGAGGAGACCCTCCGAAGTGATCAAGAGGGCCTGGTTGGAGATTGCAGAGGAGGTCAGCAGCACAAGGATGCACTGACCATTTGTACTTCTGTCACTCATTGAATCACTGTCCTCCTCATCTGATGATCCAGCTCCAGAGTGAACAATTCCCATTGTTGAACAGCAGAACAAATGCTTTGACCACAGGTAATAGCTTCCAGCTTTTGTGACTGGCTCACTTCAGGTACTTCCTTTCAGGCAATAACTAATATTAGATGGGTCTCGATCAGCAGTGCATAACATTCAGATTAAACCTTCTGCACAACCTGCAAGTTACACCCCTTGTTAGGACACACAAATAACATGAGCATTAATAAAGTTCAATAAATACATTTTTACCTCCAACTCCCTGATGATTCAATGCCTGCCGCCCTTTTGAACCTGCCGGGTTCCCGACACGCCCCACGACCCGATTAACGGCCGTAAAATCAGATACGTAGCATAAAATCTCTGTCAATTGGATTCTGAAGTACCTTAAGTACTTCTCAATTGATGTTAGTCGGGCGGTGAGCGCAAACTCGATCGCGTCGGACTTCCCACGCTGGTTAAATAGCGTCAGCCGTAATGACGCCGGGGACCCGGCCCGACATCATCGCGTGCCATTTTTCCCTCCGCACAACCCCGATGGGACCCGATTCTTACTGGTAAAATTCTGACCATGATTTCCCATGCTGACTATTTCTAATCAGACCTTGCCTTTCCAAATGCATATAAATCCTGTCTCTCAGAATCCCTTCCAATAACTTTCCCACCACTGATGTAAGGCTCACCAGCCTGTAGTTCCCTGGCTTATCCCTGCTGCCCTTCTTAAATAAAGGCACAACATTAGCTATCCTCCAGTCTTCTGGTACCTATTCCGTGGCTAACGATGATACAAAAATCTCTGCCAGGGACCCAGCAATCTCCTCCCTTGCTTCCCATCGCATCCTAGGAGACACCTGGTCAGGCCCTGGGGATTTATCCACCTTAATGCGCTTCAAAACCGCCAACACATCCTCCTTTGTAATGTTGATATGCTCCAGGATATTGCTATTTCCTCCCTTGAACTCATTAGCTTCCATGACCTTCTCCACGGTAAATACAGATGAGACGTATTCATTTAAGACCTCGCCCATTTCCCATGGCTCCACACATAGATTACCATACTGATCCTTAAGGGGACCTACTCTCTCCCTAGCTACCCTTTTACTCTTCATATACTTTTAGTTTTAGTTTTAGAGATACAGCACTGAAACAGGCCCTTCGGCCCACCGAGTCTGTGCCGACCATCAACCACCCATTTATACTAATCCTACCCTAATTCCATATTCCTACCACATCCCCAACTATCCCTATATTTCCCTACCACCTACCTATACTAGGGGCAATTTATAATGGCCAATTAACCTATCACCCTGCAAGTCTTTGGCATGTGGGAGGAAACCGGAGCACCCGGAGGAAACCCACGCAGACACAGGGAGAACTTGCAAACTCCACACAGGCAGTACCCAGAATTGAAACCGGGTCGCTGGAGCTGTGAGGCTGTGGTGCTAACCACTGCGCCACTGTGCCGCCCAACCACTGCGCCACTGTGCCGCCCTTATAGAATCTTCTAGGATTCTCCTTTATCTTATCTGCCAGGGAAATCTCATGGCCCCTTTTCGCCCTCCTAATTTCTTTCTAAAGTGTACTCCTACATCCCCTATACTCCTCGACGGATTCGCTTGATCCCAGCTGCCTATACCTGACATATGCTTCCTTCTTTATCCTGACCAGACCCTCAATATCCCTCATCAACCAAGGTTCCCTAAACTTGCCAGCTTTACCCTTCCATCTAACAGAAACATGCCGGTCCTGAACTCTTCCTATCTCACTTTTAAAAGCCTCCCACTTGCCAGATGTCCCTTTACCTATAAACAGCCTCTCCCATTCAACTTTTGAGAGTTCCTGTCTGATGCCATCAAAATTAGCCTTCCCCCAATTTAGGACTTCAAGCTGAGGTCCAGTCCTATCTTTTTCCATAACTATCTTGAAGCTAATAGAGTTATGGTCACTGGTCCCAAAGTGCTTCCCCACTGACACATCAACCACCTGCCCAGCCTCATTTCCTAAGAGGAGATCGAGGGTAGCCCCTTCTCTGGTAGGGCCATCCACATACTGCTTCAGAAAACTATCCTGGACGCACTTAACAAATTCTTCCCCATCTGATCCCTGAGCACTAAGGCAGTCCCAGTCAATATTAGGGAAGTTAAAATCACCTACTATTACAACCCTATAATTCCTACACCTATCTGTGATTTCACTACATATGTCCTCTTCCAATTCCCTCTGACTATAGTATAATCACATCAAAGTGATCGCCCCTTTCTTATTTCGAAGTTCTACCCATATGGCCTTGCTGGACGTTCCTCCCGGGATATCCTCTCTAATTACTGCCATGATGTCCTCCCTAATCAATTCATGTGGCTGCTCCAGTTCAGTTTCTGGTCAATGGTAACCCACAGAACTGATACATTCCAACGAGAAAGAAAAATTCCAAGGGGAGGACCCACTATCCGTGGTTAACTAAAAAAGTTAAACGATAGTATCAAACTTAAGGAAAAAGCATATAATTGCACAAAGGTGGGTGGTAGGTCAGACAATTGGACAGAATATAAAGAACAGCAAAGAATGACTAAAAGATTTATAAGGAAGGAAACATCAAGAGAAAAATAACGAGAGAAAGTTAGCTTGAAATATAAAACCAGATAGGAAGAGTTTCTACAGGTACTTGAAAAAGAAAAAAAGAGTTAACAAAATGAGAGCTGGTCCGATAGAAAGTGAGTCTGGAGAATTAATAAAGGATAATAAGAAGACGGCAGATGAATTGAACAGGTATTTTGCACTGGTCTTCACCATAGAGGATACAGTAACATCCCAGAAATAGCTGTAAATCAGCAAATTGAAGGAAGCAAACTCAAGAAAATTACAATCACCAGGGAAGTGGTACTGAGCAAACTGTTGAAGCTGCGGGCTGACAATTCGCTAGGTCCTGATGGACTTCTTCCTAAGGTCCTATAGGAAGTGGCTATTGAGATAGTTGACGCATTGATTTTAATTTTCCAAAATTCCCTAGATTCAGGGAATGTTCCATTGGATTGGAAAATAGCAAATGTAACTCCTTAATTCAAAAAGGGAGGGAGGCAGAAAGCAGGAAACAACAGGCCAGTTATCTTAACATCTGACTTAGGGAAAATGTTAGAAGCTATTATTAAAGATGTTATAGCAGGGCACTTAGAAAATTTCAAGGTAATCAGGCAGAGTCAACATGGTTTTGTGAAAGGGAAATCATGTTTAACCAATTTATTGGAGTTCTTTGAAGAAGTAATGTGCTGTGGATAAAGGGGAAACGGTGGATGTACTATACCTAGAGTTCCAGAAGGCATTTGATAAAGTGCCTTGTCAAAGGTTATTGCGGAAGATAAAAGCTCATGGTGTAGGGGGTAACATATTTGCAATTGATAGAAGGTTGTCTAGCTAACAGGAAACAGAGAGTCGGCATAAATGGGTCATTTGCTGGTTGGCAAAATGTAACGAGTGGTGCGCCACAGGGATCAGTGCTGGGGCCTCAACTTTTTACTATTTATATAAATGAAGGTATTGTTGCTAAATTTGCTGATGACACAAAGATAGGTAGGAAAATAAGTTGTGAAGAGGACATAAGAAGGCTACAAAGGGATATAGATAGGTTAAGTGAGTGGGAAATGATCTGGCAAATAGAGTATAATGTGGGAAAATGTGAAATTTTCCATTTTGTCAGGAAGAATATAAAAGAAGCATATTATCAAAATGGTGAGAGATTGCAGAGCTCTAAGATGCAGAGGGATCTGGGTGTCCTGGTGCATGAATCACAAAAGGTTAGTATGCAGGTCAGTAAGTAATTGGGAAAGCTAATAGAATGTTATCATTTATTGTGAGGGGAATTGAATACAAACGTAGGGAGACTATGCTTCAGTTATGGAGAGCATTGATGAGACCACATCTGGAGTACTGTGTACAGTATTGGTCTCTTCATTTGAGGAAGGATGTAAATGCATTGGAAGTAGTTCAGAGAAGGTTTACTTGATTAATACCTGGAATGGGCAGGTTGTCTTATGCAGAAAGGTTGGACAGGCTAGGCTTGTATCTGCTGGAGTTTAGGAGAGTAAGAGATGACTTGATTGAAATGTACAAGATCCTGAGGGATCTTGACAGGATGGATGTGGAAAGGATGTTTCCTTTTGTGGGAGAATCTAGAACTAGGGGTCACTATTTAAAAATAAGGGGTCACCCATTTAAGACTGAGATGAGGAGAATTTTTTTCTCTGAGGGTGGTGAGTTTTTGGAACTCTCTTCCTCAAAAGGCAGCGGAAGCAGAGTCTTTGAATATTTTTAAGGCAGAGGTAGATAGATTCTTGACAAGCAAAGGGGTGAAAGGTTTTCAGGGGAAGGCAGGAATGTGGAGTTGAGGTTACAATCAGATCAGCCATGATTTTATTGAATGGCAGAGCAGGCTCGAGGGGCCGAGTGGCCTACTCCTGCTCCTAATTCGTATGTTGATGGTGCGGGATTCAGTGATGGTAATATCATTGAATGTCAAGAGGAGAAAGTTAGATTCTCTCTTTTTGGAGATGGTCATTGCCTGGCACTTTTGTTACTTACCACTTATCAGCCCAAGCCTGAATGTTGTCCAGGTGTCGCTGTATATGGACAGGGACCGCTTCAGTACTTGATAAGCTGTGAATGGTGCTGAACATTGTGCAATCATCAGCAAACATCCCCACTTCTAACCTTATGATGGAGGGAAGATCATTAAAGAAGCAGCTGAAGATGTTTGGGCCTCGCACACCGCCCTGAGGAACTCCTGCAGCAATGTCCCGACGTTGAGATGATTGGCCTCCAACAACCACAACCATCTTCCTTTGTGCTAGGTATGACTCCAACCAGTGGAGAGCTTTCCCACTGATTCCCATTGACTTGAATTTTTCCAGGACTCCTTGATGCCACAATCGGTCAAATGCTGCCTTGATGTCAAGGTTAGACACTGTCACCATTTAAGCCCATTCCTTTTACAAGTCATTTTCAATGGATACTATCATGGAATCTACCTAATCCATTGACTCACCTGAGGCAAGGTTCTGCAAAGTTACGACCTGTCTCAAAGATAAATCAGCTAAAACTCCAGACCATCTAACCATTTTACAGCCTGCACGATACACCCTGGACTAGCTTTTTTTTTTATCTTGGCAAGATGTTTTTACAACTTTCATTTTACAATTGCCCTTCCCAAGTTGGATTTGGTCACTTTTATGACTTGTAACTGCAGGATCATAATGTGCAGATCAAAGATACAAAGTGCTGCTGGAGATGCCTTTCAAATTCATTCTAAGCATACAAAGCAAACCCAAGTGCAGAACTCAGATCACTGAATACCGAGTGGCACTTCATCAAGTAAATGGCATAGCAGAGTATCAATTTCCTTATTTGCTTGTCCAATTCAGTTCAGTTTCACAATTCAGAATCTATGCACACTTTAAAACTTAGTATTGATACAGTACAAGGTAAACAGTATACTTTGCTCTATTTGTTAACGTTGGTGAAAAAAGGTGATGTGACTAAGCTGTCAAGAAGCCTGTTTTATAATCATGCCAACTCTTTCACATGATTTAAAAGGTTATGATCTACTTATACACAGATGCAATGCAACATCTTGGTCCGGAAAATCTTCTGGCCTGCTCCACCACTGGAATTGTATATTCTGCCCATAAGCTCCCCTCCTTGACTGGCTTTGTGTTTCATATCAATTGTTTAGTACCAAGTTACCAAGCAGTAAGCCTACTTTATATAGATAATAAAATATAACTGGAATCTCAGCCAGAGGCAATGATAACTATTAAAAGTAAAACACAGGAAAACATGCTCCATGGAGTACAGTAACTCATTAATAATTTCAAAGAAACAAACACACCACGAAAACACGATTTTTAAAGCAGCCAGATATTGCTATCCACATTAAATAGATGAATATTTGATGTTATATAGATGTGTATTTGGTTTTATATCGATAAATATTGATATTTTACCCCTGCGTTGCTGAAGGTGCTGACTTGTGCTGAGAGTTAAGTCCACAGACCCCCAAACGTCATCCAATATCTCAGCAAAGTGGCCATATTTCATGTAGAGCCTGAACAGTCAGTATTGGCAGGGTACTCATCTCTTCCTACCCCTGCACCATTACCTCTGGAGACCCCAGGGATCTATTCTTAACACCTTCTTTTCCTTAACTACACGCTCCTCATTGGCAACATCATTTTCAGATATGGGTTCAACTTCCACATGTAGGGTAGCAAACTCTGGTTGGACATATTCTAGGAAGGATCCTCACATCACTTCATGCCCCCAACTGCTTTGTCCCCACGCTCCTGCCGTTGGTCACCCAATATGTCCTCACTGATGGTGCACAGCCTCCCTTTTTTTTGTATTCGTTCATGTGATGTGGGCGTCGCTGGCTAGGCCAGCATTTATTGCCCATCTCTAATTACCCTTGAGAAGGTGGTGGTGAGCTGTCTTCTTGAATCGCTGCAGTCCTTGGGGTGTAGGTACACCAACAATGCTTTAAGGAAGAGAGTTCCAGGTTATTGACCTAATGACAGTGAAGGAATGGCAATATAGTTCCAAGTCAGGATGATGTGTGACTTGGAGGGGAACTTGCACGTGGCAGTGTTCCTATGCATCCACTGCCCACATCCTTCTAGGTGGTCGAGGTCATGGGTTTGAAAGGTGCTGTTGAAGAAGCCTTGGTGCGTTGCTGCAGTGCATCTTGTAGATGGTACACACGGCTGCCACTGTGCCTCAGTGGTGAAAGGAGTGACTGTTGAAGGTGGTGGATAGTGTGCCAGTCAAGCGGGCTGCTTTGTCCTGAATGGTGTGGAGCTTCTTGAGTGTTGTTGGAGGTGCACCCATCAAGGCAAGTGGAGAGTATTCCATCACACTCATTACTTGTGCCTTGGAGATGGTGGACAGGCATTGGAGAGACAGGAAGTGAGTTACTCGCTGCAGAATTCCCAGCCTCTGACCTGCTCTTGGAGCCACAGCATTTATGCGGCTGGTCCAGTTCAGTTTCTGGTCAATGGTGACCCCCAGCATGTTGATATTGGGGGAATTCAGTGATGGTAATGGTATTGAACCTCAAAGGGAGATGGTTAGATTCTCTCTTGTTTGAGATGGTCATTGCTTGGCACTTGTGTGGCACGAATGTCACTTGTCACTTATCAGCCCAAGCCTGGATGTTGTCCAGGTCTTGCTGCATCTGGACATGAACTACATCAGTTATCTGAGGAGTCGCAAATGATGCTAAACATTGTGCAATCATCAGCGAACATCCCCACTTATGACCTTATGATTGAAGGAAGGTCATTGATGAAGCAGCTAAGATGGTTAGGCCTACAACACTACCCTGAGGAACCCCTGCAGTGATGTTGTGGGACTGAGATGATTGACCTCCAACAACCACAACCATCTTCCTTTGTGCTAGGTATGACTACAACCAGCGGAGAGTTTTCCCCCTGATTCCCATTGACTCCAGTTTTGCTAGGGCTCCTTGATGGCATTCTTGGTCAAATGCTGCCTTGATGTCAAGGGCAGTCACTCTCACCTCACCTCTTGAGTTCAGCTCTTCTGTCCATGTTTGGACCAAGGCTTTAATGGGATCAGGAGCTGAGTGGCCCTGGTGGAACACAAACTGAGGGTCAGTGAGCAGATTATTGCTAAGCAAGTGCCGCTTGATAGCACTGTTGGCAGTCCCTTCCATCACTTTGCTGATGATAGAGAGTAGACTGATGGGGCGGTAATTGTCCAGGTTGGATTTGTCCTGATATTTGTGTACAGGACAAACCTGGGCAATTTTCCACATTGGTCGGGTAGATGCCAGTGTTGTAGCTGTACTGGGACAGCTTTGCTAGGTGCGTGGCTAGTTCTGGAGCACAAGTCTTCAATATTATTGCTGGAATGGTGTCAGGGCCCATAGACTTTGCAGAATCCGGTGCCTTCAGCCGTTTCTTGATATCCTGTGGAGTTAATCGGATTGGCCGAAGTCTGGCATCTGTGATGCTGGAGACCTCAGGAGGAGGCCGAGATGGATCATCCACTCGGCACTTCTGGCTGAAGATGGTTGCAAATGCTTCAGCCTTGTCGATTGCACTGATTTGCTGGTCTCCCCCATCTTTGAGGATGGGAATATTTGTGGAGCCTCCTCCTGTTAGTTGTTTAATTGTCTGCCACCATTCACGACTGGATGTGGCAGGAATGCAGAGCCTAGATCTGATCCGTTGGTTGTGGGATCACATAGCCCTCTCTATCACATGCTACTTCCACTGTTTGGCTTGCAAGTAGTCCTGTGTTGAAGCTTCACCAGGCCGACATTTCATTGTAGGTATGCCTGGTGCTGCTCCTGGCATGCCTTCCTGCACTCTTCATTGAACAGACTTTTCTTCACCCAATTGGATAATTCTCGACTGTCAGTCAAACAGCATTTTCTCTTCATGTCCAATATTTGTATAGCTAATGAACAAAAGTGTCCAAATAAATTATTTTAAAACCACAATTTTTTTATAAGCCATCTGATTTTTCCCTTGGAGTACTCATAGCAATGCCCTGGAGATTACTTTTTCATTCCTAGAGATTCCAGTGTAATTCTGGAGGGTTTGTAATTCTAATGCTGACAACACCCAATACTACCTCTTCACCTGTGTTGACCCTTCCTTAATTAATGTCTCCGACTAAACCAGACAGTTCTCAATCTTGGTGCCCTATTTGACTCTGAACTGAACTTTTGACTTCATATCCGCTTCATCACAAAGATTGCCTAATTCCATCTCGAGAACATCACCCATTCCTGCTCCTGCCTCAGCCCATCTGCCATTGAAATCCTCATCCATGCCTTTGTTACATTCATACTCAACTATTCCAATGCTCTCCTGGCTGGTCTCTTCAGCTCATTTAACTTCAGCTCAGCTAAAACTCTTCTGCCCATGTTCTATCCTGCACCAGATCCTGCTCACCCATTCCTCTCACTGAGCAACATTTGCACCCAGTTCCACAAAGGCTCAAATTTAAAATTCTCATCCTTGTGTTTGAATCCTGTCCTCAGTCAACTTCCAGGCATGTACATTTTCCACTAGGTATCAGTGGATAATAATCAGGAGTGGAAAACATGGCTTATTTAATCCCTTCTAATTCCGAGATGTTGAGATCAACTGTATTGGCCTTACCACCACCGTGAGACGAGCTAGATGTTAAATCTGGAAAACTTCCTCAGAAATACTCAAAGCTTGTCAACTCAGGTATCGAGAAAGCTAATGCCACTGAAGCTAAGATTTTAAAAATTATTTGTTACTGAAATATTAGCAACATTGGCCAGACCACATTTAAAGTCCATCCATAGCTACCTTTGAACCACTACAGTCCTTAATTGGTGTTGCTGTCATGATATTGTTGGTTTAGAAATTTCAGGATATTAACTCAGCGACAAAGAAGAAATGGCTATTTGTTCAAGTCAGGATGCTGTGTGATTTGATGGGGAACTTGGAGGTGACAGTGTTCCCATGACATTGCTGCTCTGTCCTTCTTAGTGGTAGAGTTTGCAGAGAGGGAGGTAACCTTGTGCCAGTGCTTCCCATACATCATACATACTGCAGCCACTATCCACCTCTTCCACCACCAGTGGACTGAGTCCAGTGGCAAGGGCACTGATCAACCAAACTGCACTGTTCAGGATGGTGTCGAGCTTTTTGAATTTCGTTGCACTTGTACCCATCTAGCCAAGTGGTTAGTATTAGAATACGCCTCTGATTTGAATCTTGTGGGGATGGTGGAAATGCTTTGAGGGTTCAGGCAGTTAGCCACTCATTACAGAGTACTTATTCTCTGTCCTGTTCTTGTAAATGCAGCATTTATATAGTTGAGCGACTTAAGCTTCTGGCCATTGGTGACATCCAAAATGTTGATGGTGGTGGTCTTAATGATAGTGATGCCATTAAAGGTCAAATGGGTGGCTGGGCTTTCTCTTCTTCAAGCTGGTTACTGCCTGGTACTTATGTGGTATGAATGTTTGCTGGCACTTATCAGCCTTGGCTTGGATGTTATTCCAGCCCTACTGGCATTCCCTGCATTGTTATTGGAATTGTCAGTGTACTTTTTCACTTCTGACCTAATCACAAGGGATGACCATTGATGAACCAGCGGAAGATGGTCAGGCAAGGACACTTCCCTGAGGAACTCCTGCAGTGATGTTCTCTGACTGTGATGACTGGCCTTTTGACAATAATGGCGGGAATTTTACCAGCCCTCTGGACACAGGCTGGGAGGTGAGAGGGTAGGTAAAATGGTGATGGAAGGCGTCAGGAGAGAAGCTTGACGTCTTCCCATCGCCACAGATGTTTTCAGAAGTGGGAATGGCAGCGGTGTGGCCGCTTGCCTAACAGAGGCAGAGAGCCAATTGATTCATTTAAGTGGCCGATTGCCAGTCACTTTCCACCGCCATTGGCATTTTATTGGATCCTGCCTAGTGTGAGACCTCCCAATGGGTTACCGAGGTGAGGGAGGGCCTTCATTTCTGGGTGCTCTATGGCCCATGGAGCAGCCCCCTGGTGGCAATAGCTGCCCCTGAGGCTTTGACACCGCCGTTAGAGGGTTCAACTCTCTGATTACTGCAGCCTGCCTGCCTGGCCCTGGCACAATAAGAAAAATCATTATCCACCCTTCGAGGGCGCCTTATCATGGAGGCGCCTTCTCCTTCTTTCTGCAGCGCAGCAGCAGCCACTTCTATCGGTAGCGCTGCCAAGACTGCCGAGCTGCCAGCCCTCTGGTTGGGCGGCAGCTCTGAGAGGCAGGCCGCCATTCTTAATAGGATGGCTGTCCTGGTGTCGGCCTCTTAATCGGTTAGCACCGATAAAATCGCCCCTGGGTCCCGCTGTCCGCTCACACGGGCTTGGGTCCTGCTGGCAGGACTTCCTACCTTTTGGTAAAATCCAGCTCAACATCTTTGTTTCTGACAGGTATGATTTCAGCCACCTGGATAAACCCTTTGACTGCCTTGGCCCTCAGTTTGCTCAGGCTCCCTGGTCAAATGGTGCCTGATGTCAAAGGACAACTATTCTCACATCTCCTCTAGCATTCAGCTTGCATCCTTGTCTGAATCAAAGCTGTGCTGAGGTCTGGAGCCAAGTGGTTCTGGCAGAACGCAAGATGAACCCTGGTGAGCAGGTAATTGGTGAGTAGATATTCCCTGATAGACATATTGATAATTCCTTCCATCACTTTACTGATGATTGGCAAGGAGTTGATAGGGCAGCATGGGTTAGTTTAATCATGTTTTATTGTGGATAGGATACATCGAGACAATCCCAGTTTGTCAGACAGGTGTCAGTGTCACAGCTGAACTGATGCAACTTGGCTAGGGGGCAGCTAGCTCTGGAGTGCAGATCTTCAACAGTACAGTGAGCTGTGTTCACCTTTGACACTGTCAAGTTGACTGAACCTTTATTCTTTACTCTGTAAACTTTCCACCTCATACTGATCAAAACACATCTGGGGTAACATTAATTTGCAGATCTCCCTCAACTTAATTCTATTTTCCAAAAAGAGAATTGGGTCGAGTTTCAACTTGACACCCAGGGAAAAAACTGACATTGAAGATTGGCTGCCTGTTATAGAAACTGGCCAAATTTTATTTCTGTTGACATCAATGCAAATGGAAACCAGGTGGTTTCTATGATATGTGGCTGATCCACCATGTCAGTTTCACACCCCAGTGATAAGTTGAAAATGCACCCCATAGTCTTGCATCAGAGGAACAGTTGAACATGAAATTTATTTTAAAAAATCATTTGCAATACTTGTACAAATAAAAAATAGCACATTCCAGTAATGATGCTTTGTTCAATCTAATGACACTTAATTGCATCATCCATCGCAGAGCTTATTGATTCATTGAAATGAATAGCAGACATTCCACAGACTTGCAGATAAGGTGAAAATGCTGTTTGCCTGAAGTGAGCTAAATCAGTATCAATTGTGCCACTTATTTATTTAACTTGTTGAATTGAAAATGATCAATAGTAGATCCTCCACTAAGTAACAGACTTAACTAAATGTGAAATCCCTTTAACTGCTCAACTGTAAATTGACTATTTTGAAATTGAACAAAACTGCATACGTTGGGTAGACTTTAGAATCATTTAAAACCTGAAAACATTGCAAACACTGGGCTGGATTTTACAGGGCAGCGGTGGCCCCAACTACGGGCCAGAAAGCTGGTGGCAACACTGCCTCGGTTGTTTGGGGAGCCCCAGCCAGACACTATGCCAAACTAGCACCTAATGACCTGCCACAGTGGCTCCCAGCCCTTCAAGGGACGATAGCCCACCTCCAAGAGCTGCTAGCCAATTGGTGGGCCGGTAAATCTTCAGTCCCAGCAGCGCCAATAGGAGCAGTGGCCAGTGCTGGAACTGTACCCAGCCGAGAGAAGCAGCAAGGTAAGTGGGGTCGGGGTTTGCTGGGGCCAGTCAGACAAACCCCGTCAAGGGGGAGGGCTGGATCGTTGGTGAGAGCGGGGAGGTAGTGTTGCCACGGGGGCGGCCATTGCTGCTGGGGGACCCCTCCATGGGCCACAGGGTGCATGATTAGAAGGGATCCCACCCCCAAGCCCACAGGGAGGCCACCAAGGTTCACCAGGCAGTGTCCCCACATGGCGGAGGGTCTACCTGCCGCTGGTAAAATGCCAGCTGTGGCTGAAAGAGGCCACTCCTTTAATTGGCCACTTAAGTGGCACAATTACCTCTGGGCAGGAGGGACGTCCTCCAGCTTCCCCATCACTGGCAAAATGCCATTCCGGCAGGAAAGCAACGGACACGCTACCGGCCCCACCCTACCTCCTGATTCCGTCCCCCATCCTGCCTCCTATCCCATTCCTCCAGGCCCCATAAAATTCAGTCCACTGTAAATTTGGTAAACAGGTAAAGTACATTGAACTTGAACAGACAGTGTTAAAACATGAGCTGTATTCAGTAGGCTGAATATATTAATATGATATTTCAGGCATGAAACATAGATTAAACACAGCTTAATACAACAAATATACAATTTTAAAGGTTTTAAATCAAGGAGTAGGACGGAATGTCAAACTAGCCACTTGCCTTCCACTTACAAAAGAAAGCTCTGGGAGTGTGTTACATTAAGATGAGAAATCACCAACCTTTTCTTTTAAATGGAGGATGAGCTTCATCTGAATAAAAAGAAAGACAAGCGATTTTTTTTTGGCATGACATTTCTGGAAGATAACCCAATGAAAAATCACAGTCCTACTAATGAAAAAGGGGATTGGAAATATTCTTTGGGAATACTATTACCAAGGTATCCAGTATTCGCACATATCAACTTGATAAAAAAATTTTGTTCTTGCATATTTAAATCTTTTCCATAGCTCTCCAGGTGCAATTTTCCAAAACTCTGTAAATCTAGTATGATTCTATCCTTTCTCCAGATATGATAAAACTGAATTTTACTTTTTTCTGACAAAATGCATTACTTTTTTTTAATATAAAATTAAATCAAAATTTAGCAAATCAGTCAAAACAGACTAAGGTTATAAATCATTTCCAGAGCAGTTATAACTGCTTTCTATTGGGTAACTATTTATCCTTGGAAGCTGTAGGCTATCTTTAGAGATAAATGAAGCAAAATAAATCTTTGTAGAGAAGGAAATTACCACTGTTTGAATTACAAGAAGCGGAAGAACTGATTAGCTAGGCTTACAGTAGTACAATCATCAAAGATTGATAACTGTTTTCCAACAAACTCCATTCAGCTATATGGTGTTTATCCCCAACAATATCAAAAAGATTTCTTCCACAGATCATAGATGTGCAACGTAAACAACGTCCAGGCCAGAGTGAGTTTCCATCAGTTATGAGGGAATTGACACTAAGGCACAAGGTGTGGAATTTGGACCTCATTGATCCTGCTTTATGAGAATAAAATGAACTCAATTAGGGCCAATTTCAAGGACCAACGTCCCACAATCAAAGGACACCTAAAAAGGGTCTGATCCAATATTGTGTCAGGCTATTTATCTGGCATACTCAACAGGTCTGGCAGCATCTGTGGAGAGAGAAGCAGAGTTAACGTTTCAGGTCAGTGACCCTTCATCAGAACTGGCAAATATTAGAAATGTAAAAGGTTTTAAGCAAGTAAAGCGGGGGGTGGGGCAAGAGATAACAAAAGAGAAGGTGTTCATAGGACAAGGTCACAGAGAATAACTGACCAGAAAGTCATGGAGCAAAGGCAAATGGTATGTTAATGGTGTGCTGAAAAACAAAGCATTAGTCCAGAGAGGGTATTAAGGGACAGAAAACTGAACAGCCTAGCCCCAAGCACAAACATGAAAAAAACAGTGGGTAGGCACGGTAGAAACAAACTAAACAAACTAAAATAAAATAAACATATAAAAAAGAAAAAAGAAAAAATAGTGAAGAAGTGTAGTCGAGGTAGCTGTGGGAGTTGGTGGGCTTATAATGAATATTTGTAGACAGCCTATCCTCAGAGATGGAGACAGAGAAGTCCAAAGTGATGCCACTACCAAATGTATCTTCTCTTCCCCTCCGCTCCCCTGTCAGCATTCCGAAGGGATCCTTCCCTCCGCGACACCCTGGTCCACTCCTCCATTACCCCCACCACCTCGTCTCCTTCCCACGGCACCTTCCTCTGCAATCACAGGAGGTGTAATACCTGCCCATTTACCTCCTCTCTCCTCACTACCCAAGGCCACAAACACTCCTTTCAGGTGAAGCGACGATTTACTCGTACTTCTTTCAATTTAGTATACTGTATTCGTTGCTCACAATGTGGTCTCCTCTACATTGGGGAGACCGAATGCAAACTGGTTGACCGCTTTGTGGAACACTTCCGCTCAGTCCGAAAGCAAGACCCCGAGCTTCCGGTTGCTGGCCATTTCAACACTCACCCCTGCTCTCATGCCCACATCTCTGTCCTGGGATTGCTGCGGTGTTCCAGTGAACATCAACGGAAGCTTGAGGAACAGCAGCTCATTTATCGATTAGGCATGCTGCAGCCTACCGGACTGAACATTAAGTTTAATAATTTCAGAGCATGACAGGGCCCCCCCATTTTATTTTTATTTTTACTTACTTTTTCTTTTTTATGTGTTTATTTTATTTTAGTTTGTTTGTTTGTTTCTACTGTGCCTACCCACTGTTTTTTTCATGTTTGTGCTTGGGGCCAGGCTGTTCAGTTTTCTGTCCATTAACACCCTCTCTGTATTTAACACTTTGTCTTTCATCACACCATTAACTTGCCATTTGCCTTTGCTCCTTGACCTTTATTTTCTGTGACCTTTCCTATTAACACTTTCTCTTTTGTTATCTCTTGCCCCACCCCCGCTTTACTTGCTTAAATCCTTTTACATTTCTAATATTTGCCAGTCCTGAAGAAGGGTCACTGACCTGAAACGTTAACTCTGCTTCTCTCTCCACAGATGCTGCCAGACCTACTGAGTATTTCCAGAATTTCTTGTTTTTATTTCAGATTTCCAGCATCTTCAGTATTTTGCTTTTATTTATCAGGCAACCCTGGTTGCTCCTAAAACAAGTGTTAGGTCCCTTACATATGTAAATGAGGGGTCTAACTCCTATTTTAAGCTCCTTATGGGAAACTGGACATTGCAGAGTGCTTTGGATTCTTTAGCAGATATTGCAGCCTAAGCAGTGGCCCCTCCCCCAGGATGTCATTACACCCTCTGCCAAAGTAATTACTTCAGGCCCGCTGCCCGTGAGGCAAATGGCTTTATATTCATCTTTTTAAAATAGCCAAGCAGCCTGTGGAGGCTACCATATATTTCATCATGATGAAAGGTCACAGACCTGAAATGTTAACTCTGCTTCTCTCTCCACAGGTGCTGCCTGACCTGCTGAGTATTTCCATCATGTTTTGTTTTTATTTCAGATTTCTAGCATCTGCAGCATTTTGCTTCTACTTGATCAACTGAGGTCATCTAATTCAGCCCAGACCAGAAGCTGAACTTTGGACTGACCCGATAAAATCTTTCTACTCTGAAAATACCAACCTTTTCGCTTAGCTGGGGGGCGAAGAACTCCTATATTGGGTTAAATAAAAAGAAAAGAATCAGCTACATAGCACAATAAATAATTATAATTAAACATATACAAATGTGCACAATTAGATCAAGTAGCAAGTCATTACAGTGTTCAATTAATTAAAAGAAAACATCTTTCTCTATTGGGTAAGTATTTATCCTCAGAAGCTATATGTTATCCTCAGAGATAAATGAGGTACAAGAAAACAATGCAGAGAAGGAAATCAACATTGTTTGAACTACAAGAAGCAGAATAACTGATTAAATAGGTTTACAGTAAGTAGTACAATCTCTAAAGATTGATAACTTTTCTAACAAAATGCATTCAGCTATAGGGTGTTTATCCCCAAAGATATCAAAAAGATTCCTTCCACAGATCGTGGATATGCAACTTATACAACCTCCAGGCTGGAGTGAGCTTCATTCAGTTATCAGGGAATTGACATTATTTAACCCAATGTAGAAATCGGACCTCATTGCTTCTGATTTACGGGAATAAAATGAACTCAATGAGGGTCAATTTCAGGGACCAATGGAACACTGAAATATGGAATCACAGAAGAAAACACCAAAGCCTACAATCAAATCCATGGGGCATCATTACTTCAGGCAGTGGGCCTGAAGTAATTAGTCCATTAGGCCAGTAGTCCATGGAAAAAACAGAAATTGGGGTTTCCCCCATGCTGTGTGCGTGACATCATAAAAAGCGTCCGCGCCTGGAAGTCAGCCTGATCGACAGGCTTGAATTCCAGGCAGGCAGGATACACCAGAGAAGAGGATGCAGGACCAGGTAAGTTGAAGCTGCGACCCAGGGGTGGAGGTCCAATTCTGGTAGTAGGGGGTCCAACCCTGACCCTGACGGATGTCATGAGTTTCTTTGTGTTATCTTAAGCAACACAATGAGGTACGTGGATTCCAGTTCCTTGAAGATCTCTAGATTGTTTATGAACATCTAAACTAGTGCATACAATACAGAGCAAACTATATCGAGAACTTTGTCCACACTGTTGGCTGTACAGAGTGACTAGGGCTTCTACCATTCGCTCGGCAAGACCATTGAATCTAGGGTAATGTGTTGAGGACGTCACATGTTTTATGCCCCATTTGGCACACATATCTCTGAAAGGTCTGCTCATGTACTGTAGCCCATTGTCAGAAATAATTTCTCCAGGTGCACCGAACAGACTGAATATGGCACTCAATGTGTTTGCAACAACCATGCTTGAAGTGTCTTTTACCTATCTGATAACTGGAAATTTGGAGAAATAATTGGTGACTAAGATAAAGTTGCCTCCATTCACTGTAAATAGATCAGTCGCGATTTTGGACCGAGGGACTGACGGAATCTCGTAAGGGTGTAGAGGTTGTTGTGGCTGATGTCTCTGGCATGACTCGCACATCCTCACTAACCATTCGATGTCACTGTTGATCCCTGGCCAATAAACTGTGTCTTGTGCCAGTCAGCTCATTCACTCTGTACCCATATGGCTTTGGTAAAGTCATGACAAGATGTCCTGTCAGAGAGCTTTGGGCACAATCACTTGTTTTCCCTTGAAGGTGATGCCTCTCGAGATACCAAGTTCATCTCTGTAAGGCCCAAAGCATCTGAGGGTTTCTGGCACCTCTTTCACCGTATCAGGCCAACCTTCTATGATGACTCTCCACAGTGCCTTCAGTTCTGGGTCATTGGCTGTTTCTAATTGCAGTTGGTCTCATTTGTGATGACCAAAATGCAATAAATCAATTTTGAGTACATCTTCCCCCTCAATGTCCATGCTGTCTACTTGTGGATCCAGTGGGGCTTCTTCATTATTCTTCGGATTTGGCAATCTGCTCAGCGTATCTGAGGTGACCAATTTAGTACCCGGTCTGTAGCAGACATCAATGCCGTACGCCTGTACTTTCACTAAAAGTCACTGTAGTCGAGGTGGTGCGCTTCTCATTGGTTTATGCCAGATCATCTCCAGTGGTTTGTGGTCAGTTTCCACAGTGAACTGCTTACCGAACAGATAAAACAGTATATCATGCTCTATGTTTGAGTAATTGGATTGTGATGAGGATATACTTTTGGATCCAAATCCAAATCCTGCAGGATTCACACTCCTAGCCCTTTCGGTGAGACATTGACTTCTAGAATTGTCTTCTTCCTTGGATCATAGTACTGCAAGGTACATGTTTCTGCTGATAATGCTTGTTTGAGAGACTCAAACGTATGCTGATGGTCCTCCTGCCATACATATGTTACGTCTTTAAGAGCTCTCTCAGTGATGATGCTTTGTCAGAAAAATTTGGAATGTATGGTGTCAAGAAGTGAAAAATCCAAGACATCTCTCCAGATCTTCTTTGTCTTGTGGAGTAGGCATATGCCTTACATCTTTGACCTTTCCTGGGTCAGGATGGTTTCCGCAACCGGAATTGATGGAGCCAAAGAAATTGATCTGACTTACATTCACCTGGCACTTCTTCTGTTAAAAACAAACCCTTCGTGATGAGCTACTGCCATCAAGGAATAAAGATTTTGAGCATCCCCTTCTTTGCTTTCGCCTATTAATACAATATCATTGGCATTGCATATACATCCAGGCATGTTTTCCAAAATTCTGTCCATAAGCTGCTGAAACAGATCTTGACTGACTGATAAGCCAAAGGGTAGACTCTGGAAGCAATATCTTCTAAATGGTGTTCTGAAGGTGGTGACTTCCTAAGATTCCTTAGCTCGGTGTACCGACCAAATCCATGTTTAGCATCCAACTTGGAGAAGAATTTGGCTCCTGTGAACTTGGGATTCAATCCCTCTAGTGTTGGAATCTTGTGGGGACATCTCTTTAGGGAGAGGTTTAGACGCCTCTGATCTAGTCATACCCTGATTGTTCCATCCTTCTTTAGTACGCACATAATTGAACTGCACCAGTCTGATGATGCACACAGCGAATGATACCATTGCATTCCATGTCATCTAAGTCGTGTCTAAGCTGGTCCGCTTGTGTCTACCAGGTAAAATATTTGTGGTTTCCATGCCGACTTGCCATAGCTGCATTGCATTGTTAGTGTGCCACTGTAAAGGATGGGTGACCCATTGTATGCCGTTAATTTTGCAGTTCTCAGTTATGTCATTAATTTCCAACGAACCCAATACATATCCTTCAGGATTGGTAAGATATTTGCACTAGATCCTGCGTCAATCTTAATCCTGAGTGTGTGTTTGAGAGTGGGCATATGATATTAACAGGAGCAAAAGCTTCTAGTTGTTTGACTTCATCAACACAATGTGGCAGGTTCACAATGTGAAACGCTTGCTTGTCTTATGACTGAGAATCGCTCCACTCTAAGTCTTGTGTCAGGTCTATTTTGCGGTGGACTTCGTGTATTAGTTGGCATTTATGCAGGTCTCTGGTGCTGTTTTTGCTGCTGTTGCCCTGTTGCTGTGCCTGTCTTCTGTTTGTTTGTGTCTTATTGTGACTTCCGGCTGCACCTTTGGAGCCGGATTTCTTGCATAACCGGGCTAAGCGTCCTTTTGCACCACATGCCTTGCACAGATCTTGAAATGCAGGACAACTTTGTGGTGAATGGGGCAAACCACACTTACCATACAGCTTTCTTGCTTTTTGTGACCTGGTTACTGGGTCGATACTGCGAGCTGCACTGGTGCTTGCAGATGCTGTTGTCCAGCTACAATGGCTTTGCATTTCCTGCCATCTTTTAGCAGTGCATCAATGCTGTGACCTTTCTCTTTCCCAAGAGGTCTTTTAGCAATACTTCAATAGGTGTTGAGACAATCACCAGCTCCACTATTCACTCCGACAGCTCAGATTCTGAAAAATCACATTAGTTGCCCTTACTACAGCATCTATTGATGAATTGACCTATTGATTCCTGTGACTGTTACCTGTAGGACATCAATTCCAGGCGATGAATTCTAAAATTCACTTTTACCCGAAGCTGATCTTCTAGCACTTTCCATATCTTTGAGGGATCTTTCCAATCCTCTTCAGATAAGCCAGAGGTATTGATTCTTTATAACACCTAATTTACAACTGCTATCAGTATTTTCACAGCTTGCTTCTTTGGTGCTGCAACCATTTGGTCTATGAAGCATAACTGCATTCTTTGTTTAATAAGTTTGAACTCGGATAAGATATCAATGGCCTTCCAGTTCATGCTGGGAAATTTTATATCCATCCTTCTGCTGTTCTTTTGCTTTCAACTCTATATTTAACTTTGTTCAGCTCTGTGTGTGCTTTCAGCACTGCACATATTATGACTTTTCAATTTGTAGCTTGTTTTAAACTTGTTCACTTAACTCTGCGCTATTTCTCCTTTAAGAAATTCTTTTCTTTAGGCTAGCTACTTTGATGGAGTGTAACAGGCACTTGACAGTGTCTCTGTTTTTCTCTTTGAGCACTTTGCTTGCATGTTTACATAGCCGTTCAATTGGCATTTCAAGGGATTTCCCCTTTGCTTTTTTATTTGCTAGAGTTTATTTATCTTCTTCATGCTTGACTGGTTGAATGATTTTTTTCAGCTTGACCGCTCTAATGGAGACTGTGTTGTGTTCAAGGGTTTACCGAGCTTTTTTTCTATCAGACTTTTTTTTGAGTTTGTGCGCTTTACAGGGTTTCCCTTTTTTCCCCCATTCACACGGATCCTTTAGAAAATGATTTTTTTTTACTCTTCCAAAGACTTTTTTTACTACCAGGATTTCTCAATCATCGGCATAATTACTCACCTGATGCTTGCTTTTCAGCCATTTTTCCATTTTATGGAGCTTTTCTCAGCCTTCTAAAGTATGTAGTTTTCTTTCACTTTTTTCAGGTATGATTTTCAAAGTTTCTTAACTTGTTTACTGTTTTACCTGTGGGCTTCAAGCTAATAGCTTGTCTTTTCAACACCGCTGCCACCATTTCATGAATTTCTTTATGTTATCTTAAGAAACACAATGAGGTATGTGGATTCCAGTTCCATAAAGATCTCTAGATTGTTTATTGACAGCTAAACCAGTACATACAATACAGAGCAAACTATATACACAGCCTTTGTCCAGAGTGTTGCCATGCAGAGTGACTATGGCTTCTAGTCACATGACTACATCCTGGTACTTAGCTCATTCGCATTCTGAGTTCTTAAAGGGACATCATTATTAAGGTGATCATACAACAATGGGGGTTTGTCCAAGCCCAGGGTAGAGAGTAAGGGGGTTGCCATTGAAGGCCTCATGGATCGGAAGCTGAGTAGGTTGGGGGATGGGGTCAGAGGCTTTGGAGCTGGGAACGTTATAGAATCATAGAATCATAGGATGGTTAGAGCACAGAAGGAGGCCATTTGGCCCGTCATATCGTTGCAAGAACAATAAGCTAGTCCCACTCCCCTGCCTTTTCTATGTGACCCTGCAAATTTTTTCTCTTCAGGTGCTTATCCAATTTCCCTTTGAAAACAACGAGTGAATCTGCCTCCATCACACTCTCAGGCACTGCATTCCAGATCCTAACCACTTGCTTGGAAAAAGTTTTTCCTCATGTCACAGTTGGTTCTTTTGCCAATCACCTTAAATCAGTGTCCTCTGGTTCTCAAACTTTCCGCCAGTGGGAACAACTTCTCTCTATCTACTCTGTCTCCACACATCATGATTTTGAACACTTCGATCAAATCTCGTCTCAACTTTCTCACCTCTGAGGAGAACAACTCTACTTTCTCCAATCTACCCATGTAATTGAAGTTCCTCATCCCAGATACCCTTCTCATAAATATTTTCTGCACCCTCTCTAAAGCCTTCACATACTTCCTAAAGGGCAGTGCCCACAATTGGACACAATACTTCAGTTGAGGCTGAACCAGTGTTTTATAAAGGTTCATCATAATTTCCTTGCTTTTGTATTCAATGCCTTTCTTTATAAAGCCCAGGATCCCATATGCCTTTTAACCACTTGTTCAACCTGTCCTGCCACCTTCAACGATTTATGCATATATATCTCCAAGTCTCTATGTTCCTGCACCCCTTTGAGAATTGCACCCTTTATTTTATATTGCATTTCCTCGTTCTTCCTACAAAATGTTTCACAGGTTGGAGGCCTCAGGGGGAATTGAGGCCTCAAGAGGAGACTGGAGGCCATGGTGAGGTGGTGGGAGGAAGTCAGAGGCCTTGGGGTGGAGGAGGTTGGATGCCTCATTGTGGAGGGAACAAGATCGGAGCCCTAATGGGGGAGATTGAAGGCCTTGTGGGGGAGTGGATTTGGCTAGGGCTGTTTATTATTCTGTCATTAACTCTCTGTCAGCACTAATGCTTTGTCTTTCACCACACCATTAGCACACTCTTTTTGCCTTTGCCCCTTGACCTCCTTGTCATTTAGCTCTCCAGCCCTCTGTCCTATGAAACATCTTCCCTTTTGTTCTCTTTTCCCCCACCCTTGCTTTACTTGATTAAAACCTATTAAATTTCTAACCTTTGCCAGTTATGATGAAAGGTCATCTGCCTGAAACATTAGCTCTGCTTCTCTCTCCACAGATGCCACTTGACCTGCTGAGCATTTCCAGCACTTTCTGTTTTTGTTTCAGATTTCCAACACCTGCAGTATTTTGCTTTTATTTTAGGCTAATGGAAGGTTAGCCTTCATGACTAGAGGGCTAGAATATAAAGGGGAGGAAATTTTACTGCAACTACACAAATCCCTAGCTAGACCATGGGCTGACTTTTATGCCACCCCAGCGGGTTGGTTGGTGGCGTGGACAAAAAATAAAATTGAGCAGGAAGCTCAGGAGGCCTTCCCGCCCTGCTCCTGCCTCTGGCCAACTTTACGGCGGTTGAGCGTGGGCGGGGGGTGGAAACGACCCGCCCGCCCAAGGCCAATTGAGGCCCTTAAGTGACCACTTAACGGCCACTTAAGGGCCCTCGCTCGCCTCCACGGGTATTTTACCCATGGCAAGCGGGTGGGCTGGGGACGTAAAAAGCCGCACAGTGATAACTGCCAGCCTTTCCACGTGCCAGGTGGGTGCCATGGCAGTTGGAACAGGGGGTCCATTTGAGGGCCGCCCCTGCCTCCCAACTCACCCCCAGGACCCAAGACGCCCTCCTTCTCCCCAAATGACTACCCTTGCCTCGCCGCCACAACAGATCACCACCCACCCCCCCCCCCCCCCCCTCCCCCCCACCGGCGAAGCAAGCCCAACTTACCTGAAGTACTGGCTCCATGGTGTCGACTGGGCTGCAGTCCCAACAGTGGTCACCACTCCTGGTGGCACTGTTGAGTCTAAGAGCTGCCGGCCCGCTGATTGGCCAGCAGCTCAGTGAGGCGGGACCTCCTCCGTCATGCAGGTGGAAGTCCCATCTCGGGACAATTAAAGCCCAAGGACCAGTAAAATGCGGGTCGGATCCCCAGGCTAGGCGGAAGCGGGTTCGCCACCAACTTTTACTTCGGTGGCGAAGTCCCGTCCGCCTACGGTAAAATCCAGCCCCTAGTCTGGAGTACTTTGAACAGTTCTGTGCGCCACATCTTGGAAGGAACTCAGCGCATTTTCACCACAATGTTACCAGGGCTCCAAGTGTTAGATAATGAGTAGAGATTATTAACTAGACTTGTATTCCCTGTAATATATCAGGTTGGGGATGATTTGATTGAGATTTTAGGATTTTGAAATGAATTGCTAGTGTGATAGAGAGAAATTTTTCTGATATTTGGGGAGTCTGGGACAAGGGACTTAACCTTAAAGTCGGAGTCAGGCCATTCAGGAGAGAAGTTGGGCTATTACTTCTTCATGCAAAGCAATATAGAAGTGTGGAACTCTCTCCCACTAAAAGCAGTAGATGCTAGCTTAATTAATAATTTTAAATCTGAGATCAATACATTATTACTAGATAAAATATATAAAAGGATATGGAACCAAGGCAGGTGGATGAAGTTAAGATATAGATCTGTCATGATCTCATTGAATGACAAAATAGACTTAAGGGGCTGAATGGTTACCCTATGTTTGATCACCTGCTTTCTTTAGATAAGGAAACTCTGTCATCTGGAAATTAAATTGAATCACATCTTTTATTTTGACTAAAGCACTTCAATGAAAGACTTGCTCACAGCTTGAAGTCAATGGCAAAGAGAATTAGGCAGGGTTGTATAATGAGCAGCCGATCTGCTCTGGTCAGTTTTCTGCCTCCACTGAAGTGAAAAATATTCTTCCACCAATCACATCCCACCCAATCTGCTTTTGTTAACTTTGCAAATAAGTTTGCTCTTTATCGGCTGGTAATATTTTTGGGGTCATTTGTTTTGTTTTGTTTAGATCATTTTTCCTTCTTATTAAAATTACCCACATCACAGAACAAAGCAACAGGACAAAAAAATATGCAAGAAACTGGAATCAGAGGAATGAAGAGTTTGGGGGGGGTGGGTTTATTGGGCTGGAGCAGGTTAGGGAGATGGGGAGGAGTTCAGTCATGGAGGAATTTTAAAACAAGGAAGAGAAATTTAAATTTGAGGCACCAGTGGACTGAAGAAAATATAGATCAGCGAGGATAGGAGTAATGGTTAAGTGAAACGATGCAGGAAAGGAAGTGAACAGTAAAAGGTTTTAGATGAACTGAAGTTCATGGAGGGTGGAGGATGGGAGTCAGGTAAGATGAGCATTTGAAGCACTCAAGCCTGAATATGATGAAAGCATCTAGAAGAGTTTCAGCACAGATGGGCTGAGGTAGAGGTATAGGCGAGTAATGTTACAGAGGTTGTGATAGGCAGACTTTGAAATACAGAGGATATGGGGTCATAAGCTGAGCTCATGATCAGCTTGGATACCAAAACTGCAAATAGTCTATTTCAGTTTGAGACAGTGGGCTGGATTTTACCTTAGGCGGACGGGAATTCGCTACCAAAGTTGGTGGCGAACCCGCTTCTGCCTAGCCCGTGGATCCGTCCCGCATTTTATGAGTCCCTGGGCTTTAATTGTCCCGAGGCGGTACTTCCACCCGCTTGAGAGAAGAAGTCCCATCTCATTGAACTGCTGGCCAAACAACAGGTTGGCAGCTCCCAGCCACTGCTGGGACTGCAGCCCAGCCAACCAGATGGAGCCAGGAGACAAGATAAGCTGGGCATGCCTCACCAGGGAGATCAGTCCTTCCCTGGTGAGGATAGAGTGTTTGTTTGGGGAGAGTGGGTGTCTTGGGTCCCATGGGTGGGTTGGGAGGTGGGGCCACCCTCAATCGGGCACCCTGTGCCCGACTGCCACGGCATCCCTGCCCGGCGCGCGGAATGGACAGCAGCTATTGTTGGGTGGCCTTTCACGTCTCCAGCATGCCCGCTTGTCACGGGTAAAATACCCGTGGAGGTGGGCGAGGGCCCTTAAGTAGCTGTTAAGTGCCACTTAAGGGCCTTGATTGGCCTCGGGCAGGTGGGCCGTTCCCCACCGCATCCTCTCCCCCGCCCGACCGCCGTAAAATTGACCGGAGGCGGGAGCAGGGCGGAAAGACCTCCCGGAGCCCCCGATTCAATTTTACGCCGCCCCTACATCACCACCCGACCCGCTAGGGCGGCGTAAAATTCAGCCCAGTGATTAGGTAGGTAGATGGAGTCAGTTTGGATATTATTCTCTGGGCATCTGGATTTCCTTCACACTATAAAGTCACTCATAAATTCTTAGATATGTTTGAACCAAGGACAGTAGTACACTGACACAGTTACCACAATGACACTCCCCTAAAAACTGAGGGAATTAATTAAAGGCTAGCTCAGGTCACACTAAAGGCAAGATTGGATCTGTTCCCCTCCACAATAATTTTTTATTACCCCATCGTCATAGTGGCAGATCAGTGACTGGATTCACAACAATACATCTAGGGATGCCAAAGACGTTGGTAAATCTGGCACACTCCACTGTATGTCCTGCAAGAGTGCAGCAGAAGCATCATGAATTTGGCTAGGACCGAGATCCCAAAGCCCAAAGCCTTTTATTCATATATAAGGAGCAAGAAGGTAACTAGAGAAAGGATTGTCCCACTCAAGGACAAAGGAGGAAACTTATGCGTGGAGTCAGAGAAAATGGGTGAGATTCTAAACGAGTACTTTGCATCGGTATTCACCGAGGAGAGGGACATGACGGATGTTGAGGTTAGGGACAGATGTTTGATTACTCTAGGTCAAGTCGGCATAAGGAGGGAGGAAGTGTTGGGTATTCTAAAAGGCATTAAGGTGGACAAGTCCCCAGGTCCGGATGGGATCTATCCCAGGTGGCTGTGGGAAGCGAGAGAGGAAATAGTTGGGGCCTTAACAGATATCTTTGCAACATCCTTAAACACGGGTGAGGTCCCGGAGGACTGGAGAATTGCTAATGTTGTCCCCTTGCTTAAGAAGGGTAGCAGGGAAAATCCAGGTAATTATAGACCGGTGAGCCTGACGTCAGTGGTAGGGAAGCTGCTGGAGAAGATACTGAGGGATAGGATCTATTCCCATCTGGAAGAAAATGGGCTTATCAGTGATAGGCAACATGGTTTTGTGCAGGGAAGGTCATGTCTTACCAACTTAATAGAATTCTTTGAGGAAGTGACAAAGTTGATTGATGAGGGAAGGGCTGTAGATGTCATATACATGGACTTCAGTAAGGCGTTTGATAAGGTTCCCCATGGTAGGCTGATGGAGAAAGTGAAGTCGCATGGGATCCAGGGTGTACTAGCTAGATGGATAAAGAACTGGCTGGGCAACAGGAGACAGAGAGTAGCAGTGGAAGGGAGTTTCTCAAAATGGAGACGTGTGACCAGTGGTGTTCCACAGGGATCCGTGCTGGGACCACTGTTGTTTGTGATATACATAAATGATTTGGAGGAAAGTATAGGTGGTCTGATTAGCAAGTTTGCAGATGACACTAAGATTGGTGGAGTAGCAGATACTGAAGGGGACTGTCAGAGAATACAGCAGAATATAGATAGATTGGAGAGTTGGGCAGAGAAATGGCAGATGGAGTTCAATCAGGGCAAATGCGAGGTGATGCATTTTGGAAGATCCAATTCAAGAGTGAACTATACAGTAAATGGAAAAGTCCTGGGGAAAATTGATGTCCAGAGAGATTTGGGTGTTCAGGTCCATTGTTCCCTGAAGGTGGCAACGCAGGTCAATAGAGTGGTCAAGAAGGCATACGGCATGCTTTCCTTCATCGGACAGGGTATTGAGTACAAGAGTTGGCAGGTCATGTTACAGTTGTATAGGACTTTGGTTCGGCCACATTTGGAATACTGTGTGCAGTTCTGGTCGCCACATTACCAAAAGGATGTGGATGCTTTGGAGAGGGTGCAGAGGAGGTTCACCAGGATGTTGCCTGGTATGGAGGGCGCTAGCTATGAAGAGAGGTTGAGTAGATTAGGATTATTTTCATTAGAAAGTTGAGGGGGGACCTGATTGAGGTGTACAAAATCATGAGAGGTATAGACAGGATGGATAGCAAGAAGCTTTTTCCCAGAGTGGGGGATTCAATTACAAGGGGACACGAGTTCAAAGTGAAAGGGGAAAAGTTTAGGGGGGATATCCGTGGAAAGTTCTTTACGCAGAGGGTGGTGGGTGCATGGAACGCATTACCAGCGGAGGTGGTAGACGCGGGCACGATAGCGTCTTTTAAGATGTATCTAGACAGATACATGAATGGGCAGGAAGTAAAGAGATACAGACCCTTAGAAAATAGGCGACAGGTTTAGATAGAGGATTTGGATCGGCGTAGGCTTGGAGGGCCGAAGGGCCCGTTCCTGTGCTGTAATTTTCTTTGTTCTTTGTTCTTTGTTCTTTGAGATACAACAACCTGATATCTTTATATGGTATCTTTAAGATAGAAAATTTAGCAGAGGCATAATCAAACAAAAGGGAACTTAAGAACACGCAGACATTCAGCCCCTTGGGCATGTTCCACTATTCAATTAGATCATGGTTGATCTGCACCACAATTCTATTTACCTGCATTTGCTTCATATTGCTTTAAAGCTTTACTTAACAGAAATCTGTTGATCTTGAGCATTTCAAATGTTTCAGCATCCCCAGTCTTTTTGGGGAGCGAATTCCAGATTTGCACCACTCTTTGGGCTGGATTTTATTTTTCCACTGCCGGGAGTGGCGGCGGGCAAAAAAAATGGCAGCCCACACGTGCAGGCCAAGCGCCACCACGCTGCCGCGATCTTGAGTGTGACAGCTCATTTAAATATGCAGGGCAGCCAGCGCCCCCCGCCCCACCCCCAAATCACGTGGTGGGGGCGGCCTCGGTGATGCCTTGAATGACGTTAGCTGTTTCTGCGCAAGCGCTGATGCCGTTTTTAAAGGGCTACCAGCCCTACTCAGAGAATGCAAAGTTTCCCCTATCCCCCAACCTCCCACTACACTGAAAATAAATGTTTTCCCCATACTCCATCCCCAATACACTGAATTAGCAGAGTTGCCCCCTTCTCCCTCCAATGCACAAAGTGCAAGGTTGATCCCTCTCCCCAACAACTGCACAAAGTGCAGAGGTCACCTCTTCCCTCTCTACACGAAAAATGCAGAGTTAACCCCATTTCTCCTCCACCCGCCCGACTACACTAAAAATGCTCTGATCCCCCCTTCCCCACCTCAGTGGCGCCAGCTTTCCCTGCATGGGAAAGTTGAAGGCACGTGAGTGCTGCCCATCGCAATATTGCAGAGTTGCCCCCTTCTCCTCGCAACTGCACAAAGTGCACAGCTAACCCTTCTACCCCACACCTGCACAAAGTGCAGAGCTAACCCTTCTTCCCCACAACTGCACTAAGTGCAGAGGTCACCCCTCCCCTCCCCACACTAAAAATGCATTCGGATCCGACAGTAAGATTGCAGGGAATTGGATTTAAATGTATGCGTAAAGTTAATTTCAATATTTAAAGTTGGGTCCCATCGCCGAACGGCAGGAGGGCCACCACAGAACCTGGCCGCCACTGGGAAACTCAGGCCTGGCAATTCTGGCGTCAGGCTCTGTGGCAGCTGCTGCTACTGCAATTTTCAGGCCCCCTGCACCCCCTCCCACCCCCCAGCACCGCCACGGAGCCCAACGTCGGGAGCTCAACAAATCCAGCCCTCTATGAGAAAATGATTCCTGATTTCATTTGTGATTAAAAATAATTTTAAAAAAGGTCTAATGTTAAGATTGTGCCTCCTTTTCTGGATTCTCCCACCACAGAAAACAGTTTCTTTTGTTTAACTTTGTTTTTATTTTTAAAAACATTTTCGAGGGATTAAGTGAGATTTGGATGGTGTGCTCCATAAAAAGTAGCATCTGCAAATTGTGTAAATTAATTTGGTTTCTGATTAGCTTGACTGAATCTTTTTAAAATCCCTTGCTCATTCTCCTGAGTTTTTATAATGTCAAAAAATAAAACTGCTTTTTGCTGATTTTCCCTTGATTTACTGGGATTTTCGGAACAGCTATTTCACCAGTGATTTTCTCCCTCTTGAAACCAAAACTAAAACCCTATCAAACTGAATAAAATTTCAGGCTTTGAAAGTGGGAATCAAAACTCAAGTACTGAGGAAATGTTGCATTGCTAGGGTATTTAGGATGAACTGTTAAGCTGAAGCCCCAAGAATCAGCTCAGGTGAATGTAAAAAATAAACATATTTCACATTTCAAAGAAGGGTAGAACCTTCTCCTGGTGTTCTAGGTAACATTCCCCCATCAACCAACACCACCAAAACAGATTATCTGGTCATCCATTATTTTGCTGTCTTTGGATTCTTGCTGTGTGCAAATGATGGGGGAGCCCAGCACATCAGTGTGAAAGATAAGGCTGATGTATTTGCAACAATCTTCAGCCAGAAGTACCGAGTTGATGATCCATCTGGGCCTCCTCCTGAAGTCCCCACCATCACAGATGCAAGACTTCAACCAATTTGATTTACTCTGCGTGATACCAAGAAACAACTGAAGACACTGAATACTGCAAAGGCTATGGGCCCTGACAATATTCCGGCAATTGTACTAAAGACCTGTGCTCTAGAACTTGGCACACACCTAACCAAGCTGTTCCAGTACAGCTATAATACTAGCATCCATCTGGCAATGTGGAAAATTGCCTAGATATGTCCTGTCCACAAAAAGCAGGACAAGTCCAACCCGCACAATTACCGCCCCATCAGTCTACTCTCAATCATCAGTAAACTGATGGAAGGTGTCATCGACAGTGCTATCAAGCGGCACTTGCTTAGCAATAACCTCTCAGTGACACTAAGTTTGGGTTCTGCCAGGGCCACTCAGCTCCTGACCTCATTCCAGCCGTGGTTCAAACATGGACAAAAGAGCTGAATTCAAGAGGTGAAGTGAGAGTGACTGCCCTTGACATCAAGGCAGCATTTGACCGATTATGGCATCAAGGACCCCTAGCAAAACTGAAGTCAATGGGAATCAGGTGGAAATTCTCCACTGGTTGGAGTCATACCTAGCGCAAAGGAAGATGGTTGTGGTTGTTGGAGGTCAATCATCTCAGCCCCAGGACATCACTGCAGGAGCTCCTCAGGGTCGTGTCCTAGGCCCAACCATCTTCAGCTGCTTCATCAATGATCTTCTTTCAATCATAAGGTCAGAAGTGGGGATGTTCGCTGATGATTGCACAATGTTCAGCACCATTCGCGACTCCTCAGATACTGAAGTAGTCCGTGTAGAAATGCAACAAGACCTGGACAACATCCAGACTTGGACTGATAAGTGGCAAGTAACATTCGCGTCACACAAGTGCCAGGCAATGACCATCTCCAACAAGAGAGAATCTAACCATCTCCCCTTGACATTCAATGGCATTACAATCACTGAATCCCCCACTATCAAAATCTTAGGGGCTACCATTGACCAGAAACTGAACTGGAGTAGCCATACAAATACCGTGGCTAGAAGACATCTCGCCACCACCTTCTCAAGGGCAATTAGGGATGGGCAATAAATGCTGGCATAGCCAGCGATGCCCACATCCCATGAATGAATTTTAAAAAATTGTTTTTTTTATTCTTTCCTGGGATGTGATTATCACTGGCAAGGCCAGCATTTGTTGTCCATCCCTAATTTCCCTTGAGGAGGTGGTGGTGAGTTACCTTTTTGAACTGCTGCAGTCCATCTGGTGTAGGTACACCCACAGTGCTGTTCGGAAGGGAGTTCCAGGGTTTTGAACACAGTGACAGTGATGTGTTTCTCTACATAATAACAGTGACTGTACCCCAATAAGTAATTAATTGGCCATACAGTACTTTGAGATGGCCTGAACACATGGTATGACATTACATAAATGCAAGTTCTATCTTTACAAAACAAAAATGAATACTTCTTCAACTTTAAATTATTAGAAGAAGATATAGCTTAGAAACTCAGATGTGCACAACCATATTTTGGGAGCTAAATGGCCTCTTAAGTCTCCAATGTGGTAGGTAGGAAGTGCACACCCATTATGAACCAAAGGTGCACAACTCACCATATTGGTAAATACCACAAGAAATCAGTATGCAGTGCTCACACATGAAACAGGCATTAAGTCCCATTGTATATGCAAATATGGGACCTATCTGAGGCCACCACTGCAAATTTGGTTTGCTAATAGGTAGCCGGCACTAGCTGCACTCAGGAAAACCAAGCTCCAACCAACAAAAAGTTAATATATACTCACCTGAATGTGGAGCCATGAGGAGCGGCAGTTGCATTGAACACGTGCCACTCCCAGCCAACACAACCTCCCAATCCCTGCGTCCCTTTCTACCATCCCCCATTGACTACTGCTACTTCAGCTTGCTGGCTCAATGAAATGAGGCCCAATATCACAAACTCCTCAGGCCTCACCATTCAGTTGTGGAGAGTGGTCGCTGCATCTCCACGGTGTATCCAGTAATAGGTGCGTCTGAATTTCTATGCCTATATTTTCCAACACAATGGCTGGGAATTTACTGGCTCTGAGGCAATGGGCTGGGAGGCAGGTGAAGCAGTGAAATGGTGGGGAGCTGCATCAAGAATGAGTCCCTGATGCAGTCATGCCACAGGTGAAGCAGCGGCTTGGCTGCCTACAGACAGGTGGTGAGCAGCCAATTTAATTAATTAAAGGCCAAATTAAGGGCCATTTTGCTGGTGGCTGACTGGCCCCCTGCCACAATGGGAGGCCGCTAGTTGCATGGAAATGGCCTCCCAGCAGCTTCTGGGGCTCCATGGCTCAAGGTGGGGGTCGTCAATGGCAAAGGTTGCAATCATGGCCCCACCGCCACCACTGAAAGGGTTTCCTCTCCAATTTCTAGGGCCTGCCTACTTGGCCCCAGCAAAAGAAACAAATCTTTGCCACCCCTTGCATTCTGCTTGCTGCAGCCACCTATCTCATTGGAGCTGCCGAGGCTGTAAAGCTGTTGGCCTCCGATTGGGCCGGAATGCGGAAGGCCCACCCGCCTTCCTTAGTTGGCCGCTTCCCCCGCCTGCCATTCGATAATCGGATGGCCCCGACAACATTGCTTTCTCACTTTCACCACCGCCCCCACCACTCCCTGCCCGTGCAGCCACACCATCCGCTTTACATCCCAACATCAGTATTTTGTCGTTGCTGGCAAAATCTCACTCAATATAACTTCAATCAATGCAGAAAATAAATATTTCAATCCCACTAGAACAGTTTCATAATATAGCACTGAACTCAATTCATGTTTTTCCCTGCAGCAATGAAACTCTTTCTGTTTAGTTTTTAAAAAAATATGTACTGTGTGCTTTATATTCACCACATTTAGCTGCTTACTAATAAATGTCCTGAGGATAATGCTAGATTCCGAATGGAGTCACTCCAAGCTGAGATAAAGTTCATAGCAGCCTGTTTTGATATGCTGATAGTGATTGAGCTGCTTCAGAAAATGTTCACAGGTATTGAAACATAGAGGTGAATTTACCTCCAGAGCAGTGTCTCGGCAGCTGGCCAGTGGAACACCTGGTAATCCCACAAGGAGACCTAGTCCATTTGAAGGTGAGCATCATTTGCATCGGATGGACAAACCAAGGCTGAAAACTCCATGTGCCATCGGCACTGGGCCTCTCCAAAATCAGGGGCTGGGGCCAACAGATGTGCTCCTCCCAGTCCCATGCAATGAAGAAGCACTCACATACAGGATCCTAGTCAGGCGGACAGATACTGGTCAGACTGTGCACAGCATGCACTCCACCCATATCCAGAAAAAAATGGTAATAGGAGTCGAAATATTAAGTGCTAAAAATAAAAGATATATGAATTGAATTTTAATTGGATCTCATTTTTAGTGTGGAGCTTGCCACTGAAACCAATTATTGCTCACATTACTGACACATTGAATACCATGCTATACATATATTTCCTGTTCCCAGTTAATATATGTATGAATTTTTTTGTACAAAAATGCAAAATAATACATTTTATTTTGCTTTTTCAGAGAAAATTAAGAATAAGGGTTCATGTAGTTACTTCCTCCAAGCTACACAGCATTTGAAAATAAAGTATAAATAATATTACAAGCTTTAAAAATGAATCTGAACAGAATCCATTATGCTGCAGCTAACTTGACAGTGGACTAATAAATAATGCACAATAGAGATCAGTGCTCTGCTGAGATAAAACCACATCCAGCAGAGATCAAAGACAGAATCAAGGGACTTTAAAAAGCTGCTATCAAAATGGCCTCATTTGATATTTCTGTTTGTAAGGAAAATACATGTCAATTTTCTTTCAATACTAATACACACTATGGATTATACTTTACAGTATCAGTCATCATTGTCATATTTCTGGTTGGCTAAAATACAAACCTGTCCCTATGTTCTATATGATTGTGTTCTGTTAACATAACTGTTTTCCTATGGTATAACTATTTCATTCTGTCTCAGTTTAAATATCCAAAGTATTAGCAAAGTTGTTCAGCACAACAGGGGAGGTGGTGATGGAGTGGTATTGTCACTGGACGAGTAACCCAGAGACCCAGGGTATTGCTCTGGGGACATGGGTTTGAATCCCACCACAGCAGAAGATGGAATTTAAATTCAATTAATAAATCTGGAATTAAAAAGCTAGTCTAATGATGTCCATGAAATAATTGTCGATTGTTGAAAAAACCCATCTGGTTCACGAATGCCCTTTAGGGAAAGAGATCTGCTATCCTTACTTGGTCTGGCATCCACAGCAATGTGGTTGACTCTTAAATGCCCTTTGAAATGGCCTAGCAAGCTACTCAGTTGTATCTAGCCATTACAAAGTCAATAAGGAATGAAACTGGATGGACCATCCGGCATCGACCTAGGCACTGAAAACGACAATAGCAAGCCCAGCCCTGTCGACCCTGCAAAGTCCTCCTTACCAACATCTGGGGGCTTGTGCCAAAGTTGGGAGAGCGGTCCCACAGCCTGACATAGTCATACTCACTGAATCCTACCTTACAAAGACCCAGGCACCCCCAATACCATCCCTGGTTATGTCCTGTCTGACCAGCAGGACAGACCCTTCAAAAGTGGTGGCACAGTGATATACTGTCGGGAGGGAGTTGCCCTGGGAATCCTCAACATCGACTCCTAGACCCCATAAAGTATCATTGCATCAGGTCAAACATGGGCAAGGAACCTTCCTGCTGATTACCGCCCCCACTCAGCTGATGAATCAGTATTCCTCCATGTTGAGAAGCACTGAGGGTAGCAAGGGCGCAGAATGTACTCTGGGTGAGGAACTTCAATGTCCATCACCAAGTGTGGCTCGGTAGCACCACTACGGGTCCTAAAGGACATAGCTGCTAGATTGGGTCTGCAGCAGGTAGTGAGGGAAAAACATACTTGACCTCATCCTCACCAATCTGCCAGCTGAAGATGCATCTGTCCATGACAGTTTTGGTAGGAGTAACCACCGCACAGTCCTTGTGGAGACAAAGTCCAGTCTTTACATTGAGGATAACCTCCATTGTGTTGTGTGGCACTACAACCGTGCTAAATGGGATAGATTCCCAACAATGCAAAATTGGGCATCCATGAGGCACTGTGGGCCAGCAGCAGCAGCAGCTGTATTGTACTCAACCACAATCTGTAACCTCATTGCCCAGCATATCCCCCACTTTACCATTCCATCAATCGGAGGAATCAATGAAGAGTGCAGGAGGGCATGCCAGGAGCAGCATCAGACCTACCTCAAAATGAGGTGTCAACCTGATGAAGTTACAACCCAAGAATACTTGCGCACCAAACAGCGTAAGCAGCATGCGATAGAGCTAAGCAATCCCACAACTAACAGATCAGATCTAAGCTCTGCAGTCCTGCCACATCCAGTCATGAATGGTGGTGGACAATTAAACAACTAACTGGAGGAGGTGGCTCCTCAAATATCCCCATCCTTAATGATGGGGGAGCCCAGCACATCAGTGCAAAAGCTAAGGTTGAAGCATTTTCAACATTCTTCCCTAGCATCACAGATGCCAGTCTTCAGCCAATTTGATTCACTCCACGTGATATCAAGAAATGACTGAAGGCACTGGACACTGGGCCCTGACAATATTCCGGCAATAGTACTGAAGACCTGTGCTCTAGAACTTGGCACACACCTAGCCAAGCTGTTCCAGTACAGCGACAACACTGGCATCGACCCGGCAATGTGGAAAATTGCCCAGGTATGGCAAGTACACAAAAAGCAGGACAAATCCAACCCAACCAATTACCCCCCCCCTCAGCCTGCTCTCAATCATCAGTAAAGTGATGGAAGGTGTCGTCGGCTATCAAGCAGCACTTGCTTAGCAATAACCTGCTCAGTGACACTCACTTTGGGTTCCGCCAGGCCCACTCAGCCCCTGACCTCATTACAGCCTTGGTTCAAACATGGACAAAAGAGCTGAATTCAAGAGGTGAGGTGAGAGTTACTGCCCTTGACATCAAGGCAGCATTTGACAGGGGATGGCATCAAGGACTCCTAGCAAAACTGAAGTGAATGGGAATCGGGGAAATTCTCCACTGGTTGGAGTCATACCTAGCGCAAAGGAAGATGTTTTGTGGTTGTTGGAAGTCAATCATCTCAGCCCCAGGACATCACTGCAGGAGTTCCTCGGGGTTGTGTCCTAGGCCTAACCATCTTCAGCTGCTTCATCAATGACCTTCCTTCAATCATAAGGTCAGAAGTGGGTATGTTCGCTGATGATTGCACAATGTTCAGCACCATTCGTGACTCCTCAAATACTGAAGCAGTCCATGTAGAAATGCAGCAAGACCTGGACAATACCCTGGTTTGGGCTGATTAGTGGCAATTAATATTCACGCCACACAAGTGGCAAGCAATGACCATCTCCAACAAGAGAGAATCAAGCCATCTCCCCTTGACATTCAACGGCATTACGATCGCTGAATCCCCCACTATCGACATTCTGGGGTTGTGAGAAAGAGATGGGAGCAGACAGGAGAGATCTCCTCAGTCCAGGAGGAAACAGTCTTTATCAGTTCAAACTCTCTGTGGCTAGTTCAAAAGACCCTGGAACAGCCAGTTAGTCAATGTGACCAGCTGGTCTCACTGGTCCTGGATTGTATCAACTTAGCAGTCTCTGGAATGATTCCCTTACACACAATACCAGCTGATCAAGGTCCATTGTGGGTTGAATGTGTCAGGAAATGGTCCTTTGTCCTTCCAAGTACTCTCTGTTAATATGCAAATATCTTTTCCAGCCACAGCTGATCTGTTTGGCAAGTGTTGCCCCGCTCCAGCAAGAGTTTAAAATCAAGGTTCATGACAAAATTAATGTGCCTCATTCTTGGCAGGTGGGGGCCGAGCATTAAAATATAAATACCATGGCTACAAGAGCAGGCCAGAGGCTAGGAATCCTGTGGCGAGTAACTCACCTCCTGACTCCACAAAGCCTGTCCACCAACTACAAGGCACAAGTCAGGAGTCTTATGGAATACTCTCCACTTGCCTGGATGGGTGCAGCTCCAACAACACTCAAGAAGCTCAATATCATCTACGGCAAAGCAGCCCGCTTGATTGGCACCCCATTGACAAACATTCACTCCCTCCACCACCGACACACAGTAACAGCGGTGCGTACCATCTACAAGATGCACTGCAGAAACACTCCAAGGCACCTTAGACAGCACCTTCCAAACCCACGACCTCTACCAACTAGAAGGACAAGGGCAGCAGATGCATGGGAACACTCCCACCTGCAAATTCCCCTCCAAGCCACATTTCAACCTGACTTGGAACTATATCGCCGTTCCTTCACCGTTGCTGGGTCAAAATCTTGGAACCCCCTTCCCAACAGCACTGTGGGTGTACTTGCCCCACATGGACTGCAGCGGTTCAAGAAGGCAGCTCACCACCACCTTCTCAAGGACAATTAAGGATGGGCAATAAACGCTGGCCTTGTCAGCGATGCCCACGTCCCATGAATGAATAAAAAAGAAAGTGCCATTATTTAATATAAATAATAATAGCCTGGAAATTCTCATTGTATGAAGTGTCTGTACTATCCATGTGTTAGTGAACAGTGTATTGGGAATGTGCAATATTTTCACATATTGAAGCTTATGGGTGCTATAGCACTAAAAATATGCATTAGGATTGTTAAAGTAATTGTTACCAACAACAAGTATATATATCTGAAGTGCACCACATATCAGATGTATGGTGCTTTGCAACACTCATAGGAATCCGGCTGTACTAACAAATTTCTTAATTTTAGCTAGAAAGACTTGCCATAATTTTTAAAAAATTCTTCCTTGATTAGTTGATATTTTGTTCTGTGTGTACATGGACAGTTTGATGCTGTAAATCACCCACCTTTCTTTTTTGACTGAGGTTCAATTTCACCTAAATCAGAGAAAAACAAAATGAGACAGGGTAGCCATGTGGTTCCAACAGGCACAGGCTAAATTGAAGTATTGAAAACTCTACACATATCAATTACCATTTAATAAAGTATAGTATTAATGTTAACAACTGCCTTGTCAATGTAAAGATTATCATTCCAAAGCATAATAACATTTTCTGCACTTGATACCAACTTCCACAGCAAGAGCATGCAAAACAAATAAGCTCAGCAGCTCAACACATTCTCCTCAGAAAAGAATAAATGAACATAATTGATAAATATTCTGATACATCACATCCATTTTAGATTCTTTTCAGGAAGCAAAAAATCAATTATTCTTTCCAGTGTTACATTTTCAAAGATTTTGAAATGGAAACGCATCATTTTTGTTAAGTTCAAAGTTTACAAAGAAATTGTACTGTAAATAGAAAAGAGATAGGCTTTTGTTTTAAAATAACATGTTTGTAAATGTTCTACAATTCTAATAAATACAGAAAGCATTTAACAAAGGCTCTTGTCATACTACAACTTTCTCATGGGTGTGAATCCATTTGTTATGCATATTGACATAAAAACAGCAGTATAACTTGAGAGTGTCATCCCAATCTCCCACCCCAGTACACTGAAGATGCAAGGTATGAGAACAACTTTAGCAGGTGGTCTCACAACTCTTGGCCTTCACACCAGGTGGAGAATAATTACAAAGCAGTGTAAAACAATTTTTTTTAAATGCCCAGATGGCCCACTGAACTTCATGGGAACTTTATTAACTTAATGTTCAATCTTTAAAATGTCATGAGAAAAACAATATGGGAGATTTTCTATTTGGTTATTCCTGGGATGTGATGGGATCTAATGTTCCTGTCTGCACTCTTAAAGCATTAAAAGTTAATGGGTGGGTGTAGAATAGTGGGTAATATAACACGTTAACAGCCTGGTGTGGGTAAAAGGAGGCCATGGGTTAACTGGCATAGGGAGTTACAGAGAGTACAGCATGTGAAAAATAAGCAGCCTGAGAAAGACAAGACAGCTGGTGCACAAGTGATGAACTGTCTTAGTTTAAAAAAAATTCATTCATGGGATGTGGACATCGCTGGTTCAGCCAGAATTTATTGCCCATCCCTAATTGCCCTTGAGAAGATGGTGGTGAGCTTCCTTCTTGAACTGCTGCAGTTCATGTGGGGTAGGAACACCCACAGTGCTGTTAGGAAGGGAGTTCCAGGATTTTGGCCCAACGACAGTGAAGAAATGGTGATATAGTTCCAAGTCAGGATGGTGTGTGGCTTGGAGGGGAACTTGCAGGTGGTGGTGTTCCCATGCATTTGCTGCCCTTGTCCTTCTAGTTGATAGAGGTCATGGGCTTGGAAGGTGCTGTCTAAGGAACCTTGGTGCATTTCTGCAGTGCATCTTGTAGATGGTACACACTGCTGCCACTGTGCGTCGGTGATGGAGGGATTGAATGTTTATCGATGGGGTGCCAATCAAGTGGTTGCTTTGTTCTGGATGGTGTCAAGCTTCTTGAGTGTTGTTAGAACTGCACCCATCCAGGCAAGTGGAGAGTACACCATCACACTGCTGACTTGTGCCTTGTAGATGGTGGACAGGCTTTGGGGAGTTAGGAGGTGAGTTACTCGCCACAGGATTCCCAGCCTCCAACCTGCTCTTGTAGCCATAGTATTTATATAACTACCCCAGTTCAGTTTCTGGTCAATGGTGACCCCCAGGATGTTGATAGTGGGGGATTCTGCGAAGATAATGCCATTGACTGTCAGGGGGAAATGGTAGATTGTCTCTTGTTGGAGATGGTCATTGCCTGGCACTTGTGTGGCACGAATGTTACTTGCCACTTATCAACCCAAGCCTGTATATTGTCAGGTCTTGCTGCATTTCTACACGGATGGCTTCAGTATTTGAGGAGTTATGATTTGTGCTGAACATTGTGCAATCATCAGCGAACATCCCCACTTCTGAACTTATGACTGAAGGAAGGACTTTGATGAAGCAGCTGAAGATGAAGGTCTAGGACATGACCCTGAGGAACACTTGATGTCAAGGGCAGTCACTCACCTCACCTCTTAAGTTCAGCTCTTTTGTCTATGTTTGAACCAAGGCTGTAATGAGGTCAGGAGCTGAGTGGCCCTGGCGGTACCCAAACTGAACACGTTATTGCTAAGCAAATACTGCTTGATAGCACTGTTGATGATACCTTCCATCACTTTACGGATGATTGAGAGTAGACTGATGGGGTGGTAATTGGCTGGGTTGGACTTGTCCTGCATTTTGTGTACAGGACATACTTGGGCAATTTTCTATATTGCCAGGTAGATGCCAGTGTTGTAACCTATACCGGAACAGCTTGGCTAGGTGTGTGGCAAGTTCTGGAGCACTGTTAGTACTATTGTCGGAATACTGTCAGGGCCCATAGCCGTTGCCGTATCCAGTGCCTTCAGTTGTTTCTTGATATCACGTGGAGTGAACCGAATTGGCTGAAGACTGGCATCTGTGATGCTGGGGACTTCAGGAGATGAATCATCAACTCGGCACTTCTGGCTGAAGATTGTTGCAAATGCTTCAGCCTTATCTTTTGCACTGATGTGCTGGGCTCCCCCATCATTGAGGATGGGAACATTTGTGGGGCCACCTCCTCTTGTTAGTTGTTTAATTGTCCACCACCATTCACGACTGGATGTGGCAGGACTGCAGAGCTTAGATCTGATCCGTAGTTTATGGGATCGCTTATCTCTGTCTATCGCATGCTGCTTACACAGTTTGGCACGCAGATAGTCCTGTGTTGTAGCTTCACCAGGTTGACACCTCATTTTGAGGCATGCCTGGTGCTGCTCCTGGCATGCCCTCCTGCACTCTTCATTGAACCAGGATTGGTCCCCCGGCTTGATGGTAATGGTAGAGTGGGGGGATATGCCAGGCCATGAGGTTACAGATTGTGGTTGAGTACAATGCTGCTGCTGCTGCTGCTGATGGCCCACAGTGCCTCATGGATACCCAGTTTTGCATTGTTAGAAATCTATCCCATTGAACACAGTGTTAATGCCACACAACACGGCGCAGGGTATCCTCAAGGTGAATACAAGACTTTGGCTCCACAAGGACTGTCCGGTGGTCACTCCTACCAATACTGTCATGGACAGATGCATCTGCGGCAGGCAGATTGGTGAGGATGAGGTCAAGTATGTTTTCCCCTCTTGTTGCTTCCCTCACCACCTGCTGCAAATCCAGTCTAGCAGCTGTGTCCTTTAGGACTCGGCCAGGTCAGTCAGTCGTGGTGCTCCCAAACTACTCTTGGTGATGGACATTGAAGTTTCCCACCCAGAGTACATTCTGAGCCCTTGCCACCCTCAGTGCTTCCTCAAAGTGCGGTTAAACATGGAGGAGTACTGATTCATCAGCTGAGGGAGGGCGGTAGGTGGTAATCAGCAGGAGGTTGTAAAGCTGGTTTTTGACAATAAGCTCTTAAACAAGTTTAAGATAGTTAAATCGGGAGGGTTACCATGGATACAAAAGTATAGTGGAAAAGCACTGAAAAAACAAGATGAAGTAACCCTGAATCTGAGATTAGCGATGAAGCCTCCTTTCTGACAGTGTTATGCAGACTAGCCAGTGGTCAGACTGCTGCAGAGCTGGAAAAATCTGGTTTGAGTCATTTTCCAGACAAAGGAATAGCACAAGGTGCTCGAGTCACATCATATTTTGTGACCAGCGAGCGGGAAACAGCGAGAGTGGAGCCGGAACATAAAGAGACCAGGAGAGAGAGCGAGAGTTTGCTCAGCAAGCGGGAAACAGCGAGAGCGGAGCCGGAGCACAAAGAGACCAGGAGACAGAGAGAGAGAGTTCATTCAGCGAGCCGGCTTACCTTCCGGGAGCAGTCTGGGCACGCTAGAGTTTTGGAAAAACTAGTCAACAGTGACATCACAGGAAAGCTGCAAGGCAATTGGTTGGTGAATAACAGCTGTTAGGGAATAACTCTAAATAGCTCAGTAAGTAACTAAAGTAAAGATAAAGGTCTACAGTTCTTTTTACTATAGTAGGTAGTGTTTTTTGGGGGGGAACCAATATACCTAGTGTAAACCTAATATTTGGGTAATTTAAGAGAGTAAAAACAGAGTGAAAAAAAACAAAGAGTGACATCACAGGAAAACCGTAAAGTTCATCGGTTGGTAAGTAATTGCTAATTTGAATTACCTATTCTAATTTGATTTCAGATTAAAGGTGAATAGGGGAAATATTTTACAGATTAAAAACTGAAGACCAATCGGAAATTTAAAAAACACATTAACATCTAATTAAATAAAATAGAGATGCAGGGCCAGGCGATGTGTTGTACCTGCATGATGTTGGAGCTGGTGGACCCCATTGTGGTTCCCAGTGACCACATCTGTAGCAAGTGTTGGCTGCTCGAGGAACTCCGGCTCAGTGTTGATGAACTGGAGTCTGAGCTTCAGGCATTGCGATACATCACGGAGGGGGAGAATTCCTGGATGCTGTGTTTCAGGAGGCAGTCACACCCCTGAGATTAACTACCATGAATTCGGCCAATGGTCAGGGGCAGGAGGGTGTGACAATGAGTGAGGCAGGTGGTAGTGCTGCAGGAGCCTCAGCCATTGTCCTTGTCCAACAGGTTGGAGATTCTTGCTCCCTGTGTAGACGAGAGCAGAGACTGTAGGGAGGATGAGCAAACTGACAACAGCACCGTGGTACAGGGAGCCATTCAAGTGGGGGGAGAAAAGAGAAATGTAGTCGTAATCGGGGATAGTATAGTTAGGGGCATAGACACTGTTCTCTGTGGCCAGGATCGAGAGTCCCGAAGGCTCTGTTGCCTACCTGGTGCCAGGGTTCGGGATATCTCATCTGGGCTGCAGAGGAACTTGGTGTGGGAGGGGAAAGATCCAGTTGTCGTGATCCACGTAGGTACCAATGATATAGGTAGAACAGGGTTAGAGGTTCTGCTGAGGGAATATGAGCAGCTAGGGACTAAATTAAAAAGCAGAACCAAAAAGGTAATAATCTCTGGATTACTACCTGAGCCATGAGCAAATTGGCAAAGGGTCAATAAGATTAAAGAGGTAAATGCGTGGTTCAAAGATTGGTGTAGGAGAAATGGGTTTGAATTCGTGGGACATTGGCACCAGTACTGGGGAAGGAGGGAGCTGTTCCAATGCGACGGGCTCCACCTGAATCATGCTGGGACCAGAGTCCTGGCGAATCGTATAACTAGGGCTGTCGATTGGGCTTTAAACTAAATAGTGGAGGGAGGGTTCAGTTACATGGAAAAACAGGAAGTTAAAGGAGAAGGTAGGAGTGCAGGTTAGTGGTGAGGCTGATTGTTACCAAACTGCAAGATGTATACTGGTTAAACCAGAAGAGAAAAATAATAAACAGGCGAATAAAGTTTCAGTGCTGAGGGACAGGTTAGGGGGTATAGCCCAAATATGAGTTTTATATACAAATGCATGGAGTGTAGGAAATAAACTAGATGAACAGCAGGCGCAAATTCAAATGGAAGATTATGATGTGGTGGCCATTGCAGAGACGTGGCTGCAGGATGGTTGGGACTGGAAACTAAATATACCTGGTTATAAAGTTTACAGGAGGGACAGGGAAAATGGCAGAGGGGATGGAGTAGCCTTACTGATTAGAAATAATATCACCTCATTGGTGAGGGAGGATATAATGAGGGGAAAGCATCCAGTGGAGACCTTATGGGTGGAATTGAGGAACAGAAAAGGATCTAAAACTGTAATGGGTGTTGTGTATAGACCCCCTGGTAGCAGTTCTGAGGTGTTAGATTGTATAAATGCACAAATTAGGCAAGTGTGTAACAAAGGCAGAGTAGTATTAATGGGGGATTTTAACTTATACATAGATTGGCAGAGGCAGACTAGCACCTGTCAGAAAGGTAGTGAATTTCTGGAATGTGTCCGGGATAGTTTCCAACAGTAATATGTCCTAGATGTAACAAGGGGACAGGCAATATTAGATTTAGTTATGAGTAATGAGCTAAATTTAATTAGTAGCCTAACTGTGCGTGAACATTTATCAAATAGTGATCACAACATGATCGAATTCAAGGTAACGTTTGAAAGTGAAAAGCACGAATCAGCTACTAGAATTAGGCTGACTTTACCGGGATGAGACAGAGACTGTCCACAGTAAACTGGGTAGATCTGTTAATGGGTCAAACGACCGAAGAACAGTGGAGAATATTTAAAGAAACATTTAACGAAATACAGAGCGAGTTTCTACCCCTGAGAGGAAAAAGCTCCACTTCACAGAAAAAAACAGCCATGGACAACTAAAGAGATTAGGGATAGCATAAAACAAAAAGAAATGGCTTACAAAAATGCAAAACGCAGGACAGATCCGGCCGAATGGAATCGATACAAAGACCAGCAAAAGGTCACAAAGCAGCTTATAAGAGCTACTAAAAGAGGTTATGAAAGGAAACTTGCAAGGGACATCAAAATCAATAAGAACAAATTTTATAGTTACATAAAGGGAAAGCGGGTGGTCAAGAGCAATGTAGGCCAACTAAAAGCTGAAACTGGAGATATTGTCATTGATAATGGGGAAATGGCAGACATGTTGGACAATTACTTTGCCTCAGTATTTACAATTGAAAAGGAGGATAACTTGCCGGAAGTCCCGAAAAAGTTAATAGTCAATAGGGGACAGGGACTTAATATAATTAATGTAAGTAAATCATCAGTAACAAGGAGATTAATGGAACTAAAGAGTGAGAAATCCCCAGGACCTGACGGTTTCCATCCGAGGGTCTTAAAGGAAGTAGGGGAGCACATTGTAGATGCCCTAACTATAGTCTTTCAGAGTTCCCTAGATTCAGAAGTGGTCCCTCTGGATTGGAAAGTTGCACATGTCACTCCATTTTTTAAGAAGGATGAAAGGAGGAACCAAGGAAATTACAGACCAGTTAGCCTGACATCTGTGGTGGGCAACTTGCTGGAGTTGATAATCAAGGATAGGGTGACTGAACACCTAGAAAAATTTCAGTTAATCAGGGATAGCCAGCATGGATTCATGACGGGAAGGTCATGCCTGACAAATCTCATTGAATTTTTTGAAGAGGTGACCAAGGTCGTGGACAGGGGAGTGTCTATGGATGTTATTTATATGGACTTCCAGAAGGCATTTAATAAAGTCCCACATAAGAGACTGTTACAAAGGTAGAAGCCCATGGAGTTGAGGGCAAATTATTGACATGGTTAGAAAGTTGGTTGAGTGGTAGGCGACAGAGAGTGGGGATAATGGGTAAGTACTCCGATTGGCAGGATGTAACTAGTGGTGTCCCGCAGGGATGTGTGTTGGGGCCTCAATTATTCACATTATTCATTAATGATTTGGATGATGGCATAGTAAGTCATATATCCAAATTTGCTGATGATACAAAGTTAGGCGGCATTGTAGACAGTCTAGATGATGGCATAAAAATTGCAAAGAGATATTGACAGACTAGGTGGGTGGGCAAAACTGTGGCAGATGGATTTCAATGCGGGCAAGTGTGTGGTTATCCATTTTGGACAAAAAAGGATAGAGCAGGATACTTTATAAATGGGAAGAGGTTAAGTACAGTGGATGTCCAAAGAGACTTGGGGGTTCAGGTGCATAGATCTTTAAAATGCCACGAGCAAGTGCAGAAAATAATCACAAAGGCTAATGGAATGCTAGCCTTTATATCTGGAGGACTGGAGTATAAAGACACAGAGGTTATGCTGCAGCTGTACAAAACCCTGGTTAGACCCCACTTGGAGTACTGTGAGCAGTTCTGGGCACTACACCTTAGGAAGGATATATTGGCCTTGGAGGGAGTGCAACGTAGGTTTACAAGAATAATCCCTGGACTACAGGGGTTAAGTTACGAGGAGAGATTACACAAATTAGGCCTGTTTTCGCTAGAATTTAGAAGGTTAAGGGGTGATCTAATTGAAGTCTTCAAGATATTAACAAGAAAAAACAGGCTAGATAAAGATAAACTATTTCCACTGGTTGGAGATTCTAAAACTAGTGGGCATAATCTAAAAATTAGGACCAGACCCTTCAGGAGAGATTAACGCAAAGGGTGGTAGAGGTTTGGAACTCTCTCCCACGAACAGCAGTTGAAGCTAGAACAGTTGTTAATTTTAAATCTGAGATAGATAGATTTTTGTTAAGCAAAGATGTTAAGGAATATGGGCCAAAGGCAGGTATATGGAGTTAGGCTGCGAATCAGCCATGATCTCATTGAATGGTGGGATAGGTTTGAGGGGCTGAATGGCCTACTTCTGTTCCTATGTTCCTAAGGGGATGTGTGAGGCAAGTTCTTTACAAAGAGGGTGGTGAGTGCCTGGAACTTGCTGCTGGGGGAGGTGGTGGAAGCAGGTACGATAGAGACGTTTAAGAGGCATCTTGACAAATACATGAATAGGATGGGAATAGAGGGATACGGTCCCCGGAAGTGCAGAAGATTTTAGTTTAGACAGGCATCAAGATCGGCACAGGCTTGGAGGGCTGAATGGCCTGTTCCTGTGCTGTACTGTTCTTTGTTCTTTGTTCTTTGTGTATTATCGAAAAGGTATAAAAGGTGTATGAAAATCTCTTCAGTGGGATACTTCTAATCAGGAACAGCCTGAGTTGTTTACACAATTCCTGATGGATATATACCTGTGTAGAGAATAGATATAACTGCTTATGTGTAATCTCAGTCATTCAATAAAATGTCTCTGGAGTCTGAGCCTTTCCTAGGACTGGATTGGATGTCTTATAAGATCCCAGTCCCACAGCACAGTGAGGCACAGCTAGCAGTATAACTTGGGATCTTCTTGCTGCACCTCATAATCCACAGATATTGCTCCAAAAGCAGTGCCTATATTATAAGAACAACTAAAGCATAATTTACAGTTTTGTGGACTCTGACTAACCACATTTAAATGATCCTAACCTGAGAATCTGATTGTTTCGAAATGAGAATGGTACAATCTCATTTTCAGGCATGTTTTGATTTGGAAAAATTCCCATTTACTTTTATTGCTGCTGTGGCCAGGGGGAAGGAAGGCATAGACTTTGCGCTGCAACAGAGCAGAAATAAGCTGTTTCACTGAGTGCTTCCATCAGCTCAAAGCCTACAGTTGCAACTTAGAGTCTGTCTTCTTGAACTGTAACTTTTAGTGCTTTACATAGTCTCATGATACCTCTTTGATATATTCAATGATGTTCTAAGATTCTGCTCCACTGTAAATTACAGTCATTCTCTACCAGCCAGCCAATCAAATTGCTCAATAACAATAATCTGCAATGATCCGAGGCAGCAACAGGGAAGGCAAAGGGAAAATGAAATTTTTTTTTCAAAGGAAGGTTTTCCAAAAATACAGCAGAATGGAGTATACTTCCCTCCTGATTGGAAATTAAAATTAGGTGGACTGTATTACAGATGGCTGATATGATAACACTTATTTTGTGTTAGTGTCTAAGACAAATTTCTACCACCATATTCTTACCCTAGACCATTCCTTATCAAAATGCATTTATTTCATTATTTCATAATGTTTTAATTGATTTTAACATATATTTAGCCATTGCTGACTCCCGAGTTGGAGCTCTGTACTTATTGTAATTTCTCAGGTCTAGGAAAGATGGCCACAGGAGCCCTGAGGCATGTTAACTTATCATCTAGCCTAATGATGCCAGAGCCTTTTCCCAAATACCGAATCTCAATTGCTGGTAACATTTTTTATAGACCTGACCCACATTCTCAGTGGATAAGTAGGTAAACAGTCACATTGTGAGTGACTGAACCATGCAGATCAGCAAGCTCCAAGATTCGAATCCTGGTCCGTGCTAACTTAGCTGATCTCATCTGAAATTGAAACAGGTTTCGGTGCCCCTGGACTGAAGGGGAGATCCATATCCTCTCTAACATCAAGACCGCCTACTTCCATCTCCATAACACTGCTGTCTCTGCCCCTGCCTCAGCTCATCTGTGTTAAAACTCTCTTTCATACTTTTGTTAATGTTCTCCCATTTTCCATCTTCCATAAATTTAAGCTCATCCAAAACTCTGATGCACATATCCTAACTTGCACCCAAGTCCTGGTCACCCACCATCCCTATGTCACTGGCCTACATTTTCTCCCAGTCCACTAATGCCTTGATTTTAAAATTCTCATCCTCATGTTCAAATCTATCCATGATCTTATCCCGCCTATATCTGTATCTCCTCCATCCTGACAATCCTCCAAGAACTGCTTTTCTCCAACTCTTCTTGTGCATCTCCCACTTCTTTTGTCTCACAATTGGTTGCTGTGACTTCACATGTCTGGGCCCTAAGCTCTGGAATTCCAATTTTCTCTCCTCCTTTAATACATTCCTTAAAACCTACCTCTTTGATCAAGCTTTGGGTCATCTGCCCTGATATCTCTTTTGGCTTAGAGTCAATTTTTGCCTGATTATATTTCTGTGAAGCACCTTGAGATATGTACTTTGTTAAAAGTGCCACATAAATGCAAATTTTTGTTGTTCTTTGGAAAGGAACACTGGTTAGGGTTCCAGTTTTTAATTGATGTTGGGTGATCCCTGCTAGAAAGTGTGGATGTATAGATATCAAGTCAGGATTGGGTTGGGCTCAACTATGATGCCCCTACAGTAGATTTGGGTGCCAGGATCAACATATGAGGTGTGACCAATTGAGCAAGTTGGCATTTGGGCAACATGAACTGAAAGATATTTTGTGGCTAAAACCAAACAGATTCATCCTCCAATTTCAAACGCGCAAGTTCAGACAATTAAATATTTTATTTATAGTACCTTGTGCATCTCTTTAACAATATTAACTTTTCTGAGGAGTGTATATGATTCAAGTTCAAAATGCATACAGCATTCATCATAAAAATGTCAGTGTCAGTGAATCATACAAGGAATCAAAGTGAGACAAAATGCATTAGTTTTTCACTAACACTAACATGCAAATGGACTTAGAAAACTGGCTGTTTAGAAAGAAGATATGGCATTCAATAGGTAAAATGACAACTATACAAGGCAACTTCAAAACGACACAAGGGCATTTTAATCAAAAATCAGTCCAAAAATAATCATTCCTTCAACAAGATATCTTGGATGGTTATTCTCCTGCTTCCGTTGCAAGGCCAATGTGAACAAAAGCATTGTACTTTTAGCTTTGTGAATGTCTTAGAATATGAATTTGAATAAAAGAAAGTAAATTGTACCATAAAGCTGGTATTATAATCTCAATAATCATTCGAACATTTTAATAGCATTTAGGAACTGACATACTTATTGGACATTTCTATGGTATTTTGTTACTGCTGTTTCAGTAAATAAAACATGAACGCTTTCTTTTTGTAGTAGGGGTTAAATTGAAAATATTTTCTTGAAAACATATTTGATATGAATTATTCCAAGTTAAAAATATCTTTGTTTTCCCATGCCTAGATCACAAAAAAATTAAAAATATTACTTTTGATTTATCCTATGGTATTTCCGGCAAGAAAGTCTTTACCCTTTATTTCAATAATTCATTTACAGCCAGAACTTGGACGGCGAGAACAAATTAAAAATTGATCAAGGTAATCTTATGAAATATATGCTACCGGTTGGAGCCTTACTCACTGATAGAATAATTTCTTTTGTTGATAGAAATTAATGAATGGAAAACCGAGTGTCTGAATTCATGATATGCACTCTCAGCGGGAGAAGCTTTGTGCTAGGAGCATAATTTTGTTAAATTCTCTTTAAACTTATTAACATATGTTTATATATTTCTCTCTGCTTTCCCTCCCACGTGCTCTCCATTTATGAATGAATGTTGATTTCCTGGAGCTGAGTAATATTTATACTGAAAATTGGAACATTATTACACTTTTTGCACCCAGGTACGTCCTGGTTAAATGTCGCATGAATTAAATGCTCAATAGAACTCACTCAAATTTGCTGCAAAAATGTGCCTTAACCTGAGCCTCAGAAGTACATCTACCCACTGAGTCAGTGTGACATTTCCATTTTCTACACCAGCTTTTCCTCTGGCACCTCTGAATCAGAAGACTTGTTTAGTGCCAAATAGTGGCAACTTGTGATTGGTTTCATACTGTTTACCCAGGCCCATAGGGAACTGCTCAAACCAATTTCACATAAGACTCCTTACAGCAGAGAGAGATTTTCATCTTACCAGTCATTCCTAGGGGTGAAAGAACAAGTCCTAATCGATTATACCAACAATTCCCAATAATCAAGTACTGGCATTAACAGGGACCAGAACTTCATGTGCTTTTTAAAAATAAATGTAACTAATTTTAATATTGTGCTCTTAATATAAACATATGGAACTGATGAGACTTGGGAGAAGAACGCCCTCTTTTTAACTAACAATAAAGTAGAAAAGTACCACAGAATTTTCAATGCAAGAAGCTTTCCAAGTCCATAAAAATCAAAATGTCTTACTATAAAAACATAGAAAGCAGAAATATAGCATACTTTAAATTATAAAACGGGAATAAAGTAATTCTAATTACTTCAATCAGGTTGGACATAGTGCTCATATAATTTAATCATCTAATGCACGTGCTACATATAAAATGTATCTACTATACAAGTCTGTTTGTTCTGAATACCTTCATCCATATCGTCATCAGGGTATTCTGCAGTTGTTAATATATCACATAGTACAGACATAAAGCCATAGATCCAATCTGAGGTATCTTCCACAGCCTCATCTATGACTTTCATAGGGTCTGAGCTTAAATCTTTAAAACCTCCTGAATGCATATAAGGAAAGAGCAGTAAGAAATAAAGACAATAGTTCAGAGATTAAAAGGAGAAAATGGAATACCTGCAAAATAATTTATTGTTTGACTTCTGGTTCAGAGATGAGAAATTTATTTATTTTATGCACATTACTATTATGTACAATATTACATGTACATTTCTCTTTGAACTAGTTTACCAGATGCAATGGTAGAAATTAAAAAGTGTCAGGTACAAAAAATACTTTTCTAGTACATATAGGTATGAACGCTACTTCAGTGCATTTAGCCATAGTTTTTGATGAGAAAGCAATTTATTTGTAAATAAAACTCCATTGCTTAAAAAACCCTGTAATTTCATGAGCTAACATAAAAATGATAATTTTCTTAAGAAAATCTTATAAAATTATATTTAATTTGAGTAAGGATAAAGAAGACAGTAGTATTTTGAAATTACAGGCAATTCCCAGCCGGAGTTGAGGACAGACACTCTTTAACCTGGAACAGTTATTATTCTGTCACTGATCTAGCTCCATTTACACAAATACTTTTGTGTTATTTTGTCCAATAAACAAGACACAAATTTCAATTTCTGAAACTGGGTAGAGTAATTCTTTACGAATGCCCTTTAAAATGGATTAATTTGCTCAAGAACACATATGGGTACAAAGCAAAAAACGGCAGCTCACTTGAGTTGGGACAATTAAAAGAATTTGGACACAGCTGATTCTAGCTGGGTGTTTGTGGAACGGGTTTAAGTGATGTTCTCCAGAACAATGCAGAATAAATATTAAGGACAAAACCTAGAAAAACAAGTGTGACCATAGAGCTTGTGAATGGTGCTTTTTAAAAACCGCAACAAGAATTAAAGACACTCTGGGGTTGATTTGTATGTTTGCCATCCAAGCATTAACCTATGAAGTTGATCAACTGCATGGTTTAGAAGCCTACATAATTTAATTCATTGAAATCAATGGAATGACAATTAGGCAGGTTCTATAACCTGTGGGTGATTTGGTTTACCAAGTGGTTCAAGATAAAATCTACCCCTAAATGGTTTGAATCTGTGGTGTTCACAATAGAATATGCACAGAGAAATCTGTTGAAGAATCGAGGCCATTACTGCCCTCAGTGCTATTTAAGAATTGCTACTTCCTTGATATACTGTGTTAACCCTGTGCTCATTTTCACCATCAAGCAAAGATGCTGCAAAGGCAAAAGCAGTAAAACATGTATGTACATGCCACTCATTTGGAGACCATGCAATGATCATTCACAAAATCAAAAACAAAGCTGTTAGTTTCTCAATATATCAATGGGTGTTACGAATGAAAAAAATAATTCTACATCTCTTTGACCAGTGAGTAGGAATGTACAATCTGTTGCACTTTCAATTAGCCCATTTTTAGGGAGTAGGGTTGCTTCAGCACATTCTACCTTGTCAAATTAACCAGTATGGAGAACACAACATTGAACCAAGGCATAGAAGGAAGAGTAAAATGCTTGTAGAGCAGGATTGGTGAAACTTAAAAGACTTTTATCCTTCAAGGTTAAACAGTGAACAGCATAATTTCATAGAATGCAAAAATACTTCCCTTCAAGGAATACAAACATTTATTGATTGCACCTTTTGGTTAATGGTGTACCACAATTCTTTGTAAATGTATTACAATTTGTCACTTTGATTTGGCACGTAAGTCTAAGTATTATGGTTCCTTGAAGGCAATGCCAAGATTTTAATGAAGAACATGAAATGAGTCCTTGCCTCCAGGGCTCTGTGCTTCCTTTAGTACTTTGCCGACATCAACTTGATGTTTTCCTGTTAGGACAAAATGCATTAGAAAAAGGAGAATGAAGAGTAACAGGCATGCACCATAGGAAAAGTCAAGAGAGATCATTTTCATTCTCAGTACAGTACTCAAGATACCAGTGACTGCTAGCAAAAAGTAGCAAATACATAGACACACCAATAAACACTTCAGTGAAAACACTGACTCAATAAGAGGTAACACTGAGCCTTTAAAATTCAGTTCCACTCAGTTAATCAATCATAGAGGCTGCACTATGTTATGCATTAGGCTCATCGCAGGGCATGCTAACAACCAAGGTGCAATTCCTCTTTAAAAATACTAATACATATATTAATGCTGCATATCTCCTGTTTGCAAGTTTAGAAAGCAAGTGAAATTCTACTGATGAAACAAATAAAACATTTAATGTTGAACTTTGGCATACTTTATATCAATTATACCTTTTTTATTTTCAAAACAATGAAAATAAGTTTCAGGCAAACCTATATTGTTCATACTTTTTACATTGATCAGAGAATATTTATAAAAATAATTATTTATAATTATGTGTTTGTCATCTGATGTTGTAGATTATGATCTATAGCACGTTAAAAAAGGACTCTTTACTCCTCCAATGATTGGGAAAGTGCTACAAGTATAAACCATCTGTTTTCCCTATGTATTGTTTCGGTGTTTCTCAAAAGTACTATTAATGTGTAAAATGAATCTCTAAACAGTGGAAGCAAAATTTAAATAGCAAGCTATTAACTCGGCCTCCACAGGCACCTACCTAAGAATGTAAATGAGCTCAACAATATTCGAGACAATGCCCCAGCCTTATCATGCAGAAGGGGAGGGAGCGGGGTGGTCGTCGAAGGAGTGTGTAATTTTGTGGTTGGGCTCAGTTCCTGCTAAATTTATTACCAGTTTTTTATCTCTGTTTCCTGGTCGCAGCTAGCCAGAATGAAAGGCTGGGTTCTTCGGCAATGGACTTCAGCCAGGGAGCAGAGAGGAGGGAGGGATCAAAAAGCAGGAGAAGGGGGAAGGTAGAGGTCGGAGAGGAGATCAGAAGCATTGGTGGGGGGAGATCAGAAGGGTCAGGTTTGTGGGGGAGATTGGAAGGGTTGGGGGACAAATTAGAATGATTGGGAGGGCAGTTTCTGATCAAGGAGGGGTAGATAAATGGAAAGGCACTTAACTCCTGAATCCAGCAGCCCATGGCCAGAATTTTACGCCACCCCAGTGAGCCAGATGGTCGCAGGGAGTGGGTGGCGTGAAATTGAGCGGGAGACTCCAGGATGCCTTCCCTACCCGCTCCCGCCTCCGCCCTATTTTACGTGGGCTGGGTGTGGTAAAAAACGGGCCACCCACCCCAGGTCAATCAAGGCCCTTAACTGGCCACTTAACAGCTACTTAAGGGCTTTCGCCTGCCTCCACGGGGATATTACCTATGGCAAGTGGGCGTCTGGGAGACATGAATGGTCGCCCAGTGAAAGCTGGCGGTCTCTCAGCACCCCGGGGGTGGGCCCTGACAAACGGGCACAGCATGCCGAATGAGGGCCACCCCCACTTCCCCAACCACACCCAGGACCCGAGACACCCCCCTTCCCCATAAATGACCACCTTTGCCTCGCCGGGACACAATTGATCTCCCTGGCGAGGCAAACTAAACTTACCTGCACTCCTGGCTCCATGTCCTCAACTGGGCTGCAGTCCTAGCAGTGGCCACCGCTCACTGAAAATAGAGTGATTTACACAAGCTTTGACGTCAATGAATTTTAAAAATGGGAAAGATATTTAAAAATATCATCACAACCATAATGGCTGTTACAGCACAGATTTTTACATTTTTTTTTATTCATTCATGGGATGTGAGTGTCGCTGGCTAGCCAGCATTTTATTGCCAGTCCCCAATTGCCCTTGAGAAGGTGGTGGTGAGCTGCCTTCTTGAACTGCTGCAGTCCATGTGAGGTAGGTACACCCACAGTGCTGTTAGGAAGGGAGTTTCAGGATTTTGACCCAGCGACAGTGAAGGAATGGCGATATATTTCCAAGTCAGGATGGTGTGTGACTTGGAAGGAAACTTGCAGGTGGTGGTGTTGCCATGCATTTTCTGCCCTTCTCCTTCTAGTTGGTAGAGGTTGTGGGTTTGGAAGGTGCTGTCTAAGGAGCCTTGGTGTGTTGCTGCAGTGCATCTTGTAGATGGTACACACTGCTGCCACTGTGCGTCGGTGGTTGAGGGATTGAATGTTTGTCGATGGGGTGCCAATCAATCGGGCTGCTTTGTCCTGGATGGTGTCGAGCTTCTTGAGTGTTGGAGGAGCTGCACCCATCTAGGCAAGTGGAGAGTATTCCATCACACTCCTGACTTGTGCCTTGTAGATAGTGGACAGGCTTTGGGGAGTCAGGAGGTGAGTTACTCGCCATTGGATTCCCAGCCTCTGATCTGCTCTTGTAGCCATGGTATTTATAAGGCTACTCCTATTCATTTTCTGGTCAATGGTAGCCCCTAGGATGTTGAAAGTGGGGATTCAGTGATCATAATGCCATTGAATGTCAAGGGGAGATGGTCAGATTCTCTCTTGTAGGAGATGGTCATTGCCTGGCACTTGTGTGGTACAAATGTTACTTGCCACTTATCAGCCCAAGCCTGGATATTGTTGGGTCTTGCTGCATTTCTACACGGACTGCTTCAGTATCAGAGGAGTCACGAATGGTGCTGAACATTGTGCAATCATTAGCAAACATCCCCACTTCTGACCTTCTGATTGAAGGAAGATCATTGATGAAGCAGCTGAAGATGGTTAGGCCCAGGATACTACCCTGAGGAACGCCTGCAATGATCTCCTGGAGCTGAGATGATTGACCTCCAACAACCACAACCATCTTCCTTTGTGCTAGGTATGACTCCAACCAACAGAGAGTTTTCCCCCTGATTCCCATTGACTTCAGTTTTGCTAGGGGTCCTTGATGCCATACTCGGTCAAATGCTGCCTTGATGTCAAGGGCAGTAACTGTCACCTCACCTCTTGAATTCACCTCTTTTGTCCATGTTTGAACCAAGGTTGTAATGAGGTCAGGAGCTGAGTGGGCCTGGCGGAACCCAAAGTGAGTGTCACTGAGCAGGTTATTAGTAAGCAAGTGCCGCTTGATAGCCGACGACACCTTCCATCACTTTACTGATGATTGAGAGCAGGCTGAGGGGGCGGTAATTGGTTGGGTTGGATTTGTCCTGCTTTTTGTGTACTTGCCATACCTGGGCAATTTTCCACATTGCCGGGTCGATGCCAGTGTTGTCGCTGTACTGGAACAGCTTGGCTAGGTGTGTGCCAAGTTCTAGAGCACAGTTCTTCAGTACTATTGCCGGAATATTGTCAGGGCCCATAGCCTTTGTACTATCAGTCATTTCTTGATATCATGCGGAGTGAATCGAATTGGTTGAAGTCTGGCATCTGTGATACTGGAGACTTCAGGAGGAGGCCGAGATGGATCATCAACTCGGCACTTCTGGCTGAAGACTATTGAAAATGCTTCAGCCTTATCTTTTGCACTGATGTGCTGGGCTCCCCCATCATTGAGGATGGGGATATTTGCGGAGGCACCTCCACCAGTCAGTTGTTTAATTGTCCACCACCATTCACGGCTGGATGTGGCAGGACTGCAGAGCTTAGATCTGATCCATTGTTTATGGGTTCGCTAAACTCTGTCTGTTGCATGCTGCTTACACATTTTGGCATGCACGTAGTCCTGTGTTGTAGCTTCACCTGGTTGATATCTCATTTTGAGGTATGCCTGGTACTGCTCCTGGCATGCCCTCCTGCACTCTTCACTGAACCAGGGTTGGTCCCCTGGCGTGATTGTAATGGTAGAGTGGGGGATATGCCAGGCCATGAGGTTACAGATTGTGGATGAGTACAATTCTGCTACTGCTGATGGTCCACAGCACCTCATGGATGCCCAGTTTTGCATTGCTAGATCTGTTCAAAATCTATCCCATTTAGTACGGTGGTAGTGCCATACAACACGATGGAGGGTATCCTCAATGTGAAGGCGAGACTTTGTCTCCACAAGGACTGTCGGGTGGTGACTCCTACCAATACTGTTCTGGGCAGACGCATCTGCGGCAGGCAGTTTGGTGAGGACAAGCTCAAGTATGTTTTTCCCTCTTGTTGGTTCCCTCACCACCTGCCACAGACCCAGTCTAGCAGCTATGTCCTTTAGGACTCGGCCAGCTCGGTCAGTAGTGGTGCTACCGAGCCACTTTTGGTGATGGACATTGAAGTCCCCCACCCAGAGTACATTCTGTGCCCTTGCCACCCTCAGTGCTTCGTCCAAGCGGTGATCAACATGGAGGAGTACTGATTCATCAGCTGAGGGAGGGCAGTAGGTGGTAATCGGTAGGAGGTTTCCTTTCCCATGTTTGACTTTATGCCATGAGAGTTCACAGGCTCTGAAGTGGATGTTGAGGACTCCCAGGGAAATTCCCTCCCAACTGTATACTACTCCGCCGCTACCTCTGTTGGGTCTTTCCTGTCAGTGGGACATGACATACCCGGGGATGGTAATGGCAGTGACTGGGACATTGTAAGGTATGATTCCGTGAGTATGACTATGTCAGACTGTTGCTTGACTAGTCTGTGGGACAGATCTCCCAACACTGGCACAAGCCCCAAGATGTTAGTAAGGAGGACTTTGCAGGGTCGACAGGGTTGGGTTTGCTGTTGTTGTTTCCGGTGCCTAGGTCGATGCCGGGTGGTCTGTCCAGTTCAATAGGATATGCAGCACACGTTCCTGTACTTTGTTAGAAAATTGGAAATAACAAGAGATAAATGGGTGCTTTTACATGAATAGAGAATATTGTGTGTCTAGTAGTAAATTCAGAAATACAATAATTACATTTGATTTTCAAATGTTGACCTGAAACATTGGGCCGGATTTTATTCCAGCGATGTGGATCCCGATGCCAAGTCGAAAGGTGGATGCAAAACCCTGTTGCTATTTAACAGAAGGCAGCCAATTAACTACCCACCATCGGCCCCTCCACATTTAATAAGATCAGAGTGGAGGTGTAAAGAGGCCCTTAAATGACCATTTATTGGCCACTTAAGAGCCACAATTGGCCTGGGGCAGAAACGGTGCCCGCTGCCTCCCACCTGCGTGCCCGTCTCCAGGGGCAGAATAAAATCCTGTCCACTATCTTCTGTTTTGTTGTGTTTGGCATGGCTATCAATTAATCTGATCCCATGAAAACATATTACTGTCCAAATTGCAATATTACAGCACCAAGTACTTCACTGGAAGAACAGCACATGTTTAAAACTTGTCCTTCTTTATAGAGCTTATGCTATTCATAGATCACATAGAATTGGTTTAATTCATTACCAATGAAAACATCTAACATTAGATATGATAATACAAACCTACAATGTAAAAACATGAATTATTTAATGACCACTTTCCTAACAGTTATCCTAACTATTTGTTCAATAATCATAGCTAATGTAAGAAACCAAAATAAAAATATTGCAAATCTTGCATGAATCTTACATCATTAGTACTGACAACATTGTAAATCTTAGTATATCTGTTAACCCTTCATTTTCTTGCAATCAATTCACTTAGCACAATGCATCACACTTTAAAGCAATGTCTGGCAGCACGAGTAGTAAAGGTGCATCAGTACTTTAGAGGTTCGTGACAGTAATAAGACACACAGCACTTACAGGATACATGATTTTAAAAGTCAAAGGTAAACACTAGGTTTTGTACCAATTCAAGTGGCTGACTTATGCTTTCCATTTCAAGGAGAAACTGAGAGGATATTTATTTATATATTTTCTGCATTGTGTGTTTCACTTACTTTAATATGTTTACATATTTTATCAAGGCAAAAAAGGTAGCAGATTTAAGTTACATGGGCCATGGCGCATCCTTGTGTTTACTTTCATAACTGGAATTTTGATTTCACAAGGCATTCAGAGTTACTGAGGTTTTCTTACAACTTTCAGAATTCCTTTCACTTAACCTGTCTGTTTAACTGGAACCAACATTTTTCATAAATAGTGGAAGTATTAACTTTTGGACTCTGCTGTGCGTAAATTGGCTGCCACAGAACATCATAAGAAATAAGTAGTAGACTTACTACACATTGGTTTCAAATAATACAGAATATCAAGCTTTGGTATCTTGTCCACAGACAAGGTATTGCAGAGTTCAGTTAAGATCTAAGAAATAGGAGCAGGCCCCTCAAGCCTATTCCACCATTCAGTAAGATCGCGGCTGCCCAAGAGTCTATCAATCTCGTCTTGAATATATTCATCGATTGAGCATCCACAGCCCTCTGGGGCAAAGAATTCCAAAAATTCACAACACTCAAATTGAAGAAATTTCTCCTCATTTCAGTCCTAAATAGCTGAACTCTTATCCTGAGACTATGACCCCTAGTTCCAGACTCTCCAACCAGGGGAGACATTTTCTCAACATCTAGCCCTCTAAGAATCGTTTTTGTTTCATTGAGATCACCTCTCAGTCTTCTAAGGTGCAGAGAATATAGTGTTAATCTGTTAATTGTATGTCAATTGTGTACTTATATTTACTTATATGGAGGATGTTAATTGGAGTCTTACTTGAGCACTTATAAGCAGACACTTATTGAGGTTGGTGAAGGGGTTTGAGTGAGGAGCGACATGTTTATAATCCTTTTACTCTGTACAATAAATGTGAAACTGAGCAAAGATGGGCTTCAGCATCATCCTTCCACAACAAGCTTTCTGGAATTTAACATATAGATCCATTCTACTCAATCTCTTCTCATAGAACAGATCTCTCATCCCAGAAATCTTCACTGTGCCTCCACTAACACAAGTATATCCTTACTTAGGTAAGGAGAACAAAATTGTACACAATACTCCAGGTGTGATATCACCATGGCCATATCAAATTGCAGTGAGACATCTTTACTCTTATACTCCAGTCCCTTTGTCATAAAGGCTAACATATCTTTTGCCTTCCTAATTGCGTTCTGTGCATGTATGTTAACTTTATATGATCTATGTAAAAGTTCCCCAAATCTCTCCAAATACCAACATTTACTAATCTCTCACATTTAGATTAGATTTAGATTAGATTAGAGATACAGCACTGAAACAGGCCCTTCGGCCCACCGAGTCTGTGCCGAACATCAACCACCCATTTATACTAATCCTACACTAATCCCATATTCCTACCAAACATCCCCACCTGTCCCTATATTTCCCTACCACCTACCTATACTAGTGACAATTTATAATGGCCAATTTACCTATCAACCTGCAAGTCTTTTGGCTTGTGGGAGGAAACCGGAGCACCCGGAGAAAACCCACGCAGACACAGGGAGAACTTGCAAACTCCACACAGGCAGTACCCGGAATCGAACCCGGATCCCTGGAGCTGTGAGGTTGCGGTGCTAACCACTGCGCCACTGTGCCGCCCATTCAAAAAATATTCTGCTTTTCCATTCTTCCGACCAAAGTGGATAATTTCATACTTCCCCACATTATACTCCATCTTGCCCAATCACTTAACCAGTCTATAACCCTTTGCAGCCTCTTACATTACGATCGGTACCCTCATCTAAGTCATTGATAGAAATTGTAAATAGCTGAAGTCCAAGCATTGATCCTTGTAGCATTCCTCTAGTTACATCCTGCCATCCCTAAAATAACCTGTTTGTCAAACACGATTACCCTTTCATAAAATCGTGTTGACTCTGCCTAATCATATTGTGATTTTCTAAGTGCTCTGTTACCACATCCTTAACAACTGACTGATGTTGGGTTAATTGGCCAAGAGTTCTGTTTTCTTTCTCCCTCCATTCTTGAACAGCTTACTTTTGCTACCTTCCAATCTACAGGGACTGTTCTAGAAACAAAAGAATTCTGGAAAATTAAAACCAATGCATCCACTATCTCTGCAGCCACCTGTTTTAAAACCCTAAGATGTAGGTCATCAGATTCAGGGTTCGATTGGCTTTTAGTCCCATTACCTTTTGCTTTACTTTTTCTTTACTAATATTAATTACTTTAAGTTTCTCACTCTCATTAGACCCTTGATTCTTCACAATTTCCTGTATATTCTTTGTGCCTTCCACCATGAAGACAGACTCAAAATATTTGTTCAACATCTCTACCTTATTCCCCATTAAAATTTCTCCTGTTTCTGCCTCTAAGGGATGCACAATTGCTTTCACTAAACTCTTTTTTACATACTTGTAAAAACTCTTCAAATCTGTTTTTTATTTTTTGCTAGTTTATTCTCATATATTTTCTCCTTCTTTTTCAATTTCCTGGTCATCCTTTTGCTAATTTTCCAAACCCTCCCAATCCTCAGGCTTACTACTTTCCGGCAACATTGTGTAAGATTCTTCTTTTAAGATAATACTATCCTTAACTTCACAAAAGCAAAATTCCAAGCAAAATGTTGGAAATCTGAAGTAAAAGCAGAAAATACTGGAAATATCCAGCAGGTCGGGCAGCATCTTTGGGAAGAGAAATATAGTTAACGGGAGTAGGCTGGGAGGTGGGGGGGGTGCATTAGAATTAGGAGGGAAGGTGGGGGAGTTGAGTGCCCATCACCTTCCTGACACCGTGCTATTCACTCAGGGGCAGGGATGGCCTTCTTGCCCAGAGGCCAACTGAGGGCCACGTAAGGGCCTCATCCTGCCACTACTGGTAGAACACCAGTGGTGGGCGACCCTCTGCCACGCAAGTAGACTGAGTAAAAGCTGGCGGCCTCCTTACCGGCTTGGGGTTGGGAGGGGACCTCCAACTGGATACCCTGCTGCCCACAGAGGGCTCCCCTGGTGGCAAGAGCCACCTCCTCATAAATACCCCCCCCTTCCCTGAACAATGACCATCCCCCGCCCCCTACAACTGCCTCGCTGGGGCCTGCCTGACTGGGACTGAAGAGTTGCTGGCTGTCTGATTGGCCGACAGCTCGTGGAGGCGGGATCTCCACCCTTAAAAGGAGGGGAGCCCCGATGTCAGGCAGCTAATTGAACAAAGAACAAAGTACAAAGAAAATTACAGCACAGGAACAGGCCCTTCGGCCCTCCAAGCCTGCGCCGATCCAGATCCTCTATCTAAACCTGTCGCCTATTTTCTAAGGGTCTGTATCTCTTTGCTTCCTGCCATCCATGTATCTGTCTAGATACATCTAAAAAGATGCTATCGTGCCCGCGTCTACCACCTCCGCCAGCAACGCTTTCCAGGCACCCACCACCCTTTGCGTAAAGAACTTTCCACGCATATCCCCCCTAAACTTTTCCCCTCTCACTTTGAACTCATGACCCCTAATAATTGAATCCCCCACTCTGGGAAAAAGCTTCTTGCTATCCACCCTGTCATGATTTTGTACACCTCAATCAGGTCCCCCCTCAACCTCCATCTTTCTAATGAAAATAATCCTAATCTACTCAACCTCTCTTCATAGCTAGCGCCCTCCATACCAGGCAACATCCTGGTGAACCTCCTCTGCACCCTCTCCAAAGCATCTACATCCTTTTGGTAATGTGGCAACCAGAACTGCACGCAGTATTCCAAATGTGGCCGAACCAAAGTCTTATATAACTGTAACATGACCTGCCAACTCTTGTGCTCAATACCCCGTCCGATGAAGGAAAGCATGCCGTATGCCTTCTTGACCACTCTATTGACCTGCTTTGCCACCTTCAGGGAACAATGGACCTGAACACCCAAATCTCTCTGTCCATCAATTTTCCCCAGGACTTTTCCATTTATTGTATAGTTCACTCTTGAATTGGATCTTCCAAAATGCATCACCTCGCATTTGCCCGAACTGAACTCCATCTGCCATTTCTCTGCCCAACTCTCCAATCTATCTATATTCTGCTGTATTCTCTGACAGTCCCCTTCACTATCTGCTACTCCACCAAGCTTAGTGTCGTCTGCAAACTTGCTAATCAGACCACCTATACTTTCCTCCAAATCATTTATGTATATCACAAACAACAGTGGTCCCAGCACGGATCCCTGTGGAACACCACTGGTCACACGTCTCCATTTTGAGAAACTCCCTTCCACTGCTACTCTCTGTCTCCTGTTGCCCAGCCAGTTCTTTATCCATTTAGCTAGTACACCCTGGACCCCATGTGACTTCACTTTCTCCATCAACCTACCATGGGGAACCTTATCAAACGCCTTACTGAAGTCCATGTATATGACATCTACAACCTTTCCCTCATCAATCAACTTTGTCACTTCCTCAAAGTATTCTATTAAGTTGGTAATACATGATCTTCCCTGCACAAAGCCATGTTGCCTATCACTGATAAGCCCATTTTCTTCCAAATGGGAATAGATCCTATCCCTCAGTATCTTCTCCAGCAGCTTCCCTACCACTGACGTCAGGCTCACCGGTCTATAATTACCTGGATTATCCCTGCTACCCTTCTTAAACAAGGGGACAACATTAGCAATTCTCCAGTCCTCCGGGACCTCACCCGTGTTTAAGGATGCTGCAAAGATATCGCCTGAAGCGCATAGAATTGTGTCAGGGCTCCTCGAAGCGGCTGCGGCAAGATTGCCCCCAGCTTTGCAGCCAGCCATCTGGGCCACTGCGCAGCTATTAAACTTAGCCCAACGTTTCAGGTCAGTGACGTTAACTCTGTTTCTCTCTCCTCAAATGCTGCCTGACTTACTGAATATTTCCAGCATTTTCTATCCTTCTCAAATTAGCCATGGCTGTGCCATTTTCCCAGTGAAATCTTTATTCCTCAAGGGAATTTTATGTGTGTGTATATATATATGTTCATTGAGAATTATGATTTTTATTCTTTAAATGTTTGCCACTGATTATCTATCATTATAACGTTAATCTAATTTATAAATCTACCTCAGCCAACCTTGTTTAAATTTAAGACCCTGGGGCTGGGAGTGAGGTGGGAGGATTCATAATTTCACCATTAAAGGCATCAGGAGGGAAGCCCAATGTCTTCACATTGCAACCGCATATTACGAAAGGCGGCAGGGCTGGCGGGAGGACCTCACACAGGGACACGGCAGTAATTAAGCCTGCTAAACAGGCAATTGACTCCAATTTTACAAGGGTTTTCTAATTTTATGATGGATGGTAGGAAACAATGGGGCTTCATAGCCTCGCCAGGTATAAAGAGGTGATGGATTCATGGGAGGTCAGTGCTGGCTGCAGATGGCAGCCATTGTGAATGGCTGCATGGCTTGGCAGATAGGATGGAACACCCTAGGCAGCAGAAGTGGCAATTTGGAGCAGTGGCAAACATGCCCGCATATCAGGGGAATACCACTTGTGTGTCATTTTGGACGTGACACGTATTTAGAGAGCAAGATGGATGTGAGGCTCTGAAGACTGAGTTTAACGTTCCGCTATGGGCCCCATTCACTCAGGCTTTGAGACCTCCAGTGAAGAGGAGCATCAGAGAGGGAGAGAGCTGCAGCCACAGGCAGAGGGGCAGCAGCAACCTGAGGACCACCAGGAACTTCAGCCTCGGAGAAGGTATGGATAATGAGGAAACAGAGGGACACACAACCAGCCTCTTGTGTGCAGAAGAGGTTATCCACCAGACCGGGTCTATTGTCAAAGGATCAGCGTCCTGCAAAATGTCAGAGCAGCAGTGTTGCTGAAGACTGCGCCTCTCCAGAAAGACAGTCACAGAGCTGTGCACCATGATGGAGGATGAGCTGAGCCCTATGGGAAGTGGTGGCCACCCAATGCTTGTGGCACTGAAGGTCACTGTGGTGCTGAATTTCTATGTCTCAGGATCATTCCAGGATCTTCCAGAGATGTCCCAGTCTGTGACTCATTGCTGCCTCAAGATGGTCACCAAATGCCATCTTCAAGAGGGCTAGACAATGCATGTTCTTTTGTACCAATCCGGAAAGTCAAGCTGAGAGGGCCAAAGGGTTTAGGGCCATTGCTGGATTCCCCAAGTGCAGGGTGTCATCGACTGCACGCATGTGGCAATCAAGGCTTCCACAGACCAGGCAGCAGCTTTCATCAACAGGAAGGGCTTCCACACAAACAATGCACATCTGGTCTTCAGCCACCGGGAAGCAACCAAAGTACCTACGTACTAAGGCAGTCCCAGGTGTCAGACCTTTTCAGGCTCCCCGCGCACCTTCAAGGATGGATACTGGATGATAAGGCCAACCAATGAAGATATGGCTACTGAAACCTGTGAGGAACCCAAACACAGATGCAGAGGAGAGATACAACACCTGCCACTGGACAACTCAAGTGATCATCGAGCAGGCCATAAGGCTTCTGAAGATGCGGTTTAGATGCCCGGATATATCTGGTGGAGCCCTGCAGTATGCCCCAGTCAGGGTCTTGCACACCATTGTGGTGTGCTGTGCTTTGCATAATCTGGCATTACTGAAGGGAGAGGCTTTGACCAATGAGGACATCCTGGAGTATGATCCTCCTACAATGGGAATAGGGAGGAAGATGCTGACCAGGTGCTGCATGATGAAGGACCGCAGGCAAGGCACAATGAGATACGCGCAAGGGAGGCTCATGCCACACATTTCAGCTGATCCTGACTAACAGATCCATGCAATCCAAAAAACTACAGATTTCTGCAACTCTACAGGGGAAAATAGAGTATGAGAGTAAGCTTGCGGGGAACATAAAAAATGACTGTAAAAGTTTCTATAGGTATGTGAAGAGAAAAAGATTGGTGAAGACAAATGTCGGTCCCTTACAGTCAGAAATAGGGGATTTTATTGTGGGAACAAAGAAATGGCTGAACAAATGGTTCTGTCTTCACAAAGGAGGACACAAATAACATACCAGAAATGTTGGGGAATACAGGGTTTAGTGAGAGGGAGGAACTGAATGAAATTAGTATTAGTAGAGAAATGGTGTTGGGGAAATTGATGGGATTGAAGGCCGATAAATCCCCAGGGCCTGATAATCTACATCCCAGAGTTGTTAAGGAAGTGGCCTTAGAAATAGTGGATGCATTGGTGGTCATCTTTCAAGATTCTATAGACTCTAGAACAGTTCCTACAGATTGGAGGGTAGCTACTGTGGCACCACTATTTAAAAAGGGAGGTAGAGAAAAAACAGGGAATTATAGACCAGTCAGCCTGCTGTCGGTAATGGGGAATATTCTAGAGTCCATTATCAAAGATTTTATAGCAGAGCACTTGGAGAACAGTGGCAGAATTGGACAGAGTCAGCATGGATTTACGAAAGGGAAATCATTTTGGACAAATTTACTAGATGTAACTAGTAGAGTTGATGAGGGGAAGCCAGTGGATGTGGTTTATTTGGACTTTCAGAAGGCTTTCGACAAAGTCCCACATAAGAGGTTAGCGTGTAAAATTAAAGTGCATGGGATTGGGGGTAGTGTATTGCGATGGATAGAAAATTGGTTGGCAGACAGGAAACAAAGAGTAGGAATAAACGGGTCTTTTTCCGAATGGCAGGCAGTGACTATTGGGGTACCGCAATGATCGGTGCTAGGACCCAAGTTATTCACAATATATATTAATGATTTAGATGAGGGAACTATCAAACTTCTCACATTCCACTTGGTGTTGTCATCCAACAGAAAAGAACAAAGAACAAAGAACAAAGAACAGTACAGCACAGGAACAGGCCATTCGGCCCTCCAAGCCTGCGCCGATCTTGATGCCTGCCGAAACTAACAGCTTCTGCACTTCCAGGGCCCATATCCCTCTATTCCCTTCCTATTCATATATTTGTCAAGATGTCTCTTAAATGTCGCTATCGTATCTGCTTCCACCACCTCCCCTGGCAGCAAGTTCCAGGCACTCACCACCCTCTGTGTAAAAAACGTGCCTCGCACATCCCCTCCAAACTTTGCCCCTCGCACCTTAAACCTATGTCCCCCAGTAAGTGACTCTTCCACCCTGGGAAAAAGCTTCTGACTATCCACTCTGTCCATGCCGCTCATAACTTTGTAAACCTCTATCATGTCGCCCCTCCACCTCCGTCATTCCAGTGAAAACAATCCGAGTTTTTCCAACCTCTCCTCATAGCTAATGCTCTCCAGACCAGGCAACATCCTGGTAAACCTCCTCTGTACCCTCTCCAAAGCCTCCACGTCCTTCTGGTAGTGTGGCGACCAGAATTGCACACAATATTCTAAGTGTGGCCTAACTAAGGTTCTGTACAGCTGCAACATGACTTGCCAATTTTTATACTCTATGCCCCGACCGATGAAGGCAAGCATGCCGTATGCCTTCTTGACTACCTTATCCACCTGCGTTGCCACTTTCAGTGACCTGTGGACCTGTACGCCCAGATCTCTCTGCCTGTCAATACTCCTAAGGGTTCTGCCATTTACTGTATACCTCCCATCTGCATTAGACCTTCCAAAATACATTACCTCACATTTGTCCGGATTCAACTCCATCTGCCATTTCTCCACCCAAGTCTCCAACCGATCTATAACCTGCTGTATCCTCTGACAATCCTCATCATTATCCGCAACTCCACCAACCTTGGTGTCGTCCGCAAAGTTACTAATCAGACCAGCTACATTTTCCTCCAAATCATTTATATATACTACAAACAGCAAAGGTCCCAGCACTGATCCCTGCGGAACACCACTAGTCACATCCCTCCATTCAGTAAAGCACCCATCCACTGTTACCCTCTGTCTTCTGTGACTGAGCCAGTTCTGTATCCATCTTGCCAGCTCACCTCTGATCCCGTGTGACTTCACCTTTTGCACCAGTCTGCCATGCGGGACCTTGTCAAAGGCTTTACTAAAGTCCATATAGACAACATCCACCGCCCTTCCCTCATCAATCATCTTCATCACTTCCTCAAAAAACTCAATCAAATTAGTAAGACATGACCTCCCCTTCACAAAACCATGCTGTCTCTCGCTAATAAGTTTGTTTGTTTCCAAATGGGAGTAAATCCTGTCCCGAAGAATCCTCTCTAATAGTTTCCCTACCACTGACGTAAGGCTCACCGGCCTATAATTTCCTGGATTATCCTTGCCACCCTTCTTAAACAAAGGAACAACACTGGCTATTCTCCAGTCCTCTGGGACCTCACCTGTAGCCAACGAGGATGCAAAGACTTCTGTCAAGGCCGCAGCAATTTCTTCCCTTGCCTCCCTCAGTATTCTAGGGTAAATCCCATCAAGCCCTGGGGACTTATCGACTTTAATGCTTTGCAAGACACCCAACACCTCCTCCTTTTTGATAATGAGATGACTGAGACTATCTGCACTCCCTTCCCTAGGCTCATCATCCACCAAGTCCTTCTTTTTGGTGAATACTGATGCAAAGTACTCATTTAGCACCTCGCCCATTTCCTCTGGCTCCACGCATAGCTTCCCATCTCTGTCCTTGAGTGGGCCAACCCTTTCCCTGGTTACCCTCGTGCTCTTTATATATGTATAAAAAGCCTTGGGATTTTCCTTAATCCTGTTTGCCAATGACTTTTCATGACCCCTTTTAGCCCTCCTCACTCCTTGATTAAGTTCCTTCCTACTGTCTTTATATTCCTCAAGTGCTTCATCTGTTCCTAGCCTTCCAGCCCTTACAAATGCTTCCTTTTTCTTTCTGACTAGGCTCACAATATCCCGTGTTATCCAAGCTTCCCGAAACTTGCCAAACTTGTCTTTCTTCCTCACAGAACATGCTGGTCCTGGATTTTAATCAGCTGACGTTTGAAAGACTCCCACATGTCAGATGTTGATTTACCCTCAAATAGCCGCCCCCAGTCTAAATTCTTCAGTTCCTGCCTAATATTGTTATAATTATCCTTCCCCCAATTTAGCACCTTCACCCGAGGACTACTCTTATCCTTATCCACAAGTACCTTAAAACTTATGGAATTATGGTCACTGCTCCCGAAATGCTCCCTCACTGAAACTTGGACCCCCTGACCGGGCTCATTCCCCAATACCAGGTGCAGAATCGCCCCATCCCTAGTTGGACTATCTACATACTGTTTCAAGAAGTCCTCCTGGATGCTCCTTACAAATTCTGCCCCATCCAAGCCCCTAGCACTAAGTGAGTCCCAGTCAATATTGGGGAAGTTAAAATCACCCGCCACTACAACCCTGTTACCTTTACATCTTTCCAAAATCTGTCTACATATCTGCTCCTCTACCTCCCGCTGGCTGTTGGGAGGCCTGTAGTAAACCCCCAACATCGTGACTGCACCCTTCTTATTCCTGAGCTCCACCCATATTGCCTCGCTGCATGACCTCTCTGAGGTGTCCTCCCGCAGTACAGCTGTGATATTCCCCTTAACCAGTAATGCAACTCCCCCACCCCTTTTACATCCCCCTCTATCCCGCCTGAAGCTTCCAAAGCCTGGAACATTTAGCTGCCAATCCTTCCCTTCTCTCAACCAAGTCTCTGTAAGAGCAACAAAATCATATTTCCAAGTACTAATCCAAGCTCTAAGTTCATCTGCCTTACCTGTTATACTTCTCGCATTGAAACAAATGCACTTCAGACCACCAGTCCCGCTGTGCTCAGCAACATCTCCCTGCCTGCTCTTCCTCTTAGTCCTACTGGCCTTATTTACTATGTCCTCCTCATTTACTTCACTAGCTGTCCTACTGCTCTGGTTCCCACCCCCCTGCCACACTAGTTTAAACCCTCCTGAGTGACGCTAGCAAACCTTGCAGCCAGGATATTAGTGCCCTTCCAGTTTAGATGCAGCCCGTCCTTCTTGTACAGGTCCCATCTGTCCCTGAAGAGAGCCCAATGGTCCAGATATCTGAAACCCTCCCTTCTACACCAGCTGGTCAGCCACGTGTTTAGCTGCACTATCTTCCTATTTCTAGCCTCACTGGCACGTGGCACAGGGAGTAATCCAGAGATTACAACCCTAGAGGTCCTGTTTTTTAACTTACTACCTAACTCCCTAAACTCCCCTTGCAGGACCTCATCACTCTTCCTGCCTATGTCATTGGTACCGATGTGTACCACAACCTCTGGCTGTTCACCTTCCCCCTTCAGAATGCCCTCTGTCCGTTTAGAGACATCCTTGACCCTGGCACCAGGGAGGCAACATACCTTCCTGGAGTCTCTTTCACATCCACAGAAGCACCTATCTGTGCCCCTGACTATAGAATCCCCTATAACTATTGCTCTTCTGCGCTTTGTCCCTCCCTGCTGAACAACAGTGCCAGCCGTGGTGCCACTGCTCTGGCTGCTGCTGTTTTCCCCTGATAGGCATTGGTTCCGAACAACCGCTTGATTTGCTTTGGACCTGAAACTGAAAAAGCAAATTTGTGGTCACGATTTGGTCATTTGATTCGAACCCATTCTCCAATGTTTAATTGTGGTTCCCTTGTGCCTGTCCATTTGTCAAAGTATGCTTTTCTATCGCAAGCACTGTCTGCAATAATATTACAGCGAGACATATCAGCTACTCGGTTGCGTGAACCTGCAAGAATTTATATTGATGAAGATGATCGGACCATCTGTAGATGCACAGAGGTCGATGACCTGATCCTAATTGGGCTAACAATGTAGTCAACATTTGGTGATCGGTGTGGAGAATAAACTTTCTACCAAAAAGATACATGTACCAATGTTCACATGCACAGATACAGGCTAGTGCTTCCCGCTCACCAGTAGAATATTTGCGTTCACTTTTTGACAACGGACATGACGCATTAGCTATTGGTCGTTCGCACAGAGGGTCGTGAGTCTTTGGAACTCTCTTCCTAAAAAGTTGGCGGAAGCAGAGTCTTTAACTATTTTTAAGGAAGAGGTAGATAGATTATTGATAAGCAAAGGGGTGAAAGGTTATTGGGGGTAGGCAGGAATGTGGCCTAATCAGTTCCGCCATGATCTTATTGAATGGCGGAACAGGCTCGAAGGGCTGAGTGGCCTATTCCTGCTCCTAATTCATATGTTCATATGTTCGTATGTTCACATCTGTCAATGGACTGAGAGAGTACAGCTCCAATTGCAGTTCCTGATGCATCTGTGACATACTGCGTGTGGTCTGAAATGCGGAAGTGTGTGAGGACTGGCGGAGATGTTATCTTCACCTTTAAAGTATCGAACTCTGTTTGCTGTGCGATTGACCATTCCCATTGAGCATTTGCATAGTAGCTTCCGAAGAGGCTTCGTGATCTAGGAACGAATTTGTGATAAAAGTTGGTAGTACCGAGGAACAATGCCAACTCTTTCACATTAGACAGTGTATAAAAGCGCATGAAGGCCTTTGACGTTGTTGTGTGTACTCTAGCTGTACTCTAGCTGTTGTCACTCTGTACCCTAGAAAGTCAATCTCGGGTGCCACAAACGTGCATTTGTCTTTGTTGAGTCAAATCGCATTTTGCGAGTCGTGTGAGCACTATTGATCATCGTTGATCTTTTTCAGCTTTGTCCCTTCCATGGACAACGATGCCATCAAGTAGGTTGAGCATCCCCTCAACATCCAGCAAGACTTAAGAAACGATCTTCTGGAATGCACTAGGTGCTGAACTTAGCCCACTGGCCATTCTTCGGTACTGAAACACACCTTCATGAATAACAAAAGCTGTAAGATATTGGCTTTGTTCTTCTCGAGGTATCTGAAAATAGCTCTGTCACATATCAAGCTTAGTGAAAACTGTGGAGTCATGAAATGATGCCGACAGTTCTTGGATTGGAGGAAGTGGATACTTGTCTGGTATGATTGCATTGACCTTAAGGCAGTCAACAAAGCTTAGTCTAAGTTTGCCATTTTTTCATCGTTCAATAACTAGATTTGATATCCACGGTGATGAGTCGATTCAATGATACCATCTGCTTCTAATCATTTCAGCTCCTGTGACACTTCAGCCTGGATTGCAAATGACAACTGACTCAAATTTTGTGAAACTGGTTGAATTGATGTGACAGTGCAAGGAACATTACAGAACCCTTTGATCTCTTCAAATCCAGTAAATAAGGAAAGATCTTTGGCCTCCTTGTCTCGAGAGACAATGGGTAAGCACCTGGAGGTGGTCGGTGGTTTGTGAAGCAGCGCCTGGAGTGGCTATAAAGGCCAATTCTAAAGTGACAGACTCTTCCACAGGCGCTGTAGATAAAATTGGTTGTCGGGACAGTTACACAGTTGGCTCTCCCCTTGTGCCTCTGTCTTTTTTCCTGCCAACTGCTAAGTCTCTTCGACTCGCCACACTTTAGCCCTGCCTTTATGGCTGCCCACCAGCTCTGGCAATCACTGGCAACTGACTCCCATGACTTGTGATCAATGTCACAGGACTTCATGTCGCATTTGCAGACGTCTTTAAAACGGAGACATGGACGGCTGGTGGGTCTGATACCAGTGACGAGCTCGCTGTACAATGTGTCGTTGGGGAGCCTGCCATCTTCCATGCAGCACACATGGCCAAGCCATCTCAAGCGCTGCTGGCTCATCAGGGTGTATATGCTGGGGATGTTGGCCACCTCGAGGACTTCTGTGTTGGAGATACGGTCCTGCCACCTGATGCCAAGGATTCTCCGGATGTTAACTCGCTGGGGGCTTTCTTGTAGTTCAACAGTGCAATGCGCTTAGGGGCTATGACAGGTTCCAGCTCTTCAAAGTGAGATTGAAACCAGTCTGCATTCTGCTTCACACGTTTGCCAAAGGTGGTCATTGCTGAGTCAGAGATAACGTCTCTGATGTGGGCCCACTTGGTCTCTGCATCCCCTGTAGGAGTGTTTCGAAAGGGCTTTTTCAAGTGAATTTAGAAACTTATGTAACAGTTGTGGATAAGAATTTCTGCTAGTGTTAATGCACGGGCAGCCCTTCTGCTTGCAGTCATAGAGTCATAGAGTCGTACAGCATAGAATCAGTGATGCAGCTTCTTTGGTTTGAGTCTAACCTTGCTGCACGTTAGGGAGTGGTCGGTGTCGCAGTCCGCACTGTGGAAGCTGCGTGTGATTTGAATGCTGTTTAAAGAGGCTCGCCTTGTGATGAGGTCCAGCTGGTGCCAATGACGTGATCTTGGGTGCCTCTGAGAAACCTAGTGACAGGGTTTAGTATGAAAGAACGAGTTGGTGATGCAGAGGATGTGATAGGTACACAACTCAAGCAGGCTCTGTCCATTCTCATTCAACCTTCCAATACCATAGCGCCCAAGGCAGGAGGGCCATGAGTCATGGTCAGCCCCACTCCTGGCATTAAAGTCCCCCAGCAGGAACAGATGTTCAGTATTGGGGATGCTACTAATGCTATTATGGAGTTCCTTGTAGAACTGGTCTTTAGCTTCAGGTGGGGAGCAGAGTGTTGGAGCATAGATGCTGAGTAGGTGTACTGGACCAGAGGCGGTGAGCAGTCGGATGGACAGTATGCATTCCAAGCCATTTGAAGGTGGCTCTATCATGTTGAGCAAAGGGTTTCTGATGGCGAAGCCCACTCCAAGCTGTCTTGGTTCTTCAGGATCCCTACCCTGCCAGAAGAAGGCGTAGTCTTGCTCTCTTAGAGATCCGCTCGCAGGGAGGCGAGTCTCCTGAAGTGCTGCAATGTCCACATTGAGTCTACTGAGCTCATTGTTAATGATGGCGGTCTTCCGAGAATAGTTGATTCGTGTAAGGTCTTCCGACAGGCCAGGACATATAGTTCTGACGTTCCAGCTTGCAAAACGAAGGACTGGTACCTTCTTTTATTTTTTTGTCGTGCTGTTTGATGCGGTGTTGCAGTCCACTTTTCGGGCAATGACCCTGAGCTCCAAGCACCCATTGAAGCAGGTTGACTGTGGCGGGACAGAGCCTTACTGATCAGGGGCTGCCCGGTTTGAGGCGGGCAGTAGCTGTCCAGTGAGATGCGATGACCTCTCCCACTGACAGAGGCAACCCTTGGCACCCAGTCTCTACGCCAATTGAGCTGGACTTATAACCTGTAACTGCTGCCTTCCGTATTGTTTTGGTTGCTGTGAGGCGACTATGGAGTAACCTCTCCATGGCATATGCCTGGGCGGATGTATGGAGGTTGTGAGTTGCCCAAGCGTCAAAACCCCCCTCTCGGCCTTCCTGGTGGGGTCCAAAGGAGTGCAGAGCACGACGTTTGGCACCGGTATGGCTGCAGGAACTGCCGGAAATATGCCAAAGGTGACACATGACTGCCTTCGGGGTTCCGCTCCGGATTTTCTGTTAGGGTTTTACTCCCCTAGCCTTGGTCTCTCCCGAGACGCCCACAAGGCAGTGGGATAGGTGGATGCCAGTGGGAGGGGCTGCAGGGAAGGGGGTGCAAGGGGAAGATGGTGCGAGGGGGGAGCTGGGAAGGGGGATCAGTGGGGGGAGGGGGTGGAGGAAGCGGGTGCAGGCAATAAAATAATGGCGTGTATAATCGGCATCATAAATCATGTTAATGTGTTATCTGGTGGGGTCAGCGAGTTTGAATCCAAGCCCATCGAAAAGGTTTACCCCCATAAGGCTTCAGCCTTTAGCTACATAGAAAGTGAGATGTTTAGGGTGACATTTCTTCGTGGCGTACTGGAACTGTGATCATCCCCAAAACTGGAATGATCACATTGTCATAAGCTTGAATAGTGTCTATTGTAGGAGTGAGAGAATTGTGAAAAATAAAGATAGTAGAGTTTATCACTCAAAACAGATACTTTCGCACCAGCGAAGTAACACTGAGATGCCTACAATCTCGACTGATCACTCCTTAAAATGACCTGACGCTTTACCTTTTGTAATGGTATATACATGTTGTACCTCACTCAGGAAGAGACTCTGCCACGTGTCAAACCGATGAAGTCTTTCTCTTTGACGACCTGCACATCTTTGCAAAATGGTTCCACTTTAAGCATGAGTTGCACTTTTTCCCTCAGGCTGGACATGTCGTTATGTTGCGAAGAGCATTTCCACAGTTTGGGCACAGTTTTGAACGTATCTCACTGTGATGGGCATGTTTTGATGAGGTTGATGAGGTCTGCTTGTCTGTAACCCTTGCATTGAAGCTGGTTGGACAAGCTGTGTCTGCAACCCTGAATCTACAGGTACATGTGTGCATAACCTCTTCGAATCTAACGTGGCAGATTCAATTTGGACTGCCAAGGTTGTGGCTTTTTCCAAGGTTAAATCATCATTCTCCCTGAGGAGATGTTCTGTAATTTGCAGAATTGAAGCTTTTTCAATTAATTGGTCACAAATTAGTGTGCCAAATTTACATGTTGAAGCCAATTATGGCAACGCCGTCACATATTGATTAATGGGCTCACCACATCCCTGGGATCTCTGGCAGAATGTGTATCATTCAATCGTCACACTTTTCTGTGGCCCCAAGTATTTTTCAAGAGCTGTATCAAATGTAGACGCATCTTCTGTGAGTTGCTCAAATATTCGTTGTCCTTCTGCTCCGAGACAAAATACAAGTACACTTTCTTGCGGGTCACTGCTACATTCAGACTGTCGGTCATGAGCAAGTAAGTCTTGAACCCTGAAATCCATCGCTTCCAGGACATGGGCGGATTCCCCCAGCGATGAAAGAAATAGTTCTTGAGCTGATAAAGTTACACTTTAATCAACCATTCTCATAGCTACCTTTGATATGTATGCACCGGTTTTCTAGATATTTTATATCGTTGATTCATCTCAAAGAAATACAGGGATGACATTAGTTCTAAATCAACAACAGGTTTATTCATAGTACTTTAAAATATCTCAGCACTGACAAGCTTTCTACACATTGTCTATATAGAATTCCATCAGTTTTTTTTACCAGAACTTTCTCTTATGTAGTTTCAGCTTCTAACTCTTAAGCTCCACCCACAGGCTTAAACAATTAAGCACTGTGAACAATGATCAGTGAACAGGCTAACACAATCAAACACCGATCAATTAAACCATTGAACACTACATCCATGGAGCCACAGGAATGCCTCCTGCATGCAGCCACTCCATAGCGGCAGAGCAGGAGTCAATTCTGATGGATTGGGGTCCTTCATAAAGAGGCTGCCAAGCCTCTGACAGCCAATACTGCTCCTTGGCCATTGCCAGTGACTGGATGAGCATGCCCTTTCTACCAACCTTACATTTACGTCTAGCCACATGTAAGGCTGCAAGGCAAACAATGTGTGGTGCACTAACCTTGGCAGATCACATGAGATCATTAACCCTTTTCTATCACTGCAGCCAGGTTTGAGGGACGACCCCATGGCTGCAGACCTCCTGTGCAACCTCTGTCCTGGCTTGCTTCATCTGTCCGTCCGATCCCCTCCTCCTGTCCTGGGGCAAAAGGACCTCCCTCCTTGCCCAAGTGGCCTGGAGGAGAACAGGCAAGACGGCATCAGTCAACTGTAGGGGCACCCTGGATCGTCCTTCAGCCATTCCAAGTAGTGCCCTGTTCTTCAGGTTGGCCTCTGTGCTGCTTGTGTGGATGATTCCATTTACAGAATGCTGACAACCCTTTAAATATGACACCAGCACTTCCAGTGGAATGATCTGATATCACCTGTGCTTTCTGAGTGGATGGCTCCTCCGCCTCCCAGCAGTTACTTGGCCGGCTGCGACGTAATTGCGAGCTTTAGCCCAGCCCCATCTGTGCGGCAATGGCTCTTTCTTCCTATCCCAATGGCGGGACCTTGGGCATTCCATAAAATCCAGCCCCTAGTTTCAGACTTAAATACATCATTCTCAATCTCAATATAAAATTCTACCATAGAATTATCATTCTTCTCCAGGTGATCCCTTACTTGTTGACCCTGTCTCGTTACACAACACTAGATCTAAAATAACCTGTACCCTAGTTGGTTCCTCGACATGTAGTTCTAGAAAACTGTTTCAAAGGCATTCCTCCCAGCTACTTCTGTGTATTTGATTTTCCCACTCGATTTGAAGATTAAATCCCCCACGTTATTGCATCACCCTTGTTACATGCTCTGTTAATTTCTTGATTTATACTCTGTCCAACACTATGGGCTGAATTTTGAAAGCTGCAGCCTTCTTGCATGGAAGTGCCGCCGCACAGCCCCCGTGATATTACACGCAGGAACTGATTTAAATAGAGGGGATGGAGCGGCCCAAATTTACATTTTTAAAGGGATATTAGATTTCATTTGTTTTTAATAAATAATTAGAAGATGGAAGCCCTTTCCCAACCCCCCAATGGTCTTTTCATTGCCCTGTATTCAGAAAACTTGTTTTATTTCCAACCAAACTTTCCCCCCCAACCTTCTCACATTTGCCCTTCAATCCCTTCCGACCATCCCCACAGTTTTCCCCGCTCCCCCATCCCTCCCGCCCTGATAACTTTATTCCTACCCCTCCCCATCAGTGTCTCGCCTGGGAACTCCAACGGCCGATTGACCGTAAAATCGGCGTGGGATGGCCACAGTTGGCTGGGAAGTTAATTTGCATTTTATTAATCTCATTTAAATATTTAGATGAAGGCCAAGTGGTGCGGGGGGGAGGTGGGGTGCACACCGAAGTCTCACGGCCGCCACTAATATCCATTGGGGCCTTCTCAGCGTCGTGGGTCGTGGCGGGCCACTCCAGCTAGCATTTTATGGGCCTTCCCGCCATGACCCACAGTGTCGAGGGGCTGGTAAAATTCAGCCCTATGTTTATTGTTAGAGGGCTTATAAACTACTCCAGTGTTTGCTGCCCTTTTTTATTTCATAGCTCCAGCCATACTGATTCCATTTCCAGATTTTCTGGGCTGGGATTCTTTTTCTCGACTGCCTTTACTTCAGCCTTTAATATCAGGGCTAACCCACCTTCTTTTCCATTTTTCTTATCTTTTCTAAAAGTCAATACCCTGGAATATTTAGTTTTCAACCTTGGTCACCCTTTAACTACATCTCAGTAATGGCTACCAAAGCAAATCCATTTATCCATATTTATGCCATTAATTCGTCCACCTTGTCACGAATGCTTTGTGCCTTTAATTTTAGATTTTTACTATTTTTCCCTGATTTTCGCCATAGTCACTAAAACCCTATTACCATTATTAAACTCCCTGTCCCTTGCTGATGCGTTCTGTTTGATTTTACCCAAATTGTGACTGTGCTCTAGAGATTTGACTTTTCTCTTCAGCCTTATAAATTTACTATTATCTGAATCCTCCCCCTTCTTTGTTTAAAGCCTTATCTACTGCCCTAGTTATTTGATTCACTAGGACACTAGCCCCAGCCTGGTTTAAGTGGAGCCCATCCCAATGGAACACCTCTCTCTTTCCCAAGCACTGGTGTCAGTGCCCCATAAATTGAAACCCTTGCCTCCCATATCACTTTTTCATCACTCATGCATTTAAACCTCTAATTCTATATCTCTATGACAATTTGCAAATGGCTCAGGTAGTAATCCAGAGATTATTACCTTTGAGGTTCAGCTTTTTAATTTATAACCTCGCTCTTCAAACTCTCAGTTGAACCTCATTCCTAGTTCCAGCTATGCCATTAGTTCCTATGTTGACTACAACAAATTGATCCTCCCCTCCTTCTCAAAGCTCTTCTTGAGCCACAAGGAAATGCCCTTAACCCTGGCACTGGCAGGCAGCATAGCCTTTGGGCTCCCAGTCATGGCTGCAGAGAACATTATTCACTCCCCTGACTATAATATCTCCTACCACTACCATATTCCTTTCTTTTCCTTCCCACTTGAATGGCCTCCTATACCATGGTACCATGGCTAATTTGTTCATCCTCCTTACAGTCTTTGTTCTCATCCACACTGGTAGCAACTACCTTGGACTTATTGGACAATTGCAAAGGCTGAAACTCTTTCACCACTGCATCTGCTGTCCTCTTGCCTGCCTGAGTTGCAGTCACATCCTCCTGTCACTGACCTCTAACCAAATCTAAACCACTGCCTAACCTAAGGGATGTGACTGCCTCCTGGGTCAAAGTGTCTCGGTAACTCCTCCCCTCCCTGAGGCATCACAATGTCTGCATCTTAGACTCCAGCTCAAAAACCCGGAGCTTCTCAAGTTGCAGACCCTTATTGCAGATGTGGGCCTGAATTTAAAGCTACCCCCATCCGGGAGTGGACTAGGAGGTGGGTGGAGCATAAGGTAGCCCACCTGCACCAGGCCAATTGAGGCTCTTAAGTGGCCAATTAAATCCCACTTAAGGACCTCTTCCTGCCACCGCTGATATTTTACCAGCAACGGACAGACACTTCAGCACCTGAGGAGGCCACCCAGTCATACCTGGCAGCCTCCTTAGGGGCTAGGAGGGGCCCTCCTCCAGTTCATTGTCTTCAGCCCCCATCACAAACTCCCCTAGCAGCACCACCCCTGCTGCCCTGCTCTTCGACCCACTTTCTCACGTCACCGGGGCCCAGCCGACTGTCCTCGGTGAGGTCCGACCCCCACTTACTTCTTTGAAGGGCAACTCTGATTGGCTGGCAGCTCTTGGAGGCGGGACGTCCTGCCTCAGAGGGGTGGTTGTCCCAACCGAGGCCAATTAAGGGCCTGAGCCACACAAAATAGCAGCTTGGCTTCCAGGCCCAGCAGAAGTGGGCTCGCCCCTGGCTTTCCAGTTGGTGGGCAGGGCCACCACCTCAACGTTAAATTCCATGCTCACCTGAGGTCACAATGTTCTTTGTTATCTCCCACATGCTGCGGATGCGGCACACCTGCTGCACTGCCATCTCTATCTAACCTTGTTTTATGTATTTAATTAATTAAAGTTGTATGTAATTAATTCACTTGATTTATTTTAAACAAATTAATTTATCTAAAAGGAGCGCCTCCTTCCTCCTCTGCACCAAATTCCACACTCACCAAATTCCTACATTACAACTGTGATTACACTTCATTGGCTAGGAAGCACTTTTGGATATTCCAAACTTATGAAAAAGGTGCCATGTAAATGCAAGTTCTGTTGTTCTTCCTTTCTTTATTATGCATTGATTACCAATGTGAATCTGTTGATGCCTTACCTTCATCTGTTCACTTCGGATGAGATGTATATATGGGGGTTGTGAAGCACTCTTTTGCAATACTGCTTGTCAACCTGATGAAGGACTACTATCACATAAAGGGCAAAGTTTCCTATATTCAGGGACTGTGATGACCTCAGAGAAACCAGTGGCAACATTTTGGCAGGAATAGTTTAGTTATACAGAGGTTTGGTAGTAGGAGTTTATTCCTTCACACAATTCAAGGTTTTAATTAGATAATGACATATATACAAAGGAGGTTATAAATAACCAGCTCAGAGAAGAGGAAATCAGGGCAGTCCAATACAGGAATGTCCTAATTGCTCTAAGAAGGCAGCTTCAGAAATTGCTGATCAAGTTGAATGAGTCTAAGGTTCAAAACATCCAAAGAAACTCAACAGAATAAGACGATTTCAGGTGGAAGTTTGATGGTTAGCTCTGAGCATCATGGAGATGGGCTGGTTAGTGGTACATGGTGTGCCAAATGACATTTGGATTTGCATGGTCCGGGGGAGATTACAAACCAGGGGAGGGGTGGAAGAGGTAGAGTTGGAAAACCACACATGAGTGCTCAAGAGGGAACAGAAAGAAAGCTTACTCGCCACCTCACAGGCTGAATTTACAAAGGCACCATATCCTGGAAGAATCTGTTCAGTCACACAGTGTTCAGGGAGCTGGTCTGCAAAGTACTCACACAGGAAGAACTAGCACTATGTGTCTTATGTGCTCAAGATAGAGACACGGGAGCATTAGTGGTACAGCAACATGCTGGGGGGTGGGAGTTGTTCATTGGGCATGGCTACCTTTTCTAAACAGCAGATGGGCAGGCAGAGGTGGGCGTCGGTAGAATCCAGGAGTGGCACCGAAGGTAGTTAATATGCTAAATGGAAATTGTTTTCTCCAGAGACTAAACAAGTGATTTATTAGCTTGTTCTACTAACCAAAATAAAACCTCACAGCCTCTATGTTGAAAAGTCCTTTGCTTTTTGGCTGTGAAAAGAGAAATTGAAAGAAAGAGACTGGAACACAGGCAAGAAGCGAGACAACCTTTTCAGTGAAACAGAACAGCTACAGAGGTTTTAGAAGGAAAGCTGTGAGGGCTTTCGTGGACAGGAAGAGGTTAGAAATGCCGCAAGATAGTTAGAAACTACTTTGTTTCCAACCAGGATGGATGGCCTCGACTTTAATGCCAGGAGTATTACAGGTAAAACGGATGAGTTAAGGGCAAGGATTGACACATGGAATTGTGAAATAGTAGCCATCACGGAGACATGGTTGAGGGAGGGGCAGGATTGGCAGCTCAATATCCCAGGATATAGAATCTTCAGGCGAGACAGAGGAGGGGGTAAAAGAGGAGGGGGCATTGCAATATTAGTTAAGGAGTCAGTTACTGCAGTAAGGAAAGATGATATCTTGGAGGCGGCATCAAATGAAGCTTTATGGGTAGAGTTTAGGAATAAAAAAGGGACAGCCACATTGCTAGGTGTTTATTATAGACCCCCAGATAGTCAGCGGGAAATTGAGGAGCAAATATGTGAGCAATTTGCAGAGGTGTGTAAAAATAATAATAGGGTAATTATATTAGGTGATTTCAACTTTCCTAACATTAATTGGGATAGTCATCATGTTAAGGGCTTAGATGGAGTGGAGTTCTTAAAATGTATACAGGAGAACTTTTTAGCTCAATATGTAAAGGATCCAACAAGGGAGGGTGCTGTGCTGGACCTAATTCTGGGGAATGAAGCCGGACAGGTGGTTGATGTGTTGGTGGGGGGGCATTTTGGTGATAGTGACCACAACATGGTACAATTTAAGCTTGTTATGGAGAAAGAAATAGACAAGTTGCAAAAAAAGGTTTTGGATTGGGGGAGAGCGAATTTTAGTAAAATAAGGCAGGATCTGGCCAAGGTAGACTGGAAAGAATTACTTGTCGGGAAATCTACAGAAGAGCAGTGGAGGGCATTCAAAAAAGAAATGGGAAGGGTACAGGCCCAACATGTTCCCTTTGGAGTAATAGGTAGGAGCAACAAACCCAGAGAACCATGGATGACCAGAAACATTCAGGGTACGATGAGAAGGAAAAGAGAGGCTTTTAGCAAGTACAAGGAGAGCAAATCAACAGAAGCATTCATGGAGTACAGAAAGTGTAGGATGGAGATTATGAAAGCAATTAGGAGAGCAAAATAGGGATATGAGAAATCTCTGGCTGGTAAAAGTAGGGAAAATCCCAAGATATTCTATAAGTATATCAATGGGAAGAGGATAACCAGGGAAAGAGTAGGACCCATTAGGGACCAAGGGGGATATCTGTGGGTGGAGCCAGAGGACATTGGTAAGGTGTTGAACGAATACTTCACATCTGTCTTCACCCAAGAGAATGAGGATGTAGATATCGAACTCAGAGAGAGAGACTGTGTGGTTCTTGAACAAATTGTCATAGGGAGTGACAAGGTATTGGAGGTTTTGGCAGGCTTAAAAGTGGACAAATCTCCAGGTCCGGACGATTTGTGTCCCAGGATGCTGTGGGAGGTGAGGGTGGAAATTGCAGGGACTCTGACCCTAATTGTTCATTCCTCTCTGGAGGGAGGTGCCAGAGGACTGGAGAACAGCTAATGTGGTCCCACTATTTAAGAAAGGCTGTAAAGATAAGCCAGGGAACTACAGACCAGTGAGTCTCACGTCTTTGGTAGGGAAACTATTGGAGAAAATTCTGAAGGAGAGGATCTATCTCCACTTGGAGAGGCAAAATTTGATAAAGAATAGTCAGCATGGCTTTGTCAGAGGGAGGTCATGCCTAACAAATTTGATTGAATTTTTTGAGCATGTGACCAGGTGTGTAGATGAGGGTAGTGCAGTCGATGTAGTTTACATGGATTTCAGCAAAGCCTTTGACAAGATCCCACATGGGAAACTTATCAAGAAAGCAAATGCACATGGGATACCGGGTAACTTGATAAGGTGGATTCAAAATTGGCTTAGCTGTAGGAGACAGAGAGTGATGACAGACAGCTGTTTTAGTGACTGGAAGCCAGTGTCCAGTGGCGTACCACAGGGATCTGTGCTGGGTCCCCTATTATTTGTCATTTATATAAACGACATAGATGACTATGTGGGGGTAGGATCAGTAAGTTCACGGATGACACAAAGATTGGCCGAGTGGTTAACAGTGAGGTTGAGTGTCTTGGGTTACAGGAAGATATAGACAGGATGGTCAAATGGGCAGAAAAGTGGCAGATGGAATTTAAGCTTGAAAAGTGAGGTGATAGACTTTGGAAGAAGTAATATGACACGGAAGTATTCAATGAATGGCCTGACACTGGGAAGTTCTGAGGAACAAAGGGACCTTGGCGTGCTTGTCCATAGATCTCTGAAGGCAGAAAGGCAGGTTAATAGTGTGGTGAAAAAGGCATATGGGACACTTGCCTTTATCAATCGAGGCATAGATTACAAAAGCAGGGAGGTCATGTTGGAGTTGTATAGAACTTTGGTAAGGCCACAGCTGGAGTACTGTGTGCAATTCTGGTTGCCACATTATAGGAAGGATGTGATTGCACTGGAGGGGGTGCAAAGGCGATTCTCCAGGATGTTGCCTGGGATGGAACATTTAAGCTATGAAGAGAGGTTGGATAGGCTTGGGTTGTTTTCGCTGGAGCAGAGAAGACTGAGGGGTGACCTGAATGAGGTGTACAAGATTATGAGGGGCATGGACAGGGTGGATAGGGAACAGCTGTTTCCCTTAGTTGAAGGGTCAGTTACGAGGGGACACAATTTTAAGGTGAGGGGCAGGAGATTTAAGGGGGATTTGAGGAAGGACTTTTTTACCCAGAAGGTGGTGACAGTCTGGAATGCACTACCTGGAAGGGTGGTAGAGGCGGGTTGCCTCACATCCTTTAAAAAGTACCTGAATGTGCACTTGGCACGTCATAACATTCAAGGCTATGGGCCAAGTGCTGGCAAATGGGATTAGGTAGACAGGTCAGGTGTCTTTAATGCATCGGTGCAGACTCGATGGGCTGAGGGCCTCTTCTGCACTGTATTATTCTGTGATAATGTGATACTGTGATTCTGTTTCATTCATGTAAGATGACCCAATGGTGTGATATTGTCCTTTATGCAAAGGCAAGTTCTACAGATTGAATTAAGCGAATCTGGCTCTAAGATCTGGTCTGTATGGTCACCTTCCTGTATAATTAAGCAGTTATGTGATTCATATCTAAGCTTGTACATCAAGGGCTGGATTTACCTGCAGGCTCTGAACCCCACCGTCAGGCTTAAATGTGGGTCAGAAGCCCGCACTGTGTGGGAAACACTCATTGTGATATTCCCCGGGGCCGTCAATTAATGTTCCAAGGGTGGGTTCGCCATCCAATTAAGGATGGTGGGCGACTCTGGAAGCTGGAGGGCCAATCAGAAGCCTTCCAGCTTGAATGTAGCAGCAAGCTGTAATGACAGGTATGGAAGGGAGAGGGTGCTTCAAAATCGAGGTGCTCTCTCTCCAACCTCTTTAAATTTAAACAAAAAAATGGCTTTTGCAGCCAGGCCACCACTGTGCTAGGGGTGGGAGGGACCAGGGATGGGGAACCCTCTACAGGGTAGCCTGTGGCTGCTGCTGCACCTCGGCAGGCAGGGAGGGCCTCTAGACCTGCCTGGAGTGCTGGCCTCCCGGTCTGCCACCGGGAGGCCACTTTCAGGCAGGTAAACTGGCCCCCACTATAATGAGTTCTTTATGTTGTCTGATGCAACATAAATGAGGTGCTTGGAGTCCAGTTTGCTGAAGATCTCAAACAGGTTTATTAACAGCTAAACTATTATATATACAGTCGGCCTCCTTTAATTGGCCTTAAGTGAGCCATAATTACTTGGATTGACTACTTGCACATACAGATGGGTAGCCCTGTTGCCCCCCCCCCACATCCCACCTCTGTAAAAATGGCCTTGGGCAGGATGAAGTCATGAAACTGGCATACACGCTAGTGGCGCTATTATTTAAACATTCATCCGCCTCTGTTCCCGGCCCTGATCGGCCTAAAAATCAAGTCCCAAATATTTGCTTGGTTCGATTATCTGTTTTGAGTCACAAGTGTCTACAATCCACATCATGATATCATACAAGCAGATATAGGGGAGTATAAGTCAATTTGCAAATAAAAAAGACTTTCAGACTGCTCATGGTTATGACTGACACCACTAAACCTGAGAAGATACCTATGCCAGACCTGAAATTGTAACAGGAATGTATTGCTGACCTTGGGCATTTCCAGTTACATTGAATTAGTCTGCAAAACTGAAATCTTGTGGAAAGTAAGTAAGGATGGAGTGACTGAACACGTTGAAAATTTCCAACTGATCAGAGACAGCCAGCATGGATTTATAAAGAGTAGGCCACGTCTGATGAACCTGATTGTAATTTGTGAAGAGGTGACTTATGTAGTGGACAGGCGATATCTATGGATGTTACTTATATGGAATTCCAGAAGGTATTTGATAAACTCCCTCATAAGAGACTGTGAGCTAAGTTTGAAGTTCATGGAATTGAAGGCAAATTATTGCCTTGGTTAGGAGATTGGATGAATGACAGGTGACAGAAGGTAATGATAATGTTTAGGTATTCTAATTGGCTGAATATGACAAGTGGTGTCCCACAGGGATCTATGTTGGGTCCTCAACTATTCACTGTATTTAGTAGCAACTTGACTGATTGAATAGAAAGCCATATATGAAGATAGGTCGCATTGTAAATAGTCTAGATGGATGCATTAAATTACAAAGAGATATTAATTGATTAATGAATGGGCAAGATTCTGGCAAGTGGATTTCAATGCAGGAAAGTGTGAGGCCATCCACTTTAGACCTAAAACAGATAGATCAAAGTATGTTCTACATGGTGTAAAGCTAGAAACAGTGGGCATTCTAAGACACTCAGGAGTCCATATCCATAGATCATTAAAATGTCAAGGACAGGTGCAAAAATAATCAAAAAGGCTAATGGAATGCCGGCCTTTACATCTAGAGAACTAGAATACAAAGGGTTAGAAGTTATGCTGCATCTATACAAAGTCCTGGTTAGACTACACTTGGAGTACTGTGTTCAGTTCTGAGCCTTAGGAAGGATAAATTGGCCTTGGAGGGAGTGCAGCATAGACATACCAGAATGATATCTGGACTCCAAGGGTTAAACTGAAAGGAGAGATTACATAAACTCTGGTTGTGTTCCCTGGAATTTGATTTAAGTTTTTAAGATATTAGCCGGAACTGATAAGGTAGATGGAAAGTATTTCAGTTGGTTGGGGAATCTAGAAGTAGGGGTCTTAGCCTAAAATTAGAACAAGGCCCTTCAGGAGTTGAGTTAAGAAATATGCTCTACATACAAAGTGTGGTAGAAGTTTGGAACTCTCTTCCAAAAATGGCAGCTGATGCTAGGTCAATTGTTAATTTTAAATGTGGGATTGATAGATTTCTGTTTGCCAAAGGTATTAAAGGATATGGGGCAAAGGCGGGTATATGGATCTATGCCACAGATCAGCTATGGTCTCACTGAATAGTGGAACAGATTCAAGGGCTAAATGGCCCACTCCTGTTGTTACGTTCCTATGCATTGACAGAAAAATAATAATTCTATCAAAACTTTTTTGCCCTAGGTGCATTGTTTTTGCAATCATTGCAATTGAGTAGTTAATGCTCAATAACTTCATCAGTCTTTTCCTTTCCAAAGCTTTTTACTTTTTGTGTTGTTACTTTACCTTTGACTTTGCACACAGCAATATCAGCAGAAAATAATTGTTCATTAATACACTATTGTCACCAGCACAGCCTGAAATGCTTGAAAATATAGCAACAGTACTTTGAAAGACACCTTAGCTCATATTTGAAATGTTTTACAAAGTATGGAAATACAATTGATATGAAATCTATATTCAGCCATTCAGATCTTTATTTATTTGTATCCACAGATTAAATCCTAAGTATGGGGTCTGGTAATGTTTATGTTGTTTTAAATATTCATTTATTTCAGTCACTGTTGCATGTAAATAGCATGAGATCTGCCTTTGCCATCTTCACATAAACAAACTGATATTTAACTGACCTGTACTGTCATGGCTATTTATTCTATTATTAGGGTTTATTTAAATGGTTCAGGTATTAGCACCTTCTGCTCTATTGTGTTCTTAAAGACATATAAGAAAGAGATCAACATTAAATCTCGAAACACAAAACAACCTTCAATGACATGTTCAAGATCTGATTCTTCAGCAATATCTTTTAAAATCTGGATTTGTGCCTTTATATGTAACATCCCAGATAGTAGCTGGGTTGGCACAACTGAATTAAAGGTTTGGTTTCATTTTGAATTCTTCTCTTCCTCCTCCCAATATAATGAGCAAATGGAAAAAAAAGCTTATTTTAATCTTCCAAGAAAGAAAATCACAATTCATGCCATGTTTTTTCTTAAACTTAAAGGTTCAGGAATTAGGTCCATAGTGTAAAGGCATTTATTGAATATATGTTCTCATTTTTCTAATAAGAAGCATGCTATGGGTTTGTCAGGTCATATGTGTTAACCATCTGACTGCAAGCATTCTGGAGACATATTGAAAATCAGTCAGTCATGTTGTTGGTAGGCTACAAGTTAATTATTTATAGATCACTTCCATAATTGGACAGGAAGATAGGTTTGATTATTTTTGGAAAAATCAGCCATGTTGGATTAAGGTCAATTCGCTAAATTATAGTTGGATCTAAATATATTTTCAAACATTCCAGAAATTAAAGCAATCAAAGCAGTTTCAACACCACCACTGCATGCAGTATATCTTTACCAGGTGGCAAACAGGGCTCATCACAGTATAGAGAATAGGCGGGCTCTATGTCAGCTTTAGAAACCAGGACGACAACGAGATGAAGTGTGGCATGATCGATCAAGAAAGGAGGAAAAAGCATTAAAAGAAGTGAGGACCCAGAAATGGCTCAACCACTGTTGGTATTCAGAAAAACATCCATCATTTCAATAAAAGGTGACAGTACAACATTAGGAAATGACTGCATTGCAAAGTGTTTTGGACTGAACAGATTGTAGGCTATGACCAACTAGAGAAAGGTTCCCTTACAATCTTTAAGCACTACCCGCTGTAGTCGTACTTTCGTAATATTATCAGTTACCTGTTTTTGTTTTGACTTGGAACAAAAATGAAGATATTCCATATAATATTACAGAGTTAATTTGTTTGTTAGGTTACACAATGGAGCAAGGTTGTCACCTGTCCTGTTTTGAACTAGCCACTCAAAATTTTGAGTAGGTTGCCTGGACATGTACAAAAGGTATCAAAGTGGTAATTGCCCGACTTCACACCTGATGCAGCGTCTCGACCACTAAATGTACAAATCAGAAAATTGTGCATCATGCAGGCTGGAATTTGCAATATTGGCTTTTCATGACTGAGATACCCTACTAGGAACATACAACCAGAAAAATTCCCTCTCTGGCATGTTCTTCTAAAAGGATCTAGAATGCACTGCCTGAGAATGTGGGGAAGGCAGATTCAAACAAGGCCTACAAAAGAGAATTGGATAATTATCTAAACAGAAAAAAATTGCAGGGCTACAAGGAAAAGGCGGGGGATTGGGACTAGGTTAGTTGCTCTTGCAGGGAGCCAGCACAGATATGACAGCTGAATAGCCTCCTTCTGTGCTGTAACCATCCTATGATTCCAAAAAAAGTGCATTTTTTTTTGCACATTGCTTTTGGGTCTTAATGGCGTGTAGGGGATGAAAACATAGTGGTAATGTTACTGGACTAGTAATCCAGAGACCTGGACTAATGCTCCAGAGACATGAGTTCAAATCCCACTATGGTAGCTGGGGGAATTTGAATTCAATTAATTAATAAATCTGAATTGAAATGCTAGTCTCATTAATAATGATTATAAAACTCCTGGATTGTCATAAAAACTCATCTGGTTCATTAATGTCCTTCAGGGGAGGAAATCTGCTCTCTTTACCTGATCTGGCCTACATGTGACTCCAGACCCACAGAAATGTGGTTGTCTTTTAACATCCTAGCAAGCCACTCAGTTGTAGGTGGCTCACCACTATCTGCTCAAGGGAAATTAGGGATGGGCAATAAATGCTGGCCTTGCCAAGAATGAATAATAAAAAGTTTTCAATGAATTTATCAGCAGCAAAGCTGATATCAGCATCCTTGTCATAATGTAGCCCTTACCCTGTTCCTAACCTATCCTTCTGGCTTTCCTTCTGGAAAGGTGTCAATCCAAGATTTTACAGGAAGAGAGAAAGATATGCACTTTATACACATCCTATTGCTAACGACAGGTAAACAAACATGAAGATGAAATCTATCTAAAATGTCTCAGTTAACCTGTTTTCTCACCATTCCATAGTTTATCAATGGGAAAATCCCCACAGATGTGTTGGAAAAGTGAATTTTGTCGTCATGGTAACAGGGATACATCTACATGGAGACTTTGCAGCAAAATTGTGAATTTAGAAGTAAATTGAAGTAACTAATTTGCTTTTAGAAGCCACTGCAGGTTTTAATATTGCTCTTAATATAAAGTCATTTTTAATAGGTTCTGGCATATTATCAACCAGGAGTACAGAAGAAATTAGGGAACATACTAATTCATGAATAAAATCAATGCAAAATTCATTGCTATATCTAAAGCCTGGGTGAGATGGGAGAATATACCAATCCCCTCCTCACTTGCAAGATGTCACTCTTGAAAGCTTTCCATTGAATTTAAACTTATAGCTGTGATTGCTATCCCTCCCCATTTGCTTTTGCATCAAGTAGGCTCCTAAAACCCTGCCACTTTGTGAAGATTAGTGTAACAAAACATGAAGCCATCATATTTTTCAAGGTTAATAATGTCTGAGTCAGAGTGACATTCCTTCACTTTAGATAATTGGATTTGCAATGAACAAAAGTGAACCACACACATGATCCAAGTAAGAGAAGCTGCTTAATTGTGACAAGCAGACTTTTTCAGTCCTACTTATTCCCATTACTTTTCTACTGCATGGTACCAAATGTGATGTAAAATATCAGAGTGCTTACTTTGCAGTAGAAAAGCAATGGGAATAGCCATGGCTAATCATGGAGGAAGTACTCTGATATTTTTGATTACAGGTGAAGATAGACTGGTGAAACAGGAATGTATTTGGCGTCATGAGATGTGATAGTTGCAAAGCCCCCATTTGTTAGCGATACAAAAACAGGTTTGCTTAGATATGAATGTGTTGCTGTTTCAGTCACTCTTATTTTCATTTTTGCACAGCACCTCACAGAAGCAGTTTAAATCACGAGAATGTGGCCTAATTAGCTACTAGTTATTTACATTGTTTTCAAAATTCACAAGCATATTCAGTTATGAAATTAAGCTCATTGTGCTCCATAAATAAATTGATGACCTAGCTAAGATGTAAATAGAAAAATGTCAATTAGTATAACAACTTCTCTTAAACTCCTATTACGTGAAATATGCTAATCTATTAAAGCCAGTATTATAATTAGTAAATATGCCCTTTAAAGGAGCATTGCCAAATAGCTGTACAAATCATTGTTGTTTTGCTTATTACCACTGGCTGCATAAAAAAGTTCTTTCTCACACCCCTCTCCCATACTTATTGCCCAAAACCTTAAATCTGTGTCCCCTCAGCTAATGGGAACAGCTTTTCTTTGTCATTCGCCAATCTTACTTGAATCATCCAGAGTGATCCAGAGATTCCCAAAATAGCATCAATTATCTCTTAAATGATTCCAGTTTTTGGTTCCATTACCCTATATGAAAGATTATTCTGTGTTTTAGTCATTACATGTGAAGCAAAATTTCTTGATATAAGTCTTGAAATACCTTTTACTGTGCTCAGGCAAAGTAATATTCTGGGTTAACTTTTCCTATGTCCTTAACAATCATATACACCTCTGTAAGATCAGCTCTCAGATGCTTCCTTCTAGGCTGAGCAGCCCAAGTTTCTCTAGTCCTTCATAACTCAGATCCCTGGGATTGCAAATCAACCTTGTAGCTCTTTTCTGCACTGCCTCCAACACTTAATTGCATCACTTGTTTCTACATGCGGAATTCAAATTGCAGTCTTACCCAAACACTGGCAAGTTTGATCACTACCTCCTCTGACCTAGAGTCTATTGTTTTGACTATATAGTTCAACATCCTCAGCAGGTCTGGCAGCATCTGTGGAGAGATGCCACAGATGCTGCCAGACCTGCTGAGTATTTCCAGCATTTCTTGTTTTTATTTCAGATTTCCAGCATCTGCAGTATTTTGCTTTCATTTTAGTTCAACATCCTATTGGCTTTTGCTAAAGTCCTACATGAAAGGTAATTAATTCAATTTACAGTTATGGTTAGTAAGATTAAATCCTGAACAGGGTAGGAAACAATGAATACTCATTAGAGGAGTTGTCAGAGTGGGAGAAAGTACTGAGTGGGGTGCTCAAAGCTTGATGCTGAAACCATTATTACCTCTAATTTACATAAATAATCTGGATTCAGAAAGTCAATGCAAAGTGGTAACATTTGCAGATGATACCAAAGCAGGGGAAGGTCAGTGGAATTGGTTGCTGCTCTGGATTGGTTGGATGCATTTAGCATTGAGCTTACCAAGACTCCTGCATCTCTTTTAGATTAATCCTTAGCAATTTCAGCACCACTCATAGAGAACACCTGTCATCTATGTTTTCTTCATATGTGCAACTGTTCACAGTTATGTGCATTAAATTATTTTGTCCACTTATGTAACTTGTAATTCTGTAATTTCTGAGTTGCCTTTTCCAATTCCACTGACATTCCCAGTTGCTGATATGAATGTAATTTACCCCTTTCTGTCCCTTTCAGTATTCCTTCTAACCTTTCCTCAATATGTACAAGGTAGACTGCTCATTATCCTGTAGGTATTGCCCTTATGACAGGTATAGTCATCAACTTTCCTCAGTAAAGAATCTCTGGGCTGGATTTAATTCCCCCCCAGGCATTGGGGTCCGTGGTGGGGTGGGGGGCAGGGGGTGGTGCCTGAAGATACTTCCAGGAGAGGGCTGCCAAGCACCCTGATGCCAGGAGAATCCAGCCCGATATTGCTGGTGGCAGCAAGGCCTCGTGGTGGCCCTGCTGCCGCTCGGCGATGGGTCCCCCATTTGCATATTTAAATAAATTAAAATTAATGAATTAATCATACTTACCTTGCCGCCTGAGTTCCCTCTCCGATCTCCGGCCTGGTGGCCAGCACTCCCGCGCCTTCGGATCCCCATCCAGGGAAATGAGGCACTGGGGAGGGGGATGAGGTATGTTTCTCAGTGTGGGGGCGGTGGGAATGGAGTCAAAGTAACATCATTGGTGTAGGGGATGGTGGGAAGGGTTGGAGGTTAAAGTTTATGCAGTTTGTAGGGGGAGGGGGAAGATCAGATTGTAAAGGTAAGTGTTTTTTGGGGTGGGAAGGGAAAATTAATAATTTTATGGTTCTTGAGGGGTGGGAGAGGGACAAAATAAATGCAGTTAATTTTTTTAGTTTGCTTTATCTTTAAATATTTAAATCTGCTGGTAGAGCTTACAGCCCTTTAAAAACAGCGTCAACGCCTGCACACAGGCAGCTGGCACCATTGCCAGGGATGGGCAGCCCACCCCCTCCTACCTGATCAGGAATGGGGCGCGGCCTGCCCTGGCCATTCAAATGAGCCTCTGCATGGAAAATGACGGTCACTGAAAATTCAGCCCTCTATGACTACAATCCCTCCATGATCTGCAATCTGTCTTTGTTCAGATTGCTGTCTCTGGTTTCCTAACTATCCTTTCACAAGAATGCAATTACCTTCTGTAATGTTGAACTGTGCCTGATATATGTTTGCCAGTGTGATCTCCTGTACAGCTTCCCAGAGTCTCCTACCTTTCTTGCTTCTGTTGCCCAAGCTTTGTCCATTCAGTATCCCCATTTCTGTGGCTTCCTTCAGCATTTTCCCCTCCATCGTGGCAAATCTTTTCCTGATTGTACTTGTCTCTAGCTCTCATCACTAAAGGTTCACTCGTGATTTATGATTCTAGCCTGGCAAAACATTTACCTGAGATTATTATCTTACTGAATCTAACACTATTCTCAGGCCCACAAACATCGCCTTCTTTGTGCCCTTGTAGGCTCTTGTTTTCTAAAGATTATGGGCGGCACAGTGGCGCAGTGGTTAGCACTGCAGTTTCACAACTCCAAGGACCCGGGTTCAATTCTGGGTACTGTCTGTGTGGAGTTTACAAGTTCTCCCTGTGACCGTGTGGGTTTTCGCTGGGTGCTTCGGTTTCCTCCCACGGCCAAAGACTTGCAGGTGATAGGTAAATTGGCCGTTGTAAAGTGCCCCTAGTGTAGGTAGGTGGTAGGGAATATGGGATTACTGTAGGGTTAGTATAAATGGGTGGTTGTTGGTCGGCACAGACTCGGTGGGCCGAAGGGCTTGTTTCAGTGCTGTATCTCTAAATAAAATAAAAAATTATATATCTTTCTTTAAACGTACTGAATGACATTTTTTGTACATCTTTATGCCTCTATTGAATCTGGCTATCCTGTTTGTAAACATCAATGGCAATACACCTCATTTTTTCTAGTTTAGTAAAATTCACTTGGCTGTTTTCCTTATTCTTTATATTCCTCCTCTTGATCCCCTTTAATTTTACGTTTTTACTTCAGGTATTCCCTTTTGATCTACTTCTGTTTGATGTCACTTATAATTATTACTTGACTTAAGTATTCTGCTTTGCTTTTAATAGTCTCATTGGCCTTTCAGTTCATTTAGTTGTTCTCTTTGTAACAAATCTGTTTCTGCCTATTAGATTTCTTTGGCCTTGTGGTCCCTTTTTAGTTCTTTCACTCCCTTTGCTTTACCTGCTCGCTCAGATGCTCCATGCTGTGCTGAGCCGTTCTCGAGGCTTAGGAGCGTTTAACTTAGTTTTGTGGGGTTTTTCCCCACAATGTTCATCGCACCTAATGGAGTCTTACGTCCTACCTTGGTTCTAAATATAAAGTTTCTAGTTCTCCTCTTCCTTGATGTATTAGGTTTAGTAATTGCAGATCATGGAAAATCTCCAAAGTTACAGCCATCCCGATGATCAGAAGTGCCAGCCTACGGGAAGCGGCAGACTACCTCAATATTTAATATTACTTTAATATTTTTAAGGCAGAGGTAAATAGATTCTGCATAAGCAAGGGGGTGAAAGATTATCAGGGATAGGTGGAAATGTGGAGTAATCAGTTCAGCCATGAACTTATTGAATGGCTTGAGGGGCCGAGTGGCCTACTCCTGCTCTGTATTCGTATGTTCATATGCTCATATGTACCTTCAGCCCACCTCTGCAAGCTAGCCATGCATTTTTCTACAAATTGCTGGCCCATATGAACCTGCTTTTCACATCAGTGAATGTCAAGGCCATAGTATCAAAGTCAGATTCATTACTTTGGGCCAATTGTAACTGTGCAAATGATTATGAATCTTGACAGTCACTCTGGGATGCACTGATAGGACTGCTCCTGAGCTGTCTGGACAGTGAAAGCATTGTTTCAGGACACTGATGATTTGCTCAATCAGAACTCTTGTCATGACATGGCTCTTATTAGATTGTTGCACGGTGTCATTGTTAGGGTTCCTGATAGGAATCATGACTCATTTGCTGAGGATATTGTAGCATAAGGTTTGAAAGGGTTAATGTTTGAGACAGTGTGAGGAATACCTCCCAACATGATGATATAAGAGATCATGTGTGAGAGAGACTGGAGGGAGAAGCAGCATGGCTTCAGAGGAGTAATACAGACTTATGTAAATCTGTATATAGTTAAAATGAAACAATAGAGTGAATGTTAAAATTACTGAAGACTCAGTAATGTTTAGTTTAGTTTAGAGATACAGCACTGAAACAGGCCCTTCGGCCCACCAAGTCTGTGCTGACCATCAACCACCCATTTATCCTAATCCTACACTAATTCCATTTTTCCTACTACATCCCCACCTGTCCCTATATTTCCCTACCACCTACCTATACTAGGGGCAATTTATAATAGCCAATTAACCTATCAACCTGCAAGTCTTTGGCATGTGGGAGGAAACCGGAGCACCCGGAGAAAACCCACACAGACACAGGGAGAACTTGCAAACTCCACACAGGCAGTACCCAAAATTGAACCTGGGTTGCTGGAGCTGTGAGGCTGCGGTGCTAACCATTGCACCACTGTGCCACCCCAATCTCTCCTCGCTGGACTAACCAAATACACAAACAGTGGCAGACTAACCAAAAATATAAAATGGTGAACAGCAGTGGTTCTTACCATACAACACCCAGACGAATTTGAAGAAATACTTTGAAGAAAGCTGACCTGGAAAACAAAGGCACCAAAATTGAACTTGAGAAGATGCTGTGAAAAAGCTCCAGAGCTACTCTGTGAGTGAAGGATGCACAGAGAGTCAGGAAATCGGCTTGCAGAGGCATTTAGGCCAAACCATAAAGGAGTGATGGTCGGTGAAAAAACAGCGGTCCAGCGATCGCAGGCTTCAAATCAGAGAACCAAGCAACGGTTGGGGATCTGGTGAGCAACTCATAAAGAAAGCAAAATTTTGTTCCTAACGGCACAAGGCAGGCAGCACCGGGAAAACCAAAAGTCCTTAGCAAAGGTGGATCCGAGGTCAGCACCATTACATGTGGCGACCGCAAGGCAGAAAAAAAAAGAGACTACAAATATTCAATGCTCTAACTGAAGGGAGTAAAAAGAGTATAGAAAAAAAAAGCTGCAAAACTGTGTTTAAAGAAATAAATAAATACAGAGTCTCGATGCGAGATTTCATAGGGAGAAATGGTGAACATAGCAGGAGTCAGTGCGAGGCTGAAAAGCATGGGAAACTTCCGATACTGGAGGGAAATTTTTAAAAAGAAAGTAAACCAAATAGAAAGCCATGGGATCTTAAAATCACAATACCAGAGAGGTTTGGACACATGAAAGGACCAAATCAAACTCACAATTGGTCACTCTGGCGAGAAAGATTTTTGAGATACAGAATTGCTTCCAAATTAGACATCCAGTCCGAAGCAGAGCAAGTTAACATATTGCTGTATTCCATCGGAGCAATAGCAGATTGATGTTATTGCAAGACTAGGCATTAATGAGATATCAGACAAATTTGATTAAGTTTTAAAAGCCTTTGATGCCATTTCAATCTGAGGAGCAATAAGATTCTGGAAGGGTAAGATTTAACAGATGGGTCCAGAAACCAGGTGAAACTGTTGATACTTTTATTAATAACCTTTACAGACCAGCTGAAGGATGTGAATAAGCAGAATTAATAAGAGATCGCACTGTAGTAGATATTACTGATGAATCCCTATCAGATTTATTGCAGCCTAAGGAAGACTTTGCCCTAGACAAAGCAATGCAGCCAGTGAGACAAGCAGAGGTCCATAAGAAGAATAGTGCAATCCTGAGAGGAGAAGAAAAACCTTGCTTCAGGAAACCTCCAGAGACCGTACAGTTCCTTAATCAGAGGGCTGTAAAAGAAGCACTGGGAAAGTGGGGGGGGGCGGGGGGGGGGGGGCAGTACAAGACGCCACGAAACCCTGCCAGCGCTGTGGCACTAAAAAGGTACACGGGCATGAACAGTAACCTGCAAACAAAGCAGAATGCTTTCACTCTAAGAAAGTAGGCCATTTTGGGAAGATGTGACTAAGTAAAATCTCTACTCCTATAGGTTCGAAAGAAAAAGTCTTCAAGCATAGAGCTGTTAATGAAGTTGAGCAATCTCCATCAGAAGAGAAATCAGAAAATTTCCTTGGTGAAATCAATTACCCTAATCAGCATTCCGGACTGCAGATTTATATGTCAACGGACACATCACCAATTTTAAACTAGACACTGGAGCAAGTGTAACAGTTTTATCAGACAATGAACCGTGGTTATCAAAACATCAGCTGCGACCAACAGAAACTCAGTTATATGGCCCAGGAGAGCTAGAACTGAAGGTGAAGGGAAAGCTGCAGGCAACACTCCAGTACAAGGGAAAGCAGATATTGGGAACACGGTATATTCTAAGGAATTAGGAATTTTCTCTTTTATGTAGAATAGCTTATATTGACCTTCATCTTCATCTTATAAGAAAAGTGGAAGAAGTTAAACAACAAGAATCCAGGAGTCATTTCCAAAAAGACTTCCCAAAATTATTTACTGGTCCAGGAAGACTGAAGACCGAATACAGCATTAGGTTGAGAAAAGATGCTAAACCTGTTTGTCTTTTCACGCCTAGGAAGATACCATATCCACTAATGAAGCAAGTCCAACATCATCTGGAAGAGATGACCAGGACGGGAGTCATTTCTCCTGTCACTGAGCGTACAGAATGGTGGCTGAGAATATCAAGAGATATAGATGAAATGATTTCTAATTTCAGTTATGCACAGTCCACAGACAGAATCAGAGAGAACCTCTTATCTCAACCCAATTTCCAAGCAGACTATGGGAAAGCATGGGGATCCTACCTGATTGTCACCTGCCAAGAATGAGGCACATGAATTTTGTCATGAACATTGATTTTAAACTGTTACTGGAGTAAAGAAAGAACCTGTTAAACAGATCAGCCGGAGCTGGAAAATACATTTGCATATTAACAGACAGTGTTTGAAAGGACAAAGCAGCCATTCCATGACACATTCAACCCACAATGGACTTTTGATCACCTAGTCAAAAAGAAAAAGGAAGCATTCGTAAGGGCTAGAAGGCTGGGAACAGCCGAAGCCCTTGAGGAATATAAAGAAAGTAGGAAGGAACTTAAGCAAGGAGTCAGGAGGGCTAAAAGGGGTCATGAAAAGTCATTGGCAAACAAGATTAAGGAGAATCTCAAGGCTTTTTATACGTATATAAAGAGCAAGAGGGTAACCAGGGAAAGGGTTGGCCCACTCAAGGACAGAGGAGGGAGTCTATGTGTGGAGCCAGAGGAAATGGACGAGGTACTAAATGAGTACTTTGCATCAGTATTCTCCAAAGAGAAGGACTTGGTGGATGATGAGTCTAGGGAAGGGAGTGCAGATAGTCTGGGTCATGTTGTTATCAAAAAGGAGGAGGTGTTGGGCGTCTTGCAAAGCATTAAGGTATATAAGTCCCCAGAATACTGAGGGAGGCAAGGGAAGAAATTGCTGGGGCCTTGACAGAATTTTTTGTATCCTCATTGGCTACAGGTGAGGTCCCAGAGGACTGGAGAATAGCCAATGTTGTTCCTTTGTTTAAGAAGGGTAGCAAGGATAATCCAGGAAATTATAGGCCGGTGAGCCTTACGTCAGTGGTAGGGAAATTATTAGAGAGAATTCTTCGGGACAGGATTTACTTCCATTTGGAAACAAATGAACTTATTAGCGAGAGACAGCATGGTTTTGTGAAGGGGAGGTTGTGTCTCACTAACTTGATTGACTGTTTTGAGGAAGTGACGAAGATGATTGATGAAGGAAGGGCAGTGGATGTTATCTATATGGACTTCAGTAAAGCCTTTGACAAGGTCCCTCATGGCAAACAGGTACAAAAGGTGAAGTCACACGGGATCAGAGGTGAGCTGGCAAGATGGATACAGAACTGGCTCAGTCATAGAAGACAGAGGGTAGCAGAATGGAGGGCTGTGACTAGTGGTGTTCCGCAGGGATCAGGGCTGGGACCTTTACTGTTTGTATTATATATAAATGATTTGGAGGAAAATGTAACTGGTCTGATTACTAAGTTTGCGGACAACACCAAGGTTGGTGGAGTTGCGGATAGTGATGAGGATTGTCAGAGAATACAGCAGGATATCGATCGGTTGGAGACTTGGGCGGAGAAATGGCAGATGGAGCTTAATCCGGACAAATGTGAGGTAATGCATTTTGGAAGATCTAATACAGGTGGGAAGTATACAGTAAATGGCAGAACCCTTCGGAGTATTGACAGGCAGAGAGATCTGGACGTACAGGTCCACAGGTCACTGAAAGTGGCAACGCAGGTGGATAAGGTAGTCAAGAAGGCATACAGAATGCTTGCCTTCATCGGTCAGGGCATAGAGTATAAAAATTGGCAAGTCATGCTGCAGCTGTACAGAACCTTAGTTAGGCCACACTTAGAATATTGCGTGCAATTCTGGTCGCCACACTACCAGAAGGACGTGGAGGTTTTGGAGAGGGTACAGAAGAGGTTTACCAGGATGTTGCCTGGTCTGGAGGGCATTAGCTACGAGGAGAGGTTGGATAAACTGAGATTGTTTTCACTAGAACGACGGAGGTGGAGGGGCAACATGATAGAGGTTTACAAAGTTATGAGCAGCATGGACAGAGTAGATAGTCAGAAGCTTTTTCCCAGGGTGGAAGAGTCAGTTACTAGGGGACAGAGGTTTAAGATGCAAGGGGCAAAGTTTATAGGGGATGTGCGAGGCAAGTTCTTTACACAGAGGGTGGTGAGTGCCTGGAACTTGCTGCCGTGGGAGGTGGTGGAAGCAGGTACAATAGCAACGTTTAAGAGGCATCTTGACAAATACATGAATAGGATGGGAATAGAGGGATACGGTTCCCAGAAGTGCATAAGGTTTTAGTTTAGACAGGCATCAAGATCGGCGCAGGCTTGGAGGGCCGAATGGCCTGTTCCTGTGCTGTATTGTTCTTTGTTCTTTGTTGAAGGTGAGGGAGCTTGCATTCCAGGTTGACTGCTAAGATGGTCATATAAACAAACGGACATGGTCAAACCAGCTAGTCACATGACTAACCTGCTAGGCAACCTGAATTTTTCGAATTTATGCAAACAGTTTGGGCAGAAAGTCTGTTTGCTCCTGAGCTGAGAAGATCACTCCTGTCTGCGCCCATCTCTTTCTTACAAACAAGCCTCTAAATCCACTGAGGACACATGAACTCAAAAGAGGGAAAAGTCTTAGACAGCGAACAAGGTTTAAGAAGATTACTGAGCCCCAACGAAAAACAAGATCTACCTACAATCAAGGACTCTACAGTGAGCTAGAAGAACTGCAACAACAACTCTTCAGATTTTGCCTCAAACTTTTCCATTTTATTTTTCTTCTAATTTTTTCTGTCTCAATTTGCATGTGTGTGTTGTGTATGCATGCCAGCGTGGGGTGCGTCATGTATCCGTAGGTGTTAACCAAATTAAAGTTTAAGTTTAATAAATTTCAACTTTTCTTTTGTAAACCTAATAAAAACATGTTTGTGCTGGTTTCTTTGCCTTATAATTGGAAAGCATGAACAAGGATTCATCAAGGGGGAGCTAAAAACACAGTGTGTTTAAAATTAAACCCTGTTACAGTAAAACCAGGTGAAGGCTGAAAGGGAACCTTAGACCTCTTTCTCACCTGGTCATAATGCTATGTGGACTAGCACCATCAGAACTGGTGATAGGAAGGAAGCTTCAAACACAACTTCCCATCCTTCCCAAAAAATTCCAGGGATAGAAATCCAAGATTATCAGAGTTCAAGTCAGAGAAAAGTCTTACCGAAAGCAACAAGCATATAATTACAATAGGAAATATTGTACCAGAAACCTACCTAAGTTGATGAAGAAGAAACGTTATGGATATGAAACTAAGGCAGAGAAGGAGTAATTGTCCAGAGAGATGGGAATCGACAAAGATCTTATTTAGTGCTAATTTCAGATGGTACTATAAGAAGAAACAGGAGAAATCTTATTTCTATTGTTGCACCAATATGCTTTGTTGAATGATAATTTTCTTTAATGCACTGACTGCAGATCTGAATTTGTATATTTTTTAAAGGAGATTTTTAAAAAGACATTTGAAAAAAGATGACTTTGCTGGCAGCTTTGGATGTCACCTACTTTGTAACACTGCATCCTACATGCAAGGACTGTGAGGAGGGAGACAAAATGTCTGCTAATTTGCCAGCAAGAACCGAAACCCAGGAAGTTTAAGGGAACTGTTTGTTCTCTTTCTTTTAGCCAGAAGAAGAAATATTGCAAACTGCTATGTTTGAATCACTGAATGACTATCATGTGACAAGCCTCTCCCCATCCATGGTTTTCTGCTGGTGTTTTCTCTGCAGCAGAGAAGAAGCAACTGGACTCTGAAATGTGCAGACCCAAGTGGGGGGTCTCTTCCACCCTCTTTCTCTCTCTCTCTCCATTCCAGCTTGAAAGCTTTCAAATCCTGCCTGTTGACTGACCACCTTTGCATACTCTGGCAACAGTCAAAAACCCCGTTGAAGGAATTCCATCCGCATTGCTGTCTCCAAGAGACCCACCAAACCAGTCATCTGCATCTTTAATCTAAAAGCCTTAGGACCACTGAATTCAGCTAGAAGCCAGCCAAATCATAAAACCCCACAGGCTGTATACTCCTTTTTTCTGTGGACTCTAACTCAACCAATCTACCTTTCCCCATTCTGTAACCTATTTGTGTGCATATAAAACTCTAGTGTGTGTGTGTGTATGTGTGTGTGTGTGAGTGAAAGTTGGTGCATTGTTTATTATTTTTATTCATTAGGTACAATAAAGTTAACCTCTTTCTTTGTTAAACTCAAGAAAACCTGTCCGATTGGTTATTGTTATGATCATAGCAAGTAAGTAATCAAACACTACTTAATTGGTCAGTACATCCACTTTAAGAAAGAATTAATCCTGTTGTGGTCAAACAAGGAGAGGAAAAGAGGGAAACCCTTTGACCTCTCCTCACTTGACAGTGACACTATTCATCAAAGATGTCAATCTCAGTCATACATTTGGATGAACCAGATGTTGAACCTGGAATTTAGAAAACACTAGATACTACAAACATCAATGAAGGCCATCCCAAGTCAAGAAGCAAGAGTTCAGAGAAAGACTACTAATCTTCCATGTCTGACAAAAACACAATCAAGGAGAGTTGTGAAGCATCCTGACCGATCTCTGATGTCAAAGACTTGGGGGGAGATGAGATAGTATATAAAAATATAAAAAAATGAATGCATAAATATATATATGGATAAAGACTGGGGAGAAGATGTAGTATTAGGGTTGAAAGGGTTAATGTTTGAGACAGTGTGAGGAATACCTTCCACGTTGATGATGTAAGAGACAACGGCTGGAATTTTTCACTGGGGGGGTGGGGGGAGGCCCCGTCCACCAGCTGAAAAGTCAGTGGTGAGCCCATCTCCGCTGGGCCTGGGGAGCCAGACCAGGATTTTTCACTCCCCAGGCCTTAAGGGGGGCGGGGGAGTGTTGTGCATTGAGGGCAGTTGGGGCTTCGGGGGCAGCCTTCCATGGGGCACAGGGTGCCCGATCAGGAGGGCCTCCCACCAGCCCGCAAGAAGGCTGCCTGGTTGCACCAGGTGGGATCTTTGAGGCCTCAGCCACCTGCTAGCCAAGGGTAAAATACCCGTGGCAGCAGGCGAGGCCCTTAAGTGCCAGTTAATTAGTCACTAAAGGATCTTGATTGGCTCGGGGTGGGCAGGCCTTTTCTCGCTGCCCTGCATAAAATTGCAGCAGGGGCAGGAGGGGGTCAGGAATGGCCCCCCACCTCCCACCTCCCACTCAATTTTACGCCCAACCCTCCCCCCACCACCAGCCCACTCATTTGGGGGGGCGTAAAATTCTGGCCAATGTGTGAGAGAGACTGGAGGGAGAAGCAACATGGCTTCAGAGGAGTCATACAGACTTATGTAAAGCTGTATATAGTTAAAATGTAATCAATGTGTTAATGTTAAAATTACTGAAGACTCAATAATTTCTCCGAGCTAGACTAACCAAATACACAAATGGTGACAGACTAAACAAACATACAACAGATATACCCTTTGTCCGTCAGCAGTCAGTCTGTCACTCGATGGTCTGGATGGAATGAAGGACTGGCACAGTATGAAAGTACAGCATAGCATACTGGATGAAGTTGCTGATATCACCAGAAGCAGTTTGTAAGGGCTTCAATTTTATCTCTAATAGCTGTCAGAGATAATTCACTGTCTTCCTCATAGTCACTGTACACACTCTGTGAGGTTCAGCTATGATCTGTTTCTGAAGACCCATATGCTGTAAACCATTACTAATACTACCTCTTCCCATTCTTCATGCTGTTCTTGTATCCTCAGCAGTCTTTGCTGCCTACCTTGCTGCTACTCTTCCTCTTGATCTAGCAGCCTTGAGGATAAGCCCAGCAGCAACCTCATGTTCAGCAATTCTGAAGAAGCAAATCCTGGGAAAGAGCTCAACATTTCTGAAAACTCTCTCTCCATAAGAATTTCACGGCCAAACACTAGTCAAAACAACCAGAAAAATTGGCCAAAAACCACCCTCGAAGTCTAAAATGACTAACCAGCAACTCACTTCGAAAGAGGTGACGATCCCTTTAAATAGCACCTATGAGAGCTTACCTTTCCTGCTGTCGTATGCTGGGCAGGGTTTAGGAAGTGATGTTTCAGGCGTGCACTGGCAACAGTTTCACAAAACTGTTTCAGGTCCTGATTCAGGTGCAGGATCCTTATTAACATGTTTTAATGATGCCTGCATTTGTTACAGGTGGCCAACAAGAATGTTGAACAAGCACCCGAACAAATAAGGTGCTGAGCATACTTCCAGTGCACTGCAAAATCCCACTTTTGTGGTGTCTATTTTGGACACAGAAAATGGGCAAGACACACACCAATTTTTGCCCCTTATGTTTCTCTGTAGAAAACACTAATTATTGCAAGATTGTTTTTTGGGAAAATTAAACAAGTAATTACTCTCCCCTGTATTCCCACCTTCCACAAGTTAGATTTGAAATATAATGCAGGCCCAGGCAATGCTGTCACTCTAATAATACACGAAATGAGCTGCTAGCATGCCTCGTCTATTGCCCTGTTTAATAAATTATAGAGAACAAGATAGCTGACAGTGGGTTTCTGAGGATAAGACTCAGGTTGCATTGGCAGTGAGTGCCAGACGTCGCACATTCCTGCTGAACTGCACGGTATCTTGCTTATCCGCTACTTTGCTTTCCTCTTTGACCAAACTTTTGGTCATCTGCCCTAATTTCTCCTTATGTGGCTGAGTGTCATATTCTGCTTTACATTGACTCCGAGTGCCTTGGGACGTTTTATTACATTAAAGGCACTATATAAATACAAGCTGTTGCTGTAAATATAAGTTTCAGACAGAACACCTCCTCTCAAACCATAGCAGATATTTATAATATTTTACAAAATTATACCTTTATTGCAAAAATAATTTATTTTAATTCAACATAACCAAAACAGTCCTTTTGTGCTGCTAATAGCTTGAAAAAATGAAATTTGTTTTTTTGGAATCTTAAGTTGAAAGTGAATTAACAAGTTGAAACATAAACTACTGTGCACAAAACAAGCACTTTTTAAGCTGCTGGTTAGTTTAATTATTACAAATAAAACGTTCACACCTGATGCTTTTTGTTCATGGGTTGGGGGAGGGATATTTCTGCCATTGCATTAGCAAACTAGTGAAAACTATTCAATGTTATCATATTCGTCACCTCCATTTTTTGTTTTTTTTGAGAAATCAAATCTTTCAAGTACTTTCAATGAAGAAAAGGACTCATTTTCCAACTTGATACTCCTGTAGAAAGCTTCACCTGTCAAGAGTGCTTATCATAAATTTTGGCATGCATTTTGACCATTATTTGGTATGTTTGAAAAATTGTGTGTAATGTGCATTTGAATTCCTAATATGCACTGTCAGAAGGTGAGGATCATCAGCAGGAGTATGGAATTGGAAAATTATCCTTTTTACTGAGCATCTGGTAATCTCCTGCACAGTACTGAAAATATTCATTTCAGTATCAAGAATGGAAATATAGGTCAGTCTGAGTAAATTCACCTTCTTTGATGCTTCAGTCCTATTCTAGGTGAACAGTCAATTCAAAGCCAACCTCTCAGTGTTAAATGAAAATAGTTATCCACCATCTTGAGCATAGCTTAAAGGCATTGAAGATGTTTGCACCTACTTGTTTAATAATATGCAACAATTAAATTACATTTGAACTACGCGATTCTTGCAGTTTATCTGTAAAAATGGTGCAATTCTTCTTGTGGATTGTATTACATACCAACAAGGCTCTTGTAGTTGATCAAGTCAAACATCACAATGGCCACTGCTGACCAGGTTACAATCAAAGCCACGACTAGGAACCATGCTGCCGGAGAGCTGAAAGTTGTAGCAAGATCATCAGAGACAGATTTCTTCGATAACTTAGCCAAAGGTGCTGGGACAGCTCCATTCTTGTTATCAAATGTGGTGATAGTTGTTGGGTGACCTAGATAATTAATGTTATGAACAAGGTTAGAATTCAATATATTCAAAAAGCAAATTACAAGACAGTGACAAAATGCAATAGTACTATGCATTGGACTATAAAAGAACTTCAGGTGAGGTTTTTTACAACATATTGCTTTCTCGTGTCTAGTATCATTAGTAAATGTTATCAACACACAGGGGATTATTTTTGACCAAGTCCACCCAGTGGGAGCAGGGTGGTGGTGGTGGGGGTTGTTGCTGTAATAACACTGGCTACCATTTTAACTGCTCACTGCAGTTAGATGGCTGCAATGCCTACTGGAAGCAGGCGGGAGCCTCATGAATTAATAAAAGTTGGGGCGCTATTACATCAGTGGGACCCTGAATACATTTAAACCCAGGCCTGAACACAAAAACCGCTATGGCTCCTACCAGGTGAAGGAGGTTGACAGCTATCAGGAAGGAAGAACAGACCTTCCAAGGTACATGAAAAGCATTTCTTTGTGGGGCCCGGAAGAATAGAAGTGCTATTTTCCTCCTGTAGACTATTCCCTCCCTCTCCCACCTTGAGACTCTTCCAAATTTCTCCCTCTCTCTCTCTTCAACCTACCTGCTTGGCAGTGAGCCTTCTTTGGTGCTTTTGGCCTCCTCTAGCCACATGAGCATCCTGTCCTAACACCCTGCTCATCTGAAACTCACTGGGGTTAAAATTGACCCTGTAATATCTCCTGGTAGCATTTCTTGGCTGGTCCTTTGATAAGACCTGTAAACAGGTAGATTTAGTAATATTGGTTCCCCAGTGGGATGCCATGCTTAAATAGAGCATGGGTAGGAGAACTAGCCATTGTGCTCTAGCTTTACCTCCAACTCAGAATGTTGTGGGTTCGAGTCTATTCCAGAGACTGAGCACAAAAACTAAGCTGATACTCCAGTGCAGAACTGAGGGAGCGCTGCACTGTCAGAGGTGCCATCTTTCAGTTGAGATGTTAAACCCAGGCCCCATCTGCTCTCTCAGGTGGACGTAAATGATCCAATGGCACTATTTCGAAGAAGTAAAGGGGATTTATCCCTGGTGTCCTGATCAATACTTATACCTCAATCAGCATCAGTAAACACACATATTATCTGGTCACTATCAGATTGCTGTTTGTGGGAGCTTGCTGCATGCAATTTGGCTGCCACATTTCCTACATTACAACTGTGACTACACTTCAAAACTACTTCATTGAATGTAAGCTGCTTTGGGATGTCCTGAGGTTGTGAAGATGCTATATAATTGCATGCCTTTCTTCCTCTCTTTGGGAACATGGGAACAGGAGTAGGCCATTTAATCCTTCGGGCCTGTTCCGCCATTCAGTGGGATCATGGCTGATCAGTGAATTAACTCTATATACCCACCTTTGTCTTAATATCTTTGGGTAACAGAAATCTAGCAATCTCAGACTTAAAATTAACAATCAATTTAGCATCATTTGCTGCTTGCAGAAGATAGTTCCAAACTTCTACCATCCTTTGTGTGTAGAGGTGATTCCTAATTTCATTCCTGAAAACGCAGTTGCTGAATTTTCCCTACAATCTCATGATTGGTAATGTAATGGCATTGTCATATCATCACTTCCTAATGACATATTTTACCTCTTAGAATGACAGCAGCTCCAGGCAACTTTATGCACCCTGCGTCATCAATTTTTAAAGAGATTTCAGCACATACACTTGATGTTGAAAAATCCCCAAATATTACAGCTACAAAACTAATAAAGTGTTAGGAGTAACTTTAGTGCTGTAACATCAATGTGCATTAGCAAAATAAAGAAGCCCAGGAACTACTCTTAGCAATAACAGTGGATGAATGCTTGAGGTGTGTTATGACATTTTTCTGATCACTAGAAAATGGGGTAATATCAGGTGGTGAGGGGGACCTTAATTTCTCTTCCCAGCCCCATCAGCGCGGATACTGGTCACTCCTCCCCCACTCACCACATGCAAATGGCACTGGGGAGGCATAGCCTGTTTTTCCACCAGATTGTATTGCAGGAGATAATTCTCCAAAATAATAGCCCAGACTTTACATTGGTAATGAGGATCAAACTGTCAGCATTTACCACCTTTTAAAAATACAGGATTTTTTTTTATCATAATGGAGAAAACTGACATTCCACTAATATAAAATAAGTTTTTCAAAGCCAGTGAGGGTTTTTAGCTGTAATTCTGAAGTTAGTACGCAATTAAAAACCCAGTTACACCTCATTCAAAAAAATGTAATTTTTTTTCAGGGTTTTTTACAGTCAGACTAACAGAGTAAAAGTGGAAGTTTTCATCAATTCACTGATTTGTTAAAGATAGCACTCTGGGGGTATCTGAACAGCACACCCTCTATACGAGTGCAAAATCACAGACAGCAGCTTCTGGATTGCCACATTATTCTGCACATGTGGGGGCTCCTGAAGTTACTGTCAATATCAGTGAAGTTTTTAAAATTGTTAAAAGTTTGATATTTTAGCTTCTCTCTTAATCCAATCATTAGTATTTATTTTGCTATCTGAAAAATTAAAAGCAAAAGCATTCATAGCTTTCAACTTCCTGCTTTGCTGTCTGTGAGAATACCTCAGTGTGATTGATTGTTTACCATACTTGCTGACATCACTGTTGCTAAATGCTTGGAGATCCCCTTGACTTGGCAACAGATTCAAACTGCAGTCGGAAAAGGGGAAGTCCGTGCCACGGAGATCGGTAGATCGTTGCTGGCAGATTTCTTTGAGGTGAATGGCAAGCAGCATAGCTTTGCCACTGATCACAAAAATCTAGTCCCGTTTTATTTCATTAAGTTTTTGAGAGAATGTAGCTTAGTTTGGAATTGGGGGAGGCCCAGGATGTATGGCACCTGTGTAATATTTATTTATTTTATTTTGAGATACAGCACTGAAACAGGCCCTTCAGCCCACTGAGTCTGTGCCGACCAACAACCACCCATTTATACTAACCCTACATTAATCCCATATTTTCTACCACATACCCACCATTCTCCTACCACTTACTAGGGGATATTTACAATGGCCAATTTACCAATCAACCTGCAAGTCTTTTGGAGGTGGGAGGAAACCGGAGCACCCGGCGGAAACCCACGCAGACACAGGGAGAACTTGCAAACTCCGCACAGGCAGTACCCAGAACTGAACCCGGGTCGCTGGAGCTGTGAGGCTGCGGTGCTAACCACTGCACCACTGTGCCGCCCTGCTAACCACGGCGCCACTGTGCCATTGTGCAAGGATTCAGATGCTTTTACAGTGCAAATAGCATTTACAACACTTTATAGCTTCTGTGGCTCTTCTGTCAAAGTTTCTGTGGTCAAGTGAGAGATGCCACAGAAATTCACCCCTTCTATCATTTAAACCACCAAATCTATACTCCTCCGAATCCTTAATCTTCTGTAATGCACAGTACTTTTGTTTTTAAAATTTACCTTTTGCTTAAAACACTTACATGGCCTGGCTACCCTTAAAGGTCGACTTTAGTTTTCACCTAAAAAATAGATGGGATTAGAACAGACTCATTTTGCTGAAAGACTTTGGAGCCCCTGCTGCAGGAAGTCCTACAGTGAAGAGAGGCTCCATTTGTTGGAAACAGTCGCACTGTAGTCAGTGGCAAAGCAATGGTGCTAGTGGTTCACCTCAAGGAAAGTTGCCAACAACGATCAACCAATCTCCATGGCATGGACTTCCCCTTTTCCGACTGCAGTTTGAATCTGTCGCCAAGTCAAGGGGATCTCCAGGTGCCAACAACAGTGATGTCAACAAGTATGGTAAACTGTAAGAAGAGTATAGCCAAGAAAGGTTGATGGTAATAGAACATGTCAATGGAGTCTGAGCTGCAGATTGAACATAATACATGTGAGGCAGAGTTTTTCTAGCCTACATAAGATTGCTAAGGTAAGTATGGGACAACATCTTAATAGGTTATCCAGGCAAGCTTGTTTAATTCTTCTCACTATTCGTATGATCCACCATCACAGAAGGAAAACAGAGGGAACATAGCCAACTGCTGAACTTTTAATAAATGCACATACAGGATTTTTTTTTCTGTCCTGCTGTGGTATGTTGTCCCTGTCATCCATTAAATATCAAGCATCAAGTACTATGCCAGCTCAAGGTTCACTGTCTACTGGATGTTCACTGACTTAAAAAAAGATGGCTGATATCCTTGACATTTCAGTACAGGTCATTTATTTTTCAAAGTCCCCTTGCCAACAGACCTCATATTTTACATCTTCTTGCAGATGAAGAGTGCCTGTAACAGGAGGCAGTGCTTTCAGACAGGAGGGGAGTTACCAAAGCTATGACCTCTGACTTCTTATCAGGAAATGATTATCAACATTCTGAGTGTGGAAACACTAGATAATGGGGGAGAGTGAACTCAATGGCCTCAGCAAGCTCATGGCTGGTAGTTCTTTCTTTTCATTGCTTATCTTCTTATTGATTAACTCATTCAATCTCTTACACAGGTATGCATTCACACGATATTCTTTCATCATGCACAGCAGTGTTGCAAGAGGTATATTAATGCAAGGATTATAAAGTATGTTCTGCTGCTCCAGGTGCCCAAGAGGAGGCTATGGCCAAGAAAACTGTACAGCCTTGCCCAACCATCTCATTACTCTAAGTCACCCCTCCTATAGTGTCAAGAACCATAGATATATAAAAGACTTTGTTCGTAAGCAGCACCAGAGAGCAGTTGGTGAAGCACTGAGCATGAGGGAGGGGGGAAAGTATGGGAGATGCAAACTGCTGGCCTGAGGTTCAACTAAAGATGTTCTTTAGTTGTTATTCCCATGGATTTAGATTGCACAGGATCTGCCTGCAAATCATTTTTGTAGCTTAGCAGCAGCATTTAATACAATAATTTGAGAGTGAGCCACAAGCCTGTACAGTCCTTGGAGGAGTCCGCTATCTGTGAAGTGTCACATTACTGCCTGACCAAGCTGCAGACCATCATATAGCCATTCCAGAATACTTTGCAGAGGAGCATCCCTTGGCCAAGGTTCTGAGCTCAAGCATGGTTTCTCTCAGAAAGGTTTTGTTTTGAGCCATGGGGATCATCAGCTTCAATCTACAGTAACCAAGCTTAGAGCTTGGTGAGCATTGGGTGATTATGTTAAATGCAGTGGCTTGCTAATAGAGTTATAACAAGAATTTGTTAAGAGTGGGAATTAGGTGCAGGGCAGGAAGGTGCAGGGCAGGGAGGTGGTGCTAAATAACAAAGGGGCAACAGTAAAAAAGCAAATTTATAAATAATCAGAATAATTAATGAGATATAAGGGGATAGAATTAAAATTAACTAAGCAGAGGATGCAACATTGAAGGGAATGCATTAAATAAAAATTTTGGATACATAAATAATAGACAATTAATAAATAGGAATAAGAGGACACAAATAAAAACACACAAATACACAAATATACATTTAAGCAAAATGATCCATCAGCGGAGACCCATTGCCTGCAATTCTTGTACCATGTGGGAACTCCAGAAAGTTTCATGTGCCCTGGATAATCACATCTGCTGGAGGTGCCTTCAAGTTGGTCAAACGTGAAGGAGTGGTTGGAGTCATTGCAGAGCCAACAAAAGGGTGAAAATTTCCTGGCGTGCACGTTCCATGAGATGGTCACTATAGCATGCTACCGAGAACTCAGGAGGATATTAAGAGGATATTAAGAAGGAAGGTGACAGACAGGAAGAGGCAGGCAGTGCAGAAATCCTTCGAGAGGGTGCCACTTTATTAAGTGTAGATTTCTTCTTTTGTTTTCTCATCCTCTTTGATCTTTAATGTGTGCAGTTTACAATCTGAAAGTGCTGTAAAATGTTTTAATGTTGTTTTGATATGCAGATAGATTTTTAACTTCTTAATTAGAGAGCTGCATTGATTCGCTGAACGGTATGAGCAGATCTTGGCATTTGATGTCATGGAAGAGAATGCTACAAAACAAAGCTTCAAAACGCGGCACTTTGCCTACTTCTCAAACCTCATACTGATAATTCAACCGGAATTAACTTTGAAGTTTCTGTTTAGGAATTCCTTGTAGATTATTCTGTGATTTTAAAATAATCTAGTAAACAATTGAATAGTGTGGGATCGTGTGTGGAAAATACTAATTAAAAGATTCGAAGTTTGAGTCTTTAAGCAATTGAAACAGTTCCATTAATTTGGATCGTCACTGGGTGTCAAGCCAGCAACTTCAAACAATACTCAATTTTGGACTGTAATGTCTGAAGAAGCTTGTAGCATTATAAGCAAAACTTTAAGCAATATGAAGCGGTACTGGTTTAATTGCCAAACTAAGAAAAATAACCCGTTTGGCAGCATAATCCACTTTTTTTCTTAGAAATATTCAAATATCTGTAGCTATTTTCCTTGTCCATCATAACAACAATCATTTCACTGTTTTTCACTATGAAACATTTCACACCATTTGAAAGGTACATCAACAAAAAGATAAAATGTTGCTGCTGTATAAATTGGGCAACCAATTCAACAGAGAAGAATAAAAGAGAAACATCAAATGGACCATGTAGAGTTCCTACCATACAATAAATTTAAAGCAGTACAGTGATCAAGTGCCTCAGTTATATTCAGTCAGTAACTCATTAATATCTTGCCCATAGCGACAATGGGCAAATAGTGGCAATTACTCTTGTTAATGATTTTTTTTTCAACAGGTGGCAGAGAATGACCATTTTCTGATATTACAGTCTATACCAAGCCATTAAAGTTGGTAAGAAAGATATTTGTGGAGAAGGAGCTACAGAGCCATACATACTGATCTATTAGTGTTTATAAATTCCATCCCATTATTTGGCACCATGGAGTAGATTTTAATTGGAGCGGGTGTCCGGCAGCAATGGAAGGCCAATGTCATTTTAACTGCATTTGAAAGTCATTGGTCTACTTCCTGCCCAGAGTGGCTGTCAGCAGGGAAAGGTCAGGTAGCCTTTGGCTACCCACCAGCTTCCAGGTAAGTGGCAGGGAGGGGGTTCCCAGAGGGTCTTGCAAAAGAGTCCATGGCAGGGGAGGCCATAACCTTCATTGCAGACACATGGAGCACTCCTGTTCTTCCTGGCCCCACTACAAACATTTTCTGACTTACCCGGAGAGCCTCTTCATCCTTTTCACCGCTGTCAACTTGTTTCAACCTGGCAGGAAAGTCATGGTAGCTTTCTCCTTCAAGTATTGGTTAAAATGCCATCAGGGTCTTATTGACATAATGGGACCCCGAGTTACATGAATTCATGATGCTCCCATGTGGTTTAGTCGGGTGTCTCATGTGCCTTTTAGTATTTTGACTCTGCATACTCAATGGGAATGGAACGGTGAGGGTTAAACTAGTGGTAGAGTGCTTACTGCTGTGTTCCTGATGTGCTCCCATCCACCACCATCTTAACCATGTACATCTCTGAGTCGACTGAGAAGGCCAGCAGAGGTTCCCTAACTTTACTAGTCCTCTAAGGTACTCCCCTAGTGGCCTCAGCAAAGCTGGTGGAAGGCTGTTATTGCTCATGTTGTGAACCCTTGAGATGCTTGTGACTGGCGACTTCTGTGTGCTCAAGCCTGTGCATGATCGACTGCTGCACCTCAGTTGCTGCCTCGGCTGCCTGGCATCATGGCGGGTATTGGTTGAGGGGATGCTGAAGGAGCAGACATGCTGAGAGAAGGCAACATGTAAAGCTCCAATCATGCTATTGTCATTTCTTTGGGCTGGAGCTCATCACTTCCACTGATCCGCAGGCCTGCAGAAGATGAGTGAGTTCCTTGAAAAAGCTCAAATCCACTAACCTGTGGCTCTGTAAAGGGAATGTTTGCCTCTCCAAGGCAGAGCACATGTCTGATCCCAGAGTGTGCATGGCAACTGTTTCTGTTTCCACCAATGTTGCAAGGACCAGTGACACTGACCATCTTTGTCAGTACCCAGTTGCAGTGTCCCTGGAGGTGGTTACTTTCCAGGGTAGTCTAATGCCAGGAGAGATGACAGTACACAGGCTGGAAGTCATCTCCACTATACTTTTAACCATTGTGCTGAAACTCCCCTGAACATTTTAGGAATTTACAAACTATGGCAATAATCTTCTCCCCTTCTTTGATTGGGGCACATTCCCAATGAGGAAAAGTAAGACTCCTGTATAGAGGTGTGCCTGACCCTGGCTGATGTTTCAGCCTTGGGGTTATTAGCATTTTGGAGGGCGTTTTGCTGTTGCAGTCTACAAAAGCAGAATTTATTGCTAAAATCCATGGGGTCTTCACTTTGGCCTACATACTGTAAGCACTTGAAAAGACACTGGTGAAAACAAATTTCAGGACATCAGTGATCAAAGGATGTAAATTACCACCACCAAATTCAGGAAAAATTAGAGGGTGATGAACAAGCAATCTAGGCTAATAGGTGTAATAGGACTAACTTTGAAATTACACATCACTAGCAGTCAGATTATTAGAAAATCATAAGTGGACTGTCCTGATTTTTCTTTGTTGACATTAAAGATTTTGACCTCAAAATCATACAGTGGCTTAATAGCATGCAAACACATTTATTTGAAATATTTGCTTTTACTATTTTAACAGAGGCATCAACACATCTTAAGCCTGCTTATAACACATCTACTAAAGTACTGGAGAGAGGAACCGGAGGGACACATTAAGCATTTTCACACTGGCATCACAATACAATTTCTATCTCTTTGATGTTATCATCAGTGCACTACACAGGAAAAGTACTTTTAAGGTTCATGGAAATTCCTATTATAATACAAGCCAAAGTCCGAATATTGGTCCACAGTAATGTGAACAGCAATGTGTTGATTGAGTGTACTTCTATAATATTAATGCTTCAGACAACACAGGTGTTCAACTATGGAATAAATTGGTTTAGAGTGTTATTGGATGAGCAGAAAAAAAATTTAAATTCAAAAGGTAATTTCCTGTCCTGACAGCATTTCTAATAATATGATATCATGACAACAGTGCTTATGCACATGACATCAGTCATTTATCTTGGATCGGTTTCTGTGCTAGAAATTAGTTTCTGAATGTGTTGTGAAAATGCCAATTAAAATCATTAAGCAGTGAATCTTAGTAAAGAAACTCAAGTTGAAAGTTGAAATTACTTCATGAGCCTGAAAACATACAAATCCAGTTCAGAGCTGCTTTTAATTCGATAAACTCAAAGCCAAAAACAGCAAGAGGATGCAACATAACTGTTCAGAGGAGGACAGGGACAAACCAGAAGTTCAAATGCACAAGCAGAGGAGAAGACCATATCCAAGGGACATGGTTTAAGCGACCATAAGACCATTCTTGGTATTAATAGATGAGTAGGGCTCTTCAGGGATATGATTACTGAACTGGAACAATGTCTTGAGATTCTCTGTTATTTGAACTGCTCCGTCTGCAGATATGAAAAAAAATCACATATGTTCTGATTGTTCTCTTTTTCACATTTAGTTCATTCTAATCTGGTGCTGATTTGCTATGGATTAGCCAGGGTACAGTATCAATGCCTATTCAATGCTTGACTGATGCATTATTCCAGGAGTCACAAACTCATCCATTTCCAGAGAGATGCAGACTAACAGTTAGAGTCTATACCATTGTTACTTTTCCATTTTTGGCTGTAATCGATTATATTCAGGTGGGGTAAGGGTACCCACAATAGGTATTTTATGGCCTGTATCACTCATTGTGCAAGTTGTTGCAAGTCGTTAGAAGAATCTTGCATCTAAATGCACAATAGCTGGCTAATCATAGAATTCCTTGTTCTTCGGTCAGTGTCACCAATGTGACAACTGACTTCAAGGTTGGTTGTTGAGATTTTGGGCTATGATCTGATGAGAAAAATTATTTTCTCAGTAGTCATGACTAAATAATAATGGAGCAAAAATTATGGCTCTGTGCGTTAGTGGCATAGGTGTATGGCAGGCACTTGAGAGAGCAGAAAATTGTGATCATAATAATTTGTGTTTCACCCAGATTTTCTGATGGGCATGCATAGGGCCGTGGACCGGGTTTTCTAGGCCACATTGGCTTTAATTTGGATTGTAATGATCTTGTGCTTTTGTTGTCCTGTGAAGTTGGATACCTTTTGCCGTTGGGGTCACATCAGCTGCGTGGACCTTTAAAAGCTGGGGAAAAGCATGCTCCTACAGACATACAACAACTGGAAGTTGTCTTAAAACTGTAAGGACAGATCTTTTGATGACAACTGTCCTCATCATTGCCATTTTTGGTTTATTGGCATTACACCAAGGCTTGTATTTTTGTACTGTAAGTGTACCAGGTGCACATAAATGAGGGGCCAATAGAAAACCTGCATCAGCATTGTGAAATGTACTGATTAAAATGGCTTAATGCTGTTGATGTGCCAGAATGGAAGTTTAACCTGAATATAGATGGGTTGAAGTAAAATAAGTTGAACGAGCTACTATGCATCCAGTTACCTATCATATTGATACTATTGCTCCTGCTCAATGGACAAGAGAATTGAAAGTTTGATCGACGAACAAGACTCTTAGGGCAAATTTTTCAAATGAACTATTTATATTTAATTACAGAAAGTGCCATAAAATTTTAGTAGGTCCATAAACACCTGGAAGGTGAAAAGATATATCAACAATTTGGGTGTAGACATACGAACATAGGAACACCAACCACACAAGGAGGATTGGTAACTCAATTCAGTGGGTTCTTTATTTGAAGAGATTAAACTATATACAACAATAACTGGGAGGTTAGTTAACACGTCTGGTCTCTAGGACTGCTCCTATCTTCTGCCTGATGGTTAAATGAATATATACCTCACATCCTGTCTGGTGATGCACTGTAGTTTTAGACACACCCCTTAAAGGTATCCATAACAGACCCTGCTTCAGAACAGTTCTGATACTTGAAATGCTAAACTATCTGCTAAGTCTTTCCAATATTTTCTCCTCTTCTTTGGGACTTGCAGTCTGGGAAGTAAACAAAATGAGGTAGAAAGCTGCACAAGGTATTAATCTGCTCAGCCTGCATATGAGTTGGAAAGCTCATCTGCTCCTATGTGCTAGAATAGTAGTCTGTGTCAAAGGGATGCAGTGTGAGTGCTGCTTAGTACCCAGATAGACTGACAATGCTATCTATGGTGCTTGTAACATTGCAGTGCATCAAGCACAAGCTTCTTTCACGTTCAGACACTAGGGCTTATTCAGTGCCTGATGTGCACAGCAGGAAATAATCCAAAAGTGAAGCACTGTCAGCAAGGCTCATTAAAGTTCTGATTTGCATACAAATTGGGGTAATGCCCATAAGGTACCAGAAATGCCTAAGCAGACCTGCAGATGCTCAGTGCCTGTTCTAAATGCAATGGAGGCCCCGTTATTATTTTATTTTCTTGCTTAAAGTGGTCTTACTATTTCCTGTCATTATCTGATGCTTATTTTCACCAGTAAATCTCATTGTTTTACCCCTTAAGCCCAACTTTGAACTTTTTACAGTAACCTTGTCAAGGTCTGCTGAATCTGCCATCTCAGTCTGTTTGCAGAAAGATATTTTATGCTGCCTAGCTGAAAAGTTTTTTTTAGCTTTTCCTCTGTTTGGTGAAGGATTAGGATCAGAGAAGGCATGCCAGGCAGATAGTATTGGCACCTTCTGCAATTCTCCATGATCTATTCTTAAGTCGTTGTCTGTCAGTAGAGGGTGAGACATTCATATCTGTACATTCACCTGTAGGTAGAGATAACAAGGCCCCAGAGGAGGCATCATAGTTTTGCATAGTTCTACAGACAGACAGATAACTCAGTTTCATGACAGATGTGGCCCAGTAAGTGCTTTTTAAGGTAACCATGGCCTCAAACCTTGGCTTGCAGAGAATTTTGCAGCAATAGCAGGTGTATAGCACATCACCTAACCTGCAGTGTGCAGTTGCATCATGTAAATCAAAGGTGCCTTGTTTGCATTGGCAACTCAATCATGCACTTGCTGATTCTCAACACTCAGCAGCACAAGCTTGCTTTGAAAAGGTACCTACTATGATAGACAAGCACCAAATACCAGTGCCAAAATAAACCCCTCAACAAAAGCCAGTAAAGCTACCTATATATCTAACCAGTCAAATAGCTAAAATGAAAAAAAATTAGTGAATGATTATGTAACCACTAAATTGCCTTAAACATCCAGTGCAAAACAGTTATATACCTTTACATCAGGACTCCTTAACAGGCTTTCTCCCCAGCAGTAATACTCTGTTCCATCACAGATGAAATGTCAGTTCCAATTTATCCAAATTTTATTGACTGTCACAGTGAGTGTGTTCAGGTGTGTTCATTGGTTTTTCAACAATATTTACCTTTAGTGGCAATGTATGGGGTGTTTCTTCAACTTTCTACCCTGTGCTCCTTCAAAATGTTTCTCTGGTGGGTGTAACATGTGAGATGGATGTCTGCTGTGCATTAATGCATGCTTCTCAGGTTAGTGATGGTCCTGCAGCTCCTTGTGTCAGGTTAGTCGTTCATTGTGTAACTTCAGACATCCCAGGTATTGAAGCAGTGGGTGCCTATATGCTGTCCAATACCTTAATTCTGCAGCAGGCAGGTTATTTCTTCTCCAATTCTACCTTCCCTTGCTCCTCTTCACATGTGCCATTGGGTGCAATTCATTAACAAAGCCCCACTAGAATGGATATATCTGTGATGATGCCTGAAACACAGTCACTGCATGATTCTATTTTATTTATTTGTTCTTGAGATATGAGAATCACTGGCTAGGCAACACTTATTGCCCATCCTAATTGCCCTTGAGAAGGTGGTGGTGAGCCGCCACCTTGAACTGCTGCAGTCCATGTTATGTAGATACACCCACAGTGCTGTTAGGGAAGGAATTCCAGGATTTTGATCCAGCAACAGTTAGGAACAGCGATATAGTTCCAGGTCAGAGTGGTATGTGATTTGGAGGGGAACTTGCAGGTGGTGCTGTTCCCATGCATCTGCCGCCCTTGTTCTTCTAGGTGTTAGAGGTCAGGGCTTAGAAGGTGCTGTCGAAAGAGCCTTGGCAAGTTGCTGCAGTGCATTTTATAGATGATATACAATGCTGCCACTATGCACCGGTGCTGAAGGGAGTGAATGTTTAAGGTGATGGATGGGAAGCCAATCAAATGGGATGCTTTGCCCTGGATGGTGTTGAGCTTCTTGAGTCTTGTTGGAGCTGCACTCATCCAGGCAAGTGTAGATTATTCCATCACATTCCTAACTTGTGCCTTTTAGATAGTGGACAAACTTTGGGGAGTCAGGAAGTGAGTTACTCAATGCAAAATCCCAGCCTCTAACCTGCTCTGGTAGCCACAGTAATTATATGGCTGGTCCAGTTGATTTTCTGGTCAATGATAACCCCCAGAATGTTGATGGTGGGGGATTCAGCGATGGTAATGCCATTGAATTTCAAGGGGAGATGTATAGATTCCGTTCCGAAGAAGGGTCACTGATCTGAAACGTTAACTCTGCTTCTCTCTCCACAGATGCTGCCAGACCTGTTGAGTTTTTCCAGCACTTTCTGTTTATTTTATGTATAGATTTTCTCTTGTTGGAGATGGTCATTGCTGGCACTTGAATGGCACGAATGTTAATTGCCACTTATCAGCTCACGCCAGGATGTTGTCCAGGTCTTGCTGCATGTGGACACAGACGGCTTCAGTAGCTGAGGAGTCACGAATAGTACTGTACACTGTGCAGTCATCAGCGAACACCCCCCTCTGGACCTCATGTTGGAGGGAAGGTCATTGAAGCAGCTGAAGATGGTTGGGCCGAGGATACTACCCTGAGGAACTCCTGCAGCGAAGTCTTTGGGCTGAGTTAATTGGCCTCCAACAACCACACGATCTTCATTTGTGCTAGATATGACTCCAACCAGTGGAGGGTTTTCCCCCTGATTCCCATTGACTTCAATTTTGCTATGGCTCCTTGATGCCACACTGGGTCAAATACTATCTTGATGTCAAAGGCAGTCACTCTCACCTCCTCCCCTTTTGAATTCAGCTCTTTTGTCCATGTATGGATCACGGCTGTACTGAGGTATGGAGCCAAGTGACCCTGGCAAAACCCTAACTGAGCATCGGTGAGCAGGTTGTTGCTGAGTAAATAACACTGGATATGACACCTTCCATCATCATTGAGGTGTTGGTGGAGCTTCCTCTCCTGGTTAGTTGCTTAATTGTCCATCATCATTCACGACTGGATGTGGCAGGACTGCAGAGCTTTGATCTGGTCCGATTGTTGTGGGATTATTTAGCTTTGTCTATAGCATGCTCCTTCGGCTGTTCAGCATGTATGTCATCCTGTGCTGTAGCTTCACCAGGTTGGCATCTCACTTTTACGTATGCCTGGTGCTGCTCCTGTCATGATCTTCTACACTCCTTATTGAACCAGGGTTGATTCCCCGGCTTGATGGTAATGGGATGAGGGATATGCTGAGCCATGAGGTTACGGATTGTGGTTAAACACATTTCTGCTGCTGCTGATTCCCCACAGCACCTCATGGATGCCCAGTTTTGTGCTGTTAGATCTGTTCTGAGTCAATCCCATTTAGCATGGTGTCATACCCACACATCACACTGGAAGGTGTCCTCAGTGTGGAGATGGGACTATGTCTTCACAAGGACTGTGTGGTGGTCACTCCTACCAATACTGTCCTGGACAGATGCATCTGTGACAGGTAGATTGGTGAGGAAGAGGTCAAGTTGCTTTTTTATTCTCTACAGTAAGACTGTCTTGAAACATTGTTGCAAATAGCAAGACATTGCAGCAAGTTTCACTCAACTGTGTGTGAGGAAATCAATGAAAGTGTGAATAAAGAAATGAGAAATGAAAATGAAAGGATACTAGTCCTGCACTTGGGAGAAGTCTGACTTTATTCTCCCCCACTCTTTTCATTGTCTCCATGCCTATAATCTCCAATGCTGGCTCTTAATGAGTCAAGTGTTACAGCTTCGGTGACCACATTCTCTTGTCAGCAAGTACTGATTTCTGTTATGTGCAGAAGTAAAGGAAGCATATGTTGAAAAGAGGATTGTGAAACATGAATGCTACCCAAATGTCAAGGACATTAGCTGCTTTAACTGAATCTGTGAACACACAGCATTAATATCCTTGTGCTGACATAGTTATTGGTATTTGTTACTTGCCACATTTGATGGTTGACATAGTCAGCACTTTGATATGGAAACATACTTTTTGGAATGTCAGAACATGAGTATGACTGTACATTTAAAAGGAGAACAATTTGGCACTATTCACTGTTTCTGGGATGATGTTCTTAGCTCACAATGAAGAGCCATAAAGAAACTTGGCAAGACTACCAACTTCCTCACACCCAAGCAGACATTGCAGCATTTTAATGTATCACACTACAGTGCCTTGCCACTTGTGGCAATATTTCATGGTTGTCTTACTGCAATCGCTAGAAAATATGTTGTTCTTCTGCTTGTCCAAAAAGGAGAAGGTGGTAGAACTCAATATGCAAATTCAATTGAGTGAATGCTGTTCTGTGCTTAGCCAGCATTTCTCCTTTTAATAGCTGCTGGTATCAGAAATCTCATCCCACAGCCTCAGCACGCTCCTAATATGTCGTGCATGATGAGCTAGAAGCACCTTCTAAACATATTAAGCAGCTGCACTCACATTGTAAGGGAGAATCAGCATGGAATTCCCAGTTCTTGGCTGCATGGCCCCAGAGTGCACTGTAACCTAGGTAGACCAACTTTAAAACAGCAATTGTGAGGGAATGCTGATGGAAGAAAATCTTTAGCAAGATTGATTGTCTTTTGGTTTGGGGCCTGCCGGTGTGGAAGCAGAAGAGCAGCTCCAAAATTTTCCATTTATCTCCAGCCCAATTGGCTTGCTACTTGTCTGCAGAGTGCCAGGGTACTGCTCCAAAAATCCTTTATTAATGCAATGTTAGCACCTCTGTTGCACGGCAGCTTGTGTGGGTACAACCCTCAATATGTTGGTGAGCCTGTTGATGGGATTTGACATAGGGTCAAACCAGAAAGTGGAAATTCCACCCTGCTACACTTCCGGAAGAATCATTGTTCCATGGTAACTTCTAAACCTTCAAATCCTAATTTTTTTCCAGCCTTTTACACAACCTATGCCATTGAATAAAAATTAGGAGCTAAATATTGAGAGAGTGGTTAGCAAAGCATGTGAGATCTTGGGCTTCATAATTAGAGGCATAGAGTACAAAAGCAGGGATGTTATGCTGAACCTTTATTAATCTCTGGTTAGGTCCCAATAGTCCCCAAAAAATTTTGGAGCTGCTCTTCTGCTTCCACACTGGCAGGCCCCAAACCAAAAGACAGTCAATCCCCAGAGGAGATTTACCAGAATGGTCTGGGAATGGACGATTTTAGTTACAAGGTTAGATGGGAAAAGCTGGGGTTGTTTTTCCTGGAGAAAAGCAGATTGAAGGGAGATTTGATAGAGGTGTACAAGATTATGACATGCTTGGGCAAGTTAGACAAGGAAAACGTGTTCCCATTAACTAATGGTACAAGGACTAAGTGTCACAGATTGAAAGTTTTGGGCAAGAGATGCAGGGGTATGTGAGGAGAATTTTATTTACGCAGATGTTGGTAATGGTCTGGATGCTGCTGCCCACGAGCATGGTGGAAGCGGAGACGATCAATGATTTCAAAAGGAAATTGGATAGGCTGTTGAAGGAAATAAACTTGCAGGGCTACAGAGATTGTGCTGGGGAGTGGGACTGTCTGGATCGTTCCGCAAAGAGCCGTCGTGGGCCGAATGGCCTCCTTCTCTGCCATAAATGACTATAGCTCTAATGGTATTGGGATGATTTTTGTTTTGCTGAGCAGGATTGATGATGGCAATGGATCAAATGATATAATTATGAGCTAGTTTGGTACTGACCTCAGACACTGCGTTCAAAGTCAGTCAATCAGTCAGATTCTGACCAGGCGAATGATCAGCTGATCAGGTGCTAGTCATTGGAGACTTGAGAGTGTGGAAAAACATTCCTTGGCAAGGCTATACTCAAGGCAGCAATAGCAGCAAGAACTGCCAAGCAAGGCAGAATTTTTTTTTAATATTATGTAAAGAACTGAGAAAAAAGTTTGAGAGAAGAAAAAATTGCAATTCTTGCCTCTTAAGCAACTGTAATATCATACGAAACTAGAAATAAGAGAGATAGTAAAGTCCACTGTAACTCCAGTAAAGCCCACAGAGAAATGGAAGAAATGGCCATTACTACTGTTTCTCCGGGGGCTCCACCAGTCTCCCACCGGAGATATGTCAGAAGATGCATGGAACGCACATGCACTTTCAGGCCCAAGTGATTTTTGGAAGGAACAACAAAGCTACTTGCGTGTTAGAAAGAAAATATAACTGGCATTTCTATAGTCTTAGGCTCTCTGAAAATGCTTTACAGCCAATCTTATGAATGATTTTATAAGGTTTATGCAAGTGGCACTGAAAAATGTATTTATGAATCCTGTACCATTCAGTTGAAACATAGGAACATAGACCCCCAAGCCTGTTTCACCATTCAATTAGATCACAACTAAGCAGTAGGGATACTGTGGTGTAATGGTAATGTTACTGGGGTTAGTAATGCAGAAGCACTGACTAATGCTCTGGGGACATGGGCTCAAATCTGACCATGGTATCTGGCAGAATTTAATTAATAAATCTACAGTTAAAAGCTAGTCTTAGTCATGATAACCAGGAAACTGGTGAATTGTCATCAAAAAGACCCCATCGACTCACTAATTCCTTACTTGGTCTGGCCTACATATCACTCCAGACCTGCAGCAATGTGGTTAACACTTAAATGCCTAGCAAGTCATTCAATTGCAACAGAAAAGTTGAAAATAAATAAAACTGGTCAGACCACCTGGCATTGACCTAGGTACTGATATTGACATTGGCACAACCTGCCTGCCCAGTTGACCCTGCAAAGTCCTTTTTACGAACATCTGGAGAGTTGTGTCAACATTGGGAGAGCTGTCACATACACTCACTGAATCATATCTTAGAGCCAATGTGCTAGACTCCACCATCAACATCCTGGTAGGACAGGACATACCCACCAGAGGGTGACAGCACAGTGGTATACAGTGCGGAGGGAGTTGCTGCCTTAACCTGGCATGAGGGTAGTAAGGGCACAGAATGCACTCTGGAGGGGAACTTCAATGCCCATCATCAAAAGTGTCTCAGTAGCACCACTACTGGCTAAGTCCTGAAGGGCGTATCTGCCAGACTGTGCCTTCAGCAGGTGCTGAGGGAAAACCTTGCTTGACCTCGCCCTTGCCAATGCATCTGTCCAAGACAGTAATAGTAGGAATTACCACTGCACAGTCCTGCGGAAACAAAGCCCTGTCTTCACACTGAGGATACTGTCCATCATGATGTGTGGCACTAACACTGTGCTAAATGGAATTGATTCATAGCAGATCTAGAAGCTCAAAACTAGGCATCCATGAGGTGCTGTGGGCCATCAGAGGCAGCAGAATTGTATTCAACCACAATCTGTAAACTCATGGCCTGATATATCCCTCACTTTAACATTACCATCAAGCCAGGGGATCAACGCTGCTTCAATGAAAACTTCATGACAGTACGCCAGGAGCAGGACAAGGTGTACCTAAAAATGAGGTGCCAACCTGGTGAAGCTACAACACAGGACTACATGCGTGCTAAACAGTGGAAACAGCATGCGATAGACAGAGCTAAGCAATCTCACAACCTATGGATCAGATCAAAGCTCTGCAGTTCGGCCACATCCACTCGTGAATGATGATGGACAATTAAACAACTAATCGGAGGAGGAGGCTCCACAAACATCCCCTTCCTCAATGAGGGGGGGAACCCAGCACATGAGGCATTTGCAACCATCATCAGCTAGAAGTGCCGAGTGGATGATCCATCTCAGCCTACTCCTGAAGTCCCCAGCATCACAGATTCCAGTCTTCAGATAATTTAATTCACTCCACTTGATATCAAAAAATGGCTGACGGCACTGGATACAACAAAGGCTATAAGCCCTGACAACATCCCGACAGTAGTACTAAAGACTTGTGTTCCAGTAATAGCCATGCCCCTAGCCAAGCTGCAACAGTGGCATCTACCTGACAATGTGGAAAATTGCCCAGGTATGTCATGTCCACAAAAGGAACAAATCCAATCCAGCCAATTACCAGCCCATCAGTCAACTCTTGATCATCAGCAAAGTGATGGAAGGTGTCATTGATAGCGCTATCAAGCTACAATTACTCAACAACAACCTGCTCACCGAAGATGCTCAGTTAGGTTTTCACAAGGATCACTCAGCTCCAGGCCTCCATGCCTTGATCCATGCATGGAGAAAAGAGCTGAATTCAAGAGGTGAGGTGAGTGTGACTGCCCTTGACATCAAGGCAGCATTTGACCAAGTATGGCATTGAGGAGCCCTAACAAAATTGAAGTTGATGGGAATCAGGGGGAAAACTCTCCACTGGTTGAGTCATACATAACACAAAAGAAAGAGGTGTGGCTGTTGGAGGCCAATTATCTCAGTCACAAGACGTTGTTGCAGGAGTTTATCAGGGTAATGTCCAAGGCCCAACCATCCTCAGCTACTTCATCAATGACCTTCCCTCCAACTTAAGGTCAGAAGTAGGGATGTTTGTTGATAAACGCACTGTTTTCAGTACCATTCGTGACTCCTCAGATACTGAAGCAGTCTGTGTCCACATGCAGCAAGACCTGGACAACATTCAGGCTTGGGCTGATAAGTGGCAAGTATCATTTGTAGCACACAAGTGCCAGGCAATGACAATCTCCAACAAGAAATAATCTAAGCATCTCCCCTTGACATTCAACGGCATTAAATGAATCCCCACGATCAACATCCTGGGGGTTACCATTGACCAGAAACTGAACTGAACCAGCCATATAAATACTGTGGCTACAAGAGCAGGTCAGAGGCTAGGAATCCTGTGGTGAGTAACTCACTTCCTAACTCCCTAAAGCCTGTCCACCATCTACAAGGCACAAGTCAGGAGTGTGATGGAATACTCTCCACTTGCCTGGATGAGTGCAGCTCCAACAACACTCAAAAAGCTTGACATCATCCAGGACAAAGCAGCCTGTTTGATTGGCACCCCATTCACCAACTTAAAAATTCACTTCCACTGCTACTGGCACACTGTGGCAGCAGTGTGTACCATCTACAAGATGCACTACAGCAACTTCGACAGCACCTTCCAAACCCACAACCTCTACTACCTAGAATGACAAGGGCTGCAGATGCATGGGAACACCACCACTTGCAAGTTCTCCTCCAAGCCTGAGTGGGAGCTTTATTCTTGTTCCTTCACTGTCGCTGGGCCACAAACCTGGAACTCCCTTCCTAACAGCGCTATTGGTATACCTATACAGGAGGTATAGGTATACAGGAGAAATGCCGCGAACAACAGATGCCCCTCTACATTGCTTTCATTGATCTCACCAAAGCCTTTGACCTCGTCAGCAGACGTGGTCTCTTCAGACTACTAGATAAGATTGTATGTCCACCAAAGCTACTAAGTATCATCACCTCATTCCATGACAATATGAAAGGCACAATCCAACATAGCGGCATCTCATCAGACCCCTTTCCTATCCTGAGTGGCGTGAAACAGGGCTGTGTTCTCGCACCCACACTTTTTGGGATTTTCTTCTCCCTGCTGCTCTCACATGCGTTCAAGTCCTCAGAAGAAGGAATTCTCCTCCACACAAGATCAGGGGACAGGTTGTTCAACCTTGCCCGTCTAAGAGCGAAGTCCAAAGTACGGAAAGTCCTCATCAGGGAACTCCTCTTTGTTGACGATGCTGCTTTAACATCTCACACTGAAGAGTGTCTGCAGAGTCTCATCGACAGGTTTGCGGCTGCCTGCAATAAATTTGGCCTAACCATCAGCCTCAAGAAAATGAACATCATGGGACAGGACGTCAGAAATGCTCCATCCATCAATATTGGCGACCACGCTCTGGAGGTGGTTCAAGAGTTCACCTACCTAGGCTCAACTATCACCAGTAACCTGTCTCTAGATGCAGAAATCAACAAGTGCATGGGAAAGGCTTCCACTGCTATGTCCAGACTGGCCAAGAGAGTGTGGGAAAATGGCGCACTGACACGGAACACAAAAGTCCGAGTATATCTAGCCTGTGTCTTCGGTACCTTGCTCTATGGCAGCGAGGCCTGGACAATGTATGTCAGCCAAGAGCGACATCTCAATTCATTCCATCTTCGCTGCCTCCAGAGAATCTTTGGCATCAGGTGGCAGGACCGTATCTCCAACACAGAAGTCCTCAAGGCGGCCAACATCCCCAGCTTATACACACTACTGACTCAGCGGCGCTTGAGATGGCTTGGCCATGTGAGCTGCATGGAAGATGGCAGGATCCCCAAAGACACATTGTACAGCGAGCTCGCCACTGGTATCAGACCCACCGGCCATCCATGTCTCCGCTTTAAAGACGTCTGCAAACGTGACATGAAGTCCTGTGACATTGATCACAAGTCGTGGGAGTCAGTTACCAGCGTTCGCCAGAGCTGGCGGGCAGCCATAAAGGCGAGGCTAAAGTGTGGCGAGTCGAAGAGACTTAGCAGTTGGCAGGAAAAAAGACAGAAGCGCAAGGGGAGAGCCAACTGTGTAACAGCCCCGACAAACAAATTTTTCTGCAGCACCTGTGGAAGAGCCTGTCACTCTAGAATTGGCCTTTATAGCCACTCCAGGCGCTGCTCCACACACCACTGACCACCTCCAGGCGCTTACCCATTGTCTCTCGAGATAAGGAGGCCAAAGTAGAAGAAGACATCAGATGGACTGCAGCAGTTCAAGATGGCAGCTCACTACCAACTTCTCAAGGGCAATTAGGGATGGGCATCAAATGCTGGCCTTGCCAGTGACGCTTACATCCCGTGAAAGATTAGAAATAACTATCAATAAGGTTTGCAATATTTTCATCTCTCGTCAGTTATTTGATATAATGCATTAGTAGCTTCCCTGTACTAGCAATAGGTAAACCATTGTTGTATTTAGGCTGGAGGGAGACTTTCTCTTTGCATCCTTTGCAGTAACAATAGCTCTAAGTGAAGAAAGAGCATCCAATTCGGGCCATTATGATTAGCATGATTTCTTGTTGTCCATAAATCAGGGAAGGAGTGTCTTGAGTCATCAGCTGATGGTTTCACTATCTTTGAGAGGGACTTGTGTGAATGCATTACCTGGGCTCATTAATATAATTGTTGTTGACTTGAGGCCACATGTTTCAGTCCTGAACTCTTCATCTTAAGGTACTGTCAATCTGGCAGAAACAGATGATTGAACATTTGGAGGTCCAGCTGATCTTTGCAATCTCTCTCCAAAGTCTGAAAAACCTTCCCTTTATTTCCCCAAGACCTGTGAGTCAATAACTGCACTTGCTTGGATGGCTAAGCCCAAGCCAGCCATAGACAAATGCTGAATATTTTAAATGGGATAACCAGGGGCAAAAATGCTAGTTTGAACTCGCTTCAAAGAACTCATCATGAGTTGGCACTGAATGGTGGATGCTCTTCATGAATATTATTTTCTGTAGATCTTCAGTGAAGGGTTCCAGTACAATAAAAATGAGTGTACTATTCAGGTTTAATATATTCCGTTAGGAATATTCAGGGAATGGTCGATGTTTGCCATCATAATGCCTGCCAGTGCCAACATCTTCCTGTGCAAATAATTGACTCCCCAACACTCTGAGCAAGACAGTAATGTTATAAAACTATTCTTTCCCCTAAATATTTTTCAATGCTGTTGAAGAAATGCGTGAACTTCTTAACTCCCCAGAGAAGTGCATCAATCATCCCTTGGTACAAGAGGAAATGGTGCATTGCCTGATACCTGTATTAAAAAAAATCCTCCTGGTCCCAAATGATTAATGTGTCATCATGTTTAAAACCATAGCAAAAGTCATCATAACTTCTAAATGTCTGCTAGTCACTCAGCAGTACCTCCCAAGTTAACTTAAATCTTTAAATACAGTTTTTACAAAATGATATCTATTGAGTCCTGCTCTCATCTGCTAAACCTGCTCACAATTCTAGGATCATCTTAGAATGCAAAGATAACCTCTGGCTTCTTTTCTGTACTGCAAACTGACTTCTTAAACCCTTCTCCCCTGTCATCTCACCCTCACCTCCAACAATAAGTGCGAGGAGCTCATGGACTTCTTTGTCACTAAGATGGAGTCCATTCAATCAGCTGCCTTTGCCGCATCCCTCCCTTCTACTAGCCCACCTGGCCAAACTTCCTCTAAGGCTACCCCCCTGCCCTAGCCTTGAACTTCTTTCTTCTCCAGTTTTTCTCCTATCTCCCTTCATGCCCTCCCTGAGTACATCTTGTCCATAAGACCTACCTCCTGCGTTCTCGATCTCATTCCCACAAAACTGATGGCCACTCTACTTGCCCTCCGCTATCCATTTTAGCTGATATTGTAAGTGGTTCTCTCTCTTCAGGTGTCGTCCCTCTCTCCTTTAAATCCGCTGTTATCACCTCTCCCCTCAAAAAACAATCCTTGACCCCACTGCCCTTGTAAACAATGGTCTTACCTCCAACCCCCTTTTTCCTCTCCAAAGCCCTTGAACGTATTGTCGCCTTCCAAATCCATTCCCATATTTCCCAGAACTCCATATTTGAATCCCTCCAATCAGGTTTCCGCCCCTGCCACAGTAATGAAGCAGCTCTTACCAAAGTCACAAATGGTATGCTATGTGACTATGACAAAGGTAAACTTTACCTCCTCGTCCTTCTCAATCTGTCTGCAACCTTTGACACGGTCCTCCAATGCCTCTCCAATATGGTCGAGCTGGGTGAGACTGCACTCACTTGTTTCCATTCTTATCTATCTAATCGTCGCCAGAGAATCACTTGCAAAGGCTTCCCTTCCTGCTCCCGTACCATTACCTCTGATGTTTCCTAAGGATCGATATTTGTCCCCCTCCTATTTCTTATCTACATACTGCCCCTCGGCGACATTATCCAAAAGCACAGTATTTGTTTTTGCATGTTTGTGGGTGACACTCAGCTTCACCTTACCATCACTTCTCTCGACTCCTCCACTGTTGCTAAATTATCAGATTGCTTATATGACATCCAGTGAGCAGAAACGTTCTGCAATTAAATATTCAGAAGACTGAAGTCATTGTTTTCAGTCCCCACTCCAAACTCTGTTCCGTAGCTACTGGCTCCATCCTTCTCCCTGGCCTGAGATTAGTCTGAGATTAAGCCAGTCTGTGCGCAATCACATTTGACCCCAAGATGAGCTTCCAATCTCATATTTGTGCCATCATTAAGACTGCCTATTTCCACCTCTGTAACATCACCCGGCTTCTCTCCATAAACTTGAGGTCATCCAAAACTCTGCTGCTCATGTCTTAACTCGCACCAAGTCCCATTCCACTATGACCCCTGTGCTTGCTGACCTACACTGACACGTGGTCAAGAAACATCTTGATTTTAAAATTCTCATCCTCGTTTTCAAATCCCTCCATGGCCTCACCCCTCCCTATCTTTGCAATCTCCTCCAGCCCCACAACCCTCCTAGATAGCTGCGCTCCTCTAATTCTGGCATCTTTTGCAGCCCTGATTTTAATCGCTCCACCATTGGTGGCCGTGTCTTCATTTGCCTAGGCCCTAAGCTCTGGAGTACCCTCCTTATACCTCTCCACCTTTCCACCTCACTTTCCTCCTTTAAGACACTCCTTAAAACCAACCTCTTTGACCAAGCTTTTGATCATCTTCTTTTGTGGCTCCTGTGAAGTGCCTTGGGGCATTTTATTATGTTAAAGGCGCTATATAAACGTAAGTTGTTGTTCTTATGATATGAAAGGTCGATGTCGTCTCTTCCTCTGAGTTGGCATTTTCTTCATAGATTCTCCACATTCCACATTTCCTTCCTACTGTTCTTGATATGATTATGACTTCTGCAAGTGGCACAGATGTCATATTTTCAGACAAACAGCAACAGTTTAGCTTGCTGTTACGATTACTAACTGGTCCAAGTGTTAATTACGACTGTCCCAAGGTTCAGAATTCACAGCATTGATAGCATCCACTTCATTCCAAGATAAATGGCTGAGTTTTTTACTCGTTTACCAGTGTTAAGTAAGCTGCTGTGTTGGCCTAACATGAAAATTACAACTGACATCAGTTGGAAAAGAACTGCTAATACTTAGAATGCAGCCCTCATGATCTTCCGTGAGTTGTTATCTAGAAAATATCTCAATAGGGTCTGCGACAATAAAATTATGTGCACTCTTCCTATCTTCTTAGGCGGAACTTCAATATCTTGCTGCCGCTGTTCAACTCTGATTATTTGTTACATTTTTTTTTGCAATTGTTGATTCCCTTTATTGTTCCCCCTATGTTTTAGATAGAATCTGGTATACGTATTCCTCATGAGTTGAGCATCCTCCACCCTCTTTTGACATATAAGTACATAATTCCCAGGTCCCTTAGCATGGTTTTTCCACTATTCCAGCCTCTGATAAACCCCCGAGTTCCAATGTATTTGGTTTTTGCTATTTGTATATACTACTGGATCTACTATTGCTCAGATGGTTTAGGATTTCAGCATAGATGTTCTAATTATCGAGTTAATTGTAGATACATGTGAACAGCTGAGGTTAATCAGTGAACAACTGCAACCCTTTGTAAATGTTTAAGATGGCATCTGTAATAAATGTGGCTTCTGAGGTGTGACAGATGCACATCAGATGTAAGACTTTCACATAAATAGATATTCAACATGTAACACGGTTCTTAATCAGATACTTAGTACTTTTTAAAGTTAATAATTTGCACAGATTTAAATGCTTTAGATGCTAATGGATTCCATTACATTGCAGAGTAGTTGGGCTGGATTTTCAAGGTGATTAAATGGTGAGCATGGGTGCGGGCAAGGATTGAAGATCATGTTCCCAGAAGGCGCCTCGGGATCCCAATACCTCAAGGATGTGCAGCAATTTTTAAAGTGAAGGTAGAGGCGGGGTAGTGGAGGGAGTCAGGAACGCTCTGTTCAGCTCCTTCAGGAGTTTGTTAGTGGGATTGGGAGGGCGAGATCATGATTTTCAATTGGCAAGCCTGAACAGTCTGCTGCAAATCAGTGAACAGCTGTCAGGTTAAATGCTGGGAAAAGTTTAAAGATTTTTTTTTGTAAGATTAAAGATCATCTCGGGACCTGTGAGATCTTGGGCCAGATTATGTGCAGCACCTTTCATTTGTCCGTTTGGCCACATCCCTGCGTGGTTAGACTGCTGGCTCTCCAAGTTTCTGCCTGCTCTCTTCTGCAAGGCAGCGGCAGACCCCATCATGGCTGCCGTCTGCCTTTGCACTCGTACTGTGCAGGCAGCTCCTGCCTCCTGGTAATGCTCGGTACCACTAAAGGGTGCCAAGCTCGCCTCTGGCCCAATTAGGGCATTTACATTTAAAAATAGCATCGCGTGAGCATTGCAGATGCAGACGGGATCAGGATTGAAAAATTGTCCGGGTGTTGTGCTCCCAATCCCGAATTGAAAAATAAGCCAGTTGAGTCAGAGACCATCTTATTTTTCAAGGGAAGCAAAGACAATAATTGAAGTTGAGGCCTTATTTGATAACTGAACCACACTCTGCATATTTAAGGTAGGATCCCCGAGTTTGGCCACATGTCCACAATTGATGGCAGAAAGCTGATTTTTAAAAATTTGTTCATGGGATGTGGGCATCGCTGGCTAGACCAGCATTTATTGCTCATCCCTAACAGCCCTTGAGTAGGTGGTGGTGAGCTGCCTTCTTCAACCACTGCAGTCCATGTGGGGTAGGTACACCATAGTGCTGTTAGGAAGGGAGTTCCAGGATTTTGACAATGAAGGAACAGTGACATAGTTAAATATGAACATACGTACATACTAACATAAGAATTAGGAGCAGGTGTAGGTCACTCGTCCCTTCAAGCCTGCTCCAGCATTCAATAAGTTCATGGCTGAACTGATTACTCCACATTTCCACCTACCCCAAATAATCGTCCACCCCTCTTGCTTATCAAGAATCTATCTACCTCTGTCTTAAAAATATTCAATGACTCTGTTTCCACTGCCTTTTGAGGAAGAGCATTCCAAAGACTCACGGCCCTCTGAGAGAAAAAATTTCTCCTCATCTCTGTCTTAAATGGGCGACTCCTTATTTTTAAACAGTGACGCCTAGTTCGAGATTCTCCCATAAGGGGAAATATCCTTTCCACATCCACCCTGTCAAGACCCCTCAGGATCTTATATGTTTCAATCAAGTCACCTCTTACTCTTCTAAATTCCAGTTGATATAAGCCGAGCCTGTCCAAACTTTCCTCATTAGATAGCCCGCCCATTCCAGGTATCAGTCTAGTAAACCTCTGTACTGCCACCAATGCATTTACATTCTTCCTTAAATAAGAAGACCAGTACAGTACTCCAGATGTAGTCTCACTAATGCCCTGTATAGCTGAAGCATAACCTCCCTACTTTTGTATTCAATTCCCCTCGCGATAAACAATAACATTCTATTAACTTTCCTAATTACGTGCTGTACCTGCAGAATAACTTTTGCGATTCATGCACTAGGACACCCAGATCCTTCTGCATCTCAGAGCTCTGCAAACTCTCACCATTTAGATAATATACTTCTTTTTTATCCTTCCTGCCAAAGTGGACAATTTTCCACATTATACTCCATTTGCCAGGTCTTTGCCCACTCAATTAACCTATCTAAATCCCTTTGCAGCTTCCTTATGTCCTCGTCACAACTTACTTTCCTACCTATCTTTGTGTCATCAGCAAATTTAGCAAACGTACCTTTGGTCCCTTCATCTAAGTCATTTATATAAATTGTAAAAGGTTGAGGCACCAGCACAGATCCCTGTGGCACAATTACATCTTGCCAACCAGAAAATGACCCATTTATGCATACTCTCTGTTTCCTGTTAGCTAGCCAGTCTTCTATCCATGCCAATATGTAATCCCCTACACCATGAGCTTTTATTTTCTGCAATAACTTGATGTGGTACCTTATCAAATGCCTTCTGGAAATCTAAGTACAATACATCCACCGGTTTCCCTTCATACACAGCACATATAACTCCCTCAAAGAACTCCAATATATTGGTTAAACGTGATTTCCCTTTCACAAAACCATGCTGACTCTGCCTGATGACCTTGAATTTTTCTAAATGCCCTGCTACAACATCTTAAATAATAGCTTCTAACATTTTCCCTAAGACAGATGTTAATCTAATTGGCCTGTAGTTTCCTCCTTTCTGTCTCCCTCCCTTTTTGAATAAAGGAGTTACATTCGCTATGTTCCAATCTAATGGAACCTTCCCCGAATCTAGGGAATTTTGGAAAATTAAAACTAACTCATCAACTATCTCACTAGCCACTTCTTTCAACACCATAGGATGAAGTCCATCAGGACCCGTGGACTTGTCAGCCCGCATCTCCAACAATTTGTTCAGTACGACTTCCCTGGTGATTGTAATTTTCTTGAGTTTCTTGCTCCCTTCCATTTCCTGACATACAGCCAATAATGGGATGTTAATTGTATCCTCAAGACAGGATGGTGCGTGGCTTGGAGGGGAGCTTGCAGATGGTGGTGTTCCCTTGCATCTGCTGCCCTTGTCCTTCTAGGTGGTAGAGGTGGTGGGTTTGGAAGGTGCTGTCGAAGGAGTCTTGTTGAGTTGCTGCAGTGCATCTTGTAGATGGTACACACTGCTGCCACTGTGCGTCAGTAGTGGAGGGAGTGAACGTTTGTGGATGGGGTGCCAATCAAGTGGGCTGCTTTGTCCTGGATGGAATTGAGCTTCTTGAGTGTTGTTGGAGCTGCACCCATCAAGGCAAGTGGAGAGTATTCCATCACACTCTTGACTTATGCCTTGTAGATGGTGGACAGGATTTGCGGAGTCAGGAGGTGAGTCACTCACCACGGGATTCCTAGCCTCTGACTTGCTCTTGTAGCCAAAGGATTTATATGGCTATTCCAGTTCACTTCCTGGTCAATGGTAACCCCAGAATGTTGATAGTGGGGGATTCAGCGATGCTAATGCCATTGAATGTCAAGGGGAGATGGTAAGATTCTCTCTTGTTTGAGATGGTCATTGCCTGGCACTTGTGTAGTGTGAATGTTACTTGCCATTTATCAGCCAAGCCTGGATATTGTCCAGGTCTTGCTGCATTTCTACATGGACTGCTTCAGTATCTGAGGAGTCACGAATGATACTGAACACAATGCAGTCATCAGTGAACATCCCCACTTCTGACCTTATGATTGAAGGAAGGTCATTGATGAAGCAGCTGAAGATGGTTGGGCCTAGGACACTACCCTGAGGACCTTCTGCAGTGATGTCCTGGAGCTCAGATGATTGACCTCCAACAACCACAACCATCTTCCTTTGTGCTAGGTACGATTCTAACCAGAGGAGTGTTTTCCCCCTGATTCCCATTGACTCCAGTTTTGTTAGGGCTCCTTGATGCCATACTCAGTCAAATGCTGCCTTGATGACAAAGGACTCTCACCTCACCTCTTGAGTTCAGCTCTTTTGTCCCTGTTTGAACCAAGGCTGTAATGAGGTCAGCAGCTGAGTGGCCCTGGTGGAACCCAAACTGAGCATCACTGACCAGGTTATTGCTAAGCAAGTGCCGCTTGATAGCACTGTTGATGACACCTTCCATTGCTTTACTGATGATAGAGAGTAGTGTTACGACCAGGTGAGAAAAAGGTCTAACTGTCCCTTTCAACCTTCACCTGGCCTTACTGTAACAGGGTTTTATTTTTTAAACACACTGTGTTTTTAGCTCCCCCTTGGTGAACCCTTGTTCACCGCTTTCCAATTATAAGGGCAAGAAACAAGCACATACAGGCTTTCTTAGGTTTTAAGAAGAAAGGTGAAATTTTATTAAACATAAACTTAAACTCTAATTCGGTTGATGCCTACGGATACACAACGCGCCCACGCTAGCATGCATACGCGATACATACATGCAAATAGAGACAGAAAAGAGCAGAAGAAAAATAAAGTGGAAAGGTTTGAAGCAATCACTGAAGAGTTTTTGGTTACTGGTCTTTGAGCTCACAGTATAGTCCTTGATTGTAGGTAGTTCTTGATGTTCGTTAGATTAGAATATTACAGCGCAGTACAGGCCCTTCGGCCCTCGATGTTGCGCCGAGCTGTGAAACCATCTGACCTACACTATTCCATTTTCATCCATGTGTCTATCCAATGTCCACTTAAATGCCCTTAAAGTTGGCGAATCTACTACTGCTGCAGGCAGGGCATTCCACGCCCTTACTACTCTCTGAGTAAAGAAACTACCTCTCACATCTGTCCTATATCTATCACCCCTCAACTTGAAGCTATGTCCCCTCGTGTTTGCCATCACCATCCGAGGAAAAAGACGCTCACTATCCACCCTATCTAACCCTCTGATTATCTTATATGTCTCTATTAAGTCACCTCTCCTCCTCCTTCTCTCCAATGAAAACAACCTCAAGTCCCTCAGCCTTTCCTCGTAAGACCTTCCCTCCATACCAGGCAACATCCTAGTAAATCTCCTCTGCACCCTTTCCATAGCTTCCACATCCTTTCTATAATGCGGTGACCAGAACTGCACGCAATACTCCAGGTGCGGTCTCACCAGAGTTTTGTACAGCTGCAGCATGACCTCGTGGCTCCGAAACTCGACCCCCCGACCCAGGGCCCAGTATTCTTCTTAAACCTTGTTCACTGTAGGAGACTTTTCTCTCTTGGGGTTCTTGTGTCTTCAGTCAGTTTTTGGAGTTCCATGAGAAAGAGATGGGAGAAGAGAAGAGGAGAGGAGGTCTTTTCAATCCAGCAGCCAAGAGCTTTCTGCCAGTTCAAACACTGTCTCCACAATTTAAAACTCCCCAGGTTGGCCAGCAGGGTAGTCACGTGACTGGTATCACCACTTCTGGCTTTGTGTATTGGGTGGGTCAGGGAATGGTCCTTTGTCTACAAATACGACCATTAATATGCAAAAATGCCTTTCCAGCCAGGGGCTTGGCAACCCCTTTTATCAGGCCTTCTCATCTGCCCAGCAACAATTTGAAATTGAATGGCGAAATTAATATGCCTCATTCTTGGCAGGTGGGGGCCTGCATGACAGTAGACTGATGGGGCAGTAATTGGCCGGGTTGGATTTGTCCTGCTTTTTGTGTTCAGGATGTACCTGGGCAATTTTCAACATTGCCGGGTAGATGCCAGTGTTGTAGCTGTACTGAAACAGCTTGGCTAGGGGTGCAGCAAGTCTGGAGCACAGGTCTTCAGTACTATTGCCAGAATATTGTCAGGGCCCATAGCCTTTGCAGTATCCAGTGCCTTCAGTCGTTTCTTGATATCACATGGAGTGAATCAGATTGGCTGAAGTCTGGCATCTGTGATGCTGGGGACTTCAGGAGGAGGCCACAATGGATCATCCACTTGGCACTTCAGGCTGAAGATTGTTGCAAATGCTTCAGCCTTACCTTTTGCACTGATGTGCTGGGCCCCCCATCATTGAGGATGGGGATATTTGTGGAGCCTCCTCCTCCAGTCAGTTGTTTAAGTGTCTACCATCATTCACAACTGGATGTGGCAGGACTGCAGAGCTTCGATCTGATCCATTGTTTATGGGATCGCTTAGCTCTGTCAATCACATGCTTCTTACGCTGTGTGGCATGTATGTATTCCTGGCTTCTAGCTTCACCAGGTTGACACCTCATTTTGCGGTATGCCAAGTGCTGCTCCTGGCATGCCCTCCTGCACTCTTCATTGAACCAGAGTTGGTCCCCGGCTTGATGGTAATGGTAGAGCAGAGGATATGCCAGGCCATGAGGTTACAGATTGTGGTTGTGTACAATTCTGCTGCTGCTGATGGCCCACAGCAGCTCATGGATGCCCAGTTTTGCATTGCTAGATCTGTTTGAAATCTATCCCATTCAGCATGGTGATAGTGCCACACAACACGATGGATGGTATCCTCAATGTGAATACAAAACGTTGTCTCCACAAGGACTGTGCGGTAGTCAGTTCTACCAATACTGTCATGGGCAGATGCATCTGCGGCAGGCAGATTGGTGAGGACGAGGTCAAGTATATTTTTCCCTCTTGTTGGTTCCCTCACCACCTGCCGCAGATGCAATCTTGCAGCTTTGTTCTTTAGGACTCGGCCAGCTCTGTCAGTCGTGGTGCTACCAAGCCACTCTTGGTGATGGACATTGAAGTCTCTGACCCAGTGTACATTCTGTGCCCTTCCACCCTCAGTACTTCCTCCAAGTGCTGTTCAACATGGAGGAATACTGACTCATCAACTGATGGGGGGTGGTAGGTGGTAATCAGCAGGACGTTTCCTTGCCCATGATGCCATGAGACTTCATGGGGTCTGGAGTCAATGTTGACGACTCCCAGGACAACTCCCATCCGACTAAGTATCGCTGTGCCACCACCTCTGCTGGGTCTGTCAGACCGGTGAGACAGGACATACCCGGGGATGGTGATGGTGGTGTCTGGACATTTTATGTAAGGTATGATTCGGTGAGTATGACTATGTCAGGCTGTTGCTTGACCAGTCTGTGGGACTGCGCTCCCAACTTTGGCACAAGCCCTCAGATGTTAGTAAGGAGGACTTTGCAGGGTTGACAGGGCTGGGTTTGCTGTTGTCGTTTTCGATTCCTAGTTTGATGCCGAGTGGTCCGTCCAGTTTCATTCCTTATTGACTTCGTAGTGGCTTGCTAGGCAATTCCAGAGGGCATTTAAGAGTCAACCACATTTCTGTGGGTCTGGAGTCACATGTCGGACTGACCAGGTAAGGACAGCAGATTTCCTTCCCTAAAGGAATCAGTGGATATGGATGAGATATCAACAAGTAAGTCACCCTGTGGATTTTAATAGCTTACTTGCCTGGATTTTGGTATCTACTTATATACATTAAGCACGATCACTTAATAAATTTATAAAATTCAAAATGCATTTTTCCAACAAATTTCACATTTTAATTTGGAAGTTAATACATATTGAAGGTGGTCTTGTATTCATTTATTTCAAATCACTGTTTAAACATGGCAAAAGTATTTTTCGGGAACAGAATTACCCTATAATTTGAAGACAGCGAATAATGATTAAAACAGACTGCCTTTACTTTTCCAGTCAGACCATGAGCAGGTTGAAAATAACTTCACAGCTTTTCCTATCTTAGTCAGAAGCTCAGAATCTCATGCCAGATGCTGCCATCAGCACTAGTTATCTTCAGGCATGCAGGTCAGATTATGCCCAGTAATCAGTGATTATGATATAAGAGACCCTAGAAATCCAAGTTCAAGTTACAGCTAGTTAAACTCAGAAATATAATAACTGCCACAAAAACCCTCCTGAGACGCATGAAAAAGATATCTATGGAGATCATGCAAAGGACAATCCAAATGTAGAACTTGCCGTGCAACTTATTAGGTGCACTTTCTAAAACATAAATGTGTATGGGGAAGGAATGTTTCATGAAATAAAAGTGCACACAATCAGCAGTGCATGTTACATTAATAAAACATTCCCATATTGTTTGTACTGTACCAAGATAATAAACTGAAGTCCACTGATACTGAACTTGAATACATGAAAAACAATTAGTTTGCTTAATGTTACAAAGCAGCACCAGAATCTAGGCTGCTCAATCATAAATTGTGAAAGTGGAGAATCACAAATAATCATACTTGTGACTAACTTAATGACAGCTTACTGTCGACCACTACCTGCTTTTATATGATGCCAGCAGATCTCATGTGGCATAACCTGTGGCGAGTCAGAGATTTTATATAAACAGAGATGTTATACCATGTAATATTACAGGGGATACTGGGCGGATTCTTCCCGGTCTCGCGGAGATGGGTTTGGAGGTAAGACCAGGAGAAATCACGTGTCGGTGCGGCTCCCCAACACGTTCCTGCCTCCGAGCGATTTTGCCAGAGGCGGGGTCTGTCTGGCACTGGCTACCCACCTGGAAATGGCAAGTAGCTAATTATTACCAATTAAATGCCCACTTAGGGGCCAGGATCTTCCCAGTGGCGGCCGGGCCCTGCGCAGAAGCCAAAGCCGAGCAGGTGCCTGGAGGCAGCTTCCTGCGGTAGCCCAGGGGGCTAGCGAGGTCTCCTTTAATTTCTGCTCCACCTCCGGTGCCAGGGAACCTCTGTTGCAGCTGCAGGCAATCCTGTGAAGAAATCTTCACAATATGCTTCCGTTTTAAGGCGCCCTTGCAATCTCCCACCTATATCAGTAGCATCCACCTCTCCCAGTGGGGTTGCCAGCCAGCCATAGCCTCAGGCACTCCGCTTGGCCCTCCTGCTTGCAGAACCCACCCACCGTCCCTAATTTGATGGAGCTCCCAGAGGCAGCTTGTTAACTGGTTGCATCCAGGAAGATTGTGAGACTCATATACCTTCGAGGTCAGGACCTGCATGTGGTCCCAACATCTGTGAATCTTTTATGTTGGGAAGATTCCACCCACTAATTTATCAGTGGTAAAAATGACCCTTGGAGAAATGGGAAGGGCTCCAGGATGTGGCAGTATTGAAAATGAATCTTTGGGTCTTGCTATATTTTGCAGACGTGGACCTAGGTTCTGATAGCACTGAGGTGGAGAGATATCCAGTATTTTGGAAACACTGAAAGAGGAGGTTCCAGGAATACTGGGGCAGGTCCTGGGCTATGAAATGATTGAGAGAGAAATCCTGGGAATGTTGAGGAGAGAACAGTCATGCTGTGTAAGAATGAGGGCATTCAAGGATCTGGAGCAAGGAGAATGCAATCTAAGGGTTTGTGAGCATGGAGGATGTATCCCAGGATCCCAGGATCTGGGGGTGTGTGGGAAGTTTTTCAAAGTTTTCTAGACAAAGTAAAAGTCTCAAATACTTGCTGGATTAGAAAATGTCAGCTTCTATGCGGCACCACCTGTTGCTGCGCCAGGTGAACATATGGAGTTTGCAATCATGATGTTGAAATGCAACAAACTGCTATATTTTTTCAGGACCTCCATACATATATACCCAAAAAAGAAAAAAATTGCAGTATCTAAATTCACTTCACAGGGTTTTTTTCAAATACAAATTATGCTCCCAAGAATTTAGGTGTACACCGGGAATCTAAGGAATGTAAATTCATAAAATACTGTGATGAAAAAACACACCTGCCAAATGGAAACATATTAATATCCATATGGAACACTATTTGAATGCTTACTGGACATTGAAAATAACTTGTTTAAAAACACCACAGAGCAGTAGCTGAAAATATGGTGCACATTTGCATTCTGAGAGACAGTTGCGCAGAGAGACAATGGAAGTGCCCCCTGATTCAATCAGCCAGATGTGTTTTGTCAATAATGATGATCAAAAAACATTGAGAGTCAATGTCTGTGTAAGAGCTAGCATTCCACCCTCCCTCTTCCCCCACCCCCCCCACCCCCAACTGAGTATGTCTGGTAAGCATTTCAAACAAGGAGCTAGTCATCTGACTAACCTGCTGGCCAATCTGGGAATTGATTGAATTGTGTTCACAGTAAAGTTTTGGCAGACTGTTTTTGAAGACCAAAGAGAAGCAAGGTCTCTCTTTCTCTCTCTCTCTCTCTCTCTCTCTCTCTCTCACATGCAAAGTTGCAGGGGCCCACGGAAGTAACTTAAGCCTCAAGACAGAAGACCCTGCAGCCTTCTGGTACCAGCGAACCAAGCTTGAAAGTGTGCGCTGGGCCCCAACGAGAACTGCAAGACTTAACTTCAATCAAAGACTGTACATCCAACCCAAAACCCCAAACCATCTACTACTTAAAACCTTCCCCCTTTTAATTCTTTCCCCTCCTCTGTATCTATTTGTGTGTGTTTATTGCGTATGCATGCTAGCATGGTCATGTCACGTATTTTTAGTAGTCTTAACTGAGTTAGAGTTTTAAGGTTAATAAACTTACACTTTTCTTGTTCAAACCTAAGAAAACCTATTTGTTTGATTTCTTTACAATAACAATTAGAGAGCAGTGAGCAAGGACTCACTGAGGGGAAGCTTAAAAAAAATACATTGTTTTAAAAGTTAAACCCTGTTACAGCCAAACCAGGAAAAGGTCAAGAGGGGAGCCCTAGACCCTTTCCTCAAATGGTCATAATAACTAGTCACATGTAACAAAGATTGATTGCCAATAAATTACCTCTGAAAATCTGAGCACCAATCTTTCATTGTTTATCCCATAAGGAGCAGTAATACGCATCTCAGTTAATTTTTGGTATTAGTACTTCTAGTCATCTGGTATTTTATCACTATTTTTCCCCTTTTGAAAATGTTTATTCTGCTTAAACTACAGGAGCAAGTTAGCCTCAGGATCATTATCCTTCTCACAAGATAAGCAGTCAGCTTCACAATGGCTCAAAATGTGAAGGTGCAAGCGATGTCGTAATGCTTATGAGTTTTTTTCTGAATAGGTCACTTTCAGGATTCATGACTTGGTACTTTTTCCACTTCATCAAACTATTACGCACCAACTGTCAGCCAACCCTCAATTTTTGTATGAAAGCAATTTGAAAAGTTGCAATGCGTAACCTATTACACAATTAATCACAAGTAAGAATCATGGAGGTGTATTGCCCCCAGAGGAGATTTTGGGCAGCTGGTCAATGGAGCTATAGCTGGCTGCAAGATAGCCCTTGCAGCATACCGGCTCCATTTTGAGGACTAGACCTAATTAGCATCGAGTTGGCAGACTGTTGCTGGATATCAAACACTGCAGAGCAACCACTGGTTCCAGGTTGCTGCAATATAATGCCTTTGGGCCTGAATGTATGTTGGTTTCCTAGAGGAGGCCTCAATCTCTGGGGAGGAGCATGGTCCTGGAGATATTGAATCACAGTGGCCCAGCGTTACGATATAGAGTCGAAAGGAGCACTATTGCTCCTCCCAGCCCCACAAAAATTACATCTAACTTAACTTTGAGTCCTCTTCACTCCAGCTACCATCTGATAATGACATGCTCTTCTCAAAATGGCATCACAGTCCTATCAACATTATAGGATCCCAGCTTAAATATTTCAGTCAGCTTGGCACCCTATTTACGCAGTTGTTCAGGATGCCTATTGAGAAAACGCTGCAAAATGGCAATGGCCACCATGATGATGCAATGAGGCAGTAAGTTCTTACACTCCTTTTTTCAGATCATCACCATAGGAACAAGAGTAGGCCATTCAGCTCCTGGAGCATGTTCCATCATTCAATCAGATCATGATTGATCCATACCTCAACTCCATTTATCTCCCTTTGATCCAAATCCCTTCATTTCCTTACCTAATAGAACCTGTCAATCTCAGTCCTGAAGATTACAATAGAGTCAGCAACAATTCTAGACTACCTGGTGTGTGAAAAAGTGCTTCCTGATTTCACTCCTAAATGGTCAAGGTCTAATTTTAAGATTGTGTCCTCTTGTTCTGGATTCCCCACCAGAGGAATTAACTGTATCTACTGTTGCAGGTCCCACTGTCTCACAGCCTCCTTTTCCTTACAAGCAGCAGTTATTTAAGTTCTAAACAACTCTTCTAATGCACATAACACAAAGCAAGACCGCACAATGGATTAAAATTTGTCAGCCAATCACCGGTCCTGGTGGTAGGCCCGGAAATAGGTGCCATTTCTGAATGCAATGTAGATAGCCGCCCGCCGCAATCATGCAGTGGGTGGCTGTTTTACATACTGGAGGCAATGGCCACCACCCCCCACCTAGTAATGCGGTGGGAGGTGGGAGGTAAGTCAGTGATTACAACATCAGATGACTGCGGAGCAGGTGTTGGCACCATATTTAAAGGCCTGCCAGCCCTGCATTCACTCCTGCCTTAGAGTCACTGGCAGCTTTCATTGTACTGCTGAAAAAGTTGCTGAGCTCATTTATGGAACAGCCAACCCTCCGTGGAGGACAGCAAAGGATGCCTGAGGCCAAGGACTCGGTGGTCCCATGTTTCAGTGATGCCTCCCTGCAGATTTTCCGCCTGAATGAAGGGAAGGGAGGGAGGTTCTCTTCCCCAGTGATGGCAAGAAGAGGTCCTCCTGCCTGATCAAGCGAGCCTGGGTGGAGATCGCAGAGGAGGTCAGCAACTATTGAGTCACCCAATGGAACTGGGTCCAGTGTTGAGAAAGGATGAATGACCTCCAGCATTCGGCCAAGGTGAGTGCTCCATTACTCTCTCCTTTTTGGGGAGTGGATGTGACTATGCAGTAGAGTGCGCAATATGGAGAGGGTAGCACTAGAACAGAGCTTGCAGAGGTGCTAGTATATTACCTCATCCTGACAGATACATGGCTGCGTCTTGGCCACAGGCCACCTTCCTTCATAGCTCACCCCTCTTAACTCTCCTGATAGCATGTGGAAGCACGGGAGATATCAGATCTCCCAGTAGGGGATGAGGTGCTGACATTACCAGCACTGTCATGTTGATCTCACTGCCGTGCATTACTATCTCCCTCCTTCTTTTTGCATGACAAGAGAGCCTACAACAGAAGGGAAACGGCCTGGATTGGTGGAAGAGTTCCAGATCTGGGTCTTCTCACCACCGCCAAGGAAGAGGCCTTGGAGATGTCAGGCACCCAGGTTGGCCATACAATTTTGGACAGGGAGCCTGGAGTCAATGTGCAAGAGAGTAAGGATTGGCTCCCACTGGCATACGCATTAATGTGGAGACCCACATCATATATGCTTGGCATGAGGAGATCTGCACAGCCTAACCCACAAATGTTTGTGTTCTCTCATGCAGGTCGGCGTGCGCAGGAGACTGCAGTCACAGGGGGTAAGTCAGCACCTCTGAGGAGGAGGACCACTCAGAGGATGCACCATCCCATGATGCTCCTGTACCTTCCACCAGCATAGGGACTTTCATCTCAGTGGGTAACCGCGCGGCTGTAGAATCAGGGTCACAAGCTGTTGAGAGCATCGCACACACATCTGAGCAGCTGGCTGAGGCTGAGGCAGCTGAGGCCTCCGGCTGTCAGAGGACTTTGGGTGGCAAGGCCCCTGCTGAGTCCGAGGCTGATGATAAGTTACTGGTGTCGACAGCACAGCGCATGCTGGAGCAGGGGTCGGCAACCAATGTCCGTGGTAAAAGATTTTGAGGTCTGTGAATGGAAATTTCAGGGTTGAGAAATTTCCCATCGGCTTCTTCAGATTAGCTTTTAAAAAAATGTGCAGCTGTCAGTTTCACAGCTGACAGGTGCTGAAGCGGAACAGCACTTTTGAACTTCAGACAGATTTGTGGTTTTCCATAGCGTTCTGATTTGTTTTTAAAAGCCTGCCGGAAAACCATGAATATGTTTGAAGTTCAGAAACTGCTGTTCCCACTCTCTGTAATGGTCAGAGAGAAAGAGAGAGGGGAGAGAGAAGAGAGAGTGCGCGGGCAGAGTGGAGGAGAGAGAGAGAGAAGAGAGAGAGAGAGAGACAGGGGAGATAAAGGGGGACAAAAAGAGGGGAGGGGGGAGAGGGAGAGAGAGTGGTGAGAGAAATAGAGGGGGAAAGAGAGAAGGGAGAGAGAGTGAGGGTAAGAGAGAGAGTGGGGAGAGAAAGGGGGAAGGGAGGTGAGAGAAAGGGCGGAGAGAAAGGGGAGAGAGAGGGGAGAGAGTGGAGAGAGGGGGAGAGAGAAAGGGGGGAGAGAAAGGGGAGAGAGAGAGGAGAGAGTGGAGAGAGGGGGAGAGAGAAAGGGGAAAGAGAAAGAGAGGTGAGGGAGAGACAGAAGGGAGGAAAGAGAGAGGGGGGAAAGTGAGAGAGGTGGTGGGAGAGAGAGGGGTGAGAGAGTGGAGGAAGTGAGAGAGAGGGGAGGGAGGGGGAGAGAGAGAAGGGAGGAAAGAAAGAGAGGTGAAGGAGAGAGAGGGGAGAAAGCGAGAGGGAAAGAGAAGGCAGAGGGAGAGGGGGAGAGAGAGAGAAGGGAAAGAGGGGGAAAGAGAGAGAGGGGGAGAGCGAGAGAGAGGTGGAAGGAGAGCGGGAGAGAGAGAGGAGGCAGAGAAAGGGAGAGAAGTGGGAGGAGAGAGAGAGCGGAGGCAGAGAGGGGGAGAAAGAGGGTGGAGAGAGTGTGGGGAGAGGAGGGGGAGAGGAGAGAGAGAGATGGGGGAGATAGGGGGAGAGAGACGGCGAGAGAGAGAAGGGAGAGAAAGGGGAGGGGGAGAGGGAAAGGGAGAGAGAGGGAAAGGGGGGGACAGAGGAGGGGCAGAGAGAGAAAGGGGGAACGACACAGAGAGGGGAGGGAACAATACAGAGGGGGAACACAGAGAAGGGGGAACACAGAGAGGGAGGGGGAGAGAGAGACAGAGAGAGAGAGAGAGACCCCGAGAGAGAGGAAGGAGAAAGAGCAATCAAGATCACTCCTGACAGATGAACATTGGTACAAGCATGCAAATAGGCATTGTGCAAGCAAAAAAGAATGCTAGGTATCTCATGAATTTAGTGTCCAACATAGTGTTGAGAAAGTATGTCAATTAATTTCATTTAAAGCTTCTTCGCAAAAATGCACGTGTTTTTTAGATGACTTAGAAGATACATTTTTTATGCCTTATTTTTCATAAATTGTCTCAGCGGCCCCCTATGTAAGACAAAAATGGTAATGCGCCACCCCCCCCCCACACCACATGCAAAAAAGTTAGACACTCCCTCTGTCTCTGTCCCCCCTCTCTCTTTCTTTCCCCTCCCTAGCAGCTAGTTTATTTTAAAACACAAGTTTAATGGTTTGTGTTTTATAAACTCATTTTAAAATAGCAAAAATCACTTAGGGAATGGCTCAATTTCTATACTCTGGCATGCATTACATTCACTTGGGGCACGAGCTCAGTGACATGTTGAAAGTTGCTGGACTTTACTTCGATATAAATGTTGCAATTCCATGCTATCCTTTTGAAATCACATTGTTCCAGAACATTTATTGAGAGGAAAATGGGCAAGAAAATCCAAGGAATCTCCAGAAGTCAGCACTGTAAGTTCCTCATGAATGTAACAATACAGTATAATGGGGCTGAGTGATATTGGCAAAAACAGGATGTGGCTGACCTGTATACAATAGTTAATGGATAGCTTGAACAAACCTTAATCGATGAGGAACTGTCTACAATTCCTTCACAAAATCCGTACTGCATTTGTAGTTTATAAAACTGTTAGGAAGACATAGTAAAAATTTATTATGTTTCAATGGCCATGTTCGAAACAGTCATTAACTGAATTTTTTGCTGCAAATTGGATTAAAGGCCAAGTTTTACAAATATGTCAAAGATCAGTAACTGAAATTTACAACATCCACTATCCAGTTGGAGGGCAGATAACATGAGTGGCCAAAGTCATTTGTAAGTTGTCTGTATCATATAATTACATTACGTTAAAAGTCTTCTTTGGCCTCCTTATCTCGAGAGACAATGGGTAAGCGCCTGGAGGTGGTCAGTGGTGTGTGGAGCAGCGCCTGGAGTGGCTATAAAGGTCAATTCTAAAGTGACAGGCTCTTCCACAGGTGCTGCAGAAAAATGTGTTTGTCGGGGCTGTTACACAGTTGGCTCTCCCCTTGCACCTCTGTCTTTTTTCCTGCCAACTGCTAAGTCTCTTCGACTCGCCACACTTTAGCCCTGCCTTTATGGCTGCCCACCAGCTCTGGCGAACGCTGGCAACTGACTCCCACGACTTGTGATCAATGTCACAGGACTTCATGTCGCGTTTGCAGACGTCTTTAAAGCGGAGACATGGACGGCCGGTGGGTCTGATACCAGTGGCGAGCTCGCTGTACAATGTGTCTTTGGGGATCCTGCCATCTTCCATGCGGCTCACATGGCCAAGCCATCTCAAGCGCCGCTGACTCAGTAGTGTGTATCAGCTGGGGATGTTGGCCGCCTCGAGGACTTCTGTGTTGGAGATACGGTCCTGCCACCTGATGCCAAGTATTCTCCGGAGGCAGCGAAGATGGAATGAATTGAGACGTCGCTCTTGGCTGACATACGTTGTCCAGGCCTCGCTGCCATAGAGCAAGGTACTGAGGACACAGGCTTGATACACTCGGACTTTTGTGTCCCGTGTCAGTGCGCCATTTTCCCACACTCTCTTGGCCAGTCTGGACATAGCAGTGGAAGCCTTTCCCATGCACTTGTTGATTTCTGCATCTAGAGACAGGTTACTGGTGATAGTTGAGCCTCGGTAGGTGAACTCTTGAACCACTTCCAGAGCGTGGTCGCCAATATTGATGGATGGAGCATTTCTGACGTCCTGCCCCATGATGTTCATTTTCTTGAGGCTGATGGTTAGGCCAAATTCATTGCAGGCAGCCGCAAACCTGTCGATGAGACTCTGCAGGCACTCTTTAGTGTGAGATGTTAAAGCAGCATCATCAGCAAAGAGGAGTTCCCTGATGAGGACTTTCCGTACTTTGGACTTCGCTCTTAGATGGGCAAGGTTGAACAACCTGCCCCCTGATCTTGTGTGGAGGAAAATTTAAGTGCACCTTTGATAACAGGTAAGAGATTTGGCTTGGACATAAATTACTTAGTCTGGAGTACAATGTTAAAGACAGTGACTAAACATTTTATAACTGAATAATACATACAGTAACAACTGTTCAACATTTTGCAGAAAAGCTTTTTGTTAATAACTATCATCAGAGCTGTATCAGAATTGACAATGATAGACTGAGATATAGATATTAATAAAATTAAGAGAATCGTTTTATTGGAGGAACTGAAGCACACTCTTTATTTGTAATTGTGTTTATCCAATTTTGTCACTAGCTTTGGTGAGCAAATGACATTTTGTCTATGAGAGATTCTGTTGTTTCTGTATTTTAGAATCCAGGACCTAGTTTAACAGACTGTCAAGATGAATAAACTAGTCTTGGCTACCTACCATTAATATCTCAGTCTCTTCCTGTCCCACTCTGCTTTTTCTGTACATGACTCTTCTGAAGTACTATCTGTTCCATCCTATAAAATTGTCATAATTTGGAGATCACTGCCTTTTTATTGGATGCCCTGTCTTCAGACATATATTACAAGCAGGTGGAGAAGTTGCACAAACATTGACCATCGTGGTTTAAATTGTCTTGTGATAACAGCAGTGTGAGAAATGGTCCGTCTTCCTATTTCTTATTGTTTTTGCTACCTCACCTCAATAACCACAAGAACAATCAGCTCCTTGAGTTTCATGGTTTATTGGGTGAATTTGCACTCCTAACACAGTGTAAATTCACAGTGGTCATCCAATAAGGTTCATCTACCACCCCATGACATGGTGTAGGCTTGCTCTATTCTGTCAACAAAAGTAATTTGCAATGGCATTGCATACTATTTTGTTTTCTCGCTAGCTAATACAGTTGTGCTGCTCTCCATTGATGTTTGTATGCTTAGCTACTTTATTTATAGGGAGAAATGTGTTTTAAATTGGACTATACACTTTATATACAGATTAATTGCACCCATGTCCATGGCTGAGTCTATAATTTTGTCAAATGTCCGTAGTGCAACATGTTGATGCCTATCCCCGTGCTGGCGTTGCTGGAGATATGTAAGGCAACATCTGGCGGAGATGCCAGAGGCCATTTGTAGCCATGAATGGACGATGGAGGTGTGCTGCCATGTCTCAGGCTTGTGAAGGGATGGCTTCCTCCATCGAGAGGTTGGCAACCCTCATAGAGAGCCAGATCCCAAGGTTGCACACAGACCTGCACACCATCACCTTGGCCATGAGCTCAATGCAGCTGTGGTAAGACGAGTGAGGAACAGGAGCCTGGAGACTTCTCCTGCTCCTCGTCCTTCTCTGGTGAGTAGGGAGGTTCTTGTGAACCTTCAAAGGGAGGAGGAGACGCTCCTCTCCACATCTGGGGACTCCCCTCAGGGCGCTCTGAGTATGGACACCAGCTCCTCAGCCCCTCCGCCAGTAAGCCCAGTAGCCATAAAATCTGAGAAGAGCCCTGCATCGGGACCTTCCATGGCTCAGGCAGCCAGAGGATGGCTGCCGAAGTCATCACAGGCGAAGGGGCAACTGATCAGCAAGCTACCTCCAGCCCAGCTGCTGTCGCAGGAATCAGACCACATAAGAGCACTCACAAATATATTAGACAGACCACCTAGTCACACTTTAGGGATCACAGCTGTTTCTAATATGTTCTGTGGGAAATAATTAAAAGTTCTTTTGTCCAGATCATTAGCCATCATTGTCTGAAAGACATGTGTCGTTATACCTTTATTTTGAGCCGCTGACTTCCCCCTTCCCCCTTAGAGCAATGCCAATGTGACCACATCCCTCATTAACATGCCAATGTGAAGAGAGCCCTATGGTCTCCCATGGGCACTAACGTGCAAGACAGGGAAAACAAATGGAAAGGAGGTAACAGAGTTCATGCATTAAGGTGAGCCTTTATTTGACTCTTTTGAATCGATATCAGGGTGGCTGGAAATGGGTAATTATGAGGTTGTCTCTTGCCTCCTTTGCACATCGCTCAACTTATCTGGCCTCTTGTGCAGGATCTTCACCATCCATTATTACTTGCCACTCTCTGTCTTCTGTGTCCTTTTTGTTGGTAGATGAGTGTCGCACAGGCATCTCATCATCATATAAGGCCTCTCCCCTCTGCAGAGCTAGATTGTGTAGAGCACAGCAGACCACCACGATACATTTTACCTTCACTAGGACATACTGCAGGGCTCCACCAGATCATTCAAAGCAGTGACTTCTCATCTTCAGCAGTCCAATGACCTGCCCAATGGTCTCTCAGGTGGTGCCATTGCAATTGTTGTAGCTCTCCTCCACTGCATTGCAAGGTTCCTCACAGGTGTAAGTAGCCATGTCTTCAATGGCTATCCCTTACCCCTGAGAATCCATCCCTGAAGGCTAGAGGGGCGTCTGAAATGCTATGGCATCTGGGACTGATATCGGCATTGTTGCTGCTTCCCGAGAAGCGGGCACACACCTGCAGGAAACACTTTCAGTGGTTGATGACCAGTTGATTGAATGAAAACCCTTCATGTTGATGAAGGCGGCTGGGTGGTCCATAGGAACTTTGATTACCATACAACTTGCACCTGGGGGGAATCCATCAAAGGCCCTGAATCTGATAGCCCTCTCAGCTTGACTGTCAGGGCCAGACTGGTAGTGCACATAGTCACTGGCCCTCTTGAACAGGGCATTGGTCAGCTCCTTGATGCAGTGGTGGCTTGCTGCCTGACAGACCCCACACATTGTCCCCAGTAGATCCCTGGAAAGATCCAGATGCTGTCAAGAAAACATGCTATACCAAATAAAGATTTTTAATTCGTTGATTGGAAACCTACATTAAACTTTTAAATTTAAAAGGAGCTGGGATCCAGCAGTTAACTTTTAAAAAGCTGGCAGCCAAGATGGCCATCACAATTTGCATCTGAAATACCTCACATTCCAGGACATCGAATTGGAGACACATGTCTAACAAGAATCCTATCCAGGACAATGATTTGGCTAACTGAGTAGATTATCCATAGCTTCCTCATTAGCGGGACATACAAAGCCATCTTGAGGCATTCATGAGTGGAGATGTCCCTCTATGGGGTAAACACTGACAATACCACCTGAGAGAGGTTTGGATTTTAAACTTTGGACCTCATTAAAAACAAAGGGGATTGAGAGAACCATGTGACAGTCTCCCCAGGCTGTGTAAAACTGGGAGTTTTGTTACACACAGGAGACAAGCTCCTGAGACTTTGAAGCAGACAAGCTTTGAGTGCTAACCAGGCAGAACCCCAGTGGGGGCTGCCTCTCTCTCTCTCTCTCTCTCTCCAGATAGCATCGCAAGTTTGAAAACCATCTGCAACAGTGCACTATCCAAGCCTACAGATTGCTATGGACAGAGAGCCCAAGAGAAGAATGCCACCTACAGTTCTTTCTCCAAGAAAAACCTAAACCAGGTGGGCAAGCCACAAAGTACACTTCTACCAGCCAAAAACATCAAGAACACAACTTCAGCTGGAAGACAACAGAATTACCCAACCCCACAGACTGTATATTATCTTTTACTCATTCTGGACTCCAATCCAAACCAAACTGTTTCTTATCACTCTGTACTCCGTGTGTGTGATTCTCCTGTACGTGTGTGAGTCAAAGTGTAGCGTAGTTTTATTCAAGGAGATAATGTGGAGTGTCGCGGCGAGGAAGATGGAAAAGAGCATTGGTGTGATGTGTTGCAGCCTTGTTTGACCCCAGTTTGCACTCGGATTGGGTCAGTAGCAAATCCTTTGGCAAGGATTACAGCTTGCATGTTGTCTTGTTGGAGGATGGTGACGAATTTTTCCAGGAAGCCAAATTTGAGGAGGATGTTCCATAATCGCTCCTGGTTGATAGAGTCAAAGGCCTTTGTGAGGTCAAAGAAGTCCATGTATAAAGGTTGCTGCTGCTCCCTACATTTTTCTTGGTGATGTCTTGCTGTGAAGATCATGTTCACTGTGCCTCTTGATGGATGGGATCCACATTGTGATTCCGGTAGGAGCTCTTCTGCCATGGGGAGAAGGCAGTTGAGAAGGACTCTTGCGATGACCTTCCCTGTGGTGGACAGCTGGGATACCCCTCTATAGTTACCACAGTTGGTCTTCTTGCCTTTTTTGAAGATGGTCACAATTACGGCATCTCGGAGATCCCCGGCATGCTCTCCTCCTTCCAGATAAGGGAGATGAGATCATGTATTTGTGTCAAGAGTGCCTCTCTCATATTTTAGAATTTCAGTGGGAATCCCATCTACACCGGCAGCCTTATTGTTTTTTAGCTGTCGGATGGCTTTTTCAATCTCATGTCGGGCTGGGGTTGCGCTGAGGTCGTGGCGGGTAGCATGCTGTGGAATGTGGTCAAAGGCGCTCGCATCAAGGACTGAGTCACAATTGAGACGATCTTCAAAGTGCTCCTTCCAACGAGCGCTGACTGCCTCTCTGTCCTTGATCAGTGCCACTCCATTGTTTGCTCTCAGTGGTGTAGGTCCTTGGGTACTTGGGCCATAAATGATCTTGACTGCGCTGAAGAATCCATGCATGTTGTGGCTGTCAGTGAGTTGCTGTACTTCCTGTGCTCTTTCAGCCCACCAGCTGTTCTTTAGGTCATGGATTTTTTGTTGAAACTCAGCCTTCAATTGTCTGCATACCTGCTTTTTTCCCCTCGAATTTTGATGCTGCTTCTAGTTCAGGAACGCCTTGCGCTTGCAAATTATAGCTCCTGGATCTCCTGGTTGTTCTGGTCAAACCAGTCTTGATGTTTCCTGGTTGAGAAACCAAGAATACCTTCACAAATGCTGATTATGGTAGCTTTGAGGGTTGCCAAGTCGCTTGTAAGACTCTGCCTGAGTAGGTCTTTCTTCGCAGATTCTTTGATACCATCGACATCGATTTTCCCGCGGCAGTGCTTCTGCTGCCGCTGCCGTTTTTGGACTGGATTTATAGAGTTAGTAACTCGGATTAGGTGGTGGTCGGTCCAGCAGTCATCGGCTCCTATCATAACACAGGTGATGCGAGCATCCTAGCGGTCCTTCGATCGGACGATGATAATAGTCAAGCAAATGCCAATGTCTGCAGCGTGAAAAAATGTGACATCGCCACCGATTTGTGGGAATCTCTTGCCTGAGACTGCCCATAATGGAGAAGAAGCATCCACAACTGTGCCAGCCAGTTCGTACAATGTCGACATGCCCAGGCAGCGACCAAGTGCAAACAGCGGAAGGAGCGTTCGGAATTTCAAGCATCCCAATCACTCGCCTCACCAAACACCACCTGCCCCACGTGTGGCAGAATGTGCGGATCCAGAATTGGACTATTCAGTCACCTAAGGACCCACAAGCCTGGAGTGGAAGAAAGTCATCCTCGTTCCCGAGGGACTGCCTAAGAAGAAGGGCGTAGTTTTATTATTTTATCTAGATCGGGTATAGATTTTTTAAAGTACTATAAACTCACCTCTTTCTTGTTTAAACTCAAGAAAACCTGCCCAATTTGTTCTTTACGATCACAACAAAGATGAAAGGTAAAACACTCACTGAAGTGGTAAGCATCACCAGTGTTTTTTTAAGCATCACCACTGTGTTACCCCTCCCTCTGTCGGAGGCACTTCATAATGCCATGGGGGTCCAGAAATACAGGGTGTTTGAAACCCAAGCCAGATGACCTGTGGGCATGCAGAGCGCTGTTGATGCAGAGATGACCCTGCCTTGGCAACTAAGGTTCTGACAGTTCTCTTGGTGGAGTTGCTGATGGACCTCAGAGCCCAACCTTGATGATGGTCCACCCTCTGTTCCAGCAGTGTGAGTGACCAAACACATCACACAGCAGCTTGTCAACCCCATACTGCCCCTGCCCCATAACCCATGCTGAACCCTCTTGCAGAGCTCCCGAGACCCTGGACCCCTTTCCAGAGCCCTTGAGACCCCAGACCCACTTGTAGAGCCCCAGAAACCCCAGACCCCCTTGCAGAATCCACAGCAATACAGTCCCACAATGACTTCTGAACCCCCTTCTTCCCCTATGCAGCAATGCCCAAGGCTGCCTATCCATCACGGCAATGTGGCCTCTCGCCTCGTTGCCACCAGGTTTTAATTAGATGCATTTAGATCAGCATTTCAGCAATTTTAAATAGCTTCCTGTCGCTTGGGGTGGCAGTGCCACTGACAATATCTGGAACTGACGTCATGATGGATTTCTGGGGGGATGGATCTGGAGCGATTCTCTGTCCCTCCACACCACCATACCCGCCTTTGACGGCCGCATTTAATTCAGCCCAATATGTCTTTCAACTCTTCTCCTCCCAGAATCTTTCAAGCCCTACTTTTCTTGAACCTCCCCTTTAATGCTTAGCCAGCAGGGGAACATCTCCTCTCACACCATGTTCTTAAAGAGGCCGTATTCTTCCTCTGGGATCAGGGACCTCATCATTCTGCTAAACGTGCCTGCTGGAAGCTATATATATTAATACACAGGGCAGACAGAATGAACATGTACACACATTGCGCCTGTTTCAACTAAACAAAATAAGTGACAGCCATTCGCTGGTTCATTTCTCAGGGCCATGCCTTGACCAATCAGAGTCAAGCTGCCTGGTTTAAATTTCAAACAAAGCTTGGCAGTTAACTGTAAGTCACCATAAACTGATGGATTCTCCATGGCAATGCCTCTATCAATCAAATTCACTTGCCAACCAAGCAGCACTCTCTTCTCATACAATATAAAGTTGTTGTTTTCCCTTACATTGGTATTCTTGCGAATTGTCCTGATGAGTGCAAGAAGAAAAGCTTGTCTCTATTTTCAGCGATCACTAGATTAATGAATGAAAGGTAATTTTCATGTTTTTCCAGTAGAATGCAATAGCATGCCACTTTTGAATTGGAGTTTAACAGAAGTGGGGAATTACACATCCACCAGTAAGTAATGGCAAATGTTTTCTCAGGCTGGTATATGAGCAATTAAAGCACTTTCAAAAGCTGGTCAAATGTTGCTCAGAGAAGCCTCGTATAACTTGCTTAAAAAAATCATAGCTCATGATTGGCTGTACCACACACACGACTCTGGTTCCAGTATTTCCATCTTTAAATAGCTAGATGAATTCCAAGTAAATTTATAATAAATCAGTAGCAAAATTCTGCAGTAGATTTATGGCAGCTAGGACCATGACTCCAAGCTATAATGCAATTTTAGCATAATTGAGAAGTGGAAACCACTTTGCAATGATGCTGAAGTTGCAGGAAAAACAAACTCGTAGAGAAAGTCTGGAACTTCCATTGCAAATCCGTCCATTTTTGAGGGGTTTTGTGAGTTTAGAGGCGTGAAATGAGGCCAATATGGATTCCACCACAATCCCAGCACAAAAAAATGGCCACCAAATTGTTAATCTTAAACATCCACCAGTATTGATAACCATCTGCTCTGAGCCTTCCTTGCTGTATGGTAAACCTGGGCAGATGGATATGTCAAAGTTCTCTGAGCAATTTCCTCTAATTAGCATCCTAATCCAATCACATGAAACAATGCTACTATATCGGTGGTAGTAGATGCAGCAAAGCAGCATCAGTGACACAGAGAATGCATTGAGGAGGTCATCTTTGGTGGAACTACTGTAACTTTCTAAGACTTCCCCAGGACAGCAATGTGGATTGTGTTATGAAGAGGAGGATGATGATGAGATCATGGAAGTAGCCAGACTCTAAGAACTGAGAGTAATGTCATTTGTTTCCAACAAGCTGATACGTATTCCATAGGTTATGCTGACCTAGAGTTCTCATATAGATTTCTCTGCCCATCAATGTTTTTGAAGAATGCACTTCCCCAGAGGCTATCAGCGAATTATGCCAGCCCTTGTCTCATGGACTGCAGTCCACTTAATAAAGAGTTCAGAATTATTTTCAGAAGTGCAAATGACCAGTGCCTTGAAATTTATTTTTGGATTGTTCCAGGCAGCCTCAGGTGACCTTTGTCACATTAGTCAGACAGCATTTCAGCACTCTATAAAGAAGGTCACTGATACATTCTTCAGGTGGATCCTGTAGTTCAGCAAAACAAATCAATCTATTTCTATGAACTGGCAGGGTTTTCACAGGTTGAGGCGCTATTGACAGGAGCTATGTGGGCTTGAAATGTTCATAATGACAGTCCCCTCTATTTCATTAATAGGAAAGGGTTTCATGCTATCAATGTCAAGCTAGTGTGTGATGACAATCACCTTACCCTGAACATTAAAGTCTGCCAACCAGGACATAGTCACAATACTTTTATCATATGAAAATTCACTATGTGCTCCTATACCAGGCCTGATGACTCAAAACCATTTACAAGGATGGTTAACTGGTGTTATGGATCTCTCCTGCAGTCCTGGCATATTACTCCCATAGGCCATCTACAGACAGAGAGGAAAAACAAATATAATGAAGTCCAAGGGGCTACAAGTATGATAAAATAGTCAGTGGCTTTCTGAAGTTTCATTTTAAGTGGCTGGGCAAATCTGGAGCAGCCTTGCAATACAGCCCAGCCTAGAGCCCAGAATTCTGTAGTGTGCTGCATGCAGAGTAATGTTGCTATGCAGAAAATATTGGTACTTCCTGAACTTAAAGAGGATAATGATTAGAAAAGAGAAACGTCGACAGGAGAGTGCAAAGGAAGAAGCAAGAAATCCATCAACAAGCAGCCAAAGGAGGCAACAGATTATTTTTGAAAGGTCATGAAGACAAATAAACATACTTCACTCATAGCTGATTCCACACATCATTTCCATATGCCTCATTGAAACAGACATTTCCAATGGTGCTTGGACCTTATCTCAACAATGGAAATATCACATTTCATCAATTCAGTCCACTAAGTTGCATACATCTAGAAAAATGAAGTCTATGTGGTCAATCAATTTGTATTTTCCCGTATATTTTCCAAATGATTCCAATAATTTCAACACTAACTACAGCTACTTCTTACTTTCAGCTACTTCACTACCAAGTATTTCTTTAAACCCCTCTCCCCTGCCCCTCAACCCTCACTTCCAACAAGAAGTGTGAGGAGTTTAAGGACTTAGTTGTTAATAAATTGAGACTATCCATTTAAATGCTTCTGTTGTTTTCTACATTTGCCCCTTGACCACCAAGCCAAGTATTACCCTAAGCACTTTCCTGCCCTCGTCCAGATCCCACATCCTCCACTAGTTTCTCTCCTATTTTCTCTCAAGCCCTCTCCAAGCTCATCTTGTGCCTGAGACTCACCACTTAGTCTCTTGACCCCTTTCTCACCAAACTGCCGACCACTTCCCTTCCTGTCCTCCATGCTAGCTTATATTATAAATAGCTCCCTACCCTTAAATACTGTCCTCCCACTTGTCAAAACAGCCTTCATTACCCCTCAACCTACCCTGATCCCTCTGGCCTTGCAAATTATCACCTCGTCATCAACCTCCCTTTCTCCTCCAAAGTCTCTGAACAAGTTGTCACTTCCCAAATCTATGCACATCTTTCCTGCAATTCCATTTTTGAATCTTTTCAGTTAGATTTTCACTCCCGCTACACCACTGAAACAGCTCTAATCAAAGTGTCAGATGATATCCAATGTGACTGTGACCATGGAACATTTTGCCTTCTCAACCTGTCTGCAGCCTATGATAAAGTTGATCACACCATACTCCTCCAATACCTCTCCTTCACTGTCCAGTGCAGTGACACTGCTGTTACTCAGTTCCAATATTACTTATCAAATCATAGCCACAGCATTTACATCAATGCCTTCTCATTAGACTCCTGCACTGATCTCTCTGTGGTTTCCCCAAGGATCCATCCTCATGCTCTCCTTTCCTTCATTTATATGCGACCCCTAGATAACTATCCCCAAAGACATAGGCCCCAGCCCAATTTTAACAAGAGTGCATAAGCCCCGACGTGCACAGCGCCCCCAGAAGTAAATGACATTGAGACCCAAAGGATTTAATGGCGGGGTGTCATTACATGCCAATTGCTAACTTCCTAAGGAAAGTGGCTGGGAATTCCCTGGGAAGCATTAAAATTGTGTCTGTTGGAAACAGCCAGCAGTGACTAAAGGGAATGGTCGCCAGCAGTAACGTAAGTGAATAGTCAACATAGGGAGGGTGAGGGTTGCATGGAGGGAATCCAGGAACTGGGGAGGCTCAAGGTTGCCTTGTGAGGCTCAGCGCAACACTCGTATGAACATATGAACATACGAATTAGGAGCAGGAGTAGGCCTTTCAGCCCCTCGAGCCTGCACTGCGATTTGATACGATCATGGCTGATTTGAATGTAGCCTCAACTCCACTTTCCTGTCTGCCCCGCATAACACTCAACTCTCTTGCCTATCAAGAATCTATTTAACTCAGACTTGAATATATTCAATGAACCAGCCTCCACTGCTCTCTGGGGAAGAGAATTCCGCAGACTAATGACCCCCTGAAAGAAAAAATTTCTCCTCATCTCCTTCTTAAATAGGAAACCCCTTATTTTTAAATTGTGTCCCCTAGTTCTAGTCTTGCGCATAAGTGGAAACATTCTTCCAGCAGCCACCCTGTCAAGTCCCCTCAGGATCTTATATGTCTAAATAAGATCACCCCTCATTCTGCTGAACTCCAATAGGTATTGGCCCAACCTGTTCAACCTTTCCTCATAAGATAGCACCTTCATCCCAGGAATCAGTCGAGTGAACCTTCTCCGAACTGCTTCTAATGCAATTTTATCTTTTCTTAAGAAAGGAGACCAAAACTGTACTCCAGATGTAGTCTCACTAAGGCCCTGTACAACTGTTGCAAAACTTCTCTATTCTATTTTATATTCTATTCCTCTTGCAATAAATGACAACATTCCATTTGCCTTCCTAATCACTTGCTGTACCTGCATACTAACTTTTTGTGAATCGTGTACCAGGACACCCAGGTCCCTCTATACCGCAGAGTTCTGTAGTCTCTCTCCATTTAAATAATATTCTGCTTTTCTATTATTCCTACCAAAGTGGACAAGTTCACATTTTCCCACATTATACTCCATCTACCAAATTTTTTGCCCACTCACTTAATCTAACTATATCCCTTTGTAAATGCTTTATATCCTCTTGACAACTTACCTTCCTACCTATCTTTGTGTCATCTGCAAATTTAGCTACCATAATTCGGTCCTTTCATCCTGTAACTCTTGGATCACAAGGAAAGTTAAAAGGCTAACACAACCAACTTATGGCAGGCAGCATAACTTAGACAGAGGTCTGGAGTTAAGAAGATGCATTATTGGATCCACAAATTACTTAAAACCAGTGAATGACAAGAGGAAAACATGACAGGTGCCATCTCGTCTCCGTTTGGTGCAGCGGAAGGCTTTGTCACAAACCATAGATCTCTCCCTCAGGATAACCAGCAGCCTCAGTGATGGCAGATGTGCGGTGTCTAAGTGAGTCCTAACTTCATCTGGCCAGCTTCCATTCCCACCCTCACTGGTTCTAAGTGGACAGGAAACCAGTCTACCTATCAATGAAGGGTTCACTCCTGTGAAAATGTGAACTTTAATCAGTTTCTCACCAGAGGTGGGTCCCTGACCCAAAAACAGGCCCAACTCTTGTTTCCTGCACAGACATGGCTCCTGTTTCCTGCTTCCATGGCTAAAATCCAACCCTTTATCATTGTACTGATAATCAAGGACTTTGTATAGATCATTAGTTCTGTATTATTATTGCCAAAACAGGGCATTAAAGACTCAGACCTTAACTTTCCTCATAGTTGTCATCCAAGTTCTGTCAGTCCTGAGGCAAATCAGGCTATGAAATTGGTCAGTAGTTGTGCCGAACATAAATCCCTGCCATGTATAGAATCAGTCCCATAAAATTTAAATTTCAGCTTCTAATGGCCTTTTCCCGTGGACAACTGTGCCAAAGATGAACGTGCTCTCTGTTATAACTGCCATTTTCCAGGAATTGCTTTGGGATCAACACTGGTTCAATTGGGTTGGCAGAAAGCCAGCCTTGTCACACTTTAAGCAACAAAGCCACTGCTGAGGAAAATCTGAGCCTCAACTTTGTCCAATCTATATGTTGTGGCAGTCTGTGCTCATAGCATTGACATCCAGCACTCTTCCTCACAAACCTGGACATTTGCACAAGGTGATTAAAATGGTGTTATCGCACTGTTCACCAAATCAGAATGTTTATGAGCACCACTTTTTATGAGAATTAAAGTTAACATTTTATTGATATTGGAGGGCAGACCTTCTTCTTGGACTTAATGTAAAGGTTTGTCAGAGCGCAGTGCAGAGAGGAAATCTGAGCAGAGCAGAACCATTACCCTTAACAGAGCCAACGTCATTTTTTATCCTTTTATATTAATTAGTGGAAAAAAAGGATGGGCTCCTTGCCCAATTTTCCTCACTGTGTTGCACTCAGGCAATCCTTTATGCTTCAGTTCAATAAGAGGGATGTTCTGAGCCTAGCACCTTATCAGACAAGCAAGAAGATGGAGATTCTCAGCTCTTGGTTTTGACAGAGATTAGTCCACTGCTGTCTGCTTATATGTGAAACAATCCAACTTAATCACTTGTTTATATACTTTGCCACAGGTTGTTATATTTAAATTCAACTTTCCAAAAATAACTGGCAAAAGCAGTTTACTGCACTAATTACACCTTTAGTTCATTAGCACAATGCAAACAATTTTGCTAACTATCTTGGGAGAAATAATGAAACAAAATATGATTTAAAGAATTTAGACTATACATGGCCTTTCCAAGTAATAAAATGAATATACTTTAGTCTAAAATATCAGTTGAGTAAAGCATGATGCATTGCTTTTAATCAAAGCATACTAGATTATGTTGTCTTTTTCCCCAGTTCATATCAATCTCTATTATTTTCCACTGATATGTATTACACAGACAAGCAAATTGATAGAATCAGTGATCTGATTAATGCTGCCATCCATGTGGAATTTCAACAATGCTACTTCAATCATAATTCCCTGATGAATTTAAAATTCATGTAGCTGAAATTAATGTGCCCATCCCCCAAATGCACCCGCCATAAACTCCCCCACATAATTTCTCAGGCTGCACAATCTGTGTTATTTATAGAAAGCTATGGTAATCTAATTCTGCTGCTGACTGATGCAGCCACTTCCAATTCACACAGTAACTGGGAAAATCTTTTTTCAGCACAAAACATACTTTGATTATTTTTTTTATTCGTGGAGCTTTCAAATTAAATATATTTTCCATGCAGACACTAAACAAATGACAGAGGCACTTTTGCAGCTCTTCACAATACCTTCAGTTGTGATTTCAGTCATACTGGTCAAGATTCTTATTTCCACTCTCCTGGCAATTCAATGAACGTCTTCAAGTATGATGAATTTCGTTAATCAGAACTGTGATAATAAAAAGAAAGGAAGGAATGATCCTCACACATATCAAGTCATGGTACTGTTGAGATCTTCTGTGTCCTTTGTGGAGTCCTCCCCCCTCCCCAGCAAGAGCTTTCTAAACTGGAGACTTGTTGCTCGCAATAAGGATATCAACTTCAATCTAAAATAGAAATGTCTCACAATATGTTTCCATTTTAGAATCATTCATATCTGAAGGAATCCAGCACCATGGGACAGCAAAGCAGGAAAGGACACTACAAAGCACAGTTACTCTATGACACAGTTCAAGCCCTTGCAACTACCCCTCTGTATCTACTGCTGCCCAATGTATAAGTCAAAATAATGAAATATTTGCTTCAAGGTAACCTTATCCATATTACTCAGTTTTATTATTAGAACAGTTAATGCTTAGTCCATTCTGCATTGCCTTTTTTAGCCAGGGGAGGGTCCTGACACGACTGGTGTCAGGAGGCATTGAATGATGGGTACTGAGCTAATTTATTTTTTATGTTCCCTGATGATTTAAATTACAGCTGCCAAACAGGATTTACAGGGACTGGAGATTAGTCCTGTAATAAGATAGAGATTATACAAGAAACACTCCCATTTTTCTTGCTTTTCTTTGTTTTTTATGTGCTTTATATGGATGTGAAATATTTGCCTGCATTTGCCTTTATTCATGCAAGTAATTAATAATTTGATCTCAATTTTTATGATAAATGAAACCTATCAAAATCCTGATCATTGTTTACACGCTGTCCCAATACTGTATTGCTCCACATGAGCCAGATCACCTCTGCACCATAAGAAGAATGAGAGAAAGACTTGCATTTATATAGTGCCTTTCATGACCTCGGGACTTCCTAAAGCACATTTTAGCCAATGAAGTACTTTTGAAGAGTAGTCACTGTTGTAATGTAGGACATGCAGCAGCCAATTTGTGCTCAGCAAGATTCCACAAATAGCTATGAGATAAATAATCAGATAATCTGCTTTAGGTGTTGGTTGAGAGATAAATATTGGCCAAGACACTAGGTAGTACTCTCATGCACTTCTTCAAAATAATGCCTTGGGATCGTTAACGTCAACCTGAGAGGGTGAATAGGTCCTCAGTTTAACATCTCATCTGAAAGACGGGATACTCCGCAATTCCCATTTAACCAAATTATACTGTATCACAGAGTATGCAGGAGTCTTTTTTATTTAATAATTCTTGGGATGAGAGTGTTGCTGGCAAGGCTGGCATTCATTGCCCATTACTGCCAGGCCTACTTCTTGAACTGCTGCAGTCCTTGTGATGAAGGTACTCCCACAATGCTGTAGGTAGGAAGTTCCAAGATTTTGACCGAACAATAGTGAAGATATGGGTTAAATTTTAACCTCAAAAAGGCGAGTAAGTTCCTTCACACCTTCCTCCTGGATACAGGTGCCTGCCTGAGAAGCCTTCCTGATTGGGACCATCCTTCCCAACGACCTTCCCCCTGAAGCCTCCGATTCCATCATGAGGCCTCCAACCTTGCCCCCATCAGGCCTCCAATTCCACCACCACTAGTCCTCCAACCTCTCCCCTCTTCAGGCCCCTGACCACCTGCCCATCCCCGGATCGGCAACCCACCTGATCGACCTCCCCACTTTGATCAGCTCTCCATCTGATTGATCCCCTCTCCCATACCCGATTGATCACCTCTCCTCTCCCCAGTCAACCCCTCCCTGGTCAACCCCCACCCCCACTATCCTCAGCTTGGACTTACCTGCTGCTGCAACCTTCATTCTGGCTGACTGGAAGCCCAGCCTGTCAATCAGTTTGATTTCTGGACAGGTTCCGATCAATGATGACAGTGACACGCTGTGGAGTTCGAGCCTCACAGCGTGTGGGGGAATCTCGATTTGTGGGTCCCCCAGATTTTCTGACTGACCAATTTTCTGCAGATTCTTTCATTAACAATTCTGTCCTATATTTCCAAGTCAGGATGATGTATGACTTGGAGGGGAACTTGGATATGATGTTGTTCCCATACACCTTGTTCTCTTGTCCTTCGAGCTGGTGGAGGTTGTGAGTTTGGGAGGTGCTGCCGAAGAAGACTTGGCAAGTTGCTGTGGTGCATTTTTTAGATAGTAGACACTACAGCCAGGGTATACTGCTAATGGAGGGGGTGAATGTTTAGGCTAGTGGATGAGATGCCAATCAAACAGACCATTTTGTCCTGGATGGTGCCGAGCTGCTTGACAATTGTTGCAACTATTCCTATCCAGGCAAATACTCCTGACTTCTGCTACAGTAAATCATGACAGGATAATATCATTTTAAGGGATGACTGCTTCTTTTCACCAATGTTTTCAATTTCACTATTGATAAGGGCAGAAGAAATGCTCCTCCTATGTTGCTTCTTTTCTCCTAAATGGAGCACCACACTTGTACATACCCTCATGGCTTTCCAACACCAGCACAGGCTTGTATTCTGCTCATCAGTCAGCACAAGTTCTGGCACTCACGTCACTGAGGACAGGCTCAAGTAACAAGCAGTACAGAAACTTGATCCTGTGGCTGTCTGGTCAGAAATCTTCACTACTCAAATTGCTATCTAAGTTTATGGAAAGTTTAAAAGAAACTTTAAATAAGGAAAACATGCTTCAAACAAATCAGTGATTAATTTGCAAGTATTTATTCAAACTTGAATAATATATTCAAACTAGCATAGACCCACAAAACATTTATGGTAAAATTAGTATCTTTATTGCAATTGTTCTTTAAATATAGGATTTATAGCTATTTTTTCATTAAAAATTTTAACAGAATCAAAACTTTCACTGGAAAAAGCTACATAGAGATGTCCATGTGTAAAGACAGGCCTAGGAATATAAATACAAATTTTGTCAAGAGTATGGCTTTGTGACTTGTTTATAGTCATAGAATATGAAAGTATAATTGGGAACTGTTTTCTCCTGAGTTGAAAAGGCCGGTTTACATCTCAAATAAACACATTATTTCCTTGAAATTTCCCTGTTATAATTTCAGCATCTATCATTGAAAACTGCTTCCTAACTACCAATCTTGTTCCATGACAAAGTTCTTGTTTAGGATTCAAATTTTGTAGCAACATTATAACTGCTCCTTCCTTGAGTCTACGTTTGTGCAGTAGCATGCCCATTGGAGTTAGACTGTGGAAGGTATAGACTATTATCATCTGATTCATCTATATAATCAATGCTGACATATTCTTTTAATTCATCTGATAACTTTTCTAAAACCTTTTCATTCAAATCTAGTGAACCTTCATTTTTATCACAAAACATTGCTTTCAAATAAGTTGTATCAAATAATTGTCTCTACCATTTTGCCACTCTTAACCAATTCCAACATCTCTTCCACCCCTTCCATGCCATCCCCACCCTCCCATGCCGTTCCATCCTTCCTATACCATCCCTCTTATGCCATCCCCATCCCATTCCTTCCATTCCTCCCACACCATCCCCATTCCTCCCATCAATCAAATCCCATCCCTCAAAGAAACAATCTCTCCGGCCAGGGTAACTTTGTTGTTGGGCTGCCTTTGCCTTCGGCTGTTTTTGTTCTCCATCAATCCCTCATCCCACCGCCACTGCCTCTGCCACAAACCATTGGCAGCCACTCATGCACCACATGCTCCAGTACTCCACGTGCCCGACATGCCTCTGTGTGCACCAGTCACCACCCACCAAATAAACCCGTCAACAGACACATCCCTTAAACTGACCAATCAAAACAGTCCAGACTCTCAAAAACTGTGATTTATTATAGTTGCAAAATTTTTAGAAATTCATCAAAAATGATTGCTGGTGATTAAGCTTAACTAAATATTCTCTGAGGTCTACAATTTATTCTTTTCGTATACAGTACACACATGACCTTTTGGCCAGCTGTCGTATGACAGCTGGCGACACAGTGGTGCAGTGGTTAGCACTGCAGCCTCACAGCTCCAGGGACCCGGGTTCGTTTCTGGGTAGTGCCTGTGTGGAGTTTGCAAGTTCTCCCTGTGACCGCGTGGGTTTTCGCTGGGTGCTCTGGTTTCCTCCCACCGCCAAAGACTTGCAGGTGATAGGTAAATTGGCCATTGTAAATTGCCCCTCGTGTAGGTAGATGGTAGGGAATATGGGATTACTGGTCGGCACAGACTCCGTGAGCCGAAGGGCTTGTTTCAGTGCTGTATCTCTAAATAAATAAATAAATTGCATGCCTCTCATGCCATTCTGTGTTACTAATGCAGATGCAGTAAATAACTACCATTTCATACACAATATTGACGATCAACAGTATCCTAATCTATAATCTTCAAATCAAATGTGAAATTTTGTATGAGGTTCTCCAAGACAGTAGTGAAAAAATAATCAACTCTTTAATTTTTCGTGCTGCACAAATCGGCACAGACTCGGTGGGCCGAAGGGCCTGTTTCAGTGCTGTATCTCTAAAAAAATAAAAATAAAAATAACACAGCAGTAGCAGTCTGCATCTTTATGAAAAGACCAGTATCTTCGAACAATATAAAAACTATAGGTAATCCTTCTTTGTGTACGATAACAACTGTAGTGTTGTAGTGTTTTGACATTGCAATTGCATTGTGCATTGTGTACTCTCGAGGCTGCTGTAGAACACATGTGTTAGCAAAGTAAAAGTGAAACTAAGACAGAATAAATGGAGAAGCCTTTGAGTTCAGCTGCTGCAGTCTTTGTCTCTTTGGCTTTGCCTTATACCTTATACTAAACTTCGCTAAACCTCACTTAAGTCCTGAGGATATCACAATGGTGACAAGATCAACAGCAAAGGATAGAAAAAAAAGGAAATGTTGCTTTCAAGTATGAAAATTTTGGAAGGATTTTGTCTACTTTCACAGACAGCATTTTAACCTGGAGACTGTTAGAGTGACACACAGGAAGCTTGTACAGTATATACACACACACACTGATCTCTCCAAAATAATGATCCAAACAAAAAATATAGATATAATCTCAGATCACTGCAGAGAAGTATCCTCTGAAAGGAACGTGATCCCATATCCTTTCTCACTGCGTTGCTGATCAGTATGGCATTGTCGATGCCCAATCTGCCACCTTTTGATGTGCATTCAGAGCCATCACCCGTAAGCCCATGTTGGCAAAAGCGGCTGTGACATTTCACAGACGTGATGGCAGGTTTTGCAATCACAGACAATGCAAGCAAAAAGGCCTTACTTCTACACTATAGAGGTGAAGAATTAGCAGATATCTTTGAGACACTTACGCCTGAGCAAAATGACTACAACTTAGCAAAAATGCACACCTGAGAAAAACACCATATATGAAACCATTGTTTTCTGATGCAATAAGCAGGAAGCAAATGAGACAATTGATCAATATTGCATGAGGTTGAGGCAACTAGCAACCAAATATGACATCAGTGATGCTGAACATGTTGAATAGGAAATCAAACAGAAATAACTGAAGGCTGTCTCTCCAGTCAACTATGCTGAAAAGCACTCAAGAAAGATAGAAAGCTGTCAGAGCTGCTGCAGTTAGCACTTTCAGAATACAGAGCTACTGAAGGTAAGGCTAACGGCAACTACCACACTCCAAGTTCAACTCCTTTGAACATGATTCATCGCTCACGTACCAGCAAAGGAACAACAGCCATCTCACAAACAGAGCTGCGATTTATCCAAAGAATGTTTCCACTGTGGAGCTTACCCACACCAGATAGAGTGTCCTGCTACTGGTAAACAGTGTTAAGCCTATGGAAAACCCAACTACTTTGCTTGTGTTTGTCGCTCATCAGCAAAATCAACTACTACTCAAAGGTGCCCCCAGTTGTGCATTAATGGCGACGAATACCATTTCATGTCAGGAAAGAGACAGAGAAGGAATTTCAATGCCTACTTGACCTTGACATTATTGAGAAAGTTGGGGATGAGCCTATCCCTTGGATCTCACCTATACAAGTCATCAAGAAACCCAAGAGTGAGAACCAGATTAGAATCTGCGTTGATATGCAATCACCAAACAAGCCATACAACAAGAAAGACACTTGACACTAACAATCAATTATATCACAGAGAAAGTGAATGGTGCTAAACACTTCACTAAACTTGACCCCAATGCAGGCTACCATCAAATCGAGCTTGCAGAAGAATCAAGATAGGTTAATGTATTTGCTACTCACATCGGTCTTTTCTAATACAAGAGGCTCAACTTTGGTGTCAGCTCAGCAGCTGAGGTATTTCAGCATTTGATTCACACCGCACTTCAAGGACTTGAAGGCACACTGAATATCAGTGATGACATTCTCATCTACGGTCACGCTGAAAGGGAACTCGAGACACACCTACATGCATGTCTACATTATCTCAGAGAATGTAACCTCACCTTGAAAAAAGACAAGTGCTTGTTCAATGAAAGCAGAATTGAATTCTTCAGTCATGTGTTCAGTGGTGAAGAAGTATCACCAGATCCAAGGAAAGTTGAAGCCATTACAAAAGCTGTGAATCCTGTGAGCATACAGGAAGTCTGGAGTCTGCTAGGACTCATAACGTACTGCAGTCACTCCATTCCTGAATTCACTATACTATATGCAACCCCCCCACCATGTGATCTGACAAAAGAGACCACCATTTGGGAATGGACTAAATCACACAAACAGGCAGTACACAAAATCAAATGACTTTTGTCAACAAGTTGCATAAATGCCTATTTCAACCCAGATAGTCATGGATACAAGCCCAGTTGGCTTAGGTACAGTTCTTGTACGGGGCACAAGACAGGTAACCCATCAATCGTTGCAATCGCAAGAAGATCACTAACATCTGTAGAGCAACATTGTTCACAAACAGAGAGAGAAGTGCTCTCAATCACATGGGGTATCTTACACATTCATCTCTACTTATATGAAAGTGAATTCAAAGCACCAAATGATCATAGACCACCAGAGAGCTGGTAATGGAATATAGGTATAATAGGCTTAATTAGGTAGAATTTAGATATACTTAATATATTATACCTTTTAGAATTAAAGATTGAATAAATGGCCAGTTTTCAAGACTCACTGACATTCCCCTTTCAGAAGGTAGAGTTAAAAAAAATTTCAAGGTCTTTCAAAGTCCCTGTCACAATATAATGTGAACCAGAAACCAGTTGGAAAATCCATTTCAGTGTCTTTGTCCCATGGACTTGGACGATAAACAAACACATTGAAATATTCTGTGTGACATCAATAAAAGGTAGCTATAAATTTAATTAATTGATGGTGTTGGTAAATGTAGGCAGATTGACCCACAAAGAGGGTTTAACCTACCATAAAACACAATTATAGGTAATCAAAAAATAAAATGGAATAGTACTTATAGGAACAAGAGGTCAAATAAACACAATTATACATATTTTGACCAGATAAATGGTCACAACTTCAAGAGCAGGGGGATTCCAGTAAAACATGGTGGAGATCTTAGTTACTGATACTACTAAATATGGATATTGAAAACAAGAAAAACACACACAGAAAGGTAACACCTAGTTGCTAAAAGGTCATATGACACCTTAGAAACAGTATAAACATGAGAGTATCTGAAGCTAAAATTAGAAGTGTTGAATTCCTCAAACAATACTTCTCACCCCATGGCTTACTTGGGGGATTTAAGCTAAAAGTTTACTTTAAATTTTGATGGATATTCTAAGATATTTTGCTGTACCATTAGCAAGGTTAAACTTTTGTATTCTATGTTAGAAATAAGGTTATGTGCTACATCTCCTAGTAATATCTGATATTGTGATATACATGTCTACTTAAAAGTGTATTGCAAGTTAAATTCTTTAATAAATATATAAAAGTTAATAAATCATCTCATGTAGCATTCTGTAGACAACTACAAGAACCCCCTCTCTGTGTCTCTTTAGGTGGAGAGATACATATTGAAAAGAGTTTCCCAGTGCCTTATAATATCTGGGATATTTATGACATAGCCATAATTATTAAAAATAAGCTATCCGAAAGATGGTAATATTCTCTGTTAGTTTTCTTTCTTTGAGGGAAAGCTAGTTCAATTCTTTGGATCCAAATAAGTGTCTATAAGAATTTGTCTGGTTTGAACTTAATTAAAGAACTTAATTAAAGGAGATACATAGGGATGTACTCCTGATTTGGTTTAGTCCCTATAAGGGGTTAAAGTCATAAATCACTTCAAGTTTGTTCAACAATCCACATAGCAAATGACCAACTCGAATAGAACAAAAACAGAAAGTGCTGGAAGTACTCAGCAGGTCTGGCAGCTCAGACCTGCTGAGTATTTCTAGCACTTTCTGTTTTTGTTTCAGATTTTCAGCATCCACAGTATTTTGCTTTTACTAAATAGAACATCAGATACTCAGACTACAAGAGTATGTGTTTCATGTTGAGTATCAGCCAGGCAAGCTCAATTCAGCAGACTATCTTTTGTGACATCTGCTGCTGACAGTCAGTCCTACCAGTCGTGAGGAAAAGGTTGCTGAACAACTTCTTAACTACATAAGTGTACATCAGTGCTAAAGTCGCTAAAAGTAGCTGACATCAAAGCAACAACAAAACAAGATGAAGCTTTGCAACTATGCATGGAAGATATAGAATCATGAAACTGGAAAGACATGATCCAGAAAGCATACAAACATATGAATTAGGAGCAGGAGTAGGCCATTTGACCCCTCGATCCTGCTCCACCATTCAATAAGTTCATGGCTGAACTGATTACTCCACATTTCCACTTACCCCCGATAACCTTCCACCCTCTTGATTATCAAGACTCTTATCTACCTCTGCCTTAAAAATATTCAAAGACTCTGCTTCCACTGCCTTTTGAGGAAGAGAATTCCAAAGACTCATGACCCTCTGAGAGAAAAAATTTCTCCTCATTTCTGTCTTAAATGGGCGACCCCTTATTTTTAAACAGTGACCCCTAGTTCTAGATTCTCCCACAAGGGGAAAAATCCTTTCTACATCCACCCTGTCAAGACCCCTCAGGACCTTATATGTTTCAATCAAGTCGCTTCTTACTCTTCTAAATTCCAGCCGATACAAGCTTAGTCTGTCCAATCATTCCTCATAAGATAGCGCACCCATTCCAGGCATTAGTCTAGTAAACCTTCTCTATACTGCCTTCAACACATTTACAACCTTCCTTAAATAAGGAGAGCAGTACTGTACACAGTACTCCAGGTGGGGTCTCACTAATGCCCTGCATAGCTGAAGCATAACGTCCCTACTTTTGTATTCAATTCCCCTCACGATATACGATAACATTCTATTAGCTTTCCTAATTGCGTGCTGTACCTGCATACTAACCTTTAGCGATTCATGCACTAGGCCACCCAGATCCCTCTGCATCTCAGAGCTCTGCAACCTCTCACCATTTAGATAATATACTTCTTTTTTATTCTTCCTGCCAAAGTGGACAATTTCCCACTTTCCCACATTATACTCCATTTGCCAGGTCTTTGCCCACTCACTTAACCTATCTATATCCCTTTGTAGCCCCCTTATGTCCTCTTCACAGCTTACTTTCCTACCTATCTTTGTGTCATTGGCAAATTTAGCAACCATACCTTTGGTCTCTTCATCTAAGTCATTTATATAAATTGTAAAATGTTGAGGCCCCAGCACTGATCACTGTGACACACCACTTATTACATCTTGCCAACCAGAAAATGATCCATTTATGCATACTCTTTGGTTCCTGTTAGCTAGCCAATCTTCTATCCATGCCAATATGTTACCCCCTACACCATGAGCTTTTATTTTCTGCAATAACCTTTGGTGTGGCACCTTATCAAATGCCTTCTGGAAATCTAAGTACAATACATCCACTGGTTCCCCTTCATCCACAGCACATGTAACTCCCTCAAAGAACTCCAATATATTGGTTAAACATGATTTCCCTTTCACAAAACCACGCTGACTCTGCCTGATGACCTTGAATTTTTCTAAATGCCCTGCTACAACATCTTAAATAATAGCTTCTAACATTTTCCCTAAGACAGATGTTAAGCTAATTGGTCTGTACTTTCCTGCTTTCTGTCTCCCTCCCTTTTTGAATAAAGGAGTTATATTCGCTATGTTCCAATCTAATGGAACCTACCCCGAATCTAGGAAATTTTGGAAAATTAAAACTAACTCATCAACTATCTCACTAGCCACTTCTTTTAACACCCTAGGATGAAATCCATCAGGACCCGAGGACTTGTCAGTCCGCAACTCCAACAATTTGTTCAGTACCACTTCCCTGGTGATTGTAATTTTCTTGAGTTCTTCCCTCTCTTCCATTTCCTGACTTACAGCTAATACTGGGATGTTACTTGTACCCTCAGTAGTGAAGACCGATGCAAAATATCTGTGCAATTCATCTGCCATCTCCTTATTATCCATCATTAATTCCCCAGACTTACTTTTTATAGGACCAATGCTCACTTTGTTAACTTTTATCTTTTTTAAATATCTAGAGAAACTCTTATTATCTGTCTTTATTTTTCTAGCTAGCTTTCTCTCGTACTCTATTTTTACCTTCCTTATCAATCTTTTGGTCATTCTTTGCTGTTTTTTATATTCTGTCTAATCTTCTGACCTGCCTCCCGTCTTTGCACAATTATAGACCTTTTCTTTAAGTTTGATACTCTCTTTAACTGTTTTAGTCAACCACGGATGACGGGTCCCACTCTTGGAATTTTTCTACAAATGAAATCACTCACACACTACAATAAATGCCAGTTTTCAAATAGTAAATCAAACACACTTCAGAGATAGTTCTCATGATTTTGGCACATGCCTTTATAAAGTACCAACAGATGTACATAAAATTACCAGGCTGGGCATCATCTCTGCCCCTTCTGTCATTTAACAGTTAACTCCCCACAAAATCAATTGTTTTTTGAATATTCACACAGCCTCTGCTATGTATACACATGTAGGGCTGGATTTTAAGAGCCTGCCACCGATCTCACTGGTGAGCTCAAAAATTGGCATCCCATATTCTATCGCGAGGTGGCTCCTTTAAATAGCCAGGGCTCCCGCCCACCCCCACCCCTCCCCCAATCATGTGGAGGGGGCAGGCTGTCTGTCGCCAGCAATAGCATCAGATGCCTGTGTGCAGGCGCTGGCACCATTTTTAAATGGCAGCCAGCTCTGAAAGCACATTTAAATATTTAAAGAAGTAACCCCCCCAAAATTAAACAAATATACTTATGACGCCGCTTTCCCACCCACCCCCCCCCCCCCATAACAGTTACAGTAACTATTTGCCCTTCCCCCCAAAACACTTACCTTTGACACCTGACCTCCCCCCACAAACTGCACAAAGTTTAAAGTTCAACCCTTCCCACCATCCCCCACACCCATTACATTTATTTGACTCCGTTCCCCCATCCTCCCGCACTGAAACTCTTACCTCCTTTCCGGCCCCAGTGTGGTGCCACATTTCCCCGGACGGGGATTTGAAGGCGCGGGAGTGCCGGCCACTGCGCCAAAGATTGCGGTGGGCCCTCAAGATCGCAGGTAACTCTATTTAAATGTATTTATTTCATTGATTTGAATATTTTAATTGATGTTCCATTGGCCAGCGGTGGGGTGGGTGCTGCCACAGAGCCTTGCTGCCGCCAGGAGTATCGGGCCGGGCCCTCCCGGCATCGAGGTCCGTGGCGGGCCTCATCCAGAGCCATCTTCAGGTTCCCCCCCCCACCCCACGTCAAGAAACCCGACGCCTGGGGAAGAACAAAATCCACAGTACAAAAATGCACATGCAGCATAAAAATATTTAAAAATAAAGATATTAAAAAGTAAAGATGGCAAGATAGCAGCCAAGCAATCCAGGCAAAGTTAAGGCTAAACTACAGCATTGAGTTAGTGTTTATAATGGAATATTAATGCCTAATGGAATATTAGTGTAATAATGGAACAGGGCAGTGCAGAGGTTATGATATGGTTTAAGTTCAAGTCCCACATAGCTAGTTGTGAAACTGAATTCAATAAATCTGTTAATTTGTAAGCTGGCTCCAGGAAAAATTACCTTAAAATTTGCCCAATTGTCATAAAAACCGAAAGGTTGACTCTAGTCCCACAACTTGTGGCTGACTTTTAATGGGTTCTGAAGCCACTACAAAACAGTATAGTATCATAAAATATCGGAGACACCTATCAGCAATGATAAAGGCAATACCAGCTCAGTCGACCTTGTAAAGTACTCCTCACTAACATTTGGGGACTGGTGCTCAATTGGGAGAACTGTCCCACAAACAGGCACCTGCCTGGCATATTTGATCTCACAATCATATCTATCAGCCAACATTCATCACTACCACAGGTTTGTTATAACCCAGTGGCAGAATTGCCCCCTAGAGGTAGGGGCATAGTGGTATACCGTGAGGTGGGAATGGCTGTGGGAGTCAACACTGACTCTGAACCCAATGAAGTCTCAAAACTCAGGGTCAAACAGGGCCAAGGAAACCTCCTGATTACCAGCTATAGTTTTCTCTACTCATCAATGATGATTCAGTACTCTATCATGTTGGACATCATCTGGAGAAAACACTAAGGGAAGGTAGGGCACAAAATATACTCTGGGTAGGGAACTTGAATGTTCACCACCAAGAATAGCTTGTGAGCACCATAACATGCCACCACTGAATATGCTGTCCTGAGGAACAAGTTGCAAACACTTGGCCTGCATCAGATGACAAGGAAAACAGTCATAAGGGAATAATTCACTGGACCTTGTCTTCACCAAACTACTTCTCACAGACACATCGGCCCATGAAAGGATTGATGGAGTGACAATGTGTACTCACTGTGATGACAAAGTCTGTATTCTCAGTTAGATCACTATTCATCTTGCAGTATGGCAGTAAAAACTGGAACTGTGATAAAATCAAAATCAGATTTAGCAACCCAAAACTGGGCATCCATGAACTGGTGTCAATTAACAGAAGCAGAATTGCATATGATGGTGACCCAGTATATCTGCAGCAGTCAGTATGCCAAGCGCCGAGCGAGGTGCGATACACCGGCCTCACCAAGGGTACGTTTTGGCCCATGCATCTGGACCATGTAAAGGCAAAATTATATATTTTTTAATCTCTGGGTCTCCCTGCCTTGTTGAAGGGCTAATTGGAGCAGTGGCAAGGCCATGGGATGTATCTGACACCCCATGGTCGGAATTTTACATTGGGCGGGAGGCCCCACCCACCGGCTGAAAAGTTGGGGCGAGCTCGCCTCCGCTGGGCCTGGGGTGCCACGCTGGGATTTTCATTCCTGGCCCTTAATTGGCCTTGGGCAGGACTTCCACCTCCTTGAGTCAGGAAGTCCCACCTAATGGAGCTACAGGCCAATCAGAGGGCTGGCAGCTCTTAGTCCCAGCAGCGCCACCTGGAACGGTGGCCACTGCTGGGACTACACCCATCCATTGCAAGTAAGGTAAAGAATGACTCAGAACGAAAGTAAGTTTTTTGGGCCTTGCTGGGGCGATCAGCTGAGCCCTGGTGAGCCAAGCGGCGTCGGTTGGCAGGGCAGATTGTTGTGTGATGGGGGCAGTTAGGGATATGGGGGCAGCCATCTGTGCGGCACGGGGTGTCCGATCAGGACAGCCCTCCCCCAGCCCACAAGAAGGCCGCCAGCTTTTACCTGTCGGGGTTCTTGGGGTATTTGCTGTCTACCCGCTGAGGGTAAAATACCCGCGATAGCAGCAGGAGGCCCTTAAATGGCAGTTAATTGGCCACTTAAGGGGCTTGATTGTCCTGGGACAGGCAGGTAGTTTCTAGCCGCCCCTGCTCTGCATAAAATTGCAGCGGGGGAGGGAGGGGGTTGGGAACGACCCCCGCCTCCCACTCAATGATACGACCACACCCTCCCCACCACCAATCTGCTTGTTGTGGGGGGGCCATAAAATTCCGGCCCATACCTCTGAAAAATTTCTGTTTTAAACTGGGAATCATTCTTGTGGCCCTCCATAGAATCAGAGAGTTATACAGCACAGAAACAGGCCCTTCAGCCCTTCATGTCCTTGCCGGCCATCAAGCACCTTACTATTCCAATCCCATTTTCCAGCACTTCACCCCGAGCCTTGTATGCTATGGCGTTTCAAGTGCTCATCTCAATACTTCTTCAATGTTGTGAGGGTTCCTGCCTCTACCACCCCTTCAGGCAGTGTGTTCCAGATTCCAAACACCCTCTGGGTGAAAAGAAAATTCCTCAAATCCCCTCCAAATCTCCTGCCCCTTACCTTAAATCTATGCCCCCTGGTTATTGACACCTCTGCTAAGGGAAAAAGTTTCTTCCTATCTACGCAATCTATGCCCCTCATAATTTTGTATATCTCAATCAGCTGCCCCCTCCGCCTTCTCTGCTCTAAGGAAAACAACCCTAGTGCAATCACATCCTTCCTATAGTGTGGTAACCAGAACTGTACACAGTACTCCAGCTGTGGCCTAACTAGTGTTTTATACAGCTCCATCATAACCTCCCTGCTCTTATATTCTATGCCTCAGCTAATAAAAGCAAGTATCCCAAATGCCTTCCTAATGACCTTATCTACCTGTGCTGATGCCTTCAGTGATCTATGGACAATTACACCAAGATCCCTCTGACTCTCTGTACTTCCTCGGGTCCTACCATCCATTATATATTCCCATGCCATGTTAGTCCTCCAAAAATGCATCACCTCACACTTCTCAGGATTAAATTCCATTTGCCACTGCTCCACGCTTTTACCAGCCCATCTACATCATCCTGTAATCTAAGGCTTTCCTCTTCACTATTTACGACACCACCAATTTTCATGTCATCTGCGAACTTACTGATCATACCTTCTAATTTCACATCTAAATCATTAATGTACACTACAAATAGCGAGGGTCCCAGCACAGATCCCTGTGGTACACCACTAGTCACAGGCTTTCACTTGCAAAAACAACTCTCGACCATCACCCTCTGCCACCTGCCACTAAGCCAATTTTGGATCCAATTTGCCAAATTGCCCTGGGTCTCATGGGCTCATACCTTTTTGACCAATCTCCCATGCGGGACTTATCAATAGCCTTACTGAAGTCCATGTAGACTACATCAACTGCTTTACCCTCATCTACACACTTAGTCACCGCCTCAAAAAATTAAATCATATTTGTTAAATATGATCTCCCCCTGTCAAAGCTTGATTAATCTCTGCCTCTCCAAGTGGAGATTAATCCTGTTGCTCAGAATTTTTTCCAATAGTTTCCCAACCACTGATATTAGACTCACTGGCCTGTAAGTACCTGGTTTATCCCTACTGCCCTTCTTGAATAATGGTACCACATTTGCTGTCCTCCAGTCCTCTGGCACCTCTCCTGTGACCAGAGAGGATTTGAAAATTTTTGTCAGAGCCCCTACAATCTCCTCTCTTGCCTCACATAGCAGCCTGGGATACATGTTGTCTGGGCCTGGGGATTTATCCACTTTTAAGCCCGCTAAAACCGCTACTAGCTCCTCCCTTTCAATGCTAATTTGTTCAAATATATTACAATCCCCCTCCCTGATTTCTACACCTACATCATCCTTCTCCATAGTGAACATAGATGAAAAGTAATCATTTAAAACCTCACCTATGTCCTCCGGCTCTACATACTGATTGCCACTTTGGTCCCTAATGGGCCCTACTCTTTCCCTAGTTATCCTCTTGCTCTTAACATATTTATAAAACGCCATGGGATTTTCCCTTATCTTGTCCGCCAGTGCTTTTTTATGCCCCCCCTTTGCTCTCCTAATTAGTTTTTTAAGTACCCCCCCCCCCCCCCCCCCCACACCTTCTATTCTCCTCTAGGGCCTCCACTGTTTTCAGCCCTCTGAATCTGCCATAAACCTCCTTTTTTTCCTTATCCAATCCTCTATATCCCTTGACATCCAGGGTCCCCCAGACTTGTTGGTCCAACCTTCACCTTTACGGGAACATGTTGGCCCTGAACTCTCACTATTTCCTTTTTGAATGACTCCCACTGGTCTGATGTACCCTTTCCTCCAAGTAGCTGCTCCCAGTCCACTTTGGCCAGATCTTGCTTTATCATATTGCAATCAACCTTCCCCCAATTCAGTACCTTTGTTTCCAGTCTATCTTTGTCCTTTTCTGTAACTACCTTAAATCTTACAGAGTTATGGTCCCGATCCCTGAAATGGTCCTCCACTGACACTTCTACCACTTGTCTGACTTCATTCCCTAAGATTAGATCCCGTACCACCCCTTCACTTGTAGGATTTTCTACGTGCTGGCTCAAAAAGCTTTCCTGGATGTACTTTAAGAAATCCACCCCCTTTAAGCCTTTTGCACTAAGACTATCCCAGTTAATATTGAGGAAGTTGAAATCCCCTACTATTATTACCCTATTATTTTTACACCTCTTGAGATTTGCCTACATATCTGCTCCTCTATCTCTACCTGACTGTTTGGAGGCCTGTAGTACACTCCCAGAAAAGTGATTGCCCCCTTTTTGTTTTTAAGTTCTACCCAAATGGCCTCATTTGAGGAACATTCTAAGATATCATCCCTCCTTACAGCAGTAATTGACTCCTTGATCAGTAGTGTAATGCCACCTCCTCTTTTACACCACCCCCTTTCACGTCTGAAGATTCTATACCCTGGAATATTGAGCTGCCAGTCCTGCCCTTCTCTCAACCATGTCTCTGTGATAGCAATAATATCATATTCCCATGTGTTAATCAATGCCCTCAATTCATCTGCCTTAGTAGTAAGACTCCTTTCATTAAAATAGATGCAATCCAGCCTTGCATTATTCGCTTGTGCCTTAACAGGTTTATATTTGCTCTGCCTTCCAGACTGACTTAGTTTCTCTTCTATATTTGGCTGTGCATCACCCCCCTACTGTACCTCCACTCTGTATCCCGTCCCCCTGCCAAATTAGTTTAAACCCCCCCCCCCCCACCTCAACAGCACTAGCAAACCTCCCAGCAAGGATGTTGGTCCCGTTCCGGTTCAGGTGCAACCCGTCTGATTTGTACAGGTCCCACCTTTGCCAGAAACAGACCCAGTGATCCAGGAAACTAAAGCCCTCCCTGTTGCACCATCTCTTCAGCCACGCATTCATCTGCTCTATCCTCCTATTCCTATTTTCACTAACAGGTGGCACCAGGAGTAATCCAGAGATTACAACCTTTGAGTTCCTGCTTTATAATCTGCTATCTAGCTCCCTAAATTCTTGTTGCAGGACCTCATCCCTCTTTCTACCTATGTCGTTGGTACCAATGTGTACCACGACCTCTGACTGTTGCCCCCTCTCCCCCACTTCAGAATGTCCTGCAGTCGCTCCATGACATCCTTGACCCTTGCACCAGGGAAGCAACATACCATCCTGGAGTCACATTTGTGGCCACAGAAACACCTATCTGTACCCCTTACGATAGAATCTCCTATCACTATAGCTCTCCCACTCTTTTTCATGCCCTCCTATGCAGCTGAGTCAGCTGTGGTGCCAACGACTTGGCTCTTGCTGCATTCCCCTGAGAAGCTATCTCCCCCCAACAGTATCCAAAGCAGAAAATCTGTTAGAGAGGGAGATGGACCCGGGGCACTCCTGCACTATCTGCCTAGTTCTTCTACTCTACCTGTGGTTACCCATTCCCTTTCTGCCTGAGCAGTCTTTACCTGCGGTGTGACCATCTCCCTGTACACGCTATCCACGATGATCTTAGCCTCGCAGGTGCTCCAGTGGCCCCAGCTGCTGCTCCAGATCCGAAACGTGGATTCGAGTAGCTGCAGCTGGAGACACTTCCTGCATACATGTTCGCCCTGGACACTGGAAGTGTTCCTGACTTCCCACATTGCACAGGAGGAGCAATCCACACTTCTGAGCTGCCCTGCCATGATTACCCTTAATTTACTCCCTTAAATTACTCAAAAATTTAGATTATTTACACTAGGGACCTTGATTCCCTAAAAAACACTACTTACCATATAAAAAACTATAGATCTTACCTTTCTCTTTACTTTAGTTCCTAACCCAGCTATTTACTGATACTCCCTAACAGCAGTTACTCACCAACTAATCACCTTGCAGCTTTCCTGTGATGTCACTGTTTTCTTTGTTTTCACTTTGCACCTGGACTCCTCTCCGCTGCTCTCCCGGAAGATAAGTGTTCTAGGCCACGATCCTCAGGCTGCGTTTATTAGCTCCCCGCTCCATGCTCTTCCCGCACGTCTGCTCCTCTCCTGGAAGGTTAGTGCTCTGACAAACATTTTCTGAAGCCTCAATATCACCCACTATGTGAGCAGACCAAAACTGAACACAGTATGCTCAAGATGGCCTAACCATGTTCTTGTACAAGACAAAATGGTAAGTTGTGATTTTTAATGAATAATCCATTGACTGCAGTTCAGTGCTCTACTTACTTTCACTATAGCTTTGCCGGATTCATCATGAACCTTTAGATTGTCATGATTATTGCAAATGGTCTGGACCCCAGAAGAGGTACCAATTAAAAAAATGATAGGGCATAGATAGACCCCTTTGTTAAGAAGCAAATTAGACAAGTGTCGGGGTGGTGGATGTCGCCTGGGCCACCCCCTGCCAAGATCATTTGCAAACAATTTCAAGATCATGGGGGGAGTTTTATGCTGTCTGCCATGGCGGATTTGGTTCTGTGCAGGATGATATAATTAGACGAGAGGTTTTTTTTGGATTCCTGACAGCAGGATGTTTTAGAGAAATTAAGTCGGCGGCGGGTTGGCAGGGTTCCGGGACTCCCTCAGCATGGTGGCAGATTGCATCTTTGCATTCATTTAAATAACATGAATACTCATTACCATACTCATAGTTACAATTTAGTCCTACCTGCCAGATTAAGTGAATGGTGAGCGATACTCCTGTGCCACCCAGTTCCTGAATGTTTCAACGTGGCGTGCAACAGTTTGTGCAGTTGAATCTCAGGTCCCTTTAACTCATCCACTAAACTAACAGCAGCATTGGAATGGATGTTTGCTTCCAGGCCAGCATTGCAATGGATGTTTGTCTCCACACCAGCATCAGGAACATAGGAGCAGGAGTAGGCCATTCAGCCCATCGAGCCTGCTCTGCTATTCAATACGATCATGGCTGATCATCCACTTCAATACCTTTTTCCCACACTATCCCCATATCCCTTCATACCATTGGTATTTAGAAAGCTGTCAATCACTGCTTTAAACATACTCAATGACTGAGCTTCCACAGCCCTCAGGGTAGAGAATTCCAAAGATTCACAACCCTCTGGGTGAAGAAATTTCTCATCATCTCGGTCATAAGTGGCTTCCCCTTTATTTTGAAATTCTGGAATCCCCAACCAGGGGAAAGATCTTACCTGCATCTACCCTGTCTATCTCTTTAAGTATTTTATAGGTTTCAATGAGATAACCTATCATTCTTTGAAACTCTAGAGAATACAGGCCCAGTTTCCCCAATCTCTCTCCATAGGACAGTCCCGCCATCCCGGGAACAAGCCTGGTGAACCTTCATTGCACTCCCTCTATGGCAATAATATACTTCCTAAGGTAAGGGGAACAAAGCTGCACACAGTACTCCAGGTGCAGTCTAACCATGGTTCTACACAATTGAAGCAAGACTTTGCTATTCCTGTGCTTAAATCCTCTTGCGATAAAAGGCTAACACACCATTAGTCTTCTAATTGCTTGCTGCATCTGCATGTTAGTGTTCAGTGACTTATTGACGAGGACACCCTTTGCACATCTACCCTTTATAATCTCTTACCATTTAAGAAATACTCTGCACATCTATTCCTCCTACCAAAGTGGATAACCTCACATTTTTCCACATTATATTCCATCTGCCATGTTCTAGCCCATTCACTTAGCCTGCCCTAATCCCCTTGAAACCGCTTTGCATCTTCCTCATAACACACATTCCCACCTAATTTTGTGTCATCCGCAAACTTGGAAATATTACATTTGGTCTCCACATCCAAATCATTGATATATATTGTGAACAGCTGGGTCCCAAGTATTGATCCATGTGGTACCCCACGAGTTACAGCTTACCAATGCAAGAATGACCCATTTATTCCTACTCTCTGTTTTCTGCCTGTTAATCAATCCTTAATCCATGCCAGTATATTACCTCCTATCCCATGTGTTTTAATTTTGCTAACCAACCTCCTGTGGGGGACTTTATCGAACGCCTTCTAAAAATCCAAGTATACCATATCCACTGACTCCTCTTTATCAATTCTGTTAGTAATATCCTCAAAAACTCCAACAGGTTCATCAAATATGATTTCCTTTTCATAAATCCATGTTGACTATGCCCAATCAGATAATTATTATCCAAGTGTCCATTTATCACATCCTTTGGAATAGATTCTAGCATTTTCCCTACTACTGATGTAAGGCTAACAGGCCTGTAGTTCCTTGTTTTCTCTCTCCCTCCCTTCTTAAATAGTGGGGTGACATTTGCTCCCTTCCAATCTGCAGGAACTGTTCCATTGGAATGAATGTGTGCCTCCAGGCTTGGCACCAGCAAGGGTGAATCATCTCAGGGGATGGCAGAGAAGGCATGGGTGGGAGCAACATGGAGGAGAGGATGGTAGTCGGGGAGGGAAGGATGGGGAAATTGTGTGCATGGAGGAGCAGGGGAGAGTAGTCGGCGAGGGTAGGGTGGGACTGATGGGGTGCATTGGAGGGTGGAGTGGAGGGTCCAGGTTGTTGAATGGTTGATGTTGATGGTGAAGATGCATTTTGTTGGCTGCGGGGGTGGTGGATGGATTAGTTCAGTACTATGTGAAGACATTTAGCAAGGGCCTAATGGGAGGGATGAGTGCTGACAACATTAGGGAGCTGTGGGGAAAATTGAAGGTACTGGCTAGCAGAGGGAATGGTCACAGTCAATGGTGGAAAATGGATTCTGTCGGGGGGAACGTCAAGACTAATGAGTGGGTATTCAATAGCTTCGTATGCAGGGGAATGGGACTCAGCAACAATGGTCAGTTTGCTGTGAGGATGTTCAAGGGTAAGAATCAGCATGTTGATAGTAATGGGAGTAGGAATGGTGGGGAAGGATGGCATGAATATATTGATGGTTACACTGTGCATGGTAATGGGGGGAGGCTAAATGGTAATGGAGGGAAGGTTAACTGTGACATTGGTCAAGGGTGATGGGTTCAAGCTGGAAGGTTACAGGAGGAGGTTGGAAGGTGGGGAGACTTGCCCTGAATTCCACACACACCATTTTCTCTAACGATAATGGAAACCACGTGGACACTCAAGGATTGCAAAGAGAGTGGGAGGAGGCAAACAACAGTGGGTGTGTCTTCTACCTGGCTGCAATTTGAAGTTCATTGCCTCAATGTTTCAGCTTGCTGTCAACAGAGGGTTGAATGGGTGTGCTCTGTTTATTTATTGTTCAGAAAAGCCACAGCGACATGGGTCTCATACATCCAATTTGTCTAGTACCATGGAAATAAAAACAAAGAGAGAGACTAAGTAGAGCTCTTTTCCCTCAACTCATGATGCCTGAGCGCCAGCAACAGGCAGAACAGGAAGGCGAGGATGCTCCAAATGATACATCCAGGAAAGACCTTATCGAAGACAAGCACTAGCACGTCATAACATCCTCAAGACAAGGACAAATTACCTCCAAAGTTCAGAGAGGCAATGCCAGAGATGCCTAAGGATGTAACGTGAAATGGTCACAGAAATTTGTAGGATCCTGCAGCATGAACTGTAGCTGCTTGGCTTCGGTGGGAATCCCATGCTAGTTGCTCACAAGGTGACTGCTGCACTCAATTGTTTCTCCAGCAGCTACTTCCAGGGATCCACAGGCAACTTCTGTGGCATCTCACAGTCTGCGACCCACAGGTGCATCAAAGAAGTGACCAATGCCCTTTCTCAACGTGCCAACAATTTCATCTACTTACCTGTAGACGAGGACAGCCAGGAAGCAAGGTCTGTGGCCTCTGACGCCATCACTGGGTTCCCTAGAGTGCAAGGGGTGATCAACTGTACTCATGTGGCCATTAGAACTCCCTGGGACCAGACTGCTGTCTTTATCAATTACAAAGGCTTCCACTCTTTAAACGTATAGCTGGCTTGCGACCACGAGAGAAGAATCATGCATGTTTGTGCACATTTCCCAGGGAGCTGCCATGACTCCTACATTTTGAGGCACTCCCAGCTGCCAGTGGTTTTCAAAGAACCAGCCTAAATGGACAGATGGATCCTGAGTGACAAGAGTTACCCACTTTGTACATGGTTGATGTCACCAGTACATCATCCCCAAAGTGCTACTGAACAGCAACACAATGTTGCTCATGCATCCACTGAAGCCATCATTGAACACATCATTGGCATGCTGAAAATACGATTCTGCTGCCTTAACCAGTCAGGAGGGACTCTTCAGTATGCGCCACAGAGGTGTCACAAATAATCGTTGTCTGTTGTGCCTTGCACAACCTTGTAATTAAATGCGGCAACATTCTGCAGGCGGAGGAACAGGAGGTACATCAGTCCTCCTCAGATGAGGATGACTATGAAGAGGGTGAGGAGGAGGACAACAATAATAACGATGCTGTCGTTGATATTAATGCCATGGAGAGCCATGCAAGAGACATCAGGGAGAACCTTATTTATGCATGTTTCAGCCAATAATAAGCCACATCTTCAAGGAACATTGAGAGGAGAAACGTAACAATTCCTCACAGAAGTTCCCTTTTGCATGAGGTCTTATTCATCTCTGCAATCTATTGCTGCACTTTCATGTGATTGGCGTTTGGAATCATCTATGGGCTATGATGAATGCGACTACACACCACTGCAAGCAGCATTTAGAAATGACCGTAGAAAACAAAAGTAAGGCATGACAGTATTGGAAAAAGTTATTTATCATCAATGGGAAAACAGCTATCATTGAAGAGTGAAGGCTCAAATTCCAATGAGATATGAACACTGGACATTTCCTGAGAAGCTTTGCAAACATCATTGTGCTGCTGCCATAGGCCTCCAAAAAACTTCTTTGTATCCAACTGTAACCAAGCAAAATATTATCAAGAGTGGATCAAATTTAGCATGAAATAAAAATGTATTGATAAATCTTTTCAATCGTCACAATTTGTACAACACTCCTGCCTCCTTCATGATTAAAACTCTTTCAATTTCCTTTTTCTCCCATTACGTCTTGGTGCGACCCCGACATTAGCAGCTGAGGTGTTCAGTGTGCTGCCCCGTTGCTGTGGATGACCATGGCAAGCGTCTTCTGGGGGAACGGGACCTTGATGGCTCCATCCTACTGGGGGTCTGCAGCAATGGTGCTTGAGTATCCCCCATGTGCTCACCTGCTGGAGGTAAGGGGGTCACTGTCAGGGGGGAGGACGAGACGCTGCTTACCCTGGCGGTGTCCTGAGAGGAAGACCCGGGGGCAGCTGGCACGTGCTCCTCCTCCATCTGTGTGTGCACAATGGCACCTGCCAGTCTTCCTGAGAGGAATGAGCACCTGGAGGGTGGTCCTGGTTTCTCGTCCCCCTCTTGCATAGACTCTGCTGCATGAAACCATTGGCAAAAACGGCAGAGTGCAGGTCAGATTGAACATGGCTCGAGTGCTCAACGAGACTCGCCACGGAGCTCACCAGACTCTCAGCTGAGGAAGCCATACGCTCAAATGCCTGGGTCATGGCAGACGTCATGGCTTGCATAGACTCCTCCATGGCACGCGCAAAGCCACGTATGACCTCAGGCATCTCCAACATATTTTCCATATGGTTTTGCTGCACATCCAGCAGACTTGTTGTAGCAACAAACAGAGGATCATCATGAGCATGGGGCTGAGCAGGGGCCTCGTACCCAGCAGTCATCTGATTATCAGGGGACCTGGCTGGCACATGCTCCCTCAGCTGCTGAATGTGTCTGTATCATGCACACCAGCTTGTGACCTAGATTCTAATCTTAAACCCCCCGCAGACCATGTGGATGTATCTGCGCTGACAGAGGTGGAAGAAGAGGCAGGTGACAGTGCACCCTCCGGGGCATTGGCTTCTTCTTCCTCCCAGAAGAGGATTCTTGGGCCACGCAGCATTCTGCTACTCGCGTGCGGGCACCTGCATTGGAGATACAAACAGAGGCAGTTGAAGCATGTGCTTCACATGAGTTCACACAATTTCCTTCAGTTTTTACATATGGCTGCAAGAGCAGAGATGACACTTCATCTTTACGCCTTGTGGCTCCTGCCTCACCATCTCCACGCGCCCTGCTTCCCTCCTCTCTCGCGATCTCAGACACCTTCTCCTCATCATTGGTCAGCAGCCTTATATCAGGGACCCCTCCTCCCATTCTAGCATGCTCACGTTGGTTGTGGCTTTGTTTATCCTGGAGCAGACAGTGCAGATTTATTGAACTGGAAAATGATGCATCACAACCATTGCATACATGCATCAACATCACTCATTCTGCATTGGGTTTGCATGACACATCCAATCACATAAACAATGCAAATCTTCATCTTGGCAAAACATCATTTAGTGAATGGCACCAAGGCTGATCATGCATTCCACACATTCCTTGTGTACCCTCTGTCTTAAAGACGTGGAGCCATGGAAGAAAACAATGGAGCAACTTCGCCAGGGCCATTTACCCTCGCTGATCTGAGCAAGTCATTGATGCGCTTGCAGCACTGCACCCATGTTCTACGAGTGACCCCACAGTTCAAGACCTCCAGGCCGACTTCGTGACTCCATCTGCAAGGAAGAGGACCTCCCGCCTTTCCCTCATGGCCTGGAGGAGCACCTGCAGGGAAGCATCACTGAACCGTGGGGTGGGACACTGCCTGATGGCTGCCATTTGATTCACCTTGGCTGTAGGGGAAATAAATAATATGAAGTTGGTGGTGACTTTCACAAAATAAGGGAGGCAAAAACCTTTTGATTTAAGTAAAAGCTTCAATATAAGTTAGTCGGAAGATACTTACAGGAAAGGAAGGCTGCTGATCCTTGAGGCTGCAAGCACAGAATGTTTTATACCTGTGGCGAGCATGGTGCTCAGGGCAGTGATGGCGGGTTCCACCAATGAAAAGCCAACCCCGCCGTATGATCCCACATGTCCCTGTGCCCATCGCTGCATGACTAATTTATATACAAAATCGTGTGGGGAACGGGATTTGCAGCGGGACTGGAATTTGTCAGGAACCAGCAGTAGAGGCCAAATGCAGAAACATTTGTTTTTGCAAGCTGTTGTAATCTGGAATGTGCTGCCTGAAAGTTTGGTGAAAGCAAATTCAATAATAACTTTCAAAAGGGAATTGGATAAATACTGGAAACAGAAAGAAATTGCTGGACTATGAGGAAAGAACAGGTAAGTGGGACGAATTGGATAACTCTTTCAAAGGCACAGGGACAATGGCCTCCTTCTATGATTCAAGCAGAATTTCATCACATTGGCACTTTAGTTGCTGCCTATGTAAAACCCATTTCAACCAAATACTTTTTTTATTCTCTCCTGAGATGTGGGTGTCGCTGGCAAGCCTATTAGTGTCTAATAAGTTCTCTTAATGGATGTTAAATACCTCGTAGTTGAAGGTAATAGGGTGAACAAGTGTTGGGTGTTAATTAGTTAATTGTACTCAGATGTATATATAAAGAAGAGCCAGCTAACAGTGGCTGGGTGTTGTTCGGAATGGGGAAGTAAGCTCTATAGCAAGTAATACACAGTTTCCATCAAAACAGCTTACTTAGTGTTTTCTTCACCAAACAGGCTTGGCAGTTTCTCTAACGAAGGCCAGCATTTGTTGCCTATCCCTAATTGCTCTTGACAACTTAGTGGCTTGCTGGGCCATTTCAGAAGGCAGTTATGAGTTAATCACATTGCTGTGGGTCTGGAGTCACATAGGCTAGACTAGGTAGGGATGGCAGACTTCCTTCTTTAAAGGACATTAGTGAACCATTTTCTCATTGTAAATTTTAAATTGTCATTTATTGAAACTAACTTTACAAATCATGATGCAATATTTTTTCTTATGATTAAGTTAAATAAGAAAGGGATTACCATAAGATCCAGCTGCTTTGGCCAAATCGTCACATGGGTTCTTATGATTTGTATTGCTCTGCCCAATTCACTGCACTTTTCAGAGATTAATGTTTGAGATTTTTTAAAAATGTGACAACTTGCTACTATTATGATACATTAATTGACACCCGCCTCCCAACTATAATTGTTCTTTGCTGATGTAACATGCTGCATGTGGTGATGATGATGGGAAACTTGCCACTAACTGGCATTTATTCTGAGTGCTGATAACGCAACAAAGACAGCTCCAGAGGATACAATCTGTAATGGCAGTTTAAACACCAATGGAAAAAAATACTGACTTTTCTCTACTGCTGCACCCTGTGAGGTGCCATTATCATTATCCTGTGATTAGCTGAAGCTGCCATAATAACTTTTAAAGTGACTTGACTGCTGCATTCAATGATGTTATAATGACTCCGTATACCCCTGAGTATTCTTTAAATTGCTAAAACTTTTATTAAATTTGAATTTTTGTAGTTAACATATTGAGTTGGAAGCCAATAGGCCAGGAATTATGAAAAATACCATCTTGTTAACCAGCTAAAATACTACACATGCAGTCCCACAGCTGTGTAAATGTGTAGCATATGATTTATGAGGTCATAATTATTCAACTCCATTGACTAAGATTATTTTCTGTTGCTCCTTTCCCTTAGGTTTAAGCAGTTATCTTTTACCTGAGCACTAAATACAACCTTTTTGTCGTTAAAAAGTTGCATGATTTATTACTACAGAAAATTAACTACAACATAGAATGCATCATTGATAGTTGCATGGGAACAAAAAATGCTGAAATTAAATAAGAAATTGATACCTTTGAAATAAACAAGTGGATAAAGCTTTTTCAAATAAACTTACAAATGCTTGCAAGATTTTGCATTTGTGCTGCATTCAGGTCACTTTGGATTAACCTATCCTTTAACAAAGGCACAACGTGGAGTGGCATAGTAACCTCTACATAGATCCCACTCTGGGATAGGGATTCCATGTTTATGATGGATATACAGGTGCACTATGATTAACATCAAGCCAACAAAGATAGTTACTAGCGCTTAATTCTTGAGGGCATATTGAAAAGGAATAAATGCGTGGCTCAAAGATTGGTGTGGGAGAAATGGGTTCTGATTCATGGGACACTGGCACCAGTACTGGGGAAAGAGAGAGCTGTTCTGTTGGGATGGGCTTCACTTGAACCATGCTGGGACCAGTGTCCTGGCGAATCATATAACTAGGGCTATAGATAAGGCTTTAAACTAAATAGTCGGGGGGGGGGGGTGGGAGTGGGGGTTCAATTAAAGGGAAGTTTAAAAAGTAACAAGAGAGCAGAGATGCAAGTGAAGGGGCACATATTAATCAGAGTGTGACAGGAAGGGACAGAGAATGCAAGCATAAGAGTACAACAGAAATTAGAACCAGAGTAGGTAAAAATGGTAAAAAGTCAAAGATTAAGGCTCTTTATCTGAATGCATGTAGCATTTGTAACAAGATAGATGAGCTGATGGCACAGATAGAAACAAATGAATACGATTTGATAACTATCACAGAGACGTGGTTGCAGGATGACCAGGACTGGAAACTCTATGTTCAAGGATATTCGTTGTTCTTGAAGAATAGGCAGAAAGGAAAAGGAGGTGGGGTAGCTTTGTTATTAAAGGAAGGGATCAGTGCAGTTGTGAGTAATGATATAGGTATAATAGATCGATGTAGAATCAGTTTGGGTGGAAATAAGGAATAGCAAGGGAAAGAAATCATGGGTGGGAGTCGTCTATAGGCCCCCGAGGAGTTGCCTCACTGTAGGACAAAGTATGAATCAGGAAATAATGGAGGTGTGTAAGAAGGGCACTACAATTATCATGGGTGATTTTAATCTGCATATAGACTGGACAAATCAAATTGGCAAAGTGCATCAGAGATTATTTCTTGGAATAATACATTGCAGAACCGACCCGGGAACAGGCTATTTTAGATTTGGTAAAGTTTAATGAGGTAGGATTAATAAGAGATCTCATAGTTAAGGATCCTCTAGGGGAAGCGATCATAACATGGTAGAATTTCAAATTCAGTTTGAGGGTGAGCAACTTGGGTCTCAAACCAGTGTCTTCAACTTAAACAAGGGCATTTACAGAGGTATGAAGAAAGAGTTGTCTAAAGCGGGCTGGGAAAATAGACTAAAGGGAAAGTCAGTAGATGAGCGGTGGCAGACTTTTAAGCAGATACTTCAAAACACTCAGCAAACATGAAGGAAGGACTCGATGAGAACAATGAACCACCCGTGGATAACAAAAGAAGTTAAGGAGAGTATCAAATCAAAAACAAAGGCGTACAAAGCGGTGAAAGCTAGTGGTAGGCCAGAGGGTTGGGAATTTTTTAGGAACCAGCAGTGGATGACTAAAAAACTAATAAAGAGGGAGAAAATTGGATTATGAGAGTAATTGGCAAGAAATATAAAAACAAACAGCAAGAGCTTCTACGGGTATATAAAAAGAAAGAGAGTAGCTAAAGTAAGTGTGGGACCCTTAAAGAATGAGATTGGGGAATTATTAACAGGGAACAGGAAAATGGCAGATAATTTAAACCAATATTTTGCATCGGTCTTCATGGTGGAGGACACTATAAACATCCCAACAATAATAGATGAGCAAGGTGTAAATGTGGGGGGAGGAAGTTGTAACAATTTCTATCATGAGGGAAAAGGTGCTGGACAAACTGATGGGACTAAAGTGGCTGCAGAGATAGTGAAGGCATTGATCGTAATATACCAAAACTCACTGGATTCTGGTCGGGTACCAGCAGATTAGAAAACCGTTAACGTGATGCCCCTATTCAAGAAAGGAGGGAGACAGAAAGCAGGAAACTATAGACCAGTTAGCTTAACATCTGTCATTGGGAAAATGCTAGAGTCCATTATTAAGGAAGAAATAGCAGGACATTTAGAAAAATATAATGCAATCAGACAGAATCAACATGGTTTTATGAAGGGGAAATCATGTTTGACAAATTTGTTAGAATTCTTTGAGGATATAACAAGCAGAGCGTATAAAGGGGAACCAGTAGATGTAGTGTAATTGGATTTTCAGAAGGCTTTCGGAAAGGTGCTACATAAAAGGTTATTGCACAAAATAGGAACTCAGGGTATTCGAGGTAATGTGTTGGCATGGATTGAGGATTGGCTAACACACAGAAGGCAGAAAGTCGGGATTAATGGGTCTTTTTCAGGTTGGAAAGCCGCAACTATTGGGGTGCCACAAGGATTGGTCCTAGGGCTTCAAATATTTACTATCTATATTAATGACTTGGAGGAAGGGACAGAATGTCGTGTATCCAAATTTGCTGATGATACAAAAATAGGTGGGAAGACATGTTGTGATGAGGCCACAAAGAATCTGTAAAGGGATATAGATAGGTTTCGTGAGTGGGCAAAAACTTGGCAGATGGTGTTCAAAGTGGGAAAATGTGAGGTCATCCACTTTGGTAGGAAGAATAAAAAGGCAGATTATTATTTAGATGGAGAAAGACTACAAAATACTGCAGTACTGAGGGATCTGGGTGTTCTTGTATATGAAATAGAAAAAGATAGCATGCAGGTGCACAAAGTAATTAGGAAGGCAAATGGAATTTTGGCTTTTATTGCTAGGGGGTTTGAGGTCAAAAATAAGGAAGTCTTGTTACAAATGTACAGCGTGTTGGTGAGGCCACATCTGGAGTACTGCGTACAGTTTTGGTCCCCGTATTTAAGGAAGGATATACTAGCATTGGAGGCAGTTCAGAAAAGGCTCACTAGGCTGATTCCTGGGATGAAGGGGCTGTCTTATCAAGAATGGCTGAACAGGTTAGGCCTTTATGCATTGGAGTTTAGAAGAATGAGAGGTGATCTTATTGAAACATATAAGATTCTAAGGGGGCTTGACAGGGTAGATGTTGAGAATATGTTTCCATAGTTAGAGAATAAGGGGTCACGCATTTAAAACTGAGATGCGAAGGAATTTCTTCTCTCAGAGGGTGGTGAATCTCTGGAATTCTCTACCTCAGAGAGTTGTGGAGGCTGGGTCACTAAATGTATTTAAGGAGGCGGTAGACAGATTTTTGAAATCTCAGGGAGTTGAGGGTTACACCGAGCAGGCTTGAAAGAGGAGTTGAGGCATGGGACAGATTAGCCAAGATCTTATTGAATGGGTGGCAGCCTTGAGGGGCTGAATGGCCTATTCCTGCTCCTGTTTCTTATGTTACAGGGTCCTGGGAGTGGATTTAACAAGGCAGCAGGAGATGGAACGTTGTGACAAAGGGCAGTGGGAGGGAAGCCCGACATCGTTGTCGCAACCAGATATTCAGTAGGGCGACCGGCATGGCGGGAAGACATTGTGCTGAAACGTGGTGAAATGGTAATTAAGCCAGTTTAACAGGCAATTAACTACAATTTTACAAGGATTTCAAATTTTACAAAGAGTGCAAGGGAACCATGGGGCTTCAGAGCCTCACCAGGTATAAGGAGGCGGTGGATTAACGGGAGGTCAGCGCTGGCCCCAGACGGTAGCCATTGTGAATGCTAGCATAACTTGGCAGGGAGGGTGGAACAGCGTGGGCATTGGCACTGGCAGCAGTAAGGAGCAGGGACAAATTTGCCTGCACAGCAGGGGCATACCTCTTGAGTGCATTCTCGAAAGTGACAGTAGTATGAATAGAGTTGGAGGCATGAGAGGCCCTGAGTGCAGCTATCTGCCATGGGCCTCATTCACTCAGGCTTCGAGACCTCGAGTGAAGAGGAGCATCAGAGATGGAGAGAGCTGCAGCCACAGGCAGCAGGGCAACAGCAACCTTAGGGCCACCAGGAGCTTCAGCCTCAGAGGAGGACACAGAGAAGCACGCAACCAGCCTATTGTGTGCCAAAGTGGTTACCCAACAGAGAGGCTCTACCATCAGAGGCTCAGCTACCTGCAAATTCTGGAGCTGCAGTGTCGCTGAAGACTGCGACTCTCCAGGGAGGCAGTCACTGAACTGTGTCCCATGATGGAGGACAAACTGAGCCTTATGGGAAGTGGTGGTACTGAAGGTTACTGTGACGCTGAATTTCTATGCCTCAGAATCATTCCAGGGATCCTCCAGAGATATGTATGGGATATCCCAGTCTGCAGCTCATCGTTGCATCAAGATGATCACCTATGCTATCTTCAAGAGGGCCAGATAATACATTCATTTTCACACTGATCCAGACCGTCAGGCTGAGAGGGCCATAGGGTTTGGGGATGTCACTGGATTCCCCCAGGTGCAAGGTGTCATTGACTGCACACATGCAGCAATCAAAGCTCCCATGGACTAGACAGCAGCCTTCATCAACAGAAAGGGCTTCCTCACTCAAGGTGCAACTGGTCTGCGACCACCACAAATGGTTCCTTCAGGCCTGTGCTAGGTTCCTAGGAAGCAGCCACAGTGCCTACATACTAAGGCAGTCCCAGGTGTCAGACCTTTTCAGATCTCTCACGTGCATTCAAGAATGGATACTGAGTGATAAGGGCTACCCACTGAAGACAAGGCTACTGACGCCTGTGAGGAACCCAAGCACTCATGCAGAGGAGAGATACAGCACCTTCCATGGTACAAACTCAAGTGACCATCGAGCAGGCAAAAGATTTCTGAAGATCGATCTGACAGAGCCCTTCAGTATGCCCTAGCAATGGTCTCGCATATCGTGGTGGCACACTGTGCTTTGCACAACCTGCTGCTAACAGCGGGGAGAGGCTCTGAAAAATGAGGATATTGTGCAGCATGATGTTTCCTCTGACAATGAGGACATGGAGGAAGATGCTGGCCAGGTGCTATGTGATGAAGAACCCCAGTGACCACAGTCAAGGCACGAAGAGATGTGTGCAAGGGAGGTTCGCTACGTACTAATACAGGAACGTTTCAGATGTTCTTTAATAACAGATCCATGCACTCCAAGAAAGCTACAACCTTCTGCAGTCCTGTCGCCATTTCCTTGATCACCCTTACCATTTACCTGGACCCATTAAGATATTAGCCTGATGCATGAGGAATGCATTGACCTTGCGCAATGTGGTCCTTCCCAACACATCCTTTTGCGGGTACCAAGGTACTACTGACAGTCCAGCACCTGGATGAAAGGAAAGGATTCTTCTTGCCTTGCAACATTACACATTTATGGGAGAACAAAAATATTGCAAGGCAACATGCATTAATAAAATTTAAACCCATGAACCCTGGGCGCAGCTCGATGCTCTTCTTAAATCCCTTAAGTGTGCTCCTGCATGATGCTGCATCTGACTGTCAGCTGAGGTGGAGGATAGCTGCTGATCAGGCTGCCCTGTGGCTTTTGATGTCCTTGGTGGCCATCCTCTGGCTATCTGAGTCCTGGAGGGCCCTGGCATATTGTGGGCCTCCTGCACAAGTGCTGTCATTGTGGCTACGTGAGTCACTGGTCTTATTGGCAGAAGGGCTGAGGAGCCACTACCCATGCCAAGAGCACTCTGAGAGAAGCCCCCAGATGCATCAGGCTGCCACTCCTCTACCCTTTCAGGGCACACTTGTCTCTCCTTGCTCACCTGAGGAGTCTGGGGACCTGGCAGTGACTCCACACACCTCAAACCCTCCACTCCACCACCCCACCCACCCATCCCCCAACCACCAGTCACCCAGCCATTGCTCCACAGAACTCATGGAGGTGGCGATGGCATGGAGGTTTGCGCACATCTCTGACACTCCATGAAGGTCACTAATCTCTCAAGGGAAGAAGCCAAGCATGCACAAACCAGAGGGCATGGTGACACTCATGGCCTGGATGGACTCCTCCATCATCCGTGCTATGGTATGCATAGCTTCTGGAAGTTCCCACCAGATGTTCCCACACCTCACACTGCAGCTCCAACATCAACTGCCTTGTTGACGACTCCAGAGGCATGTCATCAGCCTGAGGCTCAGCATAGCACTGGCCTCCCACAATCCTTCGAGTCTGAGTGGCCTCAGCTGTCATAACCTTCATCAGTGCCAGGTTGTGAACTCAAACCTATGTGCTATATTTGGCTGGTGGAGGGTGCAGGGGAATGATGTGACGGTGTACCCTCTGAGGGTCTATCCTCCTCCTCAGAGATGGATGGCTGTCCTCCCGATCACTGGAGCTACCTGTTCTTGTCATTGGCCTGTGTGAGGGTGAAGATTAATTAGAGAGTAATGTGCATTCCATCACATCCTTCACTTTGGAGTCCATGTGACCAGTGGTGGAGGTATGAGCACTATGCCTTGTGTTTGGCATTGGCTGTCTTGTGCCCATCCATTCGGTCACTCACTCTCTCAGGGCTCCACTCCTCTGTATCTGCTGTGAACCAGCCTGTATACTGGCCTCTGAGCTCCAGAGCGTCCTTCACCATTGATGTCAGGATGGCCAGGTAAGGGACACCACCGCCCCTCTTGGCCCTTTCTTTGGTTTTCTCCTGTAAGCACAAAAATGACCATCATTAGTCAGCCACCAAAGACACGCATAATACCTATGCTGGTGGCAACCACTTAGTAGCGGCAGTACAGGAGTCAACGCTGACTGAACGGGGCCCTTCACAGAGAGGCTGACATGCCTCTGACAAGTCATGCTGCTGCCTAGCTATTGCCATTGGCTGGGTGGGCATGCCCTTTCTCCCAATCTCACATTCATGCCTAGTCACTTGTAAGGCTGTAGGATAAGTGATGTGTGGTGCACTCAACTTGGCGGAATGCATGAGGTCATTTAACTCACTTGTGGCACTGCAGCTAGGTTTGAGGGATGACCCCACAGCTACTGACCCCCTCTGCGATCTCCATCCAGGCTTGCTTCATCTGGCAGACTGTTCTCCACCTCCCATCCCGGGATAAAATGACCTCCCTCCTTGCCCAAGCAGCCTGGAGGAGAACCTATAGGGAGGCATCACTGAACTGTGGGGTCATCCTGGATCTTCTTTCAGCCATCCCTTGTGTTGCCGCCTTCTTCAGGGCTTCACTTTGTTACCTTTGTGGGTGGATGGAATTGTCAGAGTGCTGGCAGCCTTTAAATATGGCGCCAGCACTTCCAGCGGCGTGATCTCACACCTCCCATGGTGCCTGAGTGGATGGCTCCTCTGCTGCCTGGAAGTTAATTGGCCGTCTGCCACTGAATTGCGTCCTCTAGTATGCCCCTGACAACCAAGTGACAGCATCTCCTGCTTCCGGTCCCAGCAGTGAGACCTCAAGCCTTTCCACAAAATTCAGCCCCTGTTTTCTGAATCCAGCCAATCGTGATTATGCATTATTTTTTCAAACATTTTGCGTGAATGGGCTAGTGTAACATCTGACTCCCCTGTCATGGCGTCAATTTCCCTCATAAAGATATCAGATTAATCAGTCTTGGGAACCAGTTTTAATCCCTCTAGGTACAGAGCTGAGGGTAGTGAAGCAGAGCTCTACCCTGTTGCGTATCACAAAATGTAGGGTTAATTTTACAAGTCCATGCTATCAGCAATGTTTTAACCCCATCTCTGATCTGCAATCCGTTTGAGCATAGCTTAAAGCTGGAAATTCACAATCACTGAATCCCCAGGCAAGTTCACAAAAAACACAATATTATCTGCAAAATAAAGTTCTGCATTTCTGAAGTTGACACTCTAGGGGTATTTTTAACTTAAGCCACATGCTGAGAAACTGACATGATCAGATCAGTCATCAGTTTTATATACTGCTCAATTTTACTTTCCAATGGAACATTATATTGGGTGTTGTGTAAAATAAGCGTCCAATCGGATCTTGTCAGTTTCCTGCCTAGTGTGTCAAGTTAAATATTTATGGATTAATTGAAGGTAATAATTTGTAGAGAATCTGGATATAGTAGGGATGACTAAAACATAACTAGATAGAGAACAGGATTAGCAACTAAATATTGCATTTAGGAAGGAAAGGGAAAGAAGGAGGGGAGGTAGAGTAGCTATACTAGATAAAGATAACAATGGCAATGAAAAAAAAAGATGTAACTAGCATTAAGATAATCTGGAATCCATATGGATTGAGGGAAAAGATAAGGGATCGATCACTCTCATAGTAAAAGGGAATTGGAGGAAGAAATACAGAAGCAAATCTTGGAGCTGAGTAGCAGGCATAGAATAATGATCATGGGAGATTTCAACTACCCACAAATAAACTGGCAAAAAGAAGCAGAGAAAGGCAAAAAAGGAATCAAGTTTTTAAAGTGTATGCAGTACTCCTTTCTCATTCAGTAATGCAAGAAGTTCAACAAGTAAAGAATCACTGCTGGCAGTTGCAATGGATAATGAACTGGAACAGTTCGGAGAAGTAAGAGTAGGAGAGAATCTTAGTAATAGTGATCACAACATAGTGAGGTTCAAGATTAGAATTGAGAATGACATAAATCGGATGAAGATTAAAGTTACAGATTAGAGAAGAACAAATTATGAAAATAATGAGTATGGAACTGAAGAAAATAAACTGGGAGAAAATCTTGAAAAACAAAGAAACAGAAAAACAATATAAGAAATATTTAGGTATTAAAGGAGAGGAGGACAAAAGGGCAATAGAAGAATTTAGGAGTTAATTTTTTTTTTAAAAAGCATCAGGATGGCAAAGATAAAATACGAAATCAAATTATCAAGTGTTACGACAGTGCTTTCATTTTTTGTTAAATTTTTTGAGGACCCATATTTAAATTGTGGAAATGCATTAATTTTTTTGGAGGTTGAACATTTCACAGTTACTGGACTCTTTTTTTTTAAGTTCACTGAGGGGACACTTGAGGTGTTGTTGAAAACAACCTTTTGTTGGAAATCATGTGATTTAAGATAAATAAGCAACAGAAACCTTGGACTAAGGAGAGATGTTTACAGAGAAGCAACAAGGCAAGATTTATGAGAGTCAGGGGACATTTGACCTGCTGGCTGGAGTATTTCATTGAGCGGGAAGCCCTGTCCACCGGTTGCAAAGTCGGGGGCGAGCCTACCTCCGCCATGCCTGGGGAGCCGGACCAGGAGTTTTCACTCCCCAGGCCTTTAATTGGTCTTGGGCGGGACTTCTACCTCCTTAAGGCAGGAAGTCCCGCCTAATGGAGCTGCCAGCCAATCAGCGGGCTGGCAGCTGAGTCCCAGCAGCACCACTGGGAGCGGTGGCCATTACTGGGACTACACCCAGCCATCGCAAGCAAAATGAAAGATGGCCTAGGAACTAAGCTGTTTTTAGGGCCTTGCTGGGGACAATTGGTCACTCTCCAGCGAGACAAGGGGTGTCAGATAGGGGGGCAGGGAGTGTTGTGCTTTGGGGGTTGTTGAGGCTTTGGGGGCAGCCCTCCGAGGGGCACAGGGTGTCTGATCAGTAGGGCCCCCCACCAGCCTGCAATAAGGTCACCTGGTTTCACTTGGTGGGGTTTTTGAAGCCAGAGCTGCCCACCAGCCAAGGGCAAAGTACCCGCCACGGCAGGCAGAGGCCCTTAAGTGCCAGTTAATTAGCCACTTAAGGGCCTTGTTTGGCCATGGCGGGCGGGCCGTTTCTTGCCACCACCCTGCATAAAATTGCAGCAGGGTGAGAGGGGGTTGGGAACTGCACCCCCCACTCAATTTTATGCCGCCCCCCCCTCTACCAGCCCACTCGTTTGGGGGCCTTAAAATTCCAGTGCTGTTTGGAGTTTTGCTTTTGGAGAGATTGTTTTTGCTTTCTCTTTGGACAGAGTTGGGCGTGTGGACAGTGTTTTAAAAAAAACAGTTGGAAAAAACTTGCCAAGGGAGCAAACCCCAACTCAGCTTGTTCTATCTCTTTGAAAAGTCTTCCAGCTTTTCAATCTCTTTAACAAGCTCTGAGAAGCAAGTGTAAAAAACAGACTGAAACTGTTGCCACATTTCTCCTGAAAGGCCTGCCAAACTGACCCTCAATGCCACCTGAATGGAACTGTTCTAGGAAGATTTCAATGACAGCTGTCTATTGGTAATTGGGACGCCAGACAAAAAAGGGACAACTGACATCTTTCCATATCGTATCTTTTTTTTAATTCAAGAATTAGCAAGTACTTGGCCAAAGTATTCATTTCCTTTTTGTAACAGAGCTCAAAAGAGAAAATCTCTTTATTTTTCGGTTAACCAGTGTGTGTGTGAGGGGCGAAGGTAAAAGGGAACTTTCATATTTCAATTTGTGTATTAATGCTTTGCTTCGTTACTGGTTATGTCTTGTTTTATTATAATTTGATAATTTTGTTGCTTATTAAAGAAACCTGGTTGATGTATTTTATTCTGGGATAAAAATAGAGTCTATGGTTGACTGTATTGGTAACTGGGTAAATATTTAAATATATGTTGTGACCTGTGGAAAAGTGGAACTAGAAAAAACTGTGCACTCCTCGCACCTCGGTTGTAACACAAGGAATACATAAAGTGTTCTATAGACACATAGCTAAAGTAAAGATAGGGCCACCAAAGAATCAGCAAAATAAATTCACTGGTAATGACAAAAAAAAAATGGCAGAAGTATTGAATAATGACCGCCTAAGTTTTTACTAAGGAAGATTAACAAAATAGATATTTCACTTGATAATCAGCTTAAAAAGAATATTAATATAGTTGGGACAGAAAGGAGAAAAATAATTGACAAATTAGCAAAACTAAAAGAAGACAAACTTCGGGTCCAGATACTATACAACCACGCATACTCAAGAACATCAGGGAGGAGATAGCACAGGCGCACTAGTTTATATATGTAAAAAATCCATAGAAGAGATGATGGTGCCAGAGGATTGGTGGATAGCTAAAGTTGTTGCTATATACAAAAAGGAAGGTATAAAAAAACCGAGGAACTAGAGAACAGTCAGATTAACATCAGTGATAGGAAAGAATCTATACCAAAAGAAATGATAGAAAAGAGAGAAAGCATAATAAACAAAAATGTCAGCATGGATTCCAAAAGGATAAGTCATGTTTAACCAAGCTGATAGAATTCTTTGAAGAGATAACGGAAAGAGTAGACAAGATTAATGCAATACATGTCAAATGCTTGGATTGTCAAAAAGCGTTCGATAAGGCACCACATGGTAGGCTCATAAGAAAGGTTAGGCATGTGGATCAGGGACAAATAGCTGAAAGAGTAGCAAATTAGCTAAAAATAAAATAGATTGTAAGGGTAAAGGATAGTTATTCAGATTGGAGGAAGGTAGAAAGTGGTGTTCCACAAGGATCAGTGCTGTAACCACTGCTATTCATAATTTACAGTAAAGATTTAGGGGGAGAAATTTGTTTGCATAGCGTCAGTGTGCAGTCTTGTATCAATTCCCCAGGGCAGACAGTGCCACGGACAGCTACCTGCACGACCCATGTGAGTTTCCCCATTGATATAATGGCAGCAACCCGCACGGGCCACATAGGTAGTGTTCTGTGGTACTGTCTGTCCCTGAGGAACCACTTGAAGCAATGCTACACGATCAAATTTCTCCCTTTTAGACTTAGGAACAAGTAACTCAACTTCAAAATTTACAGATGATACCAAACTAGACAGCATAACTAACACTGAGGAAGAATGCAACGTAATGCAAAAGACATTAGAAAACTTGCAGACTGCGTAGTTAAGTGGCAAATAAACTTTAACATAGATGTTATGAGAGTGTTTCTATATTTTGTGAAATATATCTTTAAGGACTATAGTTGAATTATGGACATTGATTCATCTGGAAGCTTGAAGATATGCTGAACTTTGTGGGGTTTTTTAAGGGAGGTCACCAGAAGGTTTTTGTAAACGAGATCTAAAACCAAAATCTCTTTTATTTTTTACGGTTAACTGATGTGTGTGTGTGTGTGTGTGTGTGTGTGTGTGTGTGTGTGTGTGTGTGTGTGTGTGTGTGTGTGTGTGTGTGTGTGTGTGTGTGTGTGTGTGTGTGTGTGTGTGTGCGCTAAGGTAAAAAGGGAACTCTTATACTTCAATCTGTGTGTTTATGCTTTGCTTCATTACTGGTTAAGAATTGTTTTATACTAAACTGATAATTTTGCTGTTTATTAAAGAAACCTGGTTAGTGTGCTTTATTCTGGGATAAAAATAGAGTATCTGATTGAGCGTATCGGTAAGTGGGAAAAAATTTAAAATATATGTTGTGACCCGTGGATAAGTGGAACTAGAATAAACAGTGCACTCCTCCCGCCTCGGTCGTAACAAGATAAATGTGGAGTGATGCACTTTAGTAGGAAAAATGGAACCATCAGCTTAGAAATTTTTTTTAAAAACTGAATGGAGTAGAAGAGCAAAGGGATCTAAGGAAACAGGTGAACAAATTATTAAATGCAGCATTGCAGGCCAGCAAAGCAATTAAATGTGCTACCAAACCATTGGGATTTATTTCTAGGGATATAGAATTCAAAAGAGTGAGGCTATGTCAAACTTGTATGGAACTCTAGTCAGGCCACACTGAGATTACAGGGCATAGTTCTGGTCTCCATGCTATAAAAAGGACATAAGAGCACTGGAGAAAGTATAAAAAAGATACACAAGCATGGTACCAGAACTGTTGGTTACAGCTATCAGGAAAAATTGAAGAGGTTGGGCTTTCTTCTGTAGAAAGGAGAAGACTTAGAGGTGACCCAATAGCGACATTTAAAATTATGAATGGATTGGGCAGGTTAGATGTGGAGAGACTGTTTCTGTTCCAGGAAGAATCTAAAACTAGGGACCATGAATACAAGATAATTATTAATAAATCTAATAGGGAAATAAGGGGAAATTTCTTTACTCAGAGAGGAGTGAGAGTATGGAAATCACCACCACAGAAAGTGCTGGGACAAATACATGGCTAAAAATATATAAAGAGGAGGTTTTAGAAAGGCTGGCTGTACTTGAATTTGATATGTCACCAGGGCCAGAGCAGATGCATCTGAGTATACTGAGGGAAGTAAGGGTGGAAATTGCAGAAGCACTAGTCATAATCTTCAAATTCTCCATAGATACAGGGGTTGTACCGGAGGACTAGAGAATTGCATATGCTGTAATCCTGTTCAAAAAAGGGTGTAAGGATAAACCCAGCAACTACAGACCAGTAATCTTAACCTCAGTGGTGGGAAAGCTTTTAGAAATGATAATCTGCATCAAAATTAATAAGTACTTGGGCAATTGTGGATTATTTAAGGAAAGGCAGCGCAGATTTTCTAAGGACTATTATGAATGCTGGGCTTTATACCATGATTATGTTTATAAAAACTAGTATTTTTTATGTGGTGCAAGAAGGATTCAGAGGAGACATGTGACCTCACATCAACTCTAACTAGAGACAAGACAGTAATCCTGGTTACCATGTGAACAAGGAATCCAGATCAATGACCCTTCTGAAAGCAGAATGCAGTGGGTTTCACTCTCCCAGACTCTCAGATCATAAACAGGAAGCAGAGGCTTTGAAGGTACAATCTTGAGTTGAAATTTTTAACACCTGGAAACAAAGGAAGGCCCGGGTGGTTCTGTTGTGGCCAGACTTGTGGACTCTGCATATTAGAAAAGACAAATGGCTATTGACTTTTGATTCTGGATAAATTCAACAGACTTTCAGAAGTCTGGAAGCTATAAAGAAGACCGGAAGACACAGAGACCAGCAGATGCAGCCTCAGAAGAGAGAGAGAGATCTGCTGTCAGCAGACTGATACAGCAAAAGCCTGCTAAGACTTGAACCGATTTCGAAGGCTAAGGTTTAAGGAGAGATAAAAAACAATGGGGGTCACCAGAAATCGCCTTATTAACAGAAGTCCAGGTCAAAAGTGTTCAGAAGAAGTGAGTGAAGAGGACATTGACTTTGAAAAGGACTGGGAGATCCAACCGATTGCAACTGGGAGGAGTTTGGGACTTATAACTGCAAAAATATCACTTCAATGAAGAGTGTATAACATATAAATGTGGTGCGAGGTTTTCAAGTGTTTAATAAGTTGAAGGGTAATTCCTTTCCCTATAATTTAATGTATTAAATAATAATTTTTAGTTTAGTTATAGTAAAAGTCTTAAAATGCGAAATTGTGTGTGCTTCTTTAAGTTGATCTGAGGAGTTCGTATCTCGTTTTAACATTAACAGTCTCACTAAGGTTGTAATAAGGGCAAATTGTGTTTAACTAATTTGAGTTTTTCAATGACGGAATGGAGAGGGTTGATGTGATGTACATGGACTTCCAAAAGGCGTTTCTTCAAGTGGCACATTACAGCCTTGTCAGCAAATTTGAAGCCCATGAAATAAAAGGGACAGTGGCAGTATGCATATAGACTGTAGTCCTACAACTCTGGACAGCCCGCTTCTACCTCCTTCCCAAAATCCATAAACAAGACTGTCCTGGCAGACCCATCGTTTCAGCTTGTTCCTGCCCCACTGAACTTATTTCTTCCGAGCTTGACACTATCTTTTCTCCCCTGGTCCAATCTCTTCCCACCTACATCTGTGACACTTCTGATGCCCTACATCGTTTTGCCAATTTCCAGTTTCTTGGCCCTAACCGCCTCTTCTTCACTATGGACGTCCAATCTCTCTACACCTCCATCCCCCACCAGGACGGCTTCTTCCTTAAACAGAAGCCCAACCAGTCCCCATCCACCACCACTCTCCTCCACCTGGCTGAACATTGAACAACTTCTCCTTCAACTCCACTCACTTCCTTCAAGTAAAAGGTGTTGCTATGGGTACACACCTGGGTCCTAGTTATGCCTGTCTTTTTGTGGGGTATGTTGAACATTTCTTGTTCCAGTCCTACTCAGGCCCCCTCCCCCAACTCTTTTTCTAGTACATTGATGACTGTTTCGGTGCGTTTCCTGCTCCCACCCCGAACTGGAAAACTTCATCAACCTTGCTTCCAATTTCCACCCTTCTCTCACCTTTACATGGTCCATCTCTGATATTTCCCTTCCCATCCTCGACTTCTCTGTCTCCATATCCATGTCCACTAATATTCATGACAAGCCCACCGACTCCCACAGCTACCTCGAATACACTTCCTCATACCCCAATTCCTGTAAGAACTCCAGTCCATTCTCCCAATTTCTCCGTCTCCGACACATGATGATGCAACCTTCCACAACAGTGCTTCTATATGTCTTCCTTTTTCCTCAACCGTGGATTCCCAACCACCCAACCCACCCACCCCACTGTGGTTGACAGGGCCCTCAATCAAGTCCGACCCATTTCCTGCACTTCTGCCCTCACCCGTTCCCCTCCCTCCCAGAACCATGACAGGGTACTCCTTGTCCTCACTTTCCACCCCACTGGCCTAAACATCCAAAGGATCATCCTCCACCATTTCTGCCACCTCCACTGTGATGCCACCAACAAATGCATCTTCCCCTCCCCTTTCCTGTCAGCATTCTGAAGGGATTGTTCCCTCTGCGACACCCTGGTCCACTCCTCCATTAACCCCAAACCTCGTCGTCTTCCCACAGCACCTTCCCATGAAATCGCAGGAGGTGTATTACCTGTCCTTTTACCTCCTCTCTCCTCACCATCCAAGGCCCCAAACACTCCTTTCACATGAAGCAGCAATTTAATTGTACTTCTTTCAATTTAGAATACTGTACTTGCTGCTCACAATGCAGTCTCCTCTATACTGGGGAGACCAAACGTAGGTTGGGTGACTGCTTTGCGGAACACCTCTGCTCAGTCCGTAAGCATGATCCTGAGCTTCCAGTTGCTCGGCATTTCAACACATCCCCCTGCTCTCATGACCACATTTCTGTCTTTGGCCTGCTGCAGTGTTCAATCAACTGCAAGCTCGAGGAACAGCACCTCACTTTCCGATTAGGCACTCTACAGCCTTCCGGACTGAACATTGAGTTCAATAATTTCAGAGCATGACTGGCCCTTTTTTATTATTATTTTATTTTGTTTAATCATTTTTTTTTACCATGTGCCTGCCTTAAACTGGGTTTTTCATGGTTTTGCTTTTGGCTAGGGCTGTTAATCTCTCTGACCCTCTGTCCTATAACATACCTCCCCGTTTTACTTGCTTAAGACCTATTACATTTCTAACCTTTGCCAGTTCTGATGAAAGGTCACAGATCTGAAATGTTAACTCTGTTTCTCTTCCAACAGATGCTGCCAGACCTGCTGAGTATTTCCAGAACTTGCTGTTTTTAAGTCAAGGAACGAAGCCCGGTACAAGGAGGAGTGTAGAAAAGCATGCCAGAAGTAGCACCAGGCATGCCTAAAAATGAGGTGTCATCCTATTAAAGCTACAATACAGGATTGCATGCATGCTAAACAGAGGAGGCAGCATGCTATAGACAAGGCTAAACTATCCCACAACCAATTAATCAAAATAAAGCTCTGCAGTCATGCCACATCCAGTCAAGAATGGCTGAGGACAATTAAACATAGTACGTTGGTTAGTATGTTGAGACAGTATGTTTGATAGAATTATTTGAATGTATGTTTCTGCAGATATATACCTCATCACAGGAAGTAATGTAATCTCACATGTTGCAGCTATATTGCCCAGTCATTAGCACATGTACGTTCCACAAATATCCCTATCCTCAATGATGGTGTAGCCCAGCAGGCAAGTGCAAAAGACAAAGCTGAAGCATTGCAAACATCTTCAGCCAGAGGTGCCGATAGATGATCCATCTTGGCCTCCTCCTGAGGTCCCCACCATCACAGAAACCAGTCCTCAGCCAATTTGATTCACTCAACATTATATCAAGAAACAGCTTAATTCACTGGATACAGCAAAGGCTATGGGCCCCAACAACATCCCAACTGTAGTGCTAAACACTTGTGTTCCAGAATTAGTTGTGCCTCTAGCCAGGTTGTTCCAGTACAGCCACAACACTGACATCTATCTGACAATGTGGAAACTTGCTCAGGGATGTCTGTGCACTAAAAGCAGGGCAAATCCACTGCAGCCAATTTCTGCCCTATCAGTCTACTCTCAATCATCAGCAAAGTGATGGAAGGTGTCATCAACAGTGCTATCAAGCAGGAGTTACTCAGCAATAACCTGCTTACTGATGCACAGTTTGGATTCTGCCAGGACCACTTGGCTCTAGACCTTATTACAGACTTGGTCCAAACAAGAACAAAAGAACAAAACTCCAGAGGTGGGGTGAGAGTGAGTTTCCTTGATATCATGGCATCATTTGACCGAGTGTGGCGTCAAGGAGCCCTCGCAAATTTGAAAACAATGGGAATCAATCATGAGGAAATCTCTAACCTGACTGAAGAAAACTCTAAAATGTTAAACTGAAAACTATAAACTGTCCAGAGTACAAAGCAAGATGGTTGTAGTTGTTAGAGGCCAATCATCTCAGCCCTAGGATATCGCTCAGGCAGTGTCTTAGGTCCAATCACCTTCAGCCGCTTCAGCAAAGACTTTCCCTCCATCATAAGGTCAGAAGCGGGGATGGTCACTGATCATTCAACAGTGTTAAGTTCCATTCACAACTCCTCAGATACTGAAGTAGTCCGTACCCATATGCAACAAGACCTGGACAACATTCAGGCTTGGGCTAATAAGTGGCAAGTGACATTCATGTCACACAAGGGCCAAGCTAAGACATCTACAACAAGAGAGAGTCTAACCACCTACTCTTGACATTCAATGGCATTACCATTGTCAAATCCCCCACCATCAAAATCCTGGAGGCTTACCATTGACCAGAAACTTGACTGGAGCAGGCACATAAATACTGTGGCTACAAGAGCAGGTCAGAGCCATGGTAATTTAGTTTAGTTTAGTTTAGAGATACAGCACTGACACAAGCCCTTCGGCCCACCGAGTCTGTGCCGACCATCAACCACCCATTTGATACTAATCCTACACTAATTCCATATTTCTACCACATCCCCACCTGTCCCTATATTTCCCTACCACCTACCTATACTAGGGGCAATTTCTAATGGCCAATTTGCCTATCAACCTGCAAGTCTTTGGCATGTGGGAAGAAACCGGAGCACCCGGAGGAAACCCACGCAGACACAGGGAGAACTTGCAAACTCCACACAGGCAGTACCCAGAATTGAACCCGGGTCGCTGGAACTGTGAGGCTGCGATGCTAACTACTGCGCCACTGTGTGTACTCTATGGTGAGTAACTCACCTCCTGAATCCGCAACGCCTGTCCACCATCTACAAGACACAAATCAGGAATGTGATAGAATACTGTCCACGAGCCTGGATGACTGCATCTCCAGCAACACTCAGGAAGTTCAACATCATCCAGGACAAGGCAGCTTGCTTGATTGGCAACCCATCCATCTTCATAAACATTCACTCCCTCCCCCAGCACATCATGGCAGCAGTGTGTACCAACTACAAGATGCACTGCAGCAACTCACCAAGGCTTCTTTGAGAGTACCTCAGAAACCTGCGACATCTGCCACCTAGAAGAACAAGGGCAGTAGGCACATGGGAACACAAGCACCTGCAAGTTCCCCTCCAAGTCATACACCATCCTGACTTGGAACTATATCACTGTTCCTTCATTAGCATTAAGTCAATATCCTGGAACTCCCTACCAAACAGCACTATGGGAGTACCTTCAACACATGGACTGCAGCAGTTCAAGAAGGGATCTCAACACCACCTGCTTATGGGCAATTAGGAATGGGCGATTAATGCTGGCCTTGCCTGCGACACCCACATCCCATGAATGATTAAGAGTAAAAGGCTAGTTGGGCCGAATGGCCTGTTTCTGTACTGTACATTCTATGTAATTCTATGTACTCCCTCTGAGTCTGTCCTTACGATGCTACATCCATCATCATTGAAGAAGATATTGAATAAAATAAGTCATAATGGGCTACCTGAACTCACCACTCTATCATAAGAAATAAGAGCAGGAGTAGGCTATTCAGCACCTCAAGCCTGCCCCACCATTCAATAAGATCATGGCTGATCTGTCCCAGGCCTCAACTCCTCTTTCAAGCCTGTTCCGCATAACCCTCGACCCCCTGAGATTTCAAAAATCTATCTACCTCCTCCTTCAATACATCTGGTGACCCAGCCTCCACAACTCACTGAGGTAGAGAATTCCAGAGATTCACCACCCGATGAGAGAAGAAATTCCTTCGCATCTCAATTTTAAATGTGTGACCCCTTATTCTGTAACCATGTCCCCTAGTTCGAGATTCCCCCACCAGTGGAAACATATTCTCAACATCTATCCTGTCAAGCCCCCTTAGAATCTTATATGTTTCAGTAAGATCACCTCTCATTTTTCTAAACTCTAATGAATAAAGCCTAATCTGTTTAGCCGTTCTTGATAAGACAACCCCTTCATCCCAGGCATCAGCCTAGTGAACCTTTTCTGAACTGCCTCCAATGCTAGTGTATCCTTCCTTAAATAAGTGTACCAAAACTGTATGCAGTACTCCAGGTGTAGCCTCACCAACACACTGTACAGTTGTAACAAGACTTCCCTATTTTTAAACTCTAACCCCCTAGCAATATAAGCCAAAATTCCATTTGCCTTCCAAACTACCTGCTGCAGCTGCATGCTAACTTTTTGTGTTTCATGCACAAGAACACCCAGATCCCTCTGTAATGCAGTATTTTGTAGTTTTTCTCCATCTAAATAATAATCTGCCTTTTTATTCTTCCTACCAAAGTGGATGACCTCACACTTTCCCACATTGAACACCATCTGCCAAGTTTTTGCCCACTCACAAAACCAATCTATATCCCTTTGCAGATTCTTTGTGTCCTCATCACAACATGCCTTCCCACCTATTTTTGTATCATCAGCAAATTTGGATACACTGCACTCTGTCCCTTCCTCCAAGTCATTAATATATAGAGTAAATATTTGAGGCCCTAGGACCCAACCTTGTGGCACCCCACTAGTTACCACCTACCAACCTGAAAAAGACCCATTGATCCCGACACTCTGCCTTCTGTGTGTTAGCCAATCCTCAATCCATACCAACACATTACCCCCAATAACCTGAGCTCCTGTTTTGTGAAATAACCTTTTATGAGCATCTTATCGAAAGCCTTCTGAAAATCCAAATACACTACATCTACCGGTTCCCCTTTATACAATCTGCTTGTTATATCCTCAAAGAATTCTAACAAATTTGTCAAACATGATTTCCCCTTCATAAAACCATGTTGGCTCTGTTTGATTGCATTATGTTTTTCTAAATGTCCTGCTATTTCTTCCTTAATAATGGACTCTAGCATTTCCCCAATGACAGATGTTAAGCTAACTGGTCTATAGTTTCCTGCTTTCTGTCTCCCTCCTTCCTTGAATAGGGGCATCACATTAGCAGTTTTCCAATCCGCTGGTACCCTACCGGAATCCAGTGAGTTTTGATATAATATGGGCAATGCCTCCACTATCTCTGCAGCCACTTCTTTTAAAACCCTTGGATGTAGGTCATCAGGTCCTGGCGACTTGTCTGCCTTTAGTCCCACCAGTTGGTCCAGCACCTTTTCCCTCGTGATAGAGATTGTTACAATTTTCTCCTTCCCATTTACACCTTGCTCATCTATTATGGTTGTGATGTTTATAGTGCCCTCCAACGTGAAAACCGATGCAAAATATTGGTTTAAATTATCTGCCATTTCCATATTCCCTATTATTAATTCCCCAGTCTCATTCTCTAAGAATCCCACACTGACTTTAGCTACTCTTCTCCTTTTTATATACCCATAGAAGCTCTTACTGTTTGTTTTTATATTTCTTGCCAATTTACTCTCATAATCCAATTTTCTCCCACTTTATTAGTTTTTTAGTCATCTGCTGCTAGTTCCTAAAAAATTCCCAATCCTCTGGCCTACAACTAGCTTTCGTCGCTTTGTACGCCTTTGTTTTTGATTTGATACTCTCCTTAACTTCCTTTGTTATCCACAGGTGGTTCATTGTTTTCTTCGAATCCTTCCTTCTTACTGGAATAAATGTTTGCTGAGTGTTTTGAAATATTTGCTTAAATATCTGCCGCTGCTCATCTACTAACTTCCCCTGTAGTCTATTTTCCCAGCCCGCTTTAGACAACTCTTTCTTCATACCTCTGCAATTGCCCTTGTTTAAATTGAAGACACTGGTTTGAGACCCGAGTTGCTCACCCTCAAACTGAATTTGAAATTCTACCATGTTATGATCGCTTCCCCCTAGAGGATCCTTAACTATGAGATCTCTTATTAATCCTGATCTATCAGGAGAGTTCGGATCAGTAAGTCTTTTATACAATAACTACATAATTTTTGTATCACTCTGCATGAGCAGGAAGAATTCTCAGGGATCTTTATATAGTCGTGAGTGCCAAACAGGAGTGGAAAAGGTTAAACAGAAAATGAAAATGGTTGGGGTGGCATGCCCAATGCATAGTCAAATATAAGGGTCTGTGGATGGGTTAAAATCCTCCGAGTTAGCTTATCAATTCCAGGCCATTGCATTTCTGCTCGTTACATCTTCTCTTCACTGATTTTCAAGTTGGTCAAGGATTCTATTGCAGGCAGGCAGGTGCCTTATGATTATCATGCAAATTTGGACCTTAACACCATTTTAACAAAGAAAAGGAAGTCCCATCCATTGACCAGCTTGTTGCCGGGATTGTCTGAAGAGTGTAGAGCCTGACGTTGATCCCTAAACCCACCTTGCTGCAGGAGATCAGTTACAATAACATACCACAGCAATGAGGAGCATCAAGCTCACCATCCAGTTCTTCAAGCAACGCCTCAGATGTCTTGACAGGTATAGGGCTTCTTGCAATATTTTCCAGGCAAGGCTCCCAAATAATAATAGGCTACTAAGTCCTACCCAACATAGCCATCCAGAAAGGATTAGAGCTTCAGGAGGCAGATGAGCACTGACTCATCCTCCAATGAGGTGGGGGAATGCAATGCAGAGGCAGAGGAAGAATAGCCAGTGTGAGATGCAAGTGAAGCTCTTATTGAACAATGGTTCCATTAAGCATCTCAGTACCCAGCCAGTAAAAAAGGAGGCCAATGGCCCTTACAGTAACAGTCCTGATCAACTCAATGACCACTCCATTACACGAAAAGTGTTCAGCCAACTTTCAAATCAAAGTCTTAATGAGAACACACACTCATAACATTCTCTACAAACACTCTGCAGACTAAATGGAAGAAGATTTGAATGAGTGCCCAGACACAATCATTTGCATCAAATAATCCAAGTGTCAACCAAAGCTTCTGTTTAACAGAAGCTTTACTCACTTTGCTACTTCTATGAGGAGCTCCCCGAGTGGCTTCAGCAGAGCTGATGGTACACTGTTGTAGATCATGTTGGGGCACCTGATGGTCTCATGAGTGGTGACCTCTGGGTGCTCGAGCCCATGAGGGCACAAATGCTGACTGCAGCTCCTCAGTTGCTGCCAAGGCAATTTACCCAGCTGGCTTTCAGGCACCGTGGAAGGCATTGATTGAGGGGATGGTAAGGGAGTAAGCATTACTCTGTGCGTGACACCATCATTACTCCAAATGGCTGCAGTTCATCACTCCTACTGATCTGAGGGAGAACAGACTGCGGTAGATGAGTAACACCTTGAAAATCCCCATTGACATGGTCCACCAGTCAATCATTCAGGTGCACCAGTGTCTACCAGATGGTGCCCAAAGTCTGAGATTTCTTTCAAAGCTGAAAACATTTGTGACACAAACTCCTGCTGTGATGGCCTAGTTGCAGAATTTTTGGAGGTAGCCACACACTCCAGGGCAGATTGTGGAAATGCTATGCAAGAGAACTTCGCATAGAACTTAATAGAATTCTTTGAGGAAGTGACAAAGTTGATTGATGAGGGAAGGGCTGTAGATGTCATCTACATGGACTTCAGTAAGGCGTTTGATAAGGTTCCCCATGGTAGGCTGATGGAGAAAGTGAAGGCGCATGGGGTCCAAGGTGTACTAGCTAGATGGATAAAGAACTGGCTGGGCAACAGGAGACAGAGAGTAGCAGTGGAAGGGAGTTTCTCAAAATGGAGACGTGTGACCAGTGGTGTTCCACAGGGATCCGTGCTGGGACCACTGTTGTTTGTGATATACATAAATGATTTGGAGGAAAGTATAGGTGGTCTGATTAGCAAGTTTGCAGACGACACTAAGATTGGTGGAGTAGCAGATACTGAAGGGGACTGTCAGAGAATACAGCAGAATATAGATAGGTTGGAGAGTTGGGCAGAGAAATGGCAGATGGAGTTCAATCAGGGCAAATGCGAGGTGATGCATTTTGGAAGATCCAATTCAAGAGTGAACTATACAATAAATGGAAAAGTCCTGGGGAAAATTGATGTACAGAGAGATTTGGGTGTTCAGGTCCATTGTTCCTTGAAGGTGGCAACGCAGGTCAATAGAGTGGTCAAGAAGGCATACGGCATGCTTTCCTTCATCGGACGGGGTATTGAGTACAAGAGTTGGCAGGTCATGTTACAGTTGTATAGGACTTTGGTTTGGCCACATTTGGAATACTGCGTGCAGTTCTGGTCGCCACATTACCAAAAGGATGTGGATGCTTTGGAGAGGGTGCAGAGGAGGTTCACCAGGATGTTGCCTGGTATGGAGGGCACTAGCTATGAAGAGAGGTTGAGTAGATTAGGATTATTTTCATTAGAAAGACGGAGGTTGAGGGGGGACCTGATTGAGGTGCACAAAATCATGAGAGGTATAGACAGGCTGGATAGCAAGAAGCTTTTTCCCAGAGTGGGAGATTCAATTACTAGGGGTCACGAGTTCAAAGTGAAAGGGGAAAAGTTTAGGGGGGATATGCGTGGAAAGTTCTTTACGCAGAGGGTGGTGGAACGCGTTGCCAGTGGAGGTGGTAGACGCGGGCACGATAGCGTCTTTTAAGATGTATCTAGACAGATACATGAATGGGCAGGAAGTAAAGAGATACAGACCCTTAGAAAATAGGCGACATGTTTAGATAGAGGATCTGGATCGGCACAGGCTTGGAGGGCCGAAGGGCCTGTTCCTGTGCTGTAATTTTCTTTGTTCTTTGTTCTTATATGTTGGAAATTGAATCTTCTGTACTTTCAAAAGAAAGTAAAGGAAGAATTGGTACTCATGATCTCAAGCTATCCCAAAGTGATTCACAGCAAAATAAGTACTTTTGAAGTGTATTCATTGTTGTAATTTAGGAAACACGACAACCAGTTTGCATGCAGCAAGGTCCCACAAACAGCAATGAGATGATGACCAAATGATCTAGTTTTGTGATGTTAGTTGAGGGATGAATGCTATCCAGAACCCCAAGCAGAATCCCTTTCTCTTCTTCAAAAAGTGCCATGGGACCTTTTACGTCCACCTGAGAGGGGGCCTCAGTTTCATGTTCTCATTGGGAAGACAGTACCTCCAACAATGTCCTGCACATCCAGCAACACTCCTTCAGTACTGCACTGAAGCCTGGCTTATGTGCTTGAAACTTCAACTTCTGACACAGCATTGAGAGAGCTACTAGTGAACCAAGACTGATACTTTTCTTGCTATGGTGCTCAAAGTCTTTGGCAGGCTTTCCGATACCTCATATAATTGCTGCTGTGCCTCAAACACTTTTCATTTAATGGTCAGACCTCGAAGGTCTGCATCATTGTATTGTTCAGCAGAGACAGGACAGGACAGCACCTTCCAGTGAGTGATCACCTGGGTTGTCACTTGTTCACTTGGGGGATTTTTATTTTTCTAGATTTTTTTTCATGATTACTTGGGGGATTTTATTTTTCTGGAATTTTTTCATGATCTTTCCTAGGTTTAAGTTATAATTTTCCAAACTTTACTGTGGGGTTTGTTCAGTCAAGTTTGTTTTTTGTAAACTAATATTGACTGCTGCAAGAAATTATTTTGCAATAAAAAGCAAGAAGGGAGAATGCTGGAAACCTGGAAATAAAATATAAAATCAGGATGTTATGATGGAATCCCTTTCTCTGAGCTGAGCTCTGACAAATCTGCTGTATATTTTGAACACTTTTTCTTCTAATTTAAGAAATTATTCTTCAAGAGCTATAATTCATTACAGAGCATACAACGCTCTTTTGATGGCATATTGGGTAAGGGCCTCTCTTGGTGCAGTAGTAGATTATACAGACAAGAGGGCCAAAGTTCAATTTGTAGCTGGTCTCAGGTACAGTGACATTTTGGGTGTTACAAGTGATCTCTGTTAGAAGATAAATTAGCCTGTTGCTGCTGACTGCGATCCCATAACCTCTGCTGAAAAGTTTATTTTTGTGAATGTTGGATGGGGAGAGGAAAATGAAAATGAAAAAGACCAAAGAATATGTGGTGGTGTTCATCACAATCCTCTTTATATTAATGTCAGAATCAATCGTTAGCCATTCTAGATGTGCTATTAGCTTGCTATTATTCGGATCAATAACAGCAATATCAGTTATTCAAGTTGAAGAAAGATAAGTACTGCATCCTGTTGCAATAAAGTATTGTGTCCTGTTACAATATTAGCATTCTTGCTAATTTAACACTGAATGTTTAAAGTGGGCTGAATGTTAGATAGCATTCCTTTTTAATACATGCAGTTCCTACATTTTAGAATTAGAATTAGAACATTACAGCGCAGTACAGGCCCTTCGGCCCTTGATGTTGCGCCGACCTGGGAAACCATTTGACCTACACTATTCCATTTTCATCCATATGTCTATCCAATGACCACTGAAATGCCCTTAAAGTTGGCGAGTCTACTACTGTTGCAGGCAGGGCGTTCCACGCCCCTACTACTCTCTGAGTAAAGAAACTACCTCTAACATCTGTCCTATATCTATCACCCCTCAACTTAAAGCTAGGTCCCCTCGTGTTTGCCATCACCATCCGAGGAAAAAGACTCTCACTATCCACCCTATCTAACCCTCTGATTATCTTATATGTCTCTATTAAGTCACCTCTCCTCCTCCTTCTCTCCAACGAAAACAACCTCAAGTCCCTCAGCCTTTCCTCGTAAGACCTTCCCTCCATACCAGGCAACATCCCAGTAAATCTCCTCTGCACCCTTTCCATAGCTTCCACATCCTTCCTATCATGCGGTGACCAGAACTGCACGCAATACTCCAGGTGCGGTCTCACCAGAGTTTTGTACAGCTGCAGCTGTCGTGGCTCCGAAACTCGATCCCTCTAATAATAAAAGCTAACACACCATATGCCTTCTTAACAGCCCTATTAACCTGGGTAGCAACTTTCAGGGATTTATGTACCTGGACACCAAGATCTCTCTGCTCATCTACACTACCAAGAATCTTCCCATTAGCCCAGTACTCTGCATTCCTGTTACTCCTTCCAAAGTGAATCACCTCACACTTTTCCGCATTAAACTCCATTTGCCATCTCTCAGCCCAGCTCTGCAGCCTATCTATGTCCCTCTGTACCCCACAACATCCTTCGGCACTATCCACAACTCCACCGACCTTCGTGTCATCCGCAAATTTACTAACCCACCCTTCTACACCCTCTTCCAGGTCATTTATAAAAATGACAAACAGCAGTGGCCCCAAAACAGATCCTTGCGGTATACCACTAGTAACTAAACTCCAGGATGAACATTTGCCATCAACCACCACCCTCTGTCTTCTTTCAGCTAGCCAATTTCTGATCCAAAGCTCTAAATCACCTTCAACCCCATACTTCCGTATTTTCTGCAATAGCCTACCGAGAGGAAGCTTATCAAAAGCCGACTGAAATTCATATACACCACATCCACTGCTTTACCCTCATCCACCTGTTTGGTCACCTTCTCGAAAAACACAATAAGGTTTGTGAGGCACGACCTACCCTTCACAAAACCGTGCTGACTATCGCTAATGAATTTATTCTTTTCAAGTTGATTATAAATCCTATCTCTTATAACCTTTTCCAACATTTTACCCACAACCGAAGTAAGGCTCACAGGTCTATAATTACTAGGGCTGTCTCTACTCCCCTTCTTGAACAAGGGGACAACATTTGCTATCCTCCAGTCTTCCGGCTCTATTCCTGTCGACAATGACGACATAAAGATCAAGGACAAAGGCTCTGCAATCTCCTCCCTGGCTTCCCAGAGAATCCTAGGATAAATCCCATCTGGCCCAGGGGACTTATCTATTTTCACACTTTCCAAAATTGCTAACACCTCCTCCTTGTGAACCTCAATCCCATCTAGCCTAGTAGTCTGAATCTTAGTATTCTCCTCGACAACATTTTCTTTCTCTACTGTAAATACTGACGAAAAATATTCATTTAACGCTTCCCCTATCTCCTCTGATTCCACACACAACTTCCCACTACTATCCTTGATTGGCCCTAATCTAACTCTAGTCATTCTTTTATTCCTGATATACCTATAGAAAGCCTTAGGGTTTTCCTTGATCCTATCCGCCAATGACTTCTCGTGTCCTCTCCTTGCTCTTCTTAGCTCTCCCTTTAGATCCTTCCTGGCTAGCTTGTAACTCTCAAGCGCCCTAACTGAGCCTTCACGTCTCATCCTAACAAAAGCCTTCTTCTTCCTCTTGACAAGCGCTTCAACTTCTTTAGTAAACCACGGTTCCCTCGCTCGACAACTTCCTCCCTGCCTGACAGGTACATACTTATCAAGGACACGCAGTAGCTGCTCCTTGAATAAGCTCCACATTTCGATTGTGCCCACCCCCTGCAGTTTCCTTCCCCATCCTACGCATCCTAAATCTTGCCTAATCGCATCATAATTTCCTTTCCCCCAGCTATAATTCTTGCCCTGCGGTATATACCTGTCCCTGCCCATCGCTAAGGTAAACCTAACCGAATTGTGATCGCTATCACCAAAGTGCTCACCTACATCTAAATCTAACACCTGGCCGGGTTCATTACCCAGTACCAAATCCAATGTGGCATCGCCCCTGGTTGGCCTGTCTACATATTGTGTCAGAAAACCCTCCTGCACACACTGGACAAAAACTGACCCATCTAAAGTACTCGAACTATAGTATTTCCAGTCAATATTTGGAAAGTTAAAGTCCCCCATACCAACTACCCTGTTACTCTCGCTCCTGTCGAGAATCATCTTCGCTATCCTTTCCTCTACATCTCTGGAACTATTCGGAGGTCTATAGAAAACTCCCAACAGGGTGACCTCTCCTCTCCTGTTTCTAACCTCGGCCCATACTACCTCAGTAGACGAGTCCTCAAACGTCCTTTCTGCCGCTGTAATACTCTCCTTGATTAACAATGCCACACCCCCCCCTCTTTTACCATCTTCTCTGTTCTTACTGAAACATCTAAATCCCGGAACCTACAACATCCATTCCTGCCCCTGCTCTACCCATGTCTCCGAAATGGCCACAACATCGAGATCCCAGGTAGCAGCCCATGCTGCAAGCTCACCCACCTTATTCCGGATGCTCCTGGCGTTGAAGTAGACACACTTTAAACCAAGTTCTTGCTTGCCAGTGCCCTCTTGCGTCCTTGTAACCTTATCCCTGACCTCACTACTCTCAACATCCTGTACACTGGAACTACAATTTAGGTTCCCATTCCCCTGCTGAATTAGTTTAAACCCCCCCCCCCCCGAAGAGCACTAGCAAATCTCCCCCCAGGATATTGGTACCCCTCTGGTTCAGGTGAAGACCAGCCTGTTTGTAGAGGTCCCACCTACCCCAGAAAGAGCCCCAATTATCCAGGAAACCAAAACCTCCCTCCGACACCATCCCTGCAGCCACGTGTTCAACTCCTCTCTCTCCCTATTCCTCGCTTCGCTATCACGTGGCACGGGCAACAATCCAGAGATAACAACTCTGTTTGTTCTTGCTCTAAGCTTCCACCCTAGCTCCCTGAATTTCTGCCTTAAATCCCCATCTCTCTTCCTACCTATGTCGTTGGTGCCTATGTGGATCTCGACTTGGGGCTGCTCCCCCTCCCCCTTAAGGATCCCAAAAACACGATCCGAGACATCACGAACCCTGGCACCTGGGAGGCAATACACCAACCGTGAGTTTCTCTCGTTCCCACATCATCAATGATTTTCATCATCAAACTTTCAAAACAGATATGAGAAGCTTAAAGAAAGCTTGCATTGCAGATATCTAAACAGAGATCAATGAAACTAATGTTTCTTGTGAAATAGTGATAATTAAATTCCGGTCCCAAGAGTTCACACACAGCCTGTGAATGTTCTATTTCTCACTGTGCCATCTATTCTCAAGGATTGTTTTATTTTCAAAGGCTTGTTTTATTTTCTCTGAGTTCACTCTTCAGTGGATAAGAACTAAGTTAACATCTGAATACTAAACATGTGCATTTGGATTCCCCATGGAATTGCAGATATTGTGTACTAAGCTTCTTAGAATTCAAACTTAAAAATTAGCAAACAATCTGAAAAGTCACATCCATATTATTCTACTCACCTTCCTACAAGCAATAAAGTTATTCCAACAAATTCTGCATGTATTCTGGAGGTACCAGCATTAATATGGTCTTGATGAATCTTTGGTACATTATTTCTCTTTACAAAAATAAAAAGAATTATGTCAGCATAAGTAACATTAACAACAAAGTTATGGCAAAAAGTACTCTGTTTTGTAGAAAGTTTTCTAGGCAGCTTCTGCTGAGTTTCACACTGTTATATTGATGCACTCGGAGGCTAATTTTAACTCTCTTGTGAATTTCTGTACTCTTAGAAAATCTATCATGTTGTTCCTAACATCGTCACTCTGAACTTGTAGTTGCAGAATATCTAGCTGAAGTGTGTTAACTGACAGTTAGATATTGTGCCTTTGTATAAGGTATAATACAAGGAAATGTTAATAGGCCAGTTATTATACAGAGTTTACTTAAATGAAAAGTAGTTTCAGATTCACATGGATTCACAATACATTGTAATCACCTGAAAGGCACTCGCAGATGTGATTGCCCCTTGGAGAAAATATAACTAACTTAAGATGCCTGAGATCTTATGGAACTTAAGAGTTACTTTTTTCTGCTTGGATCAGAGTATAATGAATGCATGTTCTGTCAGATGTGCATGGAGTAGATCTCATGATATTTTGTGAGGTGTGATCAATTTCAAATATTCAGCATTCCAGTATGCACTACAGGCTGGGAGAAGAAATAACTGGTGCAGCAGTACATTTAAAACTGCAGTTGTGGCTTTGAGGGGCAGTGACAATTTCAGCAGTGCAAGGTAGCAGCAAGTATAATGAAAGATACAGTTGAGTATACTGCCAGAGCCTGAAGAAAAGTGAGAACTATTCTCGAGTGGTGATGCTGAGGGGCATGCAGCAAACAAGAGATGCCATCATTGGATCTAACAGGAACTCTCCTTAGAAGTCTGCTGCCTGGGCTACATAGAAAGAGAATGAAAGAGCAAGCAAATGTCATTTCACATGTGAGGAACATAGGTGAGAAAATAGTTTAACAGTTTGACTTAAGTTTGATAGAGTAATGCACACCCTGAAATTAGTTGCTTCAAGTTTAATTCTATGGAACAGATGTAACACATCATTTCACCTCATCCTGCTACATCCTAGCTTGTGATACATGAAGATCAAGGAACACAACATTTCTGGAGATGCTGGCACTGTCACAGTTAATGATCCATCATCAACTCACTTTTAAAATCAGTTAAATAAAAAAAAGAAACAACTTGCAATTATACAGCACCTTTCATGACCTCAGGACACTCCAAAGCACTTTACAGTCAATTAAGTACTCCTGAAATGTGGTCAGTGTTGTGGTGTCAAAAATAAAGTCACAGTTACTGTTATTATTATGCTTCTCTTATTGAATATTTTGGTTTAGTTATCAACAAAAATGATGACTGCAATGAGAAGCATTTTTTTATCCATTGCTGCCACCATGCAATGAGAAGCTTTTGTAATGTTGTCTGATGCAACATAAATGAGATGCGTGGAGTTCAGGTTGTTTGAAGATCTCAAACAGGTTTATTAAACAGCTAACAACTATATACAGTACAGAGCTAACTATTACAGGACTTGCAGCTTGGTGTTACAATAGCAGAGTGAGACTGGCAAGTAGTCACATGATTGCACCCTGATATTCAGCTCATTAGCATACCAAGATCTTAAAGGTACATTATTCTTAAAGGCAAACACATAACATCCCCTTCTTTCCATAGATAAGTCTTGTATGCTAACTGTAAAAACACATAACATTAAATAACATCAAAATTATTTACACAGGTATAAATGTTGAATTTTACCCTTGTCAGACGGGTAAAAAGTCGGTGGCGTTCCCACCACCGCCTAGCCTGGAGATCTAATCTGGATTTTACAGTCCTCAGGCCTTTAATAGATCTAAGGCAGGACTTCCACCTCATTCAGGCAGGAAGTCCCACCTAATGGACCTGCTGGCCAATCAGTGGCCTGGCAGCTCTTAGTCCCAGCAGTGCCACCAGGAGCAGTGGCCACTGCTGGGACTAAAGCACAGCTTCGTGACCAAAAGAATGGACGGCCCCAGGAAAAGGTAGGTTTTAGGGGCCTCACCGGGGATAATCGGTTGGGTGCCAGCAAGGCAAGGGTGGTCAATTGGGGTTGGGGGGGGGGGGTGGGGAGGGGTGTGCTGGACGTTGGGGGTGGTTGGGGCATCGGGGGTGGCCCTCCATCGGGCACAGGTTGCCTGACCAGGAGGGCCTCACCACCCCCCCAGGCCCTCAGAGAGCTGCCTGCTTTTGTCAGGCAGCTTATCTCAGGCCTGGGCTGCCTGACCAGCCAAAGGTAAAATCCCCATGGTGGCCAGTGAAAGCCCTTATGTGGCTGTCAATTGGGCACTTAGGGACCTTGATTGGCCTGAGGTAGGCTGGCCGTTTCTCGGTGCCGCCGCCCCACATAAAATGGCGGCGGAGGCAGGAGCGGGTCTGGAAGGGTGCCCCCACCCCCCACCATCCTGCTGTTTGGGGGGCGTAAAATTTCAGCCAAAGATTCATCTCGGTGGTTTGCAACCCTTGCTCGGGGACTTTATGTCTCATCTGTTGCTGTTCTTTCTGAAGTTTCTTCCTTTCTGCATTCAGTTTCTGTTGCTCCGCCTTCTCTGCCTTCAGCCGAACATGCTCTGTTACTTTTCTCAAGATGACCACCTTTGAGGCCTTGTCATTCTTGGAAAGTTCTAACACCATATCCCGAAGAGCCAATAGGCATTGCTTCAACTCATTTCTCCTCTGCCTCTTCAGGACATTGCGTGTCCTTCACCTCTCCTCATCCTCCATGTCTGAAGGCTTGGGGCTCAAGGTTGAGGACTTGTTGGGGAAAGAGTACTTGATCTCATGGAGATACCTGTTTATTTTGGCTCGGTGTGGTGCTGCGGTTATCTGGATAGCGGAAGTCCCGCGGCATAGTCATGCTGTTCCTGGGTTTTCAGACTGCACCACTTGATGCTGGTCGGAATCTGCGAGCGGGTTCCGGTTCATGGAGATTTCCCCTTGACAATGCACTTGTGAATAGTTATGATGTTGAGATACTTACACACTGGTAATTCTGCCACTGCTGGTCCACCTTTGTCTACTAGGTAGAATGTTTGTTGCTTCCATGCCAACTTGCTGTATCTGCATTGCATTGTTAATGTGCCACATTAAGGGATGGGTGACCCGTTATATGCAGATAACTTGGCAGTTGTCGTAACATCAATCTCCAATGACTCCGGTACATATCTTCGAGGATTCGGACTGGTAGGATATTTGCACTAGCACTGGTGCGAATCATTGCCTTGAATGTGTATTCGCCAGCTTTCTTTGGACACATGATGTTGATGGTGGTGAAATCTTCCAGTTGCTTGACTTCATCAACATGATTTGTCAGGTTCACAATGTGGAATGCTTGCTCGTCTTCTTACTGAGACTTACTTCTCACTGGGTCTTGTCTGAGGTCTGTTTTGCTGTGGACCTCATGTATTGGCTTGCATTTATACAGGTCTCTGGCACTTTCCTTGCTGCTGTTGCAGTGCTGCTGTGCCTATCTTCTGTTGGCTCGTGTCCTACGATGGCTTATGGCTGTGTCTTTGGAGCCAGAATTACTGCATAGGCAAGCCCAGTGTCTTTTTACACCGTACTCCTTGCATAGGTGTCAAAATGCACGGCAATTTCGCCGTGAGTGGGAACAACTACACTTACCACACAGCTTGCTTGCTCTTTTCGATCTGGTTATGATGCTGATACTGTTGCCAGTACCTAGTACTTGCAGGTGCTGTTGACCAGCTACAATGGCTTTGTATTTTCTGCCATCTTCCAGTAGTGCATCAATGCTGTGGCTTTCTTTTTCCCCTAACAGGTTTTTCTGAAATACTTCAATGGGTGTTGATACATACACCAACTCCATTAGTTGGTTTGACAGCTCAGCTTCTGAGAAGTCGCATTCATTACCCTTGCTGTAGCATCTGCTGACGAACTGGTCTATTGATTCCAGTGGCTATTGCCTGTAGGACATCAATTCCAGGCAGTGAAGTCGAAATTTCATTCTCAATCGGAGCTGATCTTCCAGAACTTTCCGTACTTTAGCAGGATCTTTCTCATCCTGTTCAGATAATCCAGAGGTATTGATTCTGTGCAATCCCTCAATTGCAATCACTATCATTATTTTTAGAGGTTGCTTCTCTGGTTCTACCATCACTTGGTCTGTGAAATGTTATGATCAGGTGAGAAAGAGGTCTAGGGGGTCCCTCTCAGCCTTCACCTGATCATATCATAACAGGGTTTAATTTTAAACACACCGTGTATGTAGCTCCCCCTTGGTGAATCCTTGTTCACCGCTTTCCAATTATAAGGCAAATAAACCAGCACAAACAGGCTTTCTTAGGTTTAAAGAAGAAAAGTTGAAATTGATTAAACTTAAACTTTAATTTGGTTAACGCCTACAGATACATGCCGTGCCCGATGCTAGCACGCATACGCAATACACACATGCAAATAGAGACAGAAAAGAGCAGAAGAAAAATAAAATCGAAAGGTTTGAGGCAATATCTGAAGAGTTTGTTGTTACGGTTCTTTGAGCTCACTGTAGAGTCCTTGATTATAGGTAAATCTTGCTTTTTATTGGGGCCCAGTATTCTTCTCAAACCTTGTTTGCTGTAGGAGACTTTTCTCTCTTGGGGTTCATGTGTCTTCAGTGGATTCAAAGGCTTATGAGAAAGAGATGGGAGCAGACAGGAGAGAGATTGTCTCAGTCCAGGAGCAAACAGCTTTCTGCTCAAACAGTTTGTACAAATTCAAAAAGCTCAGTTGCCCAGCAGGTTAGTCATGTGACTAGCTGGTTGAGCATGACCGTTTGTCTCTTCGGCCATCTTAGCAGTCAACCTGGAATGCAAGCTCCCCCACCTTCAATGTCTGGTAATCAAAAGTCCATTGTGGGTTGAATGTCAGGGAGTGGCTGCTTTGTCCTTCTAAACACTGTCTGTTAATATGCAAATGTCTTTTCCAGCCATGGCTGATCTGCTTAACAAGTCCTTTACAAGTACAGTGGTGCAGTGGTTAGCATCGCAGCCTCACAGCTCCAGCGACCTTGGTTCGATTCTGGGTACTGCCTGTGTGGAGTTTGCAAGTTCTCCCTGTGACCGTGTGGGTTTTCGCCGGGTGCTCCGGTTTCCTCCCACAGCCAAAGACTTGCAGGTGATAGGTAAATTGGCCATTGTAAATTGCCCCTAGTACAGGTAAGTGGTAGGGAATATGGGATTACTGTAGGGTTAGTATAAGTGGGTGGTTGTTGGTCGGTACAGACTCGGTGGGCCAAAGGGCCTGTTTCAGTGCTGTATCTCTAAATAAATAAAAATAAAATAATTTTTTTTTAACTCCAGTAACAGTTTAAAACCAATGTTCATGACAAAATTAATGTGCCTTGTTCTTGGCAGGTGGGAGCCTAGCATGACACCTCCACACCCAGCAGAATAAAATGCAATTTGAGAAAAGCGCATTTCATTAATAGGGTCAAGAGAAAAATGTAAGAGACAGAAAAAAACGTGCATTTCTCTCATTCATTCCCATTCATTCATAAATCCTAAAACTTATTACAGCCTGTCTTCTCTTGGTGCCAGTGCTGCAATAATTGCCCCCTTTTTTGCATCCCAATAAACATGTGGTTCTTTTTTTGGGGGAAGTTTCTCTTCCATTTGCCAATTTCCATGGCTGCCTAGAGTCTTTGTTCCTGCTAAGGTTTTTTTTTTAAAGAGTCAGCAGTGGGCAGGTCTATCCTGAACTCTCTTTCAGTGCTTCGCTGAGTCATGCAAAGGCTTTTGACTTCAGGGGATGAATGGTTCACTTTTTTTCTGACTGTGGGGTGGATTCTTTGCTAATCTCCGCTTTGTCCCAGAGAACACTCCGGCCTGCAGGTATTTGTGCAGTCTCTACTGCATAGAGTCATAGAGTCATAGTGTATTACAGCACAGAAACAGGCCCTTCGGCCCATCGTCTCTGTGCCAGCCATCAAGCACCTAACTATTCTAATCCCATTTTCCAGCACTTGGCCTATAGCCTTGTATGCTATGGTGTTTCAAGAGCTCATCTAAATACTTCTTAAATGTTGTGAGGGTTCCTGCCTCTACCACCCCTTCAGTCAGTGCGTTCCAGAGTGCAAACACTCTCTGGGTGAAATTTTTTTCCTCAAATCCCCTCGAAACCTCTTGTCCCTTACCTGAAATCTATGCCCCCTGGTTATTGACCCCTCCGCTACGGGAAAAAGTTTCTTCCTATCTAACCCATCAATGCCCCTCATAATTTTGTGCACCACAATCATTTCCCCCTCATCCTTCTCTGTTCTAAGGATAACATCCCAAGCCTTTTCAGTCTCTCTTCATAGCTGAAATGCTCCAGCCTAGGCAACATCCTGGTGAATCTCCTCTGCACCCTCTCCAGGGCAATCACATCTTTCCTATAATGTGGTGCCCTGAACTGTACACAGTACTCCAGCTGTGGCCTAACTAGCGTTTTATACAGCTCCATCATAACCTCCCTGCTCTTGTATTCTGTGCCTCAGCTAATAGAGGCAAGTATCCCATATGCCTTCTGAACCACCTTACCTACCTGTGCTGATGCCTTCAGTGATCGATGGACAAGTACACCAAGATCCCTCTGACCCTTTATACTTCCTAGGGTCCTACCATCCATTGTATATTCCCCTGCCTTGTTAGTCCTCCCAAAATGCATCATCTCACACTTCTCAGGATTAAATTCCATTTGCCACTGCTCTGCCCATCTTCCCAGCCCATCTATATCATCCTGTAATCTAAGGCTTTCCTCCTCACTATTTACAACACCACCAATTTTCGTGTCATCTGCGAACTTACTGATCAGACCTTCTATATTCACGCCGAAATCATTAATGTACACTACAAACAGCAAAGGTCCCAGCACCAATCCCTGTGGTGCACCACTGGTCACAGGCTTCCACTCGCAAGAACAACCTTCGACCATCACCCTCTGCCTTCTGCCACTACTTTCTGAACCAATCTCCCATGCAGGACCTTATCAAAAGCCTTACTGAGGTCCATGTAGACTATATCAACTGTTTTACCCTCATCTACACATCTAGTCACCGCCTCAAAAAATTCAATCAAGTTAGCCAGACACGATCTCCCCCTGACAAAGCCATGCTGACTATCCCTGATTAATCCCTGCCTCACCAAGTGGAGATTAATCCTGTCCCTCAGAGATTTTTCCAATAGTTTCTCTACCACTGATGTTAGACTCCCTGACCTGTAATTACCTGGTTTATCCCTGCTACTCTTCTTGAATAATGGTACCACATTCGCTGTCCTCCAATCCTCTGGTACCTCTCCTGTGGCCAGAGAGGATTTGAAAATTTGAGTAAGAGCTATCTCCTCCCTTGCCTCACATAACAGTCTGGGATACATATCATTTGGCACTTCAACTAGGTGAGGCATCACCCTCATGGTTTCTCTGCCCCTGGAGGACTTTATTTTTTCTCTGCAGGTTCCTGTAAATGCTGTTAGCAACTCTGGTGGGGTGCTTCTAGTGTCTGCATTTACCTAGGAGGAATCTTCAGGGTTGGCTGACAAGACAGTAGGGGTTTTCATCTGGGATTCCTCCTGGACTTCCTTTAATCTGCCCTCTTGGTCACTTTTTCCCTTTCCCTTTCTAAACTTTTGCCAGCCTTGTGCCTGCCTGTCCACTTTTGTTCTCGGCGGGGATCCCTTACAGTTCACCAGCCCTCTGTTGCAGGTACAGGACTTAGGGTTGCAGGTTTCACTGTACGTTCGGGTTTCCCCTCAACCTGGCACATGTGGCAACTCCTGCAGTACTCCACCACATCTTTGTGGAGTTCTGGCCAGTCTAACTGCTGTCTTATGCGGACTTTGGTCTTTCATATACCGGCATGTACAGCCACTGTAGTCTCGTGGGCCCTTCTTAATATTTCTCCCCCATACCTCTGCGGCACCACTAACTGGTGAACCACTGCCCACTCCTTGTTCTCAGGTCTATGAGGAGAACTCCATTTCCTCATCAGTACCTCATTCTTTAAATAGTAGTAATCAGGGACTCCCTCTGCTTCACTTTCTGACTGGCAGCCTCTGCTAATTCTTGCAATACTGGGTTGGCTCGCTGAGCCTCAGCTAGGAAAAATCCATTTAATTCATTCCTTGGGTCTCCAAATGTTCCAAAGAAAGCCTTGGACAGACAGACCTCATGATCCTCTGCCTGCCGTGCCAATGCAGTCTCCTCTGGGGGAGCTGGTTTGAGCATGGCCTGATTCACTACACATTCAGGGAAACTGCAGGGGTGCGTCTCCCGCCACTGCCCTGTCTCTCTGACCTCCTGCGGTCTTTCTTTCACTACCAGGGAGGGGCTACCACCTTCACCCCTGCCAGATCATTAATTAGGAGCAGGTCAACCCCGTCCACAGGCAAACTAGGGATAATCCCTACGGTCACCAGTCCCAAAACTAGGTCACACTCCAGGTGCACCCTGCGTATAGGTACAAGCATACACTGCCCTCCAATACCATTCACCATCATTTTGGTATTTACTGCACTCTCTGGGAGAAAGGTCAGTTCTTTTCCCAGTAAAAGGGATCTAGTGGCCCCTGTGTCCCTGAGAATCACTATGGGATTGCTTGTCCCACTCGAGGGGTGTGGGATTACTCGCCCTTCAGACACAATATCCTGATAACCCTCAGGAACTCTATTAAATGTTCATGCACCCTGATAACCTTCAGGAACCCTATTAAATTTTCCAGCACTTGCAGCGCTAGTCTTCCTGGGTCTCACTCTGACTGCAGTTAAAGCCACAGCTTGTTCTGCTGTGCTTTCCATCAAGTTCTCTTCATCACTGAGCGGGTGTGCCCTGATTACCCCTACAGGTTTTCCCTTTAGTTTCCAGCAGTCAGCTTTTAGATGACCTGCCTTATTACAATGGAAGCATACAGGTCTCTGGGTCTCACTCCTACTCACTGCACCTTCTTTTTTGGCTTATAAAGTAAAGCAAACTCATCGGCCAGAACAGCCGCTTACCGGGCTCTCCGAATCCGCTGCCCCTCGACATGTGTCTTTATGGAGTTTGGGACAGAGTTTTTAAATTTCTCGAACAGAACTCTTTCCCTGAGATTCTCATAGCTGAGCTGTACTTTAAGAGCCCTCAGCCACTGGTAAAAAACCAGCTGCTTACTTCTTTCAAACTTTGGATAAGTTTGATTAGCTTGCTTCTTGAGGGTTCTAAACTTTTGGCGATAGGCTTCAGGTACTAATTCATATGCCCCGAGGATAGCATTTTTGGTCAGTTCATAATTTGCTGAACTCTCATCTGGCAACAGGAAATAATCCTCATGGGCTTTTCCAACTAGCTTGCTTTGTAGTAAAAGAGGCCAGGTCTCAGCTGGCCATTTTAGCTGCCTCGCCTGTTTCTCAAAAGACCAAATAAATCTTCTACATCCTCCACTTTGAATCTTGGAATTAGTTGAGCTAGTTTGAACAATTCTGCACCCAGCCCTGAATTATGCTCCTCCATATTGGCCATGCTTTCACTGGGGTTACTCTGTCACTCCCTAGTTAACTCAAGCTGCTTCAGCTCTTTGTCTTCACATTCCTTCTGGAATATTCTTTCTATCTCTCTCTCCTCTCTCTCCTGTTTCTCTCTCCTCATGTTCCTTCTGGAAAGCTCTTTCTTTCTCCCTCTCCTGCCTCTCTCTCGCTCTCTCTTTCCCTTTCCTCAAATTCAAGTTTCCTCTGTTCCAATTGTATCTTTGCTAACAATGCCCTGTCATAATCTACTTCTAACCCTGTTTCTGCTTCTTCAGATTCAAGGGAAAAAAATGGTTGGCCACTAGCCTTAGAAGTTCAGACTTCGTCTCCTTGCCACGTACAGTGATCCCACACTACTCAGCCATTTTCCTCAACTCTTCCATAGACAGTGCTTTTAACTTATCCCAAATTACTTCACCACTGCCATCACCATCCCCGGGTATGTCTTGTCCCACCGGCAGGACAGACCCACCAGAGGTGGCGGGACAGTGGTATACAGTAGGGAGGGAGTTGTCCTGGGAGTCCTCAACATCGACTCCGGACCCCATGAAGTCTCATGGCATCAGGTGAAACATGGGCAAGGTAACCTCCTGCTGATTACCACCTACCGCCCTCCCTCAGCTGATGACTCAGTACTCCACCATGTTGAACACCACTTGGAGAAAGCACTGAGGGTGGCAAGGGCACAAAATGTGCTCTGGTTGGGGGACTTCAATGTCCATCACCAAGAGTGGCTCGGTAGCACCACTACTGACTGAGCTGGCCGAGTCCTAAAGGACATAGCTGCTAGACTGGGTCTGCGGCAGGTGGTGGGGGAACCAACACGAGGGAAAAACATACTTGACCTTGTCCTCACCAGTCTGCCTGCTGCAGATGCTTCTGTCCATGATTGTATTGGTAGAAGACCAACCCTGGTTCAATGAAGAGTGCAGGAGGGCATGCCAGGAGCAGTACCAGGCATGCCTCAAAATGAGGTGTCAACCTGGTGAAGCTACAACACAGGACTACTTGCATGCCAAACAGCTTAAGCAGCATGCGATAGACAGAGCTAAGCGATCCCATAACCAACGGATCAGATCGAAGCTCTGCAGTCCTGCCACATCCAGCCGTGAATGGTGGTGGACAATTAAACAACTAACTGGAGTAGGTGGCTCCACAAATATCCCCATCCTCAATGATGGGGGAGCCCCGCACATCAGTGCGAAAGATAAGGCTGAAGCATTTGCAACAATCTTCAGCCAGAAATGCCGAGTTGATGATCCATCTCGGCCTCCTCCTGAAGTCCCCAGCATCACAGATGCTAGACTTCAGCCAATTCGATTCACTCCACATGATATCAAGAAACGACTGAAGGCACTGGATACTGCAAAAGCTATGGGCCCTGACAATATTCCGGCAATAGTACTGAAGACCTGTGCTCCAGAACTTGCCGCGCCCCGAGCCAAGCTGTTCCAGTACAGCTACAACACTGGCATCTACCCTGCAATGTGGAAAATTGCCCAGGTATGTCCTGTACACAAAAAGCAGGACAAGTCCAACCCAGCCAATTACCGCCCCATCAGCCTACTCTCAATCATCAGTAAAGTGATGAAAGGTGTCATCAACAGTGCCATCAAGTGGCACTTGCTTAACAATAACCTGCTCAGTGACACTCAGTTTGGTTCTGCCAGGGCCACTCAGCTCCTGACCTCATTACAGCCTTGGTTCAAACATGGACAAAAGAGCTGAACTCAGGAGTGAGGTATGAGTGACTGCCCTTGACATCAAGGCAACATTTGACCGAGTATGGCATCAAGGAGTCCTCACGAAACTGAGGTCAATGGGAATCAGGGGGAAAACCCTCCACTGGCTGGAGTCATACCTCGCACAAAGGAAGATGGTTGTGGTTGTTGGAGGTCAATCATCTGAGCTCCAGGACATCACTTCAGGAGTTCCTCAGAGTAGTGTCCTGGGCCCAACCATCTTCAGCTGCTTCATCAATGACCTTCCTTCAATCATAAGGTCACAAGTGGGGATGTTCACTGATGATTGTACAATGTTCATCACCATTTGTGACTCCTCAGATACTGAAGCAGTCCGTGTAGAAATGCAGCAAAACCTGGACAATATCCAGGCTTGGGCTGATAAGTGGCAAGTAACATTCACGCCACACAAGTGCCAGGCAATGACCATCTCCAAAAAGAGAGGATCTAACCATCTCCCCTTGACATTCAACAGCATTACCATCGCTGAATCCCCCACTATCAACATCCTAGGGGCTACCATTGACCAGAAACTGAACTGGAGTAGCCATATAAATACCGTGGCTACAAGAGCAGGTCAGAGGCTAGGAATCCTGAGGCGAGTAACTCACCTCCTGACTCCCCAAAGCCTGTCCACCATATACAAGGCACAAGTCAGGACTGTGATGGAATACTCTCCACTTGCCTGGATGGGTACAGCTCCAACAACACTCAAGAAGCTCGACACCATCCAGGACAAAGCAGCCCACTTGATTGGCACCCCATCTACAAACATTCACTCCCTCCACCACTGACGCACAATGGCAGCAGTGTGTACCATCTACAAGATGCACTGCAGCAATGCACCAAGGCTCCTCAGACAGCACCTTCCAAACCTGCAACCTCTACCAACTAGAAGGACAAGGCAGCAAATACATGGGAACACCACCACCTGCAAGTTCCCCTCCAAGTCACACACCATCCTGACTTGGAACTATATTGCCGTCCCTTCACTGTTGCTGGGTCAAAATCCTGGAACTCCCTTCCTAACAGCACTGTGGGTATACCTACCCCAAATGGACTGCAGAGGTTCAAGAAGGCAGCTCACTACCACCTTCTCAAGGGCAATTTGGGATGGGCAATAAATGCTGGCCTGGCCCGCGTCGCCCACATCCCATGAATGAATTAAAAATAAAAACATGGCTTGAGGAGCTATGAGCTTCAGTTGCAGACATGTTAGAATTCAATCACACACAACCACAAGAAAACCTGTATTGAAATCTTGCTCGTTTTCCCTTGGGAACAATTTGGCTTCCCACTTCCAATTTCTCATTTGTCTGTGGCTTAATTCCAGATGCTAGCACCAAATTTCTGTTATAACCAGGTGAGAAAGGTGTCTCGGGCCCCTCTCAGCCTTCACCTGGTCTTACAGTAACAGAGTTTAATTTTAAACACACTGAGTTTTTAGCTCCCCCTTGGTGAAGCCATGTTTATTGCTTTTTAATTAACAGGCAAAGAAAGCAACACAAACAAGCTTTCTTAGGTTTAAAGAAGAATAGTTGAAATTTATTAAACTTAAACTGTAATTTGGTTAACGTCTATGAATGCATGCCGCGCCCCATGCTAACATGCATACACAATACACACATGCAAATAGAGACAGAAAAGAGCAGAAGAAAAATAAAGTTGAAAGGTTTGAGGCAATATCTGAAGAGTTTGTTGTTACAGCTCTTCGAGCTCACTGTAGAGTCCTTGATTGTGGGTAGATCTTACTTTTTGTTGGGGCCCAATATTCTTCGTAAACCTTGTTCGCTGTAGGAGACTTTTCTCTCTTGGGGTTCATGTGTCTTCAGTGGATTCAGAGGCTTGTGAGAAAGAGATGGGAGCAGACAGAAGAGATCTTCTCAGTCTAGGAGGAAACAGCTTTCTGCTCAAACAGTTTGTACAAATTCAAAAAACTCAGGTTGCCCAGCAGGTGGCTAGCCGGTCTTACAGTAACAGGGTTTAATTTTAAACACACTGAGTTTTTAGCTCCCCCTTGGTGAAGCCATGTTTATTGCTTTCCAATTAACAGGCAAAGAAAGCAACACAAACAAGCTTTCTTCGGTTTAAAGAAGAATAGTTGAAATTTATTAAACTTAAGCTGTAATTTGGTTAACGTCTATGAATGCATGCCGCGCCCCATGCTGACATGCATACACAATACACACATGTGACTAGCCGGTTTGAGCATGACCATTTATGTTTTTGGCCATCTTAGCAGTCAACCTGGAATATGAGCTCCCCCACCTTCAATATCTGGTAATCAAAAGTCCATTGTGGGTTCAATGTCAAGGAATGGCTGCTTTGTCCTTCTAAATGCTATCTGTTAATATGCAAATATATTTTCCAGCCACAGCTGATCTTTTTAACAAGTCCTTTCTTAACTCCAGTAACAGTTTAAAATCAATGTTCATGACAAAATTAATGTGCCTCGTTCTTGGCAGGATGGGGCCTAGCATGACAGAAGCATAACTGCTTTCTCTGTTTGAACATTTGGAACTCAGAATATCCAAGGCTTTCCAGTGATTGCTTGGAAAATTGGAACCCATCTTTCTGCTGTTCTTTTGCTTTAAAACTTGCTTTAGGAGCTGGTTCTGTAACTCTGTACTGCTTTCCCCTTTAAGAACCCCTCTTGGCTGATTTGATTGACAGCAGCAGCTTGTCTGTTTGTCTATTTTCCAGTACTAAGCCTGTTCTGTTTACACAGCTGTCGGATAGGTATTTCAAGTGCCTTTTTTGCTAGTTTGTTTATACAGCCATTCATTAGGCAATTCTTAACACTTGCATGGTTTTATGAGGTTTTTTTTAAACTCAGGTTGAGTGAACGAAAGCCCTTCATGCTTGAGTGACTTAAGGGGGTTTCTGTTTATAGCTCTAGCTGCGAGCTGCATGAATGGAGGATTCCTGTGCTTTTTGCTGCCAGGGACCTCCTATAATGGAGCCAACTACTGTTCAGCCTGGGAGGGGAGTCAGGTCTTCTCCATTTTTTTTTAGCAAAGGCTTTGAAACAGGTCAATTTTTAGACACTTCAGAGATTTTGGAAAAAAATTCTATTTGCTGAATGACTTCAAAGCTTTGTTTTAAAGTAGTAACACTTGCCCGTTAGCAGAATGACTCACTCAATTTCCTTGCAGCCTGTCATTCAGCTCTGTCTTCTGCAGCTTGAGGTAAGTGTTTTCTTCTTTCCTTGTTTGGGCCGGTATTTTTCTTTAACTTTCTCTCTTCCAGCTGTAGGGAGGTAGTTTTTAAAAGCTGTTTTCCTGTGGTCTTCAAACTTGGATTTTTTTTCTTCTCACCATATGCAATGAGAAGCTTTTTTTATGTTGTCTGAAGCATCATAAATGAGATGCGTGGAGTTCAGGTTGTTTGAAGATCTCAAATAGATTTATTAAACAGCTAACAACTATATACAGTACAGAGCTAACTATTACAGGATAATAAAAGCAGCCAAGCTTCCAACCTCATAGTCCCGCAACCCCAGACAGCCCGCTTCTATCTCCTTCCTAAAATCAACAAACAGGGCTGTCCTGGCAGACCCATCGTTTCAGCCTGTTCCTGCCCCACTGAACTTATTTCTTCCAATCTTGACTCTATCTTTTCTCCCCTGGTCCAGTCTCTTCCCAACTTCACCCGTGACTCTTCTGATGCCCTACGTCATTTTGACAATTTCCAGTTTCTTGGGCCTAACCGCCTCCTCTTCACTATGGACGTCCAACCTCTCTACACCTCCATCCCCGACCTAAACTATCTGAGGTCTTCTTCTTTGAACAGAGGCCCAACCAGTCCCTCTCCACCACGACCCTCCTCTGCCTGGCCGAACTTGTTCTCACATTTAACAACTTTTCCTTCAACTCCACGCACTTCCTTCAAGTAAAAGGTGTTGCTCTGGGTACTTGCATGGGTCCTAGTTATGACTGTCTTTTTGTGGGATATGTCGAACATGCCCTGTTCCAGTCCTACTCAGGCCCCAACCCTCAACTCTTTTCCCGGTACATTGATGACTGGATCAATGCTGTTTCCTGCTCCTGCCCCAAACTGGAAAAGTTCATCAACTTTGTTTCCAATTTCCACCTTCTCTCACCTTTACATGGTCCATCTCTGACACTTCCCTTCCCTTCCTCAACTTCTCTGCCTCCATCTCTGGGGATAGACTGTCCACTAATATTCATTATAAGCCCACCAACTCCCACAGCTACCTTGAATACAACTCTTCACACCTTGCCTCCTGCAAGGACTCCATTCCATTCTCCCAGTTTCTCCTCCATCTCTGTCATATCTGCTCTGATGATGCAACCTTCCACAAAAGCGCTTCTGATATGACTTCCTTTTACCTCAACCGAGGATTCCACCCCCCATACCCCGCCCACCGTGGTTCACAGGGCCATCAACCGTGTCCGGCCCATTTCCTGCACTTCACCCTCACCCCTTCCCTCCCCTCCCAGAACTGCGACAGGGTTCCCCTTGTCCTCACTTTCCACCCCACCAGCCTCCAGATCCAAAGGAGCATCCTCCACCATTTCTGCCACCTCCAGCGTGATGCCACCACCTTCTTCCCTTTGGTTCCATCTTCCCCTCCCCTCCCCTGTCAGCAATCTGAAGGGTTCATTCCCTCTGCGACACCTGGTCCACTCCTCCATTACCCCCGACAGCTCGTCCCCTTCTCACCGCACCTTCCCACACAATCGCAGGAGGTGTAATACTTGCCCTTATACCTCCTCTCTCCTCACTATACAAGGCCCAAGACACTCCTTTCAGGTGAAGCAGCGATTTACTTATATTTCTTTCAATTTAGTATACTGTATTCACCGCTCACAATGCGGTCTTCTCTACATTGGGGAGAACAAACGTAGACACGGTGAACACTTTGCAGAACACCTCCGCTCAGTCGGAAAACATGACCCCCTCCCCCACCCCGCAACCCCCCCCCCCCACCACCAACCAGCTCTCATGCCCATATCTCTGTCCTGGGTTTGCTGCAGTGTTCCAGTGAACATCATTGCAAACTCAAGTAACAGCACCTCATTTACCCATTGGGCACATTAGGCATACTACAGCCTATCGGACTGAACATTGAGTTCAATAATTTCAGAGCATGACTGGCCCTTTTTATTTTTACTTTTATTTTATTTCATCTTTTTTTTAACCATGTGCCTACCCACTGTTTTCTTCATGTTTGTGCTTTTGGCTGGGGCTGTTCATTATTCTATCATTTAACACCCTTTCCGCACTTATGCTATGTCTTTCACCACACCTTGAGCACACTCTCTTTGCCTTTGCCCTGTGACCTCCTGGTCAGTTAGTCTCTCCAACCCTCTGTCCTATCAATACTTCTCTTTTATTCTCTTTTCCCCAACCCCACTATATTTGCTTAAAACCTATTACATTTCTAACCTTTGCCAGTTCCGATGAAAGGTCACTGACCTAAAACATTAACTCTGATTCTCTCTCCACAGATGCTGCCAGACCTGCTGAGTATTTCCAACACTTTCTGTTCTTATTTACAGGACTTGCCTCTTGGTGTTACAGTAACAGAATGAAACTGGCATGACTGCATCCTGGTACTCAGCTCATTAGCATACTAAGATCTTAAAGGTACATTACTCTTAAAGGCAATCACACAGCAATGACTTAATCAGAGGAGTTTCAGAGACAGATGTTATGAGGAAGAAGAATTAACTTGCATAGTTGGAGCCAAAGCAACCCTAGTGAATGAATACATCTTTGCTAATGGTATTGAGTAGTTTATTTACCATAAACCACTTGACTGAATGCATATTTTGACTATTCTATATGTATGTTTATCTCCAAATTCAAGTGTAAAATGTGGTCATAGAGTCATAGAGTCATACAGCACAGAAACAGGCCCTTCAGCCCATTGTTTCTGTGCCAGCCATCAAGCACCTTACTATTCTAATCCCATTTTCCAGCACTTGGCCCATAGCCTTGTATGCTATGGCGTTTCAAGTGCTCATCTAAATACTTCTTAAATGTTGTGAGGGTTCCTGCCTCTACCGCCTCTTCAGGCAGTACGTTCCAGATTCCAACCACCCTCTGGGTGAAATTTTTTTTCCTCAAATCCCCTCTAAACCTCTTGTCCCTTACCTTAAATCTATGCCCCCTGGTTATTGACCCCTCCACTAAGGGAAAAAGTTTCTTCCTATCTAATCCATCAATGCCCCTCATAATTTTGTACACTTCAATCATATCCCCCCTCAGCCTTCTCTGCTCTAAGGAAAACAACCTTAGCCATTTCAGTCTCTCTTCATAGCTGAAATGTTCCAGCCCAGGCAACATCCTGGTGAATCTCCTCTGCACCCTCTCCAGTGCAATCACATCCTACCTACAGTGTGGTGCCCAGAACTGTACGCAGTACGCCAGCTGTGGCCTAACTAGCATTTTATACAGCTCCATCATAACCTCCTTGCTCTTATACTCTATGCCTCGGCTAATAAAGGCAAGTATCCCATTGGCTTCCAAACCGCTTTATCTACATGTGCTGATGCCTTCAGTGATCTGTGGACTAGTATACCAAGGTCCCTCTGACCCTCTGTACTTCCTAGGTCCTACCATTCATTGTATATTCCCTTGCCTTGTTAGTCCTCCCAAAATGCACCACCTCACACTTCTCAGGATTAAGTTTCATTTGCCACTGCTCTGCTCATCCTACCAGCCCATCTATATCATTCTGTGATCTAAGGCTTTCTCCTCACTATTTATGACACCACCAATTTTCGTGTCATCTGTGAACTTACTGATCATGCCTCCTATATTCACGTCTAAATCGTTAATGTACACTACAAACAGCAAGGGTCCCAGCACTGATCCCTGTGGTACACCACTGGTCACAGGCTTCCACTCGCAGAAACAACCCTCGACCATCACCCTCTGCCTCCTGCCACTAAGCCAATTTTGGATCCAATTTGCCAAATTGCCCTGGATCCCATGGGCTCTCACCTTCTTAACCAATCTCTCATGCAGGACCTTATCAAAAGCCTTACTGAAGTCCATGTAGACTACATCAACTGCTTTACCCTCATCGATACATCTAGTCACCGCCTCGAAGAATTCAATCAAGTTTGTTAGACACGATCTCCCCCTGACAAAGCCATGCTGACTAATCTCAATTAATCCCTGCCTCTCCAAGTGCAGATTAATCCTGTCCATCAGAATTTTTTCCAATAGTTTCCCAACCATTGATGCTCCTTTTTTTAACTTTAAGTAATGCTATTCCTTAGTGGGAGGATGACTTGCACTATGATACATTCATAATGCAATTTTCTTGATATCTGAGAAATATTAAACCCTCAGTTATTTGCTTGCAGCCTATTGTTAACATCAAGAAGTTTTACATAGCAGAGAGATTAGAAAACAGAAATAGATAAGGACAGGAAACAAATAAGGAGAACATGAGGGAAGAGAGAGAGGCTGGAAGATGGCTAGTGAGAAGACATGACAATGATACAATTTGAAGGAAGAATACAAAACAGAAAACAGATGGAAATTGGTGATAAGATGGGTTAGAATGGAAGACCCATAATATCAGACAGATTAAGAGAGAGCCAAAGAGGCATAGGGGAAAGCCAGTGAACAGAAGTATTAAGACAAAGACTCTTATAGCCATTATCAATGATGCTGATTATTGTGATGAGAAGCAGAAAGGAAGAGAATGCACATTCAAATATTCTAGAAGACATCTGACACTGGTGATTAGATTTGCCAAACCATTGAGTATGCTGCTTAGACCAGAAGGAAAAAAAACAGTTCTAAATATATTTAAATGATGAATTTCATAAAGGTTAAGAGGTATGTATAGACACAGGAGCCTATTCAGCACATCCACCTTATTTCTTCATAGAAATCTCCCAAATCCCTTTTTTATTCATTTGTGGAATGTGAGAATCACTGACAAGGCCAGCATTTCACATCACCCAATTGCTTTTTGGATGATACCAGAATTTTTGCACTCAATACATTATCCAGAAGACAATTCATGGTCTTAGTTATTCTCTACACAGGGAAGTGTCTCCATATGTCAGTTCTGATCTTATCTTTTACTCTCAATGGCATCCGTCCATCTCGGGAGATGATGGACTGTGCCCGGGATGTATATCACTTCTGGATTGAACATCGTCTGTTGTGGCTGTACAGGTTGAATCATCAGTGGCAGTCTCTTCCACATCTGGCAAAGATGGATAACATTGAACTGAGGTCGACTGATGTTTTTCCTTCTGCCGGGCTCTCTTTTCTGTCATCTGGTCATTTCTTTTGTCCTCTACTTTCTCCACGCCCTTCCTGACTGCTTGTCTACAAGCATTCCAGTCAGCAGCAAGGACTTCCCACGCATCGACTCTGATCCTAGTCAACTTGAGGTCTCACTTGTAGACATCCTTGTATCGCAGATGTGGGTGACCTGTTGGTCTTGTGCCAATAGCAATCTCACCATACAGCATATCTTTGGGGATGCAGCCATCATCCATTCAGCTCACATGACCCAGCCAATGGAGTCACTGCTGACTCAAGAGAACAAACATGTTGGAGATCCCTGCACACTGGTGTACTTCTATATTCAGCACTCTATCTTGCCAGGAGATGCCCAATATTTGCCTGAGGCAGTGGAGGTGAAAGCTGTTCAGCCGCTTTTCTTGGCTTGCATAAGTTGTCCATGCTTCGCTATTGGAAAGGAGGGTGCTGAGAACACAAGCCTGGTACTCACGAAGCTTTGTATTTTTAGTTAGTTTGCTTTTGGTCCACACTCACCTTCTCACCTTTGACATGACAGCTGTGGCCTTGGCAATTCTGGTGCTGATTTCGGCATCAAGGGACAGGTTGCTGGTAACTGTTGATCCAAGGTATGTGAAGCTGTCGACGACCTTCGGAGTGAGGTTGTCAGTGTTGATGGAAGGTGGAGTTTCTATATCCTGGCCCATAACTTTGGTCTTCCTGAAGCTAATTGTCAGTCCAAACTCCTTACAGGCCTAGTAGAAGCAATCTACAAGCTGTTGCAAGTGAACTTCAGTATGGGGTGCCAACGCGGCCTTATCAGCATACAGCAACTCATGGACTAGGACTTTACGCACTTTGGTCTTGCCAAGTTGAACAGCTTACCATCAGCACTGGCATGCAGGTAGACACCCTCCTTTGTGTCACTGAAAGGTACAATAGCAGCATAAAGAAAAATATGCAAAATAAAGTTGACACCAGGACGCAGCCCTGCTTTACCCCACATTCATGGAAATGCTGCAGCAGTGCCACTTTTCCACTCTTGATGATTTCAGGTGGAATGCCATCATTTCCACTGGCGAGACAATCAATGGCCTTGTTGAGCTCTACTATGGTGCGCTTGCTGTCCAGCCCATCCATGGCAGGAAAGTCTGGAATAGCGCTGATAGCTTCTGCAGTGACAACATTCTTCATTGCATAGAGTTCAAGGTAATGCTATACCTGCCTTTCCATCTGCCAGTTAGGTTCAGTGATGAATACCCTGTCATTGTCTTCAAGGGAGCTGATTTGGTTGCTGCTGGGCCTGTTGCTTTTTTAATTCCTTCATACATCCTTCCAGCATTCCAGGATTCAGCAGCAGATTTTATGCTGTTGCAGAGTTTCAATCAATATTGATTGGCTCAGTGCCGAGCAGTTGCTGAGACTTGATCCTGGCTCCTCTGAGAGCATCTAGATTTTGTTTGCTGGGGACTTGCTTGTAGTTCAAGAGAGCTCTCCTCTTAGTTGCGGTAACTGACTCCATTTCGGTCCAGTAAGCCTCAAACCAGTTAGCATTCCTCCAATAACAAGGGTCTGAAGAAGGTTCACTGACCTGAAATGTTAACTCTGCTTCTCTCTCCACAGATGCTGCCAGACCTGCTGAGTATTTCCAGCATTTCTTGTTTTTATTTCAAATTTCCAGCATCCGCAGTATTTTGCTTTTATTATCGCATTCCTCCAATCTCTTTTCCCACACGCAATGAGTGCAGAGTTACAGATGTGTGTCTCTGGTTGATGTGATGTCTCAAGTGTGTTAGCATAGTGGGTGGTGCATAGCAGTTAGTCTGCTTGACACCTCTCACCATTGGCTATCAGTACAAGTATTGTGAAAAAAAGAGCCGAGTGTGTAACTCTCTCCCTATCAGTACGTAGCCCTGTGTAGTGCCTCACCGTGGTGACATACGTAAACTGGGTACTCCACGGTCCCAGGTTAAACTACAGGGGACTTGGAGGAGGCCTGGCCCCCAGACACATGGCTTGCAGGTCCATTGGCATGTGGTTCCACTCTAATACCCATGAACCATACCCCCAGCTATAGATAAGTAGCCTCAATGCCTTGTAGGTATTTTGGGAGAGAAGAAGGCTAAGGGAATAAACACTGACAGAAGATCCAGAGTGGATTCCCGCAGGCCGCTATCTGTCATTTATCAGGCAACTCTCCGGCAACTCCTGCAGCAAAGCTGGTACCAAACAGTACTTTTTTGTCCTTACAATACTAGCAATGCTGAGAGGGGGTCCTGATGCTTGGGCAATCCAGGGTCTCCATGCTGTTTGCTCAGGCCTGTGCCCTGGTGAGGACACTCCAGCTTCATGGTTTATGTTGGCATAACACAGGAAGCAACAGTTACCAATTATAAGTTCTTGCTTGATTGGCATAGCGAATGAGTGCCAGGGGTTACTGCCAATGATGGGAGAGATCATTGTGTTTTATTCTATAGCTACCACCCGCCCTCAGCTGAGCTTCCCCCAATCAGTTAGATGCTGTCCCACCATGGCCTACTTGCTGCAGTGGGTGCTTCGAGCTTGGAGAGTCATCTCTCAACAGGCGGATCGATAATTTATGCAACAGACAAGACAAATTCAAGAAAGAAGACACCAGTCTAGTGCATTGTTAGCTGGAATATGCGTCCTGGCCTTACCAACGACCTTCTGCAGGTTGATGATGCATGCAAGACAGGTGTGATTGACAGAGAATTTACAGACTCAATGTGGACTTTGCTGCACTGCAAAAAACTAGGCTCGCTCAAAGTGGATCCCTTAAAGAGAAACACTACACGTTCTTCTGGCAGGGGGAAGCCCATGAGGCACCACGTGAGGAGGGAGTGGGATTCACCATAAAAATCATGCTACTTGCAAGGATTGAACTACCCACAGAAGGCTCAGAGGGACTTCTTACTTTTCACTTGTCAACAAGAATGTGCATCTATGCCCCAACACTCACCTCCACCATAGATGTCAAGGATCAGTTCTATGAGAGACTCAACGCTGACGTCAGCACAATTCCCAGCACCAAGGGACTGTACCTTCTAGGGGGCTTAACACAAGTGTGGGTATGGCTACACAACTTTGCCAATGTGAACAGGCACCAGAGAATTGGCAAGATGAATGAAAATGGGTAGGGGTTGCTAGAGCTATGCTGTTACCATGGGTTGTGTGGTGAACAGCTACTTCCAAACGAAGACATGCCACAAGGTGTCCTGGAGACATCTGAGATCTTTTGCTAATATATCCTAAACTTGCCTGATCCTGTAGCCAAAATTTAGTTCAAAGTAACATTCAAATTTAGCTTTCCTGCCTTGCATTTTATAATGCAAATAATCCCAATAAGGTCTCCTCCTCTCTCCTTTCAAAGCTGGACAGTCCATATTTTCCTGTCTTTCCTCTTAACTCTATCCACAGAACATTGAGTACCAAACAATTATTTTATGAAATGTACATAATGGCTTGAGGTTCAGCTAACAGTAGCGAGTAGAAATATTTCACTTAATTCTTCATAAATACCATAATGCTACATAATAGAAACTTTTTGGCTCTGGGTCCCGTGAAAAATTGTAAAGTTTACTTTTTGGGTGGAGATTCTTTTGTGCTCTTACGCTAAAGCTTGAGACATTAGTCTTCTATCTAAGGTGCTACAGTACAAGATTGCTCTTTTGTCAGCTGTGTAAACAAAAGAAAATACTTTCCCTATTGTTCAAATCATTTCTGATAGGCTAATATCTACAACAACAACTTGTAATTATATAAAAACAAGAAATGCTGGAACCACTCAGCAGGTCTGGCAGCATCTGTGGAAAGAGAAGCAGAGTTAACGTTTCAGGTCAGTGACCCTTCTTCGGAACTGACAAATATTAAAAATGTCACAGGTTATAAGCAAGTGAGGTGGGGGTGGGGCAAGAGATAACAAAGGAGAAGGTGTAGATTGGACAAGGCCACATAGCTGACCAAAAGGTCATGGAGCAAAGGCAAACAATATGTTAATAGTGTGTTGAAAGACAAAGCATTAGTACAAATAGGGTGTTAACGAACTGAAGGTTGAACAGCAGCAAGTACAAACATGAAAAAAAAAACAGTGGGTAAGCAAACTGAACAAACTAAGATGAAATGAAATAAACATTAAAAAAGTTTTTAAAAATGTAAAAAAGAAAAAAAGAAAAAACAACTAAAAATGAAAGTAAAATGGGGGGCTGTCATGCTCTGAAATTATTGAACTCAATGTTCAGTCGGGCAGGCTGTAGTGTGCCTAATCGGAAAATGAGATGCTGTTCCTCGAGCTTGCGTTGATGTTCACTGGAACACTGCAGCAATCCCAGGACAGAGATGTGAGCATGAGAGCAGGGGGGAGTGTTGAAATGGCAAGCAACCGGAAGCTCAGGGTCCTGCTTGCGGACTGAGCAGAGGTGTTCCACAAAACTGTCACCCAGTCTGCGCTTGGTCTCCCTAATGTAGAGGATACCACATTATGAGCAGCGAATACAGTATACTACATTGAAAGAAGTACAAGTAAATCGCTGCTTCACCTGAAAGGAGTGTTTGGAGTGAGGAGAGAGGAGGTAAATGGGCAGGTATTACACCTCCTGCGATTGCAGGGGAAGGTGCCATGTGACAGGGACGAGGTGGTGGGGGTAATGGAGGGGTGGACCAGGGTGTCACGGAGGGAATGATCCCTTCGGAATGCTGACAGGGGAAGGGAGGGGAAGATGCGTTTGGTAGTGGCATCACGCTGGAGGTGGCGGAAATGGCGGTAAATACCATTTACTCCTTCAAGTAAAAGGTGTCGCTATGGGTACCTGCATGGGTCCTAGTTATGCCTGTCTTTTTGTGGGATATGTCGAGCATTCTTTGTTCCAGTCCTACTCAGGCCCCCTCCCCCAACTCTTTTTCCGGTACATTGATGACTGTATCGGTGCCGTTTCCTGCTCCCGCCCCAAACTGGAAAACTTTATCAACTTTGCTTCCAATTTCCACCCTTCTCTCACCTTTACATGGTCCATTTCTGACACTTCCCTTCCCGTCCTCGACTTCTCTGTCTCCATCTCTGGGGATAGGTTGTCTACTAATATCCATTATAAGCCCACCGACTCCCACAGCTACCTCGACTACACTTCTTCACACCCTACCGCCTGTAAGGACTCCATTCCATTCTCCCAGTTTGTCCGTCTTCGACGCATCTGCTCTGATGATGCTACCTTCCATGACGATGCTTCTGGTATGACCTCCTTTTTCCTTAACCGAGGATTCCCCCCACTGTTGTTGACAGGACCCTCAACCGTATCTGGCCCATTTCCCGTACCTCTGCCCTCAACCCTTCCTCTTCCTCCCAGAACCGTGACAGGGTTCCCCTTGTTCTCACTTTCCACCCCATCAGCCTCCATACCCAAAGGATCATCCTCCGCCATTTCTGCCACCTCCAGCGTGATGCCACTATTGTAGCTATTATGGTTGAGGGATGGGCAGGACTGGCAGTTCAATGTTCTGGGGTACCGATGCTTCCGGCGTGACAGAGGTGGAGGTAAGAGAGGAGGGGGAGTTTCACTATTGATTAGGGAGAACATCACGGCAGTACTTAGAGAGGATATCCCGGTGGGAACATCAAGCAAGGCCATATGGGTAGAACTTAGAAATAAGGAAGGGGTGATCACTTTGATGGGATTATACTATAGGCCTCCCAATAGTCAGAGGGAATTGGAGGAGCATATATGTAGGGAAATCACAGATAGGTGTAGGAATTATAGGGTTGTAATAGTAGGTGATTTTAACTTCCCTAATATTGACTGAGACTGCCTTAGTGCTAAGGGATCAGATGGGGAAGAATTTGTTAAGTGTGTCCAGGATAGTTTTCTGAAGCAGTATGTGGATGGCCCTACTAGAGAAGGGGCTACACTTGACCTCCTCTTAGGAAATGAGGCTGGGCAGGCGGTTGATATGTCAGTGGGGGAGCACTTTGGGACCAGTGACCATAACTCTATTAGCTTCAAGATAGTTATGGAAAAGGATAGGACTGGGTTGGGGGAAGGCTAATTTCGATGGCATCAGACAGGAACTCTCAAAAGTTGAATGGGAGAGGCTGTTTACAGGTAAAGGGACGTCTGGCAAGTGGGAGGCTTTTAAAAGTGAGATAGGAAGAGTTCAGGGCCAGCATGCTCCTGTTAGATGGAAGGGCAAGGCTGGCAAGTTTAGGGAACCTTGGTTGACGAGGGATATTGAGGATCTGGTCAGGACAAAGAAGGAGGCATATGTCAGGTATAGGCAGCTGGCATCAAGTGAGTCCCTCGAGGAGTATAGGGGATGCAGGAGTACACTTAAGAAGGAAATTAGGAGGGCGAAAAGGGGCCATGCGTTTTCCTGGCAGATAAGTTAAAGGAGAATCCTAAAAGATTCTATAAGTATATTAAGAGTAAAAGGGTAGATAGGGAGAGAGTAGGTCCCTTTAAGGATCAGTGTGGTAATCTATGTGTGGAGCCACGGGAAATGGGCGAGGTCTTAAATGAATACTTCTCGTCTGTCTTTACCGTGGAGAAGGTCATGGAAGCTAGTGAGTTCAAAGGAGGGAACAATGATATCCTGGAGCATATCAACATTACAAAGGAGAAGGTGTTGGAGGTTTTGAAGCGCATTAAGGTGGGTAAATCCCCGGGGCCTGACCAGGTGTATCCGAGGATGCTATGGGAAGCAAGGGAGGAGATTGCTGGGGCCCTGGCAGAGATTTTTATATCATTAGCCACGGGTGAGGTACCGGAAGACTGAAGGATAGCTAATGTTCCTTTGTGCCTTTATTTAAGAAGGGCAGCAGGGATAGCCAGGGAACTACAGGCCGGTGAGCCTTACATCAGTGGTGGGAAAGTTATTGGAAGGGATTCTGAGAGACAGGATTTATATGCATTTGGAAAGGCAAGGTCTGATTAGGGATAGTCAGCATGGCTTTGTGCGTGGGAAATCATGTCTCACGAATTTGATTGAGTTTTTTGAGGAGATAACCAAGAGGATTGACAAGGGCAGGGTGATGGACGTTGTCTACATGGACTTTAGCAAGGCCTTTGACAAGGTCCCGCATGGTAGGCTGGTCCAGAAGGTTCGAACACATGGGATCCAAGGTGAGCCAGCCAATTGGATACAAAATTGGCTTGGTGATAGGCGGCAGAGGGTGGTAGTGGAGGGTTGTTTTCCAGATTGGAGGCCGTGTGTCGCAGGGATCGGTGCTGGGCCCTCTGTTATTTGTCATATATATTAATGACGTGGATGTGAATGTAGGGGGCATGATTAGTAGGTTTGCAGATGACACCAAAATTGGTGATATAGTGGACAGTGTATAAGGTTGTCGAAGGTTACAACAGGATATCGATAAACTGGGAAAGTGGGCAAGGGATTGGCAAATGAAATTTAACGCAGACAAGTGCGAAGTGATGCATTTTGGGAAGTTAAACCAGGGTAGGACATATACAGTGAATGGCAGGGCCCTGGGGAGTGTTGTTGAGCAGAGAGACCTTGGGGTGCAAGTACATAGTTCCCTGAAAGTGGCAACACAGATAGACAGGGTAGTGAAGAAGACATATGGCATGCTTGCCTTCATCAGCCGAGGCATTGCGTACAAGAGTTGGGACGTTATGTTACAGTTGTACATAACTTTGATTCGGCCGCATTTGGAGTACTGTGTGCGGTTCTGGTCGCCGCACTACAGGAAAGATGTGATTAAGCTGGAGAGGGTGCAAAAAAGATTCACAAGGATGTTGCCTGGTTTGGAGGGCTTGAGTTATAAAGAGAGATTGGATAGGCTGTGTCTGTTTTCCCTGGAGCGAAGGAGGCTGAGAGGGGACATGATAGAGGTTTATAAAATTATGAGAGGCATAGATAGGGTAGATAGCTAGAGTCTGTTTCCTATGGTAGGGGTGACTAAAACTAGAGGGCATAGATTTAAGGTGAGAGGGAGGAGGTTTAAAGGGGATCAAAGGGGTAAATTTTTCACACAAAGAATAGTGGGTATCTGGAATGAGCTGCCAGAGGAGGTGGTGGAGGCAGGAACATTAGCAACATTTAAGAGGCATCTGATACTTGAATGAGCAAGGCATAGAGGGATATGGAATTAATGCCGGCAGGTGGGATTAGTATAGATAGGCATTATGGTCGGCATGGACGCGGTGGGCCGAGGGGCCTGTTTCTATGCTGTACGACTCTATGACTCTATTACCTTGGAGCAGGTCAACCCCGTCCACAGGCAAACTAGGGCCAATCCCTACAGTCACTGGTCCCGAAACTAGGTCGCACTCTAAGTGCACCCGGTATAAAGGTACAGGCATATGCTGCCCTGCAATACCATTCACCACCTTTCTGGAGTTTACTGCACTCTCTGGGGAAAAGGTCAGGCCTTTTCCCAGTAAATGGGATCTAGTGGCCCTTGTGTCCCTGAGAATTATTATGGGCTTGCTTGCCCCACTCGAGGGGTATGGGGTTACTCTCCCTTCAGACACAAAACCCTGATAACCCTCAGGAATCCTATTAAATTTCCCTGTACTTGCAGCCTTACTTGCAGTAAGCTTCCTGGGTCTCACTCTTACTGCAGTTAAAGTCATAGCTTGTTCTGCTGTGCTTTTCATCAGGTTCCCGTTTTCACTGAGCGGGTGTGCCCTGATTAACCCGACTGGTTTTTTCCTTTAGTTTCCTGCAGTCAGCTCTTAAATGCCCTTCTTTATTACAATGGAAGCACATCGGTCTCCGGGTCTCACTCCGTCTCACATCACCTTCCTTTTTGGATAGAGGGGGGCCCCTGTGTCTCCTGCTTTCCCTTTCCTCCCAGGACTGCTTGAGCTTCTATCACCTTCCCACCCTTTGTCTTTTTCAGATGTAGTGGGTAATTAAGAAAGGTTTTCCCCTGGGAAACTGACTTATAAATGACAGCAAACTCATTAGCCAGGACTGCTGCCTGCCGGACTCTATGAACCTTTTGTTCCTCTGCATGGGTCTTTATGGAAAGTGTGAAAGAGTTTTTAAATTCCTCGAACAAAATTTCTTCCCTGAGGTTCTCATAGCTGAGCTGTACTTTAACAGCCCTCAGCCACTGGTCAAAAGCCAGCTGCTTACTCCTCTCAAACTCCAGGTAAGTTTGATTAGCTTGCTTCTTGAGGGTTCTAAACTTTTAGCGATAGGCTTACGGTACTAACTCATATGCCCCGAGGATAGCATTTCTTGTCAGTTTGTAATTTGATGAACTCTCATCTGGCAACATGGAATAAACCTTACGGGCTTTTCCTCCTAATTTGCTCTGTGACAGCAGAGTCCAAGCGTCAGCTGGTCATTTTAACTGCCTTGCGAGTTTTTCAAAAGACACAAAAAATGCTTTCACATCTCTTTCATTGAATTCTGGCATCAGTTGGGAGAGTTTTAACAATTCTGTACCCAGCCCTGAATTACGCTGCTCCATATTGGCCGTGTTTTCACTGGGGTTACTCTGTCAGCCCCTAGTTAACTCAAGCCACCTTAGCTCTCTCTCTTCACAGTCTTTTTGGAAGGTTCTTTCTCTTTCTCTCTCCTCCCTCTCTTTGTCTTCACATTCCTTCTGGAAGGGTCTTTCTTTCTGTCTCTCCCTTTCCTCAAATTCAAGATTCCTCTGTTCCAATTGTAGCTTTGTTAGCAACACCCTGTTGGAGTCTACTTCTAACCCTGATCTGCTTCTTCAGACTCAAGGGGAAAATGGTTGGCCACTAATCTTCGAAGATTAGACTTCCTAATCTTACCACAGACAGTGATCCCACACTGCTCAGCCATGTTCCTCAACTCTTCCATAGACAGTGCTTTTAACTTATCCCAAGTCACTTCACCCTGGCTTAGGGAGCTACCAGCTTCAGTCACAGACATGTTAGTATTCTAGTACACACAACAAGAAAACCTGTATTGAAATCTTTTCCTTTTTGTTTGGGATAATTTGGCTTCCCACTTCCAATTGCCTCATTTGGCTGTGGGTCAAATTTCTGTTACGACCAGGTGAGAAGGGGTCTAGGGGTTTCCTCTCAGCCTTCACCTGGTTTAAACATAACAGGGTTTAATTTTAGAAACACCGTGTTTTTAGCTCCCCCTCAGTGTATGCTTCTTCACTGCTCCAATTGTAAGGCAAAGAAATCAGACAGGTTTCCTTCGATTTAAACAAGAAAGGTAAAAGTTTAATAATTTTTAACTCTAATCCAGTTAACGACTACAAATATGCGACGTGACCACGCTCGCATGTTAATGTGACAAACACACACACAGATAGAGACAGAAAAAGTAGAAAAGAATAAAAGGAAAAAGTTTGAGGCAATATTGGAATTATAATTACAGTCCTTTGAGTTCAATGTGGAGTCTTTGGTTGCTGGTAAGTCCTGCTATTCATTAGGGCCCAGTTCATGCTTCAACTTGTTTCCATATCAGAGTCTTTTCTCTCTTGAGGTTTACATGTCCTCCGTGGATCCAGTGGCTTGGGAGAAAGCAAGAGAGAGACAGCCAGGAGAGAGGCTTCCTTGTTCCAGCTTTAGTTGCAAACGCCCTTCTGTTCCTTTCTGTGTGGCACAATTCAACTCCAAGTTGGCCAGCAGGTCAGTCATGTGACTAACTAGCTTAACCACTTCTACTTTTGTGGATTGTATCATCTTAGCAGTCCCTAGAATATGTTTCCTTACACCTTCAATGTCTGGGTTAATTGGTCCAAGGAGTAGTCCTTTGTCTCCACAAGCACTATCTCTTAGTATGCAAATATCCTCCAGTCAAAGGTCTGGTGATCTCTTTAACAACTCATTTCTTCACTCCAGCAACAGTTTAAAATCAATGTTCATATGACAAAATTAATATGCCTCATTCTTGTCAGGTGGGGGTCTGCATGACATCATGGAGGGATTTGAAAACAAGGATGAGAATTTTAAACTCAAGGCATTGCTTAACTAGGAGTCAATGTAGGTCAGCAAGCCCAGGGGTGATGAATGAATGGATTTGGTGTGAGTTAGGATATGGGCAACCTAGTTTTGGATAGCCTTATGTTTATGGAGGATTGAATCTGGGAGGCTGGCCAGAAATGCATTGGAATAGTCAAATCTAGAGTTAACACAGGCATGTGAGGAATCAGCAGCAGATGAGCTGAGGCAATGGTGGAGCCAGGCAATGTTACAGAAGAAGAAATAAGCAATCTTTGTGATGCAAAGATATGTGATCGGAAGCTCATCTTGGGATCAAAGATGACACTAAGGTTGCAAAACGTCCGATTCAGCCTCAGACAGTTGCCAGGGACAGAGATGGAGTCAATGGCTAGAGAAAAAGGTTTGTAATGGGGATTGAAGTCAATGGCTTCAGTCTTCCCAATATTTAATCGGAGGATATCGCCTGATGATTTACCAGTGCATAAACAAACCATTAGATTTTTCAGTGTTTGGTAAGCTTGTTCTGTTGCTAAGAATGATTGTTTAATACTGTAACTTTTCAAATCCTGAATTTTAAGCACTAATCTCAAACTTGTTAACAGAATATCATGAGAGTTAATTTTCATTTACATGTGTCATGACGTATTTTTTGGAGCTGACATAATCATTGCCTGCGTTTGTCATGGATTATAGAAACTGATACAAGCAGATCATACGTCAAAATTTCCCTTGAAAACTATAAAATCATGAATTTGGAAAATATACATTATTTGACCCAAGAACTTACTCTGGCAATATGACGATTGTTGAAACAATTGGCTATCCAGTTAGATATTGTCAATCAAGGTGGCCGAGCAATTGACAGATAGTGAAACAGCACCGAAAATATCAAGAAGAGAACACTTGTAATTTATCTGAGCTAAAATTAGCCTTTTTAGCTCTTTATTGCAGTCTATGTATTGATTTATATACATTTTATTTTTTATGATTACTTAATTGCTCATAACACAAGTAGAAGCTGACATATAATTGCCACTCTTGAAATATTGACTTTGTCTGGATCAGTTGTTTATTGAATGCATTATTTTTATGGAATCATCTAGAGTCTAAGCTCTTTGATATATCATTTTGTTCTTTTAGTTTGTTTGTCTCTTATGATGGGATTTGATAAAAGGTGAGACCGCAGTGAACAATCACATGTGTAGGAAGTGTTGTCAGTTAGAGCTCCAGGTTTTGGAGTTTGCGCAGCAGCTGGAATCACTGCAATGCATCTGCAAGGCTCAAAGTTTCACGGATAGCATATTTCAGGATGTGGTCACCCCGCAGCTGAAGGTTGTGATGGCAGAGAGGAAATGGGTGACTGCCAGCCAGTCAAGGAAGACGAAGCAAGTAGTGCAGGAGTCCCCTGAGCGCACCTTGCTATTCAACAGGTATTGAGTTCTCAATACTGGTGAGAATGATGGTTCCTCTGGGGTGTGTAGCCAGAGCCAAGTCCACGGCACCACAGTTGACTCGGTTGTACAGGGGGCAGGAGGAAGATTGGGATAGCAATATGATAGAGAATGCAATAGTTAGGAGAACAGACAGGTATGTCTGTGGCCGTAGATGTGAATCCAGGATGGTATGTTGCCTCCTTGGTGCAAAGGTCCAGGATGTCACTGAGTGGCCACTTTGAGTGGGGAGGGCGAAAAGCCAGCCATGGTGGCCCTGATTGGTACAGATGACATGGGTAGAAAGAGTGCTGAAGTCCTGCAGGTAGATTTTAGGGAGCTAGGAAGGAAACTAGCAAGCAGCAGCTCAAAGGTAGTAATCTCTGGATTACTCCTGGTGCCATGCGCTAGTGAATATAGAAACAGGAGAATAGAGCACATGAATACGAGGCTAGAGAAATGGTGTAGGTGTGAGGGCTATAGATACATGGGATATTGGGACCACTTCTGGAGGTGGTGAGACCTGTACAGGCCAGACAGATTGCACCTCACAGGCCAGACCAATGTCCTTGAGGGACAGCTTACTAGTGCTATTGAGGGTTTAAACTAACTTAGCTGGGGATGGATACCAGGATTTAACATTGCAAAAGCAAACAAGGTTCACCAAGGACTGGGAGAAACAGATAGCGCTCGAGTGGAAATAGTAAGGTATGAGGTGGGGTCAGAATAAGGGACAATGCGATAAGGTCTAAATTAGGTTTACTGTGCATGTGTGTGAATGCATGCAGGGTGGTAATTAAGGTTGGTGAGCTGCAGGCATGGTGAATGGAGATGTGGCTCAAAAAAGGGCAGTACCGGGTACCAAATATTCCTGGATACAATGTGCTCAGGAAAGATAGGGAAGGAAAGAAAGGAGGAGGGGTAGCAGTATTAATTAAGGACAATGAAATCGTGCTGAAGAGAAAGGATGTTCTAAAGGGATCAAGGACAGAACCAATCTGGTTGGAGCTAAGAAACAATAAAAGTACCACTGCACTACTGGGTATATTATATCAGCCACAAACTAATAGGAAAGAAGTAGAGGAACAAATTTGCAAAAACTATAGAGTAGTTATAATTATCCTAATATATACTAGGATATTAATAGTGTAAAGGACAGAGAGGGGGAAGAGATTCTGAAGTGTGTTTAGGAGAATTTTCTTGGTCAGTATGTTTTCAGCCCAACAAAGGAGACATTGCTGAATCAGGTTCTGGGGAAGGTAGTGAGTCAAGTGGATCAAGTGTCAGTAGGGGAACATTTAGGGGACAGTGATCATAGTATCATAGGCTGGAATTTTACCCGCCTACCAGGAGTGGGCTGGGAGGCGGGAGGGGGGCATTAAATCGGGTGGAAGGTGAGGGGATGCCATGCCCATTGCCTACCCACCTACCCACCTCCACTGTTATTTTACCAGTGGCAGGGGAGGTTGTAGGTGGCCCGCCCACTCTTTGGCTAACTCAGGCCCTTAAGGGCCTCTTCCTGACGCTGCGTTTTTTTGTTTACCAGCAGTGGATGAGCAATTTGCTACCTGGAGAGGCTGCCCAGTAAAACTGGGCGGTGTCCCTGTGGGCTTACGGGTAGGTGGTGGAGTTCCCACTAGATTGGGCACCCTGTGCCCCAGGACGTCCCCCCAGCAGCACAGGCTACCCGCACTGGAAGACTGTTCACCTGCCCTCCCCTTACCAGGGCTGGGCTGATTGGACCCAATGAGCCCAGACCCAACTTACCTGCACTCCAGGGCCTCCTTGATGGCTGTTGCTCTGGGGACTGCTGCAATCCCAGCAGTGGCCACTGCTCCCAGTGGTGCTGCTGGGACTGAAGAGCTGCTGGCCCCAATTGGCCAGCAGTTCTTGGAGTTGGGACATCCTGCCTCAGAAGGGCAGCAGCCCTGACTTCAGGCAATTAATTGCCTGAGCCACACAAAATCGCGTTGTGGCTTCCAGAGCCGGCAGAGGCGGGCTCACCCCTGACTTTCCAGCTAGTGGAGGGGCCCCTGCCTCTTCATTAAATCCCGGCCATAAGGTTTATGTTAGCTATGGAAACTGACAAGGTGCAATCCAGAGTAAAAATAATTAACTGGGGGATGGCCAATTTCAATGGGGTAAGAACAGATCTGGCCCAGGTAATTTGGAATCAAATACTGGCAGTGAAAACTGTAACGGAACAATGGGCTGCCTTTAAAGTGGAGATGGTTCGGGTACAGTCAATGTATATTCTCACAGCAGGGAAAGGAAGCACAAACAAATCTGGAGATCCCTGGATGACGAAAGAGATAGAAAGTAAGATGAAGTAGCAGAAGGGTGCTGTTTACGACCAGGTGAGAAAGGTGTGTAGGGGTCTTTTACTGTCTTCTGGTCTTATTGTAACAGGGTTTAATTTTTAAACACACTGTGTTTTGAGCTCCCTCTTTGTGAATCCTTATTATAAGGCAAATAAATGAGCATAAACAGGCTTTCTTTGGGGTAAAGAAGAAAAGTGAAATATATTAACCTTTAAACTTAAACTCTAATATAGTTAACACCTATGGATATACGACACGCCCACGCTAGCATACACAGAAAAGAGCAGAAGATAAAATAAAATGGAGAGGTTTGAAACAGTCTCTAAAAGGGGGTTTCTTGTTACTGTTTCTGTGTTTCCAGATCACCGTTGAGTCCTTGATTGTAGACAGCTCTTACTTTTCGTTGGGGTCCAGTATTCTTCTTAAACCTTGTTGACTGGAGGAGACTTTTCTCTCTTGGGGTTCATATGGCTTCAATGATTTCCAAAGCTGGTGAGAGCGAGATGAGAGCAGACAGGAGAGAGGTGTTCTCAGTCCAGGAGAAAACAGCCTTCTTAGTTCAAAATTCTGTTAGAAGCTCAAATTTTAAAAACTCCAACAGTCAGTCAGTCATGTGACCTAACTGGCCGACTACTTCTATTTGTGTATTCGGCCATCTTCGTAGTTAACCTGGAATGCTCAACGTCTGGTAATCAAAAGTCCATTGTGGATTAAATTGGAGCAGGGAATAACCCCTTTGTCCTTTGAAGTACTTGTCTGTTGGATATGCTAATGTCTCTCTCCAGCCAAAGTCTCCAATTGTGTGCTTACAGTTGATAAGTCACCAGGATCAGATGAGATGCATCCGAGGATACTAAGGGAAGTTAGGGTGGAAATTGCGAAGGCACTGGCATCTTCCAAACCTGCTTAGATACATGGGTTGGTGCCAGAGGACTGAAGAATTGCAATTTATTTTATTCGTTCATGGGATCTGGTTGTCGCAGGTTAGGCCAGCATTTATTACCCATCCCTAATTGCCCTTGGGAACATGGCGATGAGCTGCATTTTTGAACCACTGCAGTCCATGTGAGGTAGGTACACCTACAGTGCGGTTAGGAAGGGAGTTCCAGGATTTTGACCCAGCAACAGTGAAGGAACAGCAATATAGTTCCAAGTCAGGATGGTGTGTGGCTTGGAGGAGAACTTGCAGCTGTGTTCCCATGTATCTGTTGCCCTTGTCCTTCTAGGTGGTAGAGGTCAGGGATTTGGAAGGTGCTTTCAAAGGAACCTTGGTGAGATGCTGCAGTGCATCTTGTAGATGGTACACATTGCTGCCACTGTGCATTGGTGGTAAAGGGAGCGAATGTTGAAGGTGGTGGATGGGGTTCCAATTAAGTGGGCTGCTTTGTCCTGGATGGTGTCGAGCTTCTTGAGTGTTGTTGGAGCTGCACCCATCTAGGCAAGTGGAGAATACTCCATCACACTCCTGACTTGTGCCTTGTAGATGGTGGACAGGCATTGGGGAGACAGGAGGTGAGTTACTTGCAGCAGAATTCTTAGCCTCTGAGCCACTCTTATAGCCACAGCATTTATGTGGCTAGTCCAGTTCAGTTTCTGGCCAATGGTAACCACTAGGATGTTGATAGTGGGGGATTCAGCAATGGTAATGCCATTGAACATCAAGGGGAGATGGTTAGATTTTCTCTTGTTTGAGATGGTCATTGCCCAGCACTTGTGTGGTGCGAATGTTACTTGCCACATATCAGCCCAAGCCAGGAGGTTGTCCAGGTCTTGTTGCATATGGACATGGGCTGCTTCAGTATCTGAGGAATCACGAATGATGCTGAACATTGTGCAATCATCAGCAAACATCCCCACTTCTGATCTTATGATGGAGGGAAAGTCACTGGTGAAGCAGCTGAAGATATTTGGGCCTAGGACACTATCCCAAGGAACTCTTGCAGTGATGTCCTGGGACTGAGATGATTGATGTCCAACAACCACAACTATCTTCCTTTGTGATAGGTATGACTCTAAATGCTACACCCTTGTCAACAAAGGGTGTAAGGATAAGCACAGCAACTACAGGCCAGCCAGTTTAACCTTGGTGGTGGGAAAGCTGTTAAAATTTTTTTATCCGAGACAAAATTAACAGTCACTTGGACAAATGTGCCTTAATTAAGGAAAGCCAGCATGGTTTTGTCAAAAGAACCAGAGGCAACAAGAGGAAAAACATTTTTACGCAGCAAGTAGTTAGGATCTGGAATGCACTGCCTGAGAGTGTAGTGGAGTCAGATACATTTGTGGTTTTCAAAAGGGAATCCGATAAGCACCTGAAGAGAGAAAATATGTAGGGCTAATGGGGAAAAAGCAGGGGAGTGGGACAAGCTGAGTTGCTCTCGCAGAGAACCAGAATAGACACGCAGGGCCAAATGTCGTCCTTCTGTGCTGTAACCGTTCTATGATTCTGTTTCTATTTCCCAGCTATTTGGTGATGGACGTCTGAAAATATAGCTATTCTGATATATATTGTGTCAGCATATAATTTTGCTGCTGCAAATAGCTCACAGGGCCTCTTTGCTGCCCAGTTTTAGGCTGTTAGATCAGTGTCCTAACTGTGGAGTCAAGACTCTGGTTCCAGCATTTCTGGGGACATGTACATCAGATCGGAATCCCCATCTTCCCATGTCGGTAGCCAAAGACCCTGTCCCAAATTGTAGGGACAGTATTATATGCCTGGCTGGGGATGGGACATCATGCCTCCAAGGGTGCTTCAGCCACACCCACTCCAAACCACTGACTGGATTGTTGTAGTATTGCCCTTCCACTCCAAAGACAGAGTGAAGAGCCAGTAAGCACTGACAAAAATTCTCTTCTTTCTAACTTCTGCTCCAAATGGAGCAATCAGGCCTCTTTGGGAGAGTAAGCAATCCGGCACCAGATCAATTACTTCTCCCTAGTAAAATGTTGGGGGTGTTAAGGTTCAGAGTGGGACTCACATTAGTTTTCAGCTGTTGAGAGTGCCTTTTTAAGGACAGCAATCCACGGTACTCAGGGATGTCGCCCAGGAATGGCTGGTGTCATTAACTTCCAAAACAGCAGCTTGCCAATGCTGTTTTTCCTGTCACCTCCTTTGGGAGGCACCAAAGATGTGCCCATAACGTAGCAGGTACTTGCCTCCTGCATGCTAATTAGCTGACATTTCTCTGACCTAGAAACTCTAGTGATGTCAGGAGCAGATGTCCACAACACCTGTTCTGCCACAAGTCTGCTGTGGAGTGAGGCTGAGGATTTTTGCATTTTATCAGCAGCAAAAGAACATTACCTCTTCAATAACTTCTTGTATACATTACTAATACAGGCAGGTAAGCAAAGGGAAAAAATGGATAGAATATTTCTATCCAAATATTCACAATATTGCCAAAAATTGTCATTTTCCATGCAGTCATTGCAGAGATCCATGGCCATATTTCATGTTATGCAATTAGGCTGGGAACACTTGACAGAACAGACTGTTTTCTAATCATTTTTCCCACCACAATGTTGTGAAATTGAAAGGTCTCCTTGCACCAATTCAAGAATGTTGCCATTCAAGTCTACCTGGAGCCCATAATTAGCCATGATAGTGCAGAACAATCAGACGTTTCTCTGTAGTCTTCAGATTAATGCAACCCAGATGCGGTGTGTTACCCTTTGTGTGATAAGGCCTCTCAGAGCTTCATGATTAGGTCTTGAGGATATGGCTAAGTAGAAGAAATGTGAATCTTTTTAATATGTATTCCTCACAAGACATTCAACACAATAAATGCTCAATTCCATTATTAATTTTCGATTGTTGTTTTCACTTACTTATACTGAGATAAGCAGACTGCCTCATGATCAAAATCTGGAAACATAATGGTCCTGATACTTCTCTCCATAATGCTTGCCAAAAATTAGCATAAACAAGAAAGACAAGAAGAATGAATGAGAATCAAAATATTTGTAACATAAACTCTGCAGGTGAAATAAAACCAGTTCAAACTAAATTTGAAGAAGTGCTCAGGATGCCTTCTTCCACTAAAAAACAATGGCCCAAAATTCCTGAAGCAATATAACCAGGAAGTTAAGTCGAAATTTATGCAGATCTTCACGTTGGCATGAATTTAATTAGCATATGCTGGAGCATAAAAAAACAATGCAACGCAAGTGGAAATCTGCCTTAATAATTGTGGCTGCAGAAAAGTACCAACATTACTCCATATTCCATACTTAAGTCCCTCATTATGCATGAAAATGAAAGTTTAAAGCCATCAACACATAATTTATAAACACGAGGTACAGCATGGTAGAAATTGCATCTTGCTGCACATATTTAATTAGGTGGAGTTATGTTAATGAGCGACAAAAGGATTCAGTAGCATCATTATAAAATATGAAGGAAATTCTGGCATATTGGAAAAAGTGGCATAAGTCACTTACGCCCAAATTTCCTTGATGTCTTGCACCAAATTATTCCATAAATATGCCGTCATTTCAGCTCAAGATTCCAGGTCAATGTATGCAGAAAATTGGATTAAGGAACATTGGAAATAGGAGCAGGAGTAGAACATTCAGCGCCTGCTCTGCCATTCAACTAGATCATGGCTGATCTTCTACCACAAGGCCATTTTCCCACACTACCCCCATATCCCTTGATGCCTTTAATATCTAGAAATCTATCGATCTCTGTCTTAATACTCAATGAATGAGCCTCCACTGCAGGGAATTCCAAAGATTTACCATCCTCTGAGTGAAGAAATTCCCCCTCATCTTAGTCCTAAATGGCCTACGCCTTATTCTGAGACTGTATCTGTTTATTCAATTATTCAAATGACTAGCTAACTGTGTCAGTGTGTGTCTGACCAGGCCATTCGAAAGACTTGCCCGACCAAATATAGGCATAGTCAGATCCAGTGTCAGGAAAATCAGGCCTTTGCAAATAAAATGTGTGGAAAGTGATCACAATCTGCCTGAAGCCATTTTGAGCAACAATCTAACTTGTATAAAAGGGTCCAAAGAATTATGTTATTTTTTACAAGAGAAGCAAGAAGATACTGAACACAGCATAACTGTCTCATGTGGTCTGACATGAGAACTGCCACCTTTTGATTAGTGTACTTCAAAATCAGGGAGGAACACAGGGCTAGATTTAGTGTTCCTGTCGCAGCTTCCGGCAGCGAACCGAGAGGTGGTCACCATCACCACTCATCATGTGTGTGGCCTGCCCACCACAATTATGCGGTGGGCAGCCAATTATAAAAATGGAGGTGTGGGACCTGGTCAATTCTGTGACGGGAGCAGGAATCGATGTGCCGAATGTGGCATTGAATGATACAAGAACAGGTGCTGGCGCATATTTAAAGACCTGCCAGACCTTCCAGCCCTGCTTGCATTGCTGCCTTCGAGTCATTTGTTGATTACTGCTAAAACTGGTGTTGGAGGGACTCCTGGAACAAAGAATAAAGAACAAAGAACAGTACAGCACAGGAACAGGCCATTCGGCCCTCCAAGCCTGCGCCGATCTTGATGCCTGCCTAAACTAATACCTTCTGCACTTCCGGGGCTCATATCCCTCTATTCCCTTCCTATTCATGTATTTGTCAAGATGTCTCTTAAACGTCGCTATCGTATCTGCTTCCACCACCTCCCCTGGCAGCAAGTTCCAGGCACTCACCACCCTCTGTGTAAAAAACTTACCTCGCACATCCCCTCTAAACTTTGCCCCTTGCACCTTAAACCTATGTCCCCTAGTAACTGACTCTTCCACCCTGGGAAAAAGCTTCTGACTATCCACTCTGTCCATGCCGTTCATAACTTTGTAAACCTCTATCATGTCGCCCATCCACCTCCGTCGTTCCAGTTAAAACAATCCGAGTTTTTCCAACCTCTCCTCATAGCTAATGCCCTCCAGACCAGGCAACATCCTGGTAAAACCCCAGCCCGCCTGATAAAGAAACCACAGTATGGCATAGGCAAGACACTAGGTAGCCTCATGGTTTAGCGATGCTTCCCTTGAGATTCTCCTCCAGGCTGCAAGGGAAAGGCAGGTGGTCCTTTTCCCCAGTGATGGCAAGAAGAGGTCCACCCACCTGACCGAGCAAGCCTGGATGGAGATCACAGCGGAGGTAAGCAGCCATGGGATCACCCCCTCCCCCCCAAACATGGTGCAGTGCAGGGAAAGACAATGACCTGCTTTGGTTTGCCAAGGCAAGTGCTCCATACCTCTCTCTTTTTTGGGGATTGCATGTGGATGCATGAGAGGAAGCAGGACATGGGGTGGGAGGTACAGCAAAGAGGGTTAGGCATCACCACATCCCACCAGATGCAGGTGGGTCTTTCTCAGCATCGCCAGCTGCTGTTGCTTGTGTCATGGAGCTTCACAGGCAGGCAGAGCTGCCTCCTGGCCCTCCCTCTCTCAGAGGTGCGGCACCACGCCACAGGCTCTACAAAGACAGGGTGTATGAGACCCATGCTAGGTGATCAGTAGGCCTCCAGAGCACTGGTCTTGCAGAGACAAAGTTGCCTTGGCTACTTCTCTCGGCTTACGCACTGATAGCCTTCAGTGCCCACCCTTGCTGAGAGCCAACCCTCTCAACCGATAGTATGGTCACTCGACCCTCTCACCCAACAGTATGGCCACCCATGTAGATGGGCCTGCAGTATGGCCACCCATGCTGACCATCTGAGAATGACCCTACCCATGCAGAGCGCATAGCACAGCAGGCCTACAATGGCTTCCACTCCTCCAATTGAGTGCTGGTCAAGGCTGCCTACCTGTCATGGCACTGAGGCCTCACCTGGATGATACCACCTTTCAATAGTTGGGAATCCGAAGGTATGTGTGGGCCACCTGTTGTCCACTTAATCCCAAGCCCCCCATTGAATTACTTTCAATTACATGCAAATGTATTACAACTAACTGTTCTACAATTTAAATGGCAGTCCCGTTGCATCGGGGTGGCAAAGCCACCTTGGCACTTTCCCGCCGCTGACTAAATCCAGAACCGCATCACAACATCAGATTTCCGGGTGGACACGTCCAACACTATTCCGCGATTCCCCACGCCTCCATTCCTGCTCCCAACAGGCTTACTAAATTCAGCCCCCAGTGTACTGTTTAAGAGCATAAGAACATATAAATGTAAGAAATAGGAGCTGTAGAAGGCCATTTGACCCTTTGATCCTGCTCCACCATTCAACAAGATCATGGCTGATCTTCTACTTTAACTCCACTGTCATGTTCATGCATGGAGAAATTATGAACTATATAATGAACTTATGGAACAAACCCAAAATGGACCCTTTTCCTGAAAAACAAGATGGAGTCGAGACATCAGGTGACCTTATCCTGTAACTACAAGAACCCAGAGTCAATCTTTATGTCTGGACCAGCCTTGGAGAAGGCATTAAAATGTAAATGGTCTATTCTGTGTTAATGGCTACCTCTCTTCAACAAACTGGGTTAGCAATGGCATAGCAGATGTGGTGTCTCTAAATTCAAATTCAAATGAATGGGTGTGAAAAAGTAAACTTTATCAAAATGGAATGAAGAGGGGTGACAGCCGGACCCCATTGTCTAACAGTGGCCCTACCATCAGACACCCTTTATGAAGACAATGGTAAAAAAAACCATGGTCATGATTACCAGGGGTCTGATAAGGCGCTTAATAAGAGTTTATGCTGGGCAGACAAAGAGAGAGCCAGAGAAAGAGAGAGAGAGAGAGACAGAGATTCCATCTGTTCCAGCGGAAGAAGAAGGACCCTGCCTAAGACCACAATCTTTATACTACAAGTAGTCAGTGACCTTGAACTCCATACCTGAAAAATTATACCAGGGTTTTCAACATTGAACTGTGACTGAGATACAATAAAATGAAGTCTGCAACAATGCATTCACCCTCCTGAAATTTTCCAAGTTTTGTCTTCAGTGAACCAGGAAAAAGGAAAAACAGGCCTGCACCATTTTGTAAATCTTCACCCCACCCCCAGCCCCTGCCCCCAACCCCAAGTAAGAACACCAGCTTTACAGTGAACATTTTTTGTTAAAAAAGCCATCAATCCTAAACACATTATCTTTTAATCTCTATCTTTTCTTGTCTGTGTGTGCCTGTGAGCTTGTGTGTGTGGGTGAAATTGTGAATATTTTCAAGTGTTGTTTACTAAACAGTTACCTTTCTTCAAACCTACGTGAAAACCCAACTTTTGTCTGTTTGTTTGTCACTTTAAGGCTGAAAGCAAGAAAGCCTGAGATCCTTAAAACACTAGCTAGTCTTTTTAATATTGTCTCAGAAATAGAAGAAACAAGCTTGAAACCTGAGACTGACCAAGTATCCTTAGCTAGAATTCAAATGGAAAAAGAACTTGCCATGTGAAAATTGGAATTAGAGTTTCAAATTCAAAGGGAAAAATAGCAACAAGAGAGAAAGAAGCAGAGAAGCAAAAGAGTTTGAACTAGCTAAGGAAAGGATGAAATCACAAAGTGAAGGTACAGCCAGCAATTCAGACACTGGCCCGAATTTGGAGCAAAGCTTTGATCTTTATGAGACATTCACAATTAGTGCCAAAATGTAATGATGCTGAGGTCAAATCATATTTTATCTCTTTTGAGATAATTGCCCACAGCTTAAAGTTGTCAAAACAGTTTTGGACCCTCCTTTTACAAGGCGAATTAGTGGGAAGAGCCCATGTAGCTTACTCCATGTTGTCAGAGGAAAGCTCTTTAGATTATGAGCAAACCAAAGTTACTATATTAAGCGTCTATGAGTTAGTCCCTGAGGCATACTGCCAAAAACTCAGAAATACTAGAAAAAGGCCTACTCAAGCCTTCATTGAATTTGAGCGAGTTAAATACATGGCATTCGATCACTGGGTGAGACCTCTGAAGTTAGAACCCTTGTATGAGAACTTATGGGAGGTGATCCTATTAGAGGAATTTAATAACAGTATTACAAATAATATAAAGACCCATATTGAGGAGCAAAGGGTCATAAAGGTGAGGGACGCTGCTGCGATGGCAGTTAATTATGAACTCACAAACAAGCCCTTTCATCATGGAAAACCCTTCCCTAATAATCCCCAGCGGTCCAGGCAGGACATAAAGTGGGATAGCAATAGCCAAGGGCTGGTAGTGAAAGGGAGGAGTGAGAACGCAGGGGGCCCTCCACAAGTTAGGAAAGAAGGTGCAGAGGGTAAAAGCTCTGTGTTCCCACTGTTGTAAATCAGGGTGTGTGAAAGCCTACTGTTGGAAATTAAAGGGGAAGCTAGTGGATTTTGTTGGGGTTCACAAGGACAGTCCAGGAAATAGTGCTCTAACAGGTGGCAAGGCGAACCAGTCTGTGGCCCTAACCACAACTAATGATCCCTCCAGGAATATTGCCATGGGTGTGGTAGAGAAAGACAAAATCCCTGAGGGCTGCCAGAATTTTGCCTTCAAGGGAAAGGTGACCCCATACCCAATTGTCGTGCTTGGGGATATAGGGACCACTCACTCCTTAATGCTGGATAAAGGCATGACCATCCCACCAGAGAGCTTGGTGATTGCAAAGGTTCTTATAAAATGCATTGAGGGCAGGTACATACCCGTACCCCTATTTTGAGTCCACATCGAATGCGAGCTAGTTCTCTGGACTGGTTACATTGGGAATTGTTCCTCGTTTGCCTGTGGCTGGAATAGATTTGCTGTTGGGCTATGATTTAGCTGGGGGTAGAGTGATAGCCTACCCGGTAATCTTAGACGAGCAAAATGAGGCCAGGGAGATGGAACAATTAGAGGAGGAAGTCCCTCGAATATTCTCTGACTGTGTAGTGACCAGGTCCATAGCTAAGCAAGCTCTGCCAGAGAGAGCTGAGCCAGTAATGTGGACAGATGACCCAGAGGTTTGACTGGCTGAAACTTTTTTCAGAGATTTAGGAGAGAAGGAGGTATTCAGCAGATACTCCTTGACTGAGACTCAGTAAGCAGATCCAGTCTTAAAAAGAATAGCACAGACTGCCTGTTCTGAGGCAGAGGCAGAAGGAGTTACCGAATGTTACTACTTTAAAAACAGGGTAGTAATGAGAAAGTGGAGTCCTTCGCAGCGACCTGCAGAGGAGCAGTGGACAGTGGTTCACCAAATTTTTGTTCCCCCCAAATATTGTAGGGAAATCTTGAGGATTGCCCACAAAATCCAAATGGTTGGACATGTGGGCATCCAAAAGACCCAGGCCTGGATAATCCAACACTTTTATTGGTCTCACCTCCACAAAGATGTGGTTGAATTTTGTAGAGCCTGCCATACCTGCTTGGTTGTTGGGAAACCACAGCCTGCAATCAAGCCCACCCCACTAATGCCCATGCCTGCTTTTGCAGAACCCTTCAGCAGAGTTCTGGTAGATTGTGGGACCTTTACCTAGAGCTAGGACAGGTTTTCATTATCTCTTAACAATCATGGATATGGCCACCCAATTCCCAGAGGCCATACCCCTCAGAAAAATCACGGCAAAAGCCGTGATCGAGGGGCTGATCCAATTTTTCACCTGCTATGGACTGCTCAAAGAGATCCAATCAGATCAAGGATCTAATTTTCTGTCCTGGGTATTCCAAGAGGTTATGAATAACCTCAGCATCGAACAGCTAAAATCCTCGACATACCACCCACTGTCACAAGGGGCTCTAGAACGGTTTCACCAAACCCTGAAAACGATGATCAGAGCCTAGTGCTGTGAGTATCCCCATGATTGAGATAAGGGGTTGCTTTTCTGCTGTTTGCTACTCAAGATTCACCCAGTAAATCAACAGGCTTCAGTCTGTTTGAACTGGTCTTGGGGCATGAGGTGAGAGGCCCCCTTAAGCTGATAGAAGAAAAATTTCTAGATCAAAGGGAGGAAACCTTGCTATTAAATTATGTATCAGCCTTTCGCGAGTGACTTTTAAAAGCATGCCAGGAAGCACCTTAAAGCCTCTCAGCAGAGCATGAAAAGGCTAGTACCCATTCTTCCATAATTCTGTTCCTTAAAGGAGTTAGTCCTTCATTTGCAAATTCTCCTAACAGTATCTCATATCATGGCAAATAGTGGTGAATTTATTCCGTGGCGATTACAATGTGTGCTTTTCCTCATTGTATTTCTGTAGGGCTACTGGTGGAGAAGCTGCTCACAGCTTCATTCACTTTGCACCACACTGCATCATGAACTTTACCTGTGACATCATGCACTCAGGAATATCGCCTCCAGGATTAGAACAATTGGAAAAGTGAAATGGGTCCCAGCACAAGTACAAGAAGTGGATAACAGAACCTACAGTGTAAGGATGGGAGATGGGAAAGTTTTTAAGATGTAGCTGCAAAAACAGAACCATCATTTGTACAAAGACTCAGTAGTTTCTTAAATGCTCTCTAAACATGGCAATTTAACTCAAGCACTGAGAAAACAGAAAAAAAGACAAAAACAAAATACTGTGGATGCTAGAATTCTGAAATAAAAACAGAAAATGCTGGAAATGCTAAGCAGATCTGACAGCATCTGTGAAGAGAGAAACAGAGTTAATTGGCTGAATTTTCTCAGATCCATGGAGATAGGGTTGGAGGTGGGAGGGGTGGGGGAATGGGGGGCAGCCACATTGGAACATTCCCTGCATTGGAGGTCTTTTCCAGGGTAGGCTAAGACCAGGGTCGGAGGCCCTCTCCAGGGAGGTGGGCAGCCAATTTGGGCAATTAGTTTTCCACCATTGAAGCAGCCCCCTTGTCATGTGTGGAAGCCACCAGCTCATTGGGGTTGGCCTCCCCATGGTAGGCCGGGCAGCCATCAAAGCCAGAGGCTCCATGATGGGGTCACAGGGGTTAAAGGCCGCAACTTTGTCCATCACTAAACCTGTGGAGGGGTTTCCAGTCTATCACGATGGCCTTACTGGCTTTGAGCCTCTTTATTTGATGACTGCTTAGCAGGCAACCAAGGGTGTCTCCATGTTGAGGCTCCCTCGCGCCTGTCTGCCTGCCTCAGCAGCATCCACCTCTTTCGGTGGGACTGCTGGCCTGACATTGCTGTAGGATCTCTGATTGGGTTTCGCTTTGCTCTGGTCTGCCCACAATCCTTAATTGGACAAGGCTCCCAGAAGCGGCTTCTTTCATTGGCTGCATCTGGAAGTTTGCATCCTATATCCCGCCACAACCACTTCTGGGTTCCCGACCCAGAATTGAGGCCGATGTAAGGATTGTGCCTCAACTAGGAAAATCAAGCCCAACATTTCGGTTTGATGACCTTGAATCAAAAGAAAAGACATTGCTGCCAACCAACAAAATAGTGAACTAGCAATACAGCCAGAACCTCAGAAGAAAAAGGCTTCAATCAACAATACAAATAGTGAGTTTGCTACTCGAATGACAAGAAATGATAAAGTAATGTAAAAGTCATCTAACAATTTTATCTACCAGCAATTTTTTTGAACTATTAAGACAGGTACTAAAACTGTTGATTTATGCTTGACGTAGATTTCATCATTGCTGATGAAATGTTGCCATTAAAAATGTTCATTACTTTTCTGGAGAAAATTCCTCAACTGTTCCCTCTAACCTGAAAATACTTTTATGATTAATAATTCCATGCCGTTGAGTTGAAATGACAGATTGCTAAACACAATTTTTTTGTGATGGCAGAATTGCAACAGGGAATGACTTGACCCTGCTTGATTCCTGCAGATCATGGATATTTGAATATTTTGGTTTGGTACCAATGCAATTCCACATTGAAGCAAGGAAAACAATACATTGAGGCAAGTTACTCCATTGTAAGTGGACCATATTTCTGGGGAAACAGGTAAATATATTGCTTTTAAAGTTGCTTGTTTTCCATTTTGCCAGTTTCTGTAATGTAGTTAATCAATTTGTGATCAATTACATTAACAAAACTGAATTCTAAAATGTAAATTACTTCCCCCAGGGTCAGTAGTAACTCTGGATGCATAGGCACTTCAAGTGCGCAGATGACAGGAAATATGTTGTGTGAAATGTTGCCTTCATTTGGCATGATTAAAATATGCTGGCCATATTTGGGTGGGTGCATTATGCCACTTTAATCAGAAGATTCTGTAAGTGTTGTTAGTGGCACAAAGATCTGGCAGAATGGCTCTGTGCCTGAATTTCTTCCCTCAACTGGCATAAGACTGACAGGAAATTCAACATTGACACACTTTAAGCTTTGTCGTCTTTTCTAACTTTTTAACAACTGAACTGAATAATAAATGCTAAAGAACTCATTTTTACCTACCTATTTTACTTTATACATATATATCACTAATTTTCTTCTCTTCACTCCCCACCTTGTCTTCAGTTATTATTCATCTGTAAATCTTGATAAAGGTTTAGGAGACCATTTGAACAGGGTAAGGGGAACAGAGGTGGAGGGGAGGCATTGCGGCTGAGCCTAAAACAGTAGTCATCTGATGTTCACATGCACCTTCCAACAGACAGAATTCACTTGAAGATAATAAAAAAAAACTTAGATTACTATTCTAAAAGGGTAGATCAGGTTTAAGAGAAAATGAAAACTCAAGCTGTGTCTTGTAATTTCTAAGCAATAAAAAACTACTTGTCAGTAAAAAGATTTTCCATTTATATGGAATATTACAGGGCCTCAGAATGCCCTAAAGCACTTTATAACCAATGAAAGGCTTTGTGAAATGCAGTCACTGTTATTATGCATAGCAAGCTCTCACAAATAGCAAATAAATAAATTACCAAATAATCTGTTTTTGGTAATAATGGTTAAGTGCTAAATGTCGACCACGACACTGATGCAATGACATACTGTTCTTCAAACAGTACCATGACATCTTGTACATCCACCTGAACAAACTCAACAGGTCCTTGGTTTAAAGTTTCTTCAAAAAGGAGTGCATCCAATGATGCAGAATTCCCTAAGTATTGCACTGAAGTGTCAAGCTTGGCTTGTGTGCTCAGGATTTGAAATGGGCTTGAATCCATAGCCTTCTGACTCAATATAAATCCCCATTGCAATTGGGCTAATCTTAATTTACCCTGCTCATCAAGAAACTAACAGGTCAGGTCAAACACCACTTTTACACCCTTACCAATTTTACTCTCAAAGCAACTGATAGCAAAATCAGATGGGTGCAAAACTGTCATTCAACCCAATCAAGTCAGGTTCCTTTAAGGCAGGTTAAATTAAAGTTATCCCAATATCTCTGAACATTTGATTGATTAGAGAACAGGTGGAATATCTGGGTTCAGCTTCTGGTGAGTCAAAGTCTTGGGACAGGGTATTCCTTCCGGCAGCAGGAAATAGAAGTTAGGACTGTTTTGGGTCCCAAGCCTGCCCCTGGGTGGCGGCGGGGGGGTGGTGGTTGGCAAAAAGTCATCGGCCCAGGTTTCATGACGGTGCCCCCTTAATTAGCATGGAGACGGGTTTGGTGGCAAATTAGCGGCTGCGGGGGCAGGGATGGGATGAAGGTGGGCCCGATTTAAACAGATAATGGTAGCCAATACTGTGGCTTCCGTTTGGGTGCTATAACTTCAGCTTAAAAGATATTAGATTGCGAGAAACTTAGAATGTCTCAGGACAGCCAGAGGCCTGGAACCCTGGGGAGGGCAATCCTTGATTCACTGATGCAGACCTCAATGCCCTCCTGGCCGCCGTAAGGGAGAGGAAGGAGGTCCTCTTCTGGGAGGGTGGCAGCCAGACTAAGCAGGCCTGAATGGAGGTAACTATCACAGTCAGGATAAGGAATGTGGCACGCAGAAGTTGTATCCAGTGTCAAAAGAGGTTCAATGACCATATACGCTCTAGCAAGGTGAGTGCAGCCTCCAAGCCTCAAGATAGACCTCTAGGTATTCACCCTCCAGTAGACACATCAGCTGAGGACCCTCAGGGCACATGCTGCTCCTGAACACGGTAGGAGTGTGTGACGAGGACAATTAATCACCCCTCAGAATGGCTAAGAGCCATAGTGCTACTGTGGACCTACCAGCACTGAACCTTGCAACTTATAATGAATTGGAGCACCTGGTACTGGGCATAGAGGACAGCAGTTCCTTATCATGCTCTTGTTTGTCCATGCAGGAGAAATGGGCTCATAATGTATGGGAAAGGGGCCAAAATGTAGGTGGGGTTCTGTACCTACATGTGATCAGATCCATGGAGGATGGAGCCATGGAAATCACCTGGATCACTAACCATGAGGACGTCAGACAAGATGAAATGGGCATCCATGCTGGAGATGGTGATTAGCGAGTGCAATGCATTTAGTAGGAGGATGAATGCACTCCATCCCATCCAACAGCATACTGAACACGGAGTTGCATTGGGAAGCTTTAGCATTACAGAAGCTTCTGCTCTCCAAGGATAGTTCTCATGATCCCTTCTTGTGTCTCCCACAAGTGCAGATATTAAAGCAAGGAGACCAACTCCCTCACCATCACTGGGCCAAGAGCAGTAATAGCAGAGCTCAGAAAAAGTACCATCAAAACTTACAAGTGCACCCTCCATCAGTGCAGATACAGTCACCTCCATGGTGACTTGCGCACGGTTAGATAGGGTGGCACTGGATGATAAGCACAGGTGCCAGAGGCAAAGGCAGCTGTGGGCCATTCCCCTCAGAGGAGGGAGGACAGACACGGTCCTGCACAGCTGGGCACAGATGCATGACCTCAGGAGTCACTGTAATTTGTAATTTGGGTTATCAGCTACTTACAAAATACTATTTAGTTAATGGGGATTTCTTTTAGGTGCGTTGATATAATAAAAATCTTAAAATGTGAAATCGTGTCATGTAATTCTTTAAATTGGTCCGGGGGTTCATATCTCGTATTTTTAATATGAATGGACTTACTGAGGTTGTAATAGTTAGCCCTGGCAGCTCAGAGTGAGTTCCATACCATGATGTTCTTCCTGAGGCAGAGGGGCTCACTCAAAAAATTTCTGAATCAGATGGCGCCTGATGTTGAAGGCATCCTGACAAGATGCTCGCAGACCACGCTAGGCCCGGCCATCTCCCTGTGCAGCTGGGGCACATCAGTCTTCTGCACCTTCCCCCTCCACCTCCTCTTCCTCATCCCCTTCCACATCCTCTTCCTCTGATGAGCTGTGTTATTCCAGGGCCTCATCCTTTTCAAGGTGCACACTTCTCTGAGGGCCATGTTATGGAGAGTGCAGCAGAATATCACAATAAATGAGACCCTTGCAGGACTGTATTGCAGTGCACCACCCAACTGGCCCAGGCACCAGAACCGCATCTTCAGAAGCCTGATGGCCTGCTTGTCCTCGTGAGCAGATGATTTTGGTTATATTGCCTTTGTATCCAGGGCTGTCCCAGAGGAGTGAGTAGCCATCTCTTCAAGGGATATCCTTGTCCCCTAGAATCCATCCTCAGAATGGGGGATGGAGTGAAGAGCTGCGGCAGCTTGGACAGGGAGAGGACGAAGGAGTCATGTCAGCTGCCAGAAAGGCAAGCGCACACATGAAGGAAGCTCTTGTGGTGGCAGACCAGATGGACATTGAAGAAATGGAAAGTCTTCCTGTGAATGAATCTCACTGGGGGCTCAGTCAATTCCTTGATGGGTGTAATCAATGATGTCCTGCACCTGGGAAATTCCAGCAATGGAGGCAAAACTCACTGCCTTTTGTGCTTGCAAGGCTGCATCTGTCTGAAATTGAAAATACTGTCCAGTTTTCGCAAATAGAGCATCAGTGACCTGGTGGTGTGAGGCCATTTGTGAGATGCCACCAAGGTCTACAGCAAATCTTTGGAAGAAGCCAGAGGCAAAGAAGTTCAAGGCATCAGTGACTTTCATGGCTACTGACAGGTTATGGAATCAGTGCTGAGAGGTGTGAGGTCTTCAGCAACAAGGGCACAGATCACAGAATTGTTACAGTGCAGAAGGGGGTCATTCAGCCCATCATGTCCGCACCACTCTCCAAAAGAACAATTCACTAAGTTCCACTCCCCCGCCTTCTCCCCGTAAGCCTGCACATTTTTCCTTTTCATATAACAGTCTAATTCTCTTTTGAATGCTTCAATTGAACCTGCCTCCACCACATTCTCAGAGAGTGCATTCCAGACCTTAACCACTCTCTGCGTGAAAAAGATTTTCCTCATGTCACTTTTGCTTCTCTTACCAAATACTTTAAATCTGTGCCCTCTCATTCTTGATCCTTTCACGAGTGGGAACAGTTCCTCTCTATCTGCTCTGTCACCTCTCAGCCTCCTCTTCTCCAAGGAAAGTAGACCTAACTTCTCCAATCTATCTTCATAACTGAATATCCTCATCCCTGGAATCATTCTTGTGAATCTTTTCTGAACTGTCTCCAATGCCCTCACATCTTTCCTAAAGTACGGCACTCACAAGTGGACACAATACTCCAGCTAAGGCTGAATTAGTGACTTATACAAGTTCAACATAACTTCCTTGCTCTTGTACTCAATGCCCCTATTAATAAATTCCAGGATACTATATGCTTTATTAACCACTCTCTCAACCTGTCCTGCTATCTTCAATGACTTATGCATAGAAACACCTCGGTCCCTCTGCTTCTGCGCTCCCTTTAGAATTGTACCCTTTGTTTTCCATTGTTTCTCCATGTTCTTCATACCAAAATGAATCACTTCACATTTCTCCACATCGAACTTCATCTGCCATCTGTCTGCCCATTCCACCAACTTGTCTATGTCCTTTTGAAGTTCTACACTATCCTCCTCACAGTTCACAATGCTTCCAAGTTTCGTATCATCTGCAAACCTTGAAATTGTGGCCTGTACACCAAGGTCTAGGCCATTAATATATATGAGGAGAAGGAAGGGTCCCAACAATGATCCTTGGGGAACTCCACTTCAAACCTTCATGCAGCCTGAAAACATCCATTAACCTCTACTCTTTGTTTCCTGTCACTCAGCTAATTTCATTTCCATGTTGCTGCCGTACCTTATTTTTTTTATTCATTCATGGGATGTGGGTGTCGGTGGCTAGGCCAACATTTATCGCCCATCCCTAATTGCCCTTGAGAAGGTGGTGGTGAGCTGCCTTCTTGAACTGCTGCAGTCCATGTGAGGTAGGTACACCCTCAGTGCTGTTAAGAAGGGAATTCCAAGATTTTGACCCAGCGACAGTGAAGGAACGGCGATATACTTCCAAGTCAGGATGGTGTGTGACTTGGATGGAAACTTGCAGGTGGTGGTGTTCCCATGCATTTGCTGTCCTTGTCCTTCTAGTTGGTAGAGGTCGCGCGTTCGCAAGGTGCTATCTAAGGAGCCTTGGTGCATTGCTACACTGCATCTTGCAGATAGTACACACTGCTGCCACTGTGCGTTGGTGGTGGAAGGAGTGAATTTTTGTGGATGGGGTGCCAATCAAGCGAGCTGCGTTGTTCTGGATGGTGTCCAGCTTCTTGAGTGTTGTTGGAGCTGCACCCATCCAGGCAAGTGGAGAGTATTCCATCACACTCCTGACATGTGCCTTGTAGATGGTGGACAGGCTTTGAGGAGTCAGGAGATGAGTTACTCACTGCAGCATTCCTAGCTTCTGACCAGCTCTTGTAGCCATGGTATTTATATAACTACTCCAGTTCAGTTTCTGGTCAATGGTAGCCCCTAGGATGTTGATAGTGGGGGATTCAGTGATGGTAATGCCATTGAATGTCCAGGGGAGATGGTTAGATCTTCTCTTGTTGGAGATGGTCATTGACTGGCACTTGTGTGGCATGAATGTTACTTGCCACTTATCAGCCCAAGCCTGGATATTGTCCAGGTCTTGCTGCTTTCGACACAGACTGCCTCAGTATCTGAGGAGTCACGAATGGTGCGAAACATTGTGCAATCATCAGCGAACATCCCCACTTCTGACCTAATGATTGAAGGAAGGTCATTGATGAAGCAGCTGAAGATGGTTGGGCCTAGGACACTACCCTGAGGAACACCTGCTGTGATGTCCTAGAGCTCAGAAGATTGACCTCCAACAACCACAACCATCTTCCTTTGTGCTTCATATGACTCTATCACCAGAGAGTTTTCGCCCTGATTCCGATTGACTTCAGTTTTGCTAGGGCTCCTTGATGCCGTACTCGGTCAAGTGCTGCCTTGATGTCCAGGGCAGTCACTCTCACCTCATCTCTTGAGTTCAACTCTTTTGTCCATGTTTGAACCAATGTTGTAATGAGGTCAAGAGCCGAGTGACTCTGGCGGAACCCAAACTGATCGTCACTGAGCAGGTTATTGCTCAGCAAGTGCTGCTTTATGGCACTGTTGATGACACCTTCCATCACTTTACTGGTGATTGAGACTAAACAGATGAGGCAGTAATTGGCCGGGTTGGACTTGTCCTGCTTTTTCTGTACAGGACATACCTGGGCAATTTTCCACATTGCCGGGGAGATGCCAGTGTTGTTGCTGTACTGGATCAGCTTGGCTAGGGGTGCAGCAAGTTCTGGAGCACAGATCTTCAGTACTATTGCCGGAATATTGTCAGACCCCATAGCCTTTGCAGTATCCAGTACCTTCAGTCATTTCTTGATATCATGCGGAGTGAATCAAATTGGATGAAGTCTGGCATCTGTGATGCTGGGGACTTCAGGATGAGGCTGAGATGGATCATCAACTCGGCACTTCTGGCTGAAGATAATTGCAAATGCTCCTGCCTTATCTTTCGCACTGATGTTCTGGGCTCCCCCATCATTGAGGATGGGGATATTTGTGGAGCCACCTCTTCCAGTTAGTTGTTTAATTGTCCACCACCATTCAAGGCTGGATGTGGCAGGACTACAGAGCTTAGATCTGATCCGTTGGATATGGGATTGTTTAGCTCTGTCTATCGCATGCTGCTTACACAGTTTGGCATGCAAATAATCTTCTGTTTTAGCTTCACCAGGTTGACACCTCATTTTGAGGTATACCTGGTGCTGCTCCTGGCATGCCCTCCTGCACTCTTCATTGAACCAGGGTTGGTCTCCTGGCTTGATGTTAATGATAGGGTGGGGGATATGCTGGGCCATGTGGTCACAGATTGTGGTTGAGTACAATTCTGCTGCTGCTGATGGCCCACAGCGCCTCATGGATGCCCAGTTTTGCATTGCTAGATCTGTTCGAAATCTATCCGATTTAGCACGGTGATAGTGCCACACAACACGATGGAAGGTATCTTCAATGTGGAGGCGGGACTTCGTCTCCACAAGGAGTGTACGGTTGACACTCCTACCAATACTGTCACGGACAGATGCATCAGCGGCAGGCAGATTGGTTAGGACGAAGTCAAGTATGTTTCTCCCTCTTGTTGGTTCCCTCACCACCTGCCGCAGACCCAGTCGAGCAGATATGTCCTTTAGGACTCAGCCAGCTCGGTCAGTAGTGGTGCTACCGAGCCACTCTTGGTGATGGACATTGAAGTTCCCCACCCAGAGTACATTCTGCGCCCTTGTCACCCTCAGTGCTTCCTCCAAGTGGTGTTCAACATGGAGGAGTAATGACTCATCAGCTGAGGGAGGGTGGTAGGTGGTAATCAACAGGAGGTTTCCTTGCCCATGTTTGACCTGATGCCATGAGACTTCATGGGGTCCGGAGTCAATGTTGAGGACTCCCAGGGCAACTCCCTTCTGACTGTATACCACTGTGCCTCCACCTCTGCTGGGTCTGTCCAGCCGGTGGGACAGGACATACCCGGGGATAGTGATGGCAGTGTCTGGGATATTGTTTGTAACGTATGATTCCGTGAGTCTGACTATGTCAGGCTGTTGCTTTACTAGTCTGTGGGACAGCTCTCCCAACTTTGGAACAAGCCCCCAGATGTTAGTAAGCAGGACTTTGCAGGTTCGACAGGGCTGGATTTGCCGTCGTTGTTTCTGGTGCCTAGGTCGATGCCGGGAGGTCCGACAGGTTTCATTCCTTTTTACTGACTTCATAGTGGTTATATACAACTGAGTGGCTTGCTAGGCCATTTCAGAGGGCATGTAAGAGTCAACCACATTTATTCCATGTGAGGTAATGCATTTTGGAATGTATAATGCAGTTGGGAGGTATACAGTAAATGGCAGAACCCTTAGGAGTATTGACAGGCACAGAGATCTGGGCGTGCAGGTCCACAGGTCACTGAAAGTGGCAACGCAGGTGGATAAGGTAGTCAAGAAGGCATTCGGCATGCTTGCCTTCATTGGTCGGGGCATAGAGTATAAAATTGGCAAGTCATGTTGCAGCTGTACAGAACCTTAGTTAGGCCACACTTAGAATATTGCGTGCAATTCTGGTCGCCACACTACCAGAAGGACGTGGAGACTTTGGACAGGGTACAGAGGAGGTTTACCAGGACGTTGCCTGGTCTGGAGGGCATTAGCTATGAGGAGAGGTTGGAAAAACTCGGATTGTTTTCACTGGAACGACGGAGGTGGAGGAGCGACATGATAGAGGTTTACAAAGTTATGCGCGGCATGGACAGAGTGGATAGTCAGAAGCTTTTTCCCAGGGTGGAAGAGTCACTTACTGGGGGACATAGGTTTAAGGTGCGAGGGGCAAAGTTTGGAGGGGATGTGCGAGGCACGTTTTTTACACAGAGGGTGGTGAGTGCCTGGAACTTGCTGCCAGGGGAGGTGGTGGAAGCAGATACGATAGCGACGTTTAAGAGACATCTTGACAAATATATGAATAGGAAGGGAATAGAGGGATATGGGCCCTGGAAGTGCAGAAGGTGTTAGTTTCGGCAGGCATCAAGATCGGCGCAGGCTTGGAGGGCCGAATGGCCTGTTCCTGTGCTGTACTGTTCCTGTGCTGTACTGTTCTTTGTTCTTTGTTCTTTTCTGTTGGATGACAACACCAAGTGGAATGTGAGAAGTTTGATAGTTCCCTCATCTAAATCATTCATATATATTGTGAATAGCTTGGGTCCTAGCACCGATCATTGCGGTACCCCAATAGTCACTGCCTGCCATTCGGAAAAAGACCCGTTTATTCCTACTCTTTGTTACCTGTCTGCCAACCAATTTTCTATCCATCGCAATACACTACCCCCAATCCCATGCACTTTAATTTTACACGCTAACCTCTTATGTGGGACTTTGTCGAAAGCCTTCTGAAAGTCCAAATAAACCACATCCACTGGCTTCCCCTCATCAACTCTACTAGTTACATCTAGTAAATTTGTCCAAAATGATTTCCCTTTCGTAAATCCATGCTGACTCTGTCCAATTCTGCCACTGTTCTCCAAGTGCTCTGCTATAAAATCTTTGATAATGGACTCTAGAATATTCCCCATTACCGACAGCAGGCTGACTGGTCTATAATTCCCTGTTTTTTCTCTACCTCCCTTTTTAAATAGTGGTGCCACAGTAGCTACCCTCCAATCTGTAGGAACTGTTCGAGAGTCTATAGAATCTTGAAAGATGACGACCAATGCATCCACTATTTCTAAGGCCACTTCCTTAACAACTCTGGGATGTAGATTATCAGGCCCTGGGGATTTATCAGCCTTCAATCCCATCAATTTCCCCAACACCATTTCTCTACTAATACTAATTTCATTCAGTTCCTCCCTCTCACTAAACCCTGTATTCCCCAACATTTCTGGTATGTTATTTGTGTCCTCCTTTGTGAAGACAGAACCATTTGTTCAGCCATTTCTTTGTTCCCACAATAAAATCCCCTATTTCTGACTGTAAGGGACTGACATTTGTCTTCACCAATCTTTTTCTCTTCACATACCTATAGAAACTTTTACAGTCATTTTTTATGTTCCCCGCAAGCTTACTCTCATACTCTATTTTCCCCTGTAGAGTTGCAGAAATCTGTAGTTTTTTGGATTGCATGGATCTGTTAGTCAGGATCATCTGAAATGTGTGGCATGAGCCTCCCTTGCGCGTATCTCATTGTGCCTTGCCTGCGGTCCTTCATCATGCAGCACCTGGTCAGCATCTTCCTCCCTATTCCCATTGTAGGAGGATCATGCTCCAGGATGTCCTCATTGGTCAAAGCCTCTCCCTTCAGTAATGCCAGATTATGCAAAGCACAGCACACCACAATGGTGTGCAAGACCCTGACTGGGGCATACTGCAGGGCTCCACCAGATATATCCGGGCATCTAAACCGCATCTTCAGAAGCCTTATGGCCTGCTCGATGATCACTTGAGTTGTCCAGTGGCAGGTGTTGTATCTCTCCTCTGCATCTGTGTTTGGGTTCCTCACAGGTTTCAGTAGCCATATCTTCATTGGTTGGCCTTATCACCCAGTATCCATCCTTGAAGGTGCGCGGGGAGCCTGAAAAGGTCTGACACCTGGGACTGCCTTAGTACGGAGGTACTTTGGTTGCTTCCCGGTGGTTGAAGACCAGATGTGCATTGATTGTGTGGAAGCCCTTCCTGTTGATGAAAGCTGCTGCCTGGTCTGTGGAAGCCTTGATTGCCACATGCGTGCAGTCGATGACACCCTGCACTTGGGGAATCCAGCAATGGCCCTAAACCCTTTGGCCCTCTCAGCTTGACTTTCCGGATTGGTACAAAAGAACATGCATTGTCTAGCCCTCTTGAAGATGGCATTTGGTGACCATCTTGAGGCAGCAATGAGTCACAGACTGGGACATCTCTGGAAGATCCTGGAATGATCCTGAGGCATAGAAATTCAGCACCACAGTGACCTTCAGTGCCACAAGCATTGGGTGGCCACCACTTCCCATAGGGCTCAGCTCATCCTCCATCATGGTGCACAGCTCTGTGACTGTCTTTCTGGAGAGGCGCAGTCTTCAGCAACACTGCTGCTCTGACATTTTGCAGGACGCTGATCCTTTGACAATAGACCCGGTCTGGTGGATAACCTCTTCTGCACACAAGAGGCTGGTTGTGTGTCCCTCTGCTTCCTCATTATCCATACCTTCTCCGAGGCTGAAGTTCCTGGTGGTCCTCAGGTTGCTGCTGCCCCTCTGCCTGTGGCTGCAGCTCTCTCCCTCTCTGATGCTCCTCTTCACTGGAGGTCTCAAAGCCTGAGTGAATGGGGCCCATAGCGGAACGTTACACTCAGTCTTCAGAGCCTCACATCCATCTTGCTCTCTAAATACGTGTCACGTCCAAAATGACACACAAGTGGTATTCCCCTGATATGCGGGCATGTTTGCCACTGCTCCAAATTGCCACTTCTGCTGCCCAGGGTGTTCCATCCTATCTGCCAAGCCATGCAGCCATTCACAATGGCTGCCATCTGCAGCCAGCACTGACCTCCCATGAATCCATCACCTCTTTATACCTGGCGAGGCTATGAAGCCACATTGTTTCCTACCATCCATCATAAAATTAGAAAACCCTTGTAAAATTGGAGTCAATTGCCTGTTTAGCAGGCTTAATTACTGCCGTGTCCCTGTGTGAGGTCCTCCCGCCAGCCCTGCCGCCTTTCGTAATATGCGGTTGCAATGTGAAGACATTGGGCTTCCCTCCTGATGCCTTTAATGGTGAAATTATGAATCCTCCCACCTCACTCCCAGCCCCAGGGTCTTAAATTTAAACAAGGTTGGCTGAGGTAGATTTATAAATTAGATTAACGTTATAATGATAGATAATCAGTGGCAAACATTTAAAGAATAAAAATCATAATTCTCAATGAACATATATATATACACACACATAAAATTCCCTTGAGGAATAAAGATTTCACTGGAAAAATGGCACAGCCATGGCTAATTTGAGAAGGATAGAAAATGCTGGAAATATTCAGTAAGTCAGGCAGCATTTGAGGAGAGAGAAACAGAGTTAACGTCACTGACCTGAAACGTTGGGCTAAGTTTAATAGCTGCACAGTGGCCCAGATGGCTGGCTGCAAAGCTGGGGGCAATCTTGCCGCAGCCGCTTCTAGGAGCCCTGACACAATTCTATGCACTTCAGGCGATATCTTTGCAGCATCCTTAAACACGGGTGAGGTCCCGGAGGACTGGAGAATTGCTAATGTTGTCCCCTTGTTTAAGAAGGGTAGCAGGGATAATCCAGGTAATTATAGACCGGTGAGCCTGACGTCAGTGGTAGGGAAGCTGCTGGAGAAGATACTGAGGGATAGGATCTATTCCCAATTGGAAGAAAATGGGCTTATCAGTGATAGGCAACATGGTTTTGTGCAGGGAAAATCATGTATTACCAACTTAATAGAATTCTTTGAGGAAGTGACAAAGTTGATTGATGAGGGAAAGGTTGTAGATGTCATATACATGGACTTCAGTAAGGCGTTTGATAAGGTTTCCCATGGTAGGTTGATGGAGAAAGTGAAGTCACATGGGGTCCAGGGTGTACGAGCTAGATGGATAAAGAACTGGCTGGGCAACAGGAGACAGAGAGTAGCAGTGGAAGGGAGTTTCTCAAAATGGAGACGTGTGACCAGTGGTGTTCCACAGGGATCCGTGCTGGGACCACTGTTGTTTGTGATATACATAAATGATTTGGAGGAAAGTATAGGTGGTCTGATTAGCAAGTTTGCAGACGACACTAAGCTTGGTGGAGTAGCAGATAGTGAAGGGGACTGTCAGAGAATACAGCAGAATATAGATAGATTGGAGAGTTGGGCAGAGAAATGGCAGATGGAGTTCAGTTCGGGCAAATGCGAGGTGATGCATTTTGGAAGATCCAATTCAAGAGTGAACTATACAATAAATGGAAAAGTCCTGGGGAAAATTGATGGACAGAGAGATTTGGGTGTTCAGGTCCATTGTTCCCTGAAGGTGGCAACGCAGGTCAATAGAGTGGTCAAGAAGGCATACGGCATGCTTTCCTTCATCGGACGGGGTATTGAGCACAAGAGTTGGCAGGTCATGTTACAGTTATATAAGACTTTGGTTCGGCCACATTTGGAATACTGCGTGCAGTTCTGGTTGCCACATTACCAAAAGGATGTAGATGCTTTGGAGAGGGTGCAGAGGAGGTTCACCAGGATGTTGCCTGGTATGGAGGGCGCTAGCTATGAAGAGAGGTTGAGTAGATTAGGATTATTTTCATTAGAAAGATGGAGGTTGAGGGGGTACCTGATTGAGGTGTACAAAATCATGACAGGGTGGATAGCAAGAAGCTTTTTCCCAGAGTGGGGGATTCAATTATTAGGTGTCATGAGTTCAAAGTGAGAGGGGAAAAGTTTAGGGGGGATATGCGTGGAAAGTTCTTTACGCAAAGGGTGGTGGGTGCCTGGAAAGCGTTGCTGGCGGAGGTGGTAGACGCGGGCACGATAGCATCTTTTAAGATGTATCTAGACAGATACATGAATGGGCAGGAAGCAAAGAGATACAGACCCTTAGAAAATAGGCGACAGGTTTAGATAGAGGATCTGGATCGGCGCAGGCTTGGAGGGCTGAAGGGCCTGTTCCTGTGCTGTAATTTTCTTTGTACTTTGTTCTTTGTTCAATTAACTGCCTGACATCGGGGCTCCCCTCCTTTTAAGGGTGGAGATCCCGCCTCCACGAGCTGTCGGCCAATCAGACAGCCAGCAACTCTTCAGTCCCAGTCAGGCAGGCCCCAGCGAGGCAGTTGTAGGGTGCGGGGGATGGTCATTGTTCAGGGAAGGGGGGGGGTATTTCTGAGGAGGTGGCTCTTGCCACCAGGGGAGCCCTCTGTAGGCTGCAGGGTATCCAGTTGGAGGTCCCCTCCCAACCCCAAGACGGTAAGGAGGCCGCCAGCTTTTACTCAGTCTACTTGCGTGGCAGAGGGTCGCCCACCACTGGTGTTCTACCAGTAGTGGCAGGATGAGGCCCTTACGTGGCCCTCAGTTGGCCTCTGGGCAAGAAGGCCATCCCTGCCCCTGAGTGAATGGCACGGTGTCAGGAAGGTGATGGGCACTCAACTCCCCCACCTTCCCTCCTAATTCTACAGCACCCCCCCCCCCCCCCCACCTCCCAGCCTACTCCCGTTAACTATATTTCTCTTCCCAAAGATGCTGCCCGACCTGCTGGATATTTCCAGCATTTTCTGCTTTTACTTCAGATTTCCAACATTTTGCTTGGAATTTTGCTTTTGTGAAGTTAAGGATAGTATTATCTTAAAAGAAGAATCTTACACAATGTTGCCAGAAAGTAGTAAGCCTGAGGATTGGGAGGGTTTGGAAAATCAGCAAAAGGATGACCAGGAAATTGAAAAAGAAGGAGAAAATATAATATGAGAATAAACTAGCAAAAAATATAAAAACAGATTTGAAGAGTTTTTACAAGTATGTAAAAAAGAGTTTAGTGAAAGCAATTGTGCATCCCTTAGAGGCAGAAACAGGAGAAATTTTAATGGGGAATAAGGTAGAGATGTTGAACAAATATTTTGAGTCTGTCTTCATGGTGGAAGGCACAAAGAATATACAGGAAATTGTGAAGAATCAAGGGTCTAATGAGAGTGAGAAACTTAAAGTAATTAATATTAGTAAAGAAAAAGTAAAGCAAAAGGTAATGGGACTAAAAGCCAATCGAACCCTGAATCTGATGACCTACATCTTAGGGTTTTAAAACAGGTGGCTGCAGAGATAGTGGATGCATTGGTTTTAATTTTCCAGAATTCTTTTGTTTCTAGAACAGTCCCTGTAGATTGGAAGGTAGCAAAAGTAAGCTGTTCAAGAATGGAGGGAGAAAGAAAACAGAACTCTTGGCCAATTAACCCAACATTAGTCAGTTGTTAAGGATGTGGTAACAGAGCACTTAGAAAATCACAATATGATTAGGCAGAGTCAACACGATTTTATGAAAGGGTAATCGTGTTTGACAAACAGGTTATTTTAGGGATGGCAGGATGTAACTAGAGGAATGCTACAAGGATCAATGCTTGGACTTCAGCTATTTACAATTTCTATCAATGACTTAGATGAGGGTACCGATCGTAATGTAAGAGGCTGCAAAGGGTTATAGACTGGTTAAGTGATTGGGCAAGATGGAGTATAATGTGGGGAAGTATGAAATTATCCACTTTGGTCGGAAGAATGGAAAAGCAGAATATTTTTTGAATGGGCGGCACAGTGGCGCAGTGGTTAGCACCGCAACCTCACAGCTCCAGGGACCCGGGTTCGATTCCGGGTACTGCCTGTGTGGAGTTTGCAAGTTCTCCCTGTGTCTGCGTGGGTTTTCTCCGGGTGCTCCGGTTTCCTCCCACAAGCCAAAAAGACTTGCAGGTTGATAGGTAAATTGGCCATTATAAATTGTCACTAGTATAGGTAGGTGGTAGGGAAATATAGTGACTGGTGGGGATGTTTGGTAGGAATATGGGATTAGTGTAGGATTAGTATAAATGGGTGGTTGATGTTCGGCACAGACTCGGTGGGCCGAAGGGCCTGTTTCAGTGCTGTATCTCTAATCTAATCTAATCTACACTTCAAGAATTCCTCCTCTGCGGTATTGTGACTAATTTGATTTGCCCAATCTATATGCAGATTAAAGTCACCTATAATTACAGATGTTCCTTTGTCACATGCATCTCTAATTTCCTGTTTTTTGCCATTCCCAACATCACCACTCCAGTTTGGGGATCTCTTTACAACCCCCACTAACGTTTTTTGCCCCTTAGTGTTTCTATGCTCTACCCATACAGATTCCACATTGTCAGAGCTAATATCTTTCCTCACTATTGCGTTACTTTCCTCTTTAACCAGCAATGCAACTCCACCGCCTTTTGCTTTTTGTCGGTCCTTCCTTAATATTGAATATCCCTGGATGTTGATTTCCCATCCCTGATCACCTTGCAGCCATGTCTCCGTCATCCCGACTATATCATATCTGTTTACATCTATTTGCGTGATCATCCACTTTATTGCGAATGCTCCGCGCGTTAAGGCACAAAGCTTTAAGGCTTGTCTTTTTAACATTACTTGTCCTCTTCCCACTATTTTTCACTGTGGCCCTGTTTGATTCTGGCCCTTGATTTCTCTGCCAATCACTTTTCTTATTCCCTTTACTGTCTTTTGTTCTTGTCTTTGATCCTCCCTCCTCTGACTCCTTGCAAAGGTTCCCATCCTCCTGCCATTTTAGTTTAAACCCTCCCCAACCACTCTAGCAAATACTCCTCCTAGGACATCAGTCCCGGTCCTGCCCAGGTGTAACCCGTCCAGTTTGTATTGGTTCCACCTCCCCTAGAACCGGTCCCAATGCCCCAGGAATCTAAAACCCTCTCCCTCATACCATCTCTTCAGCCACGTATTCATCCAATATATCCTGCTATTTCTACTCTGACTAGCACGTCGCACTGGTAGTAATCCTGAGATCACTACCTTTGAGGTCCTACTTTTCAACTTACTTCCTAGCTCCCTATATTCTGCTTTTAGGACCTCATCCTTTTTTTTTACCTATGTCGTTTGTACCAATGTGTACCACGACCACTGGCTGTTCACCCTTCCCCCTTCAGAATGTCCTGGAACCACTCTGAGACATCCTTGACCCCAGCACCAGGGAGGCAACTTGTCATCCTGGAGTCTCTTTTGCGGACACAGAAACGCCTATCTATTCCCCTTACAATTGAATCCCCTATAACTATTGCATTCCCAACTGTGATGCAACAAATTGGGCTGTTGCTGCTTTCCCCTGAGAGGCCACTCCCCCCAACAGTATCCAAGGCAGTATATCTGTTTTGCAGGGGAATAGCCAGAGGAGATTCCTGAACTGCCTGCCTAGTCCTCTTGCTCTGCCTGGTGGTCACCCATTCCCCTCCTGCCTGTGGGGTCTGAGCCTGCAGTGTGACCACCTCTCTATACATGCTATCCATGATACTCTCCACCTCGTGGATGCTCTACAGTGCCCCCGCTGCCACTCCAGCTCCGAAACCCAGGCTTCCAGGAGCTGCAGCTGGAGACACTTCCTGCACACATGCTGGTCCCGGGCACTGGAAATGTTTCCGGATTCCGACATGGAGCACGAGGAGCACACCACGGCTTTGAGTTCTCCTGCCATGACATAACCCTTTAAATTAAATTAAACCTTCTGGAAGATCTTAATGTCCAATAATATCAGTTACTCCAGGGCCCTTCTTCCCTGGTCCTTGGTGCTACAGAACTCCATTAAAAAAAACACTACTTACTGCATTTGAAATAAACTTTAAACTTTTAAACTTTTCTTACCTGAGTTACTTACCCAGCTATTTGGAGCTATTCCCTAACAGCAGTGACCTAACACCAACCAATCACCTTGCAGCTCTCCTGTGATGTCACTTAGTTTTTTCAAAACTCCAGCGCGCTGGAAGAGCTCCTTTCCGCTCCGCTCCCAGAAGGTAAGAGTTGATGGTGATGGTGTAGTACAGTTCCTAAGGATTGGAAGGCAGCAAACATTTATTGAAGAAGTTTATTTAAGAAAGGAGGAAGAGAGAAAACAGGGAACTATAGGCAATTTGCCTTACATCTGTAGTAGGCAAAATGCTCGAATCTATTGTAAGGAATATTGTAACAGGATGCTTAGAAATTCATAATATGATTAAGCAGAGTCAACATGGATTTATGAAAGCAAATCATGTTTGATAAATCTGTTTGTTGAGGATGTAACTACTAGGGTGGATAAGGGGGAACCAGTGGATGTAGTGTATTTGGATTTTCAAAAAGCATTCAATAAGGTGCCACACAAGAGATTATTACACAAAATTAGTACTGATGGGATTAGGGGTAATATATTAGCATAGATTGAGGATTGATTAATGGTCAGAGAACAGGAATAAATAGGAGATTTTCAGATTGGCAGGCTTTAACTAGCAGGGAACTGCAAAGATTAGTACTTGGGCCTCCGCTTTTTGGAATCTATATTAATGACTTAGATGGAGGGACTGATTGTAATGTATCCAAGTTTGCTGATGACACAAAGTTAGGCAAGAAAGTAAACGGTGAGGTGGACACAATAGGGGCTGCAGAGGGATAAAGACAGGTTGTGTGAGTGGTGAAGAACATGGCAGATGGAATCCAATGTGGCAAAATGTGAAGTTATCCACTTTTGTAGGAAGAATAAAAAAAGAATATTTTTTGAATGGTGAGAGACTGGGAAATGTTTGCATTCAGAGGGACTTGGGAGTCCATGTACGTGAATCACAGAAAGTTAACATGGAGGTATAGCAAGCAATCAAGAAGGCAAATGGTAAGTTAGCTTTTGTTACAAAGTGATTGGAGTATATGAGTAAAGAAGTCTTAATACAGTTACACAGAGTATTGGTGAGGCTACATTTGGAGTACTGTGTGCAGTTTTAGTCTCCTTACCTAAGGTCTGGACAGACTAGATAGTAAAAAACTGCTCCCATTGGCCGAAGGATCCAGAACCAGAGGACACTGATTTAAGGTGATTGGCAGAAGAAGCAATAGCGACATGAGGAAAAGCTTTTTTACGGGTGAGTGGTTAGGATTTGGAATGCACTGCCTGAGAGTGTGGTGGAGGCAGATTCAATCAAGGCCTTCAAAAGAGAACAGGAGAATTATGTGAAAACGGGTGCAGGGCTATGGGGAAAAGGCAGAGGATTGGGACTATGTGAGTTGCTCTTGCAGAGACCCAGCATGGGTATGACAGGCCGAATGGCCTCCTTCTGTGCAACAAATGTTCATTCGACTGGCTCCTAGGATCAGGGGATTGTGCTATGAGAAGAGATTAAATAGAATAGGCCTGTATTCCCTGGAGTTTAAAGGAACGAGAGGTGATCTAATTGGAACATAAAGCATTGTTAAGGGGCTTGACAGGATAGATGCTGAGAAAATGTTTCCCCTGGCTGGGGAATCTAGATCACGGGATGACAGTCTTAAAATAAGGGATTGGCCTTTTTGGACTGAGTTGAGAAGAAATTTCTTCACTCAAAGGATTGTGAATCTTTGGAAATCTCTATCCTAGAGGGTTGCGGATGTTCAATTTTTGAGTATACTCAAGGCAGAGGTTGATAGATTTTTGGGTACGAAGGGAATTAGTGGATATAGTGATAGTGTAGGAAGGTGAATTTGAGCTAAAAGGTTAGCAATAATCTTATTCAATAGCGGAGCAGGCTCAAAAGTTCAAATGGCCTACACCTGCTCCGACATCTTATGTTCCTGTGTTCTTTTGACAGCAAAATAAGAAGAAACTGCTGTGGGCTTTTCTGGAATAACATGTTTTTCAAATGGAACAGGGCATTGCTAATTGTACCCATATAGTTTTGCATGCTCCATATGAAGACTTAGGACAATTCCTAAGCAGGACAGGCTTCCACTCATTCAATGTGCAGCTGGTGTGTGACAAATGGAATTGAATCATGCATGTCTGTGCTTGGTTTGCTGTCACTGTCATTTTGCATTTATTCTATGCCAGTCTTTAATCCTGCTTATGTTCCACCAAGACCATTGAGTGTCAGGCTGACTGCTTGGGATCAAAGGGTATCCCCTGAGATTATGCCACACAGATCTTATCAGGAACCTGAGCACAGATGCCGAGGCATGCTACAAGGAGTCATGCCTCTAACAGAGCTCTGATTGAGGAAACAATTGGAATTCTCAAACAGAAGTTCCTGGATAGGTCTGGAGGCATCCAATGTTGCAGCCCTGGCAGTGTCTCCAGATTCTTTATGCTCCACTGGAATGTCTTGCAAAAGCCACCTGGGGGAGAAGTAGTGGAAGCACATAAACAGAAAGATCAGCAGGAAACTGTGGATGAAGAGGAAGAGAAAGGGCTACCAATGCTACCATCTGACAGAGTTCTATGGCATCAAATGATTGACAAATGCTTCAGTTGAATCATGACTCCACAGCAAATCCCCCGCCCCCACCCCCACACCAACAGTCCCTCCTACCAGCACACCCAGTTCTAACATCTTCCAAATAAATGTTCTTAAATTCATGCATGTGTACTGGAATTTCATCACTAGGCAAGGCCAAGCAAATCACCAATCCAAAGAAACTGTGTGCATTAACAACACTGTTTCCAAAGAAACTGTGTGCATCAACAACATTGTTTCCATGCCCTGTGCAAATAGCCCACACAAGGTGGAGTTGGACTCCATCATGCTCTCTGATATTGTATGCAGGTTCCCTGACAGGCAACCCAATGTACTGAGTGTTTGGTGGAGCAGAGGAATCAGTCTTCTTCTGGAGGCTCAGCCCTTGAAGTCAGCATCTGTGCCTTCTGCAATATGGCCAGGTAGCAAGCTCCCCTTCCAATACCTCTGCCTTTGTTCTTTCATACGTGCTTGGTAAATCTACCTGCAGATCCCTCTAACTGACTCGCTGAACTATGGAGGGCCTTTGCTGCACTGAATTTACCTGCTATTTTCAATGTACAGCACAGATTATGTTAAGTCAAAAAAGTGCACCTCCGCTTTAAAAAGTGAAAGCTGCCCTTAAATAGCTTCATTGACACCTGATTTCCTGCTGTTCCCCATCAGAAAACAGCCAATAATCAGCACGGGTACCACTGGCTGTTCATTAATTTTAATGAAATATGGCACTAAGTTTGTACATGCATCACCCTGACTTAATCAGTAGATATTCCAATCTTGCTACCTATTTTACTCCTGTTTCCAGCACTAATTGAATTTCACCCCCAAAAGGTTTCAGTTTGTTTCACTATTCTCACCATACCTCTATACAGTCACTTTATATTCATGATGAACCAATAATAAATTAATTTGATTTTAAAATATTACCAGCAAAGTGCATGACTCAGAGACTGACAAAATCAATACACTCAGGTATTTATTTAAAAACTAGAGACAGGGAGCACAAAATGTTTAGCCAGTAGAAAAAGATGTAAGTATGATAATTATAACTAGACAAATATATGGAGATTTTATTACCCTTTTAATGGCAGCGTTCATGTATAAACATGTTTAGTGAAGGATTCAGCATCTTCATCATATTTAATCACTTTTGTGTTGATTTGAATTGAAATTTGATGTGTTTGATGCAAATTTCACATTACGATCTCCTCTATCAGACCAAACACCACAACTTAGAAGAAATCTGCTAAGCTGAAATGATCAACAATTTTTTACCTGTTGGAAGCCACACGAAATTGTTCTGTGAAATCTTAATATTTTGTCTTTTCTGGATAAAAGCAAGAAATTACTTATGCTACATAGGAGCATAGGAGGATAGGAAGATCTCAGGGCCGGCATGAGAGATAGGAAGAGTTCAGGGCCGGCATGTTCTTGTTAGATGGAAGGGCAAGGCTGGCAAGTTTAGGGAACCTTGGTTGACGAGGGATTTTGAGGGTCTGTCAGGACAAAGAAGGAGACATATGTCAGGTACAGGCAGCTGGGATCAAGCGAGTCCCTTGAGGAGTATAGGGGTTGTAGGTCTACACTTAAGAAGGAAATTAGGAGGGCGAAAAGGGGCCATGAGATTTCCCTGGCAGATAAGATAAAGGAGAATCCTAAAAGATTCTATAAGTATATTAAGAGTAAAAGGGTAGCTAGGGAGAGAGTAGGTTCCCTTAAGGATCAGTGTGGCAATCTATGTGTGGAGCCACGGGAAATGGGCGAGATCTTAAATTAATATTTCTCATCCATATTTACCGTGGAGAAGGTCATGGAAGCTAATGAGTTCAAGAGAGGGAACATTGATCTCCTGGAGCATATCAACATTACAAAGGAGGAGGTGTTGGAAGTTTTGAAGCACATTAAGGTTGATAAATCCTCAGGGCCTGACCAGGTGTATCCTAGGATGCTATGGGAAGCAAGGGAGGAGATTGCTGGGTCCCTGGCAGAGATTTTTGTATCGGCGTTAGCCACGGGTGAGGTACTGGAAGACTGGAGGAAAGCTAATGTTGTGCCTTTATTTAAGAAGGGCAGCAAGGATAAGCCAGGGAACTACAGGCCAGTGAGCCTTACATCAGTGGTGGGAAAGTTATTGGAAGGGATTCTGAGAGACAGGATTTATATGCATCAGGAAAGGCATGGTCTGATTAGGGATAGTCAGCATGGCTTTGTGTGTGGGAAATCATGTCTCACGAATTTGATTTAGTTTTTCGAGGAGGTAACCAAGAGGATTGACGAGGGCAGGGCGATGGATGTTGTCTACATAGACTTTAGCAAGGCCTTTGACAAGGTCCTGCATAGTAGGCTGGTCCAGAAGGTTCGAACACATGGGATCCAGGGTGAGCGAGAAAATTGGATACAAAATTGACTTGGTGATAGGAGGCAGAGGGTGGTAGTGGAGGGTTGTTTTTCAGATTGGAGGCCGGTGACCAGTGGCGTGCCGCAGGGATCAGTGCTGAGCCCTCTGTTGTTTGTCATATATATTAATGACTTGGATGTGAATGTAGGGGGCATGATTAGTAAGTTTGCAAATGACACCAAAATTGTTGGTATAGTGGAGAGTGAAGAAGGTTGTCTAAGGTTACAACAGGATATAGATCAACTGGGAAAGTGGGCAAGGGAGTGGCAAATGAAATTTAATGCAGACAAGTGTGAAGTGATGCATTTTGGGAAGTTAAACCAGGGCAGGACATATACAGTGAATGGCAGGGCCCTGGGGGCTGTTGTTGAGCAGAGAGACCTTGGGGTGCAAGTACATAGTTCCCTGAAAGTGGCAACACAAGTAGACAGGGTGGTGAAGAAGGCATATGGCATGCTTGCCTTCATCGGCCAAGGCATTGAGTACAAGAGTTGGGACGTCATGTACATAACGTTAGTTAGGCCGCATTTGGAGTACTGTGTGCAGTTCTGGTCGCCGCTCTACAGGAAAGATGTGATTAAGCTAGAGAGGGTGCAGAAAAGATTCACAAGGATGTTACCTGGTTTGGAGGGCTTGAGTTATAAAGAGAGATTGGATAGGCTGGGTCTGTTTTCCTTGGAGCGAAGGAGGCTGAGAGGGGATATGATAGAGGTATATAAAATTATGAGAGGCATAGATAGGGTAGATAGCCAGAGTCTGTTTCCCATGGTAGGGGTGACTAAAACTAGAGGGCATAGATTTAAGGTGAGAGAGAGGAGGTTTAAAGGGGATCAAAGGGGTAAATTTTTCACACAAAGAATAGTGGGTATCTGGAATGAGCTGCTGAGGAGGTGGTGGAGGCAGGAACAGTAGCAACATTTAAGAGGCATCTGGACAGGTACTTGAATGAGCAAGGCATAGAGGGATATGGAATTAATGCAGGCAGGTGAGATTAGTATAGATAGGCATTATGGTCAGCATGGACACGATGGGCCAAAGGGCCTGTTTCTATGCTGTACAACTCTATGACTCTATGACTCCATGATCAATGCAGAAAATGGCCATAATCTTCTGAATATGCAGACAATACATTTCAGAAATGCAAACAGATTCATACAACATTAAAAATGTTATACACATGCAAGTATTTTAACTAGACACAAATTTTCACCGCCCCTTCAGGAACATTGATTTATTTTGTCCCTAAAGACTTGCTTAAATCACACATCTTCCACATGTTCATGATAGCAACAACTGGTTTGATCAGGCCACTTGAAATCTTATAGTTACAACTATGTGTCCATCGGCCATTTAACATATCTAGTCACCATATGAACTTTATTTTAAGCTGACTAAAACAACATCCAGCCAATTATTATAAAAGTACTTCATAAGCTTACTTTATAGAAAGCTAAAGAAATGAGTCTAGAAATTACGTTGCCTATATCATCAGATGAACACTTAATGCATTTGTATAAAATTACTTTGTATGCTATTTTAATTGAGTTATTAATTTATTTAAAACAGATGGTTTTTTTATTCCTTTGAAAGAGTTGACAGGAACACATTACGTGGTTCTACAGTAATAATACTGCATAATTTCTGAACGATGATCTTATTGGGTTTATCTCTCTCTTCAAGATTTGGTGAGGAAACATTTTAAATATATATAAAGCAATCTGTAGTGTTACTAAGGCACGCTCAGCAATGCTGCAGTTGTATAAAAAGAAATCGGATGTATCCTGTCACAATCCTCTCAAGACAGAAATGTATTTTTAATTAAATGCCCTCCCTGAAATACCTGATACAAAAAACAGATGTGTTTTTTTTCCATTATTTTCAAGATAACAGCCTTCAAATCTGCCCCGTATTGTAGTGGCAATGCTAGGTTGTTATTTTAGTGACAGCTAATTATCAAGTAGTCATATAGGTTTATGGTCATGTTTAGATTTAGGCCTAATTATTCTGATCAGCAGTAACATTTTACTCACCACTAACTTCCAGCAAAATGGGAATCCGATTATCAGAATTTTGCATGACTAAACAAATAATATCTTATGTATGGACCGAAACGCCTAATTTACCTATTACAATTTTACACTAAATATTGTTTTGAGGTTTTATTAATTAAATTGGAGTTCAGTCTGAGCCCCGTGCCCGCGCCTAATATAAGTGCTTAAGAAGAATTATTCTTTAGTATTTTAATTATAGTATGTTGCTTGACTTTAAGTACAGATATAATGAAGCTTTCACGCAGCTGAGCAATTGTCAGAAAGAACACTGTCGACGTTTGCCAATGGCATTTCCCAATACTGTCGGTGATTGAAGTAGCCAGAAGAGGTCGCTTTGATAACCAGAAACTGCCTCCGGGCTTCTTCCTGACAAAACAGTTTCACCCTGGACGAATCGATATCGTTAGTAATTATTGTGTGTACAGGAGTACACTTACCGTAAAGGTGTGAAAAGTACTTTAACTGATGGATACTAGTTGAGTTGCAGATTACTATACTGTATACGAAAAGACGTATGTGAATGGGAAAGAGCCTGATGCCTAACAGAACTATACTCAGAGGCAACAATAGTGTAGCCCTTTGGCAGCATTGCAGGCAGGCATCTTAGATCGAAAGTCCCCACAGTATATACCGAATAGGTTACTCTATTTCCCTTGAGTCTTCAATTCCGTACAATTTGCGTGGCATGTAATTTGGAAAATACTTAGCTTTGGAGAAGAAACGTGATTTTTGATATTTGCTCATTAAAGAAAGAAAGCATTCGAGATAGTTTGTAATCAACGTAGCGAAAATAAAAATAAATTCTGTTAATACTCTTGAGCTAAACGTGAATTAAAAAATGTATTAATATTTAACAGGAAATTGTAAAAATCCTGCAGTGGAAAAATGCATTACTAGGTACGAAGCAGGGACTTTGAGATTATTATTCCCACGCTGCCTATGTTGGTAATAAAAGCAGAACCTGCTGGAACCGTTCAGTAGGTCAGCCAGCCTCTGTGGAAAGAAGTCCACGTTACAGTTCATTTCAGACTATTTTTCTCTGTCTCTGAAGTGATCAATTATGCAATATTTTCGGCAGTATTGGCTTTATCCTTACATAAATTAAGATCAAGTAAAGCCGTGGTTTTACACTTTAAAAACGCTTGGTTCAATAACAATTTGTAGATAAAAAAGTAACTTTTCATCTGGGGCATTAAAATATGTTCGGTAGTGTCACTGATCTCATTGTTTATAGCACAACACCGTCCCTCGGTCATTAGCATTGAAAACACTACATAAAGATACGGCGTAACTGGATAAATGGTTGTTAAAATGTGGTAGCGACGATCGGTTGTTGTTTCAAGCATACAAAATACACTAGAAATTTCTCGTTACATTCTGATAAAGAGATAGGGCATTACCATTCCGTTGTTCATTCTAATTGTGGAATACCTTTCATATTATTGTACAATATTTCTCAGATTAAAAGATATAAAGAATTCACACACTTTGCTTCTTAAAGTAGTCATCGAAACTGAGGAGCTGGAACAATAATAACTATTCAATGCCATATGTTCTAGCTGAAAGGCGTCCTAATACAGCTATTCGAGCTACAACGGCAAGTCTTTGATTTCCAACAAGGGGGTGACACAGTGCTCGCTTTGCCAATCTGTAGCGTCAGATGGCATCTCTGGGTATTTATTGCATGGTGTCTCCCCTCTCTATAATCTCTATTGCTGTTCCTGTTCTGGTGAGAGCAAAAGGGGAGAAAATAACTGGAGGATAGAGAACAAGTTGTTAAAGCGATTAATTTGGCAACAGAAACTGAGCAGATACTCTCTCTTACATCTCAGCAGCAGTAGCAGGAGTGAGGATTTTTTTGTCTGACAGAGCCGAGCTCCATTTCAGCGCTCGCACTGAACAGGAGAGCGAGACCGACTGGAGGGCAGAAAGGAGATTATGATCCGGGTTTGTTCAACATTTCGCATCAGTAGTTTCCACCCCCACCCAGTCGCGGCGTCAGCAAAGCTGTGAGCTGGAAAAAAAGATTCACCTAACAACCATCGCCAGCAGTGACACAGTTAGCATCAAAGATAAAGGAGGTGTGCCTCTGCCAATCTTCTGACAAGTGAATTGTCGGGAAGCCTGTCTTAAACACGGTCTTGTGTGGATGGTAACACTACAACAACAACAAAAAGAGTTTGCACAGCCCGCCCCCCGCCCCTTTCCTTGCCTGCTTGGCGAGTCGTGTTCCTGTTGTGCGGATTGTGTGTGTGTCTGTGTTGCTTGCCACAGTGATGGTGATGGTGAGGAGGAGGATCGCGAGCTGCGTGTCCTAGCCTGGCGGACAGTCCGTGCTGCTGAGACCGGGAAAGCCGCGCGCTCGCCAGCCAGGTGTCCCCAGGCCGGCAATCAGAGCGGCAGGAAAGGTGCAGAGAGACAGAGACTGAGAAGGGGCTTCGACACCGGATAGGCACCTTACCCCCACCGCCCACCCACTGCCAACCATGGGCTGCTGCAGCGGCAGGTGCACCCTCATATTCCTCTCCAGCCTACAGCTCGTAAGTGAAAACAGAAACTTTATTTTAAGATATAATCATATGTTTTATATATTTGAGGGGGGGGGGGAGTTCGTGCTTCTGTGTTCTTACAATAGCATTTTTTTTCTTATTTCTGGCTCCAGTAACTGGATGAAATGAATACTGGAAAGTTTTACATCTTGGTCCATTTTAATTGGTGTTATGGATTAGATGCGAACTAATGCAGTATGTTGTTTTTACATGCCTTAGATCCGCGTGTTTAACGATTTTCACAGCTTGGAATGGTGCTTTAGTACGGTTAGGACAGTCACAGACAACTGAAGTTTACCTTTGTTCAATAATTTACATATCTGAAGCAAGGTTCTCCTAAATATATAGTGCATCAAGTGTACACGTTGAGGATGCGTGACTGCTTTTTGATTACACACCGCGATTTTGCATTTATCAGTAGAAATGGTTTAAGTGCGGTCACATTTTGGGTGTCAAAGCGTTGAATTACATTGTCCCAGAAAATAGACAGGTGGCCAGATAAGTATTGGCAGCCACTCAGTGTGTCAGGTTTCTGATTTACAGAAGATTCACATATTTATTTAGCTTTTATCCTGGCACAGTAATATGTAAGTGTGCTAGGTGAGCGGTCGCTCCAATCTACGTGTTCACTTCTGCTGTCTGATTTATTGCAGCTTTGGTTTACTGTGAACTCTGACAATAGAGTTGTACTTGTGTATAGTTTTGTAATCGAGTGATGCAGTGAGCAAGGTGTGCACTCTTCTTTTACATTTCCAGTGGATAAAGTAATGCGATAAATTGCGAGCTCACTCCGTTTCTCCCTTCCTACTATTTATGATATCATTTATCATCTCCCTGCAAGCCAGATGTGCGTGATACCAGAAAGTTTTAATAGTGCTTTAAATTGATTTGCTTGTAGCTGCCTGTAAAAAGGAAAAATAATAAGGTGGGATAAAGCATGCCGATTGATACTGCTTGATACAGTTGAGATTTCTTTACCAAAGGGGACCTGAATTGTGAAATTGTACGTCAAAGTTCCAATCGTTGTAAAGCTCGATCCATGTAGGCTACCAGCAGTACTATTTTATTTTAAGCTGTCATTTGTTCACTGAACCAAAATGATTTAGAGTCATAGAGTCTTGGATTTGTCTAATTGGGCCTTGTTTCCATGTCAAAGTTATTGAAATGGTGTCTTCCAGATTTGAAAACAATATAAGCAGCATTCATTTTGGGTTCCACGAGGCCACTTGTGCCGTAATATCCCTCTTCACTTACACAGTCTCTGTGTAACCAGGACATGAGTACTACTAACTCAACGGCTAAAATGTATTAAAACCACTCCATCTTGTAGTCTGTATACAAAGAAGTCTGTATATACAATTGCAGCAGCTCATACAAGTGACTGTGAAGCCCGTTCCCGTCCGATTTTATTAAGCGTGCAACATTTCTTTAATGTTATTTCTCATCGTGGATTGAGATTTTTGAATTGAGCTGTTGTTATTTGTTATCGATGCGTTCGAACACTAGTCATTGTATCAATCTTTGCGATGTTTTTGTTCCAAATATTTACAGCATTGCACTGAAACCAAGTTAGGACCAGATTAGTTGTATTTCTTCCCAGCTTATTAATATTAAGACCATTTTATTCTAATCCCTGCTTGATAATTGGTCACACTGGCTGTTTCTATTATGTTGAATGCACATTTGTCATGGTTTTATTTGCAAACATGGAAATTAAGCAGTCTCAAAAATTGAGTGGAGTGAGGGTGATGAAATTTGAACTTAAGTCCTTATTAGATGCATTTTTTTGATTTCTCGTAAGTTTTCAGAAAAAAATACATTCTGTAGCTGTAACGACAAACGAGCTGCTGGCTGGTGTACAAAATATGTGGGGTTCCAAAGCAATTCTATTATTGATATCAGCAACAAAAATCTACAATTGTCTTCTGACAAGCATTTTGTTGGGACAATATATGGACTTTTACACACCATGTGGATTTTGTTTCCCTGCAAGTACCACTTGTCTATTGTCTAGATGGGCTCTTAATAGTACGATGGTACAATTGTTATTAATTTCTGATTAAAGATCTTCTTCATGTAGATACATTTTATTAATGATTATAAATTGTTCTAGTTGTAAAGGCATGTGCCTCATAGACCAATTAACATTATATAAAGATTTTACACTGAAAGAGCTAACAAAGTAGATGCATCTTTAATATAGTAATACCGAACTTACAGTGGAGCATGCAGCTTTCTGCTGCTGCCAAGTGAGGGTTGTGCCAGGCTGCATGCTAGAGAGAACTTGTACTCTTTAGTGAATATGAACAATTAATATAGAGACTTTTGGAATTGCAACTGATCTTTCTAGCCTCTTCGAATGACGTTCAGAATGGCTGAATGTAAACGTCACCAAGATATATTGTAATGATCCTGTATTTTTTTTTCTTTTCGGGGAAGTATGCAGTGTGCCTTTAAGGCTGTAACAGGATCAGTACTGCTTTAAGGCAGCAAGCTCCAGGGACTGAGTCAAAGGATGCATTCTCATTGCCGTAGGATACAGCCAGCTTCAAATGTGCATTCTTGTTGCTGTAGGATACAGCCACTCAGGGTCAAGGACACGATATACAATGTTGTCGATTGACATTTGAAACTAGCTGAAAAACTGGCTTTTGAGACACAGTTGACAGACACAGTTGGACAGCTGGACCAGCATGAACACAACAGAGTTCTCTGATCGTTTAAAGGTGAAGGAAGGTGAATTTTAGACTGATCACTTTTTCACCCCTCAAAATTCTAAAGCTAAATTGATTCATTGAAGTGTTTGTGAGTTGTTTATCTGTAATTGCTGAAATTCATCGCTGGAAAAGAGCATCAATTCAAATGTTGAATTAGACTACTGACTATCCTACTGTTGAAGTACTTTTTTTCCTCATCGGACAGCTGTGAGAACTTCAAGCAACCTCGGACTGTTCCACATTGGAAGATTCCACTTTGGCAGGAGCGCAAATCTGCAAGGACACTAATTTTTCTATTTTAAATATTGTTTATATTCTAGTTTAAGAATTTGGTTTTTCTATGTAAACAGTTAATTTGTTGATCTAAAGACACCTGGTTTGGTTAGCCTCATTCGGGGGTTAATAGATGGTACAATTTGGCTGGGTCTTTCTTTAAGTTGGAAAGTTTAAAATTATATGTTAGGTGATCTGTGGAGGGGTGGGACTGAAACAATGGTGCGTTTCTCACACCACAATCAGAATCATATATCTTGATTGGGGGCTTTGTCTTAAGCGGTCGGTCGTAACATATTAATTGGGGGCTCGTCTGGGATTGAATCATATTTAATTCAGTGGCTCACGTCTGGGATCAGAATCAGACTATTTTGGAGGGCTCGCATTTGGAATCATATTGATTACTCATTTCTGGGAAAACATATTTAAATTGGGGTCCTGTATTTGGCATCATATTTATTTCTCTCGCATTTGGGATCATAGCAATTGGAAACTCAATTGTTGGGATCTAAATCTAATGCCAATTAAAAAGAAATAAAAGAACCAGGTCTCTTGTAGAATAAGGTACAGTTTATACCATTGTAATGACATTAGTGGTTGAAGCAGAGTTTTTGGGAAAGCAGAATCTTTCTTTGAGTGACTTGATAACTTTAACTAAGAACAGCTTGAAAGAATTGGCAGTAAAATTGGGGTTGGATTTGAAATTAGGTGCCAAAAAGCAGAGATAATTGACATAATAGCCAAACATCTGGAATTAGTAAAAGAAGGTGATGATGATGTTGATGATGCTGATGAAGGGGAATATGAGAAACATGAAAGTAGTAGGTCTGAGAGTGATGCAGTCATATTGGCTCGCATTCAGTTAGAAAGGAACAAACGTGAGGCTGATAAAGAACTAAGAAAACTTGAATTGGAAGACAGGGAGAAAGAGAAGGAATTTCGTCTAAAAGAGTTGGAACTAAGACAAAAGGGTCAAGAAGAATATGAATTTAGATCAGAACCCAGCGAGCAGTTGTTTAAATTTATAAAGGCTCTTCCTAAGTTCGAGGAAAGGGATGTAAAGACATTTTTCATATCTTTTGAAAAAATAGCCAAACAGATGAAATGGCCAAAAGAAAGCTTGACACTGCTTATTCAGGGCAGGCTGGTAGGCAGAGCTCATGAAGCTTATGCCATCATTCATGAAGAGGCTTCTGCAGATTATGAGATGGCAAAAAAGGCTATTCTCACTGCATATGATTTAGTCCCTAAAGCTTACCGTCAGAAGTTTAGGAACTTGCGAAGATTGGCTAGGCAGACATATATAGAATTTGAGAGGGTGAAACAAATTACTTTTGACCATTGGATGCAGGCATTGAAGAAACCTTCGAGAATTGATTCTCTTAAAAGAGTTTAACAACTCCATTCCTTCAGTAGTGAGAACTCATATAGATAATGTTAAAGTTTTGAAAGCTAGGCAAGCAGCAGAGATTGCTGATGATTTTGAGCTTGTGAATAAGTAGGACATGCCATAGCTGTGAAATAGTGGGAAAACCACAACTTACCATAAACCAGGGATGAAGTATTAGTGTTGTTACATTGCAGGGAGAACCATTAGAATCATGGTTCCATGGCTCATATAGAGTGATCAAAAGAGTGGGTAAGGTAGATTACTTGATTGACACCTCTGATCTCCGGAAGAAGAACTGGATGTGTCACCTTAATATGCTCACGCAATATTACCACAGAGAGGAGGATAAGCAGTGCAGGTATGTCAGGTAATCAGGACTGTGGAGAAGGGAAAGGATAGTGTGGAAAAGGCAGAAGCAGGCCTAGGAAATTCTCAGATTGGATCTCCAACTATCTGATTGGCGAATACAGAATGGCTTTTACACTTAGAGGCAAAACAGTGTGAAGTCCTAACCAGGGTTTTCACAATGTTTTAAAAAGTTTGTAGGGATAACCAAGGATATAGAACCTTAGCCACACATGATGTGATTTCCTGCATTTGGAAGATTAGCCTCACTTCTTGTTTTGGAAGCTGAAAACTCTTTTAATCTCTTGACAACACAGAAGAACTTTGAGATGCTATTGTTCAAGTAAAGATATATAGGGCTGGATTCTATAGGCCCGCCGTTAAAATAAGCGGCCCACACACACAGGGCGCACGTCGCAGAGCTGCTGCAATTTCAAACACAGTGGCTTATTAGCATGGCCGGGGTGGCCACCTCTCCCCCCCACCTCCAATGACGTGGATGGGGCATGCTATCCCCAGCAACAGCATCTGGTGCCACTATGCAGGTACCGGTGCCATTTTTAAAGGATTTAGAGCCCCAAATGACAATTTACATTTTTAAAGGTACAGTGCTTTTAAAGTTAATAAAAATGAATAGGAAACATTTCCATGCTTTCTCCCACCCCCCAATAGCGTTACATGTCATTCCTGCCCTTGCCCCACCCCTCCCCACTGGAATACTTACTTTGAATGTATGACCTTGCCGCCCACGAAAGTTCACAACCTTTGTCCTTTACCCCTTCCCATCACCCCCTCGACCAATCAGGTAAGTTTGACCATGGTTCCCCCCCTCCCCCACCTCCTGCACTGAGAAAATTATCCCCTCCCCCTTCCCACAAGTGTCGCGCCTCCTTTCCCCAGACGGGGATTCGAAGGCGCACCGTGCTAGCTGCCACAATGAAGATCGGTGCGGCAAATCAGGAGGTGACGGGAGCTTCATTAATGCGGGTGAGGTACTTAATTTAAATATGTAAATTGTGGTCCTGTCGCTGAGCGGCGGAGGGGCCGCCATGAGGCCTCTCCGCCTCCGTTGAGATCGAGATGAGCCCTCATGGCATCGGGGTTGGTGGCAGGCCTCATGTGGAGGGATCTTCATGCCCCCTGCCACCATTCCCAATGTCAAGGGCTCTATAAAATTCAGTGCATAATGTTATACATTAGGGCATTCTAAGCAAAATGTCTGCTTTTAGACTGACTCCAATAAGAAATTATAAATGTCAACGATATGCCAAATGAGGAATTTTAATTGATCGGTGGAAAACTTACATTAAACTTTTAATGAGAAAGCCCCTGCAGTTAACTTTAAAAAAAATTGACAGCCAATATAGCCGCCATGGTTTGCATCTGAAACACCTTTTCATATTCAAAAGATCCACCTCTAGCCAGAGGTTTGAACCGCATCGACCCAGGACAATGGCTTGCTCTCAGTGATTGAATGACCTAAAATGACTTCATTAGTACGGCAGTCAAGGCAATCCTAACACATTGACATTCAAAGAGCAAACCCCCTCCAAGTGTAAATTGGCACACTGGGGCCTGTGAAGCCAATTCCTAACCTTGAATTTCATTAGAAGGTTCCAGAAAACTTGAAACACCCATGTGACTGCCTGTCCATCTCGGAGAAAGCTTTCTTTTCCCCTTGGACAAAGAGGCAGGTAGTAACTCAGACTGTGCAGCAGCAAAAGTCTGCGTGCCTTTCTCTCTCTCTCTCTCTCCAGAAAACGTCAAGTTTGAAAATTGTCTGTGACGGTAGACCCTCCAGGCTTATAGACTGCTGCAGGGGAAGAGAGACAACTACAATTCTGTCTCCAAGAGAACCAGGCAAGCCAGAAAGTGGACTTTGACTAGCCGAGGACTTCAAGGATACAGCTCCAGCCAGAAGGTGACTGGATCATCCACTTCACAGACTATGTATTTAAGTTCCATTTATTCTGGGCTCTAATCCAACTACCAGATCTATGTTTCCCCTTGGAATCTATTTGTGTGTGTGATTCTCGTGTGAATGTGTGCGTGTATGTGTAGCATTTTTTAAATTATATTTAAATCGGAGTTAGATTGTTAAGCATAATAAACTTACCTCTTTCTTGTTTAAACTTAAGAAAACCTGTCCAGTTGGTTCTTTCATGATCACAGTAAAGGGAAAAGGTAAAACACTCACAGAGGTGATAAGCACAACCACTGTTTAAAAGGAATAAACCCTGTTGCGGTCAAATAAAAGGAAGGGCAAGAGGAATGACTGTGACCCCGCCCCCCCCTCACTTGGCCGTAACATAAAGCATTTTATGCAATCACAAGGAGTGGCTAAGAGACATCAAAAATTATAGAAATATCTCCCTTTATAACATTTACAATATGTAATGTTTCAATAGAATGCTTATCATCTGTACGGAAATGTTAATGTTAGAATAACAGCTACCTACTCCACGCCCCTCCACTATTTCAACCACACTGCACCTCTACTCAGCATGGAGCTCGCACAGGTATAGGGATAGTAAAGATTATTTGTGGTCTAAAACTTGGTTGCACCTTCTTTCATATGTTCAGCAACACTGACCTATGGCATGGTACTGAAAGCCTTCCTCATAAGCATTTTCACTTCATCAGCTATCAAATAGGCAGCCAAGCAGTGGGCTGCACTCCCACTTGTCTGCAGACTCATGCCTGCACCTATGTTTCCTTTCCCTTCATCCTGGCCTGCCACTTCTTAATTGCATACCTCTTAAGCCTAAGTAAAGGTTGCTGATGGGTTACGATGCTTTTTAATGCTCCGCAGAAGCTTACTAAACTTTTATTCTCCTTCTTGTAACACTCATTTTTAATTATTTAAATTTAAATTTGATTTGCACACAAGTTTCCTCTTCTACCAGTGGTGTCATCCCTCAATCCACTGAGGTTGCATTTGGAGTATAATTAATGAACAAATAAAATTAGATAGAACACTTAGTGCTGTTAGCATAGGGTTCAGGCTGATCTTAAAGCAGTGTCATCCAAATTGGAACAGTGCTCTACTTGAAAACAGAAATAATTTAAATGAAATTTTAAAAAAAAATTTCCAGCCCGATATCTTTTATGAATTAAGTCATAAAACCACAATGTGGAAGTTTCATCTTGAATAATATGTCATTAACAGATAAATGTAAAATAAAAAGTTGTTAAATATTTCAAAAAATACATGCAATGCTTATGCGGAGGGTTTTCAGCACTATCCCATAGGTTCGTGCTGCAGAATATCTGCAAGAAAGTGCAGCCAAGTTTCAGGTCACAGCTAACCTTTAGTGCCCATACACATCCACAAATTCTATGCGCGTTGCAGCCACTGGTGTTCAGTAATTGTTACCATGAATGATTATCTAGCTGTCTCAAGATATTTTTATGACAACCCATTAAATAATGTACCAGGCTTAAAAAGGATTTAGAACTTTAAATGTTGGAGACTGTCAATGATCAAATTTGGGAATCTGGCTTTTTCCATGAATAGGACCCAGACATGAAGAGATAGAAATTTGTATGCGTCGTCCTCAATTTAACGTACAAATTATATGCATAAAATAGTTTTACAATTTTGGGCTTTTAGTGGAGAGTCTCACTTGCTGACAGTGCTTATTGAAAATTTGGGCATATGCTGCACATGATTGTCTGGTGATTTATTTAAATGGGCAGAAAATCATTTGTAGTTTGCACTCAGATTTCTGATGTGCGCCACTGGCAGGTAAGCCTCCCCACCAGAAGCACAAAGTTGAAAAAGAGCCCCATAAAATTTACTTTTGGCACATTCAAATACAAATTGTGTGCCACAAACCACATACACAATGCTTACTGGGAGCAAGGAAATATGGGAGAAGTGGTCAAATGATTAACCTATTTTGATACCATATTATTTCTAATGATTAAGCTTTTCAAAACCAAAATAGTTGCCCTTTTGTTTTTAATTTATATTTTCAGTCTCTGAATCATATTTATTCAGTATGTAACCATTGTTTGTTCACAGGGTAACCACAATAAACTCTTATTGGAATCTCAAAGTTAACAGATTACACTCTCCCCAGCTCCTATAGGAGCTGCAACCCCATAAGAATGTTTTATGTTAATTTATGTTTTACATTCATAAAATATGGTTGAAAGTTCAAAGCCAATAACAACCAAGAACTTAAAGCAAATTAGGACAATTTTAACTTGAAAGAACATCAATGGCGGAACTGTGTATTACAGTCCCAGTAATGTAATGGATTTACATTGCAGATAAATTCCTTTATATATATATATATATATATATATATACCTGATGAGAGGCTAAGCTGTGATGGCATAGGACTCTGCTGAGCATTTTTGTTTTAAGGTGCCACTACCTTTCTTGACTCTTATTTCCCTGTTATTCCCTGTTATTCTAAATAAAGACAACATAGAGGCTGTTCCCATTCTGTCAGTAAAATGATCAAGTATGTTGTAATCAATGCCAGGCAACAAACATATTCTTTGAGGATGCCGCTATCTGACATCAATGAAGTGTGTCTTTTTCACTTTCCTTTAAATGAAATTTTGACTTCTGGGCTCCATGCAGCATTTGTCTTTGAAAGATTGAAGCACACATGGAGGGTGCAATGAAGTGAGAACTTTGTATTCTTTAAGTTTTATGTATTTCATGTTTTTTGTTGTCACAGTAAGGAACTGTAATGCTGGTGTGTAGGATACCTTTTCATTATAGATACTGCTGGCATCAAACAATTCCTAATTAATTGCGGCAAAACCAATTATGACAAAAGCTCTCTTTACACTCCCCAACAATATGCCTCAACTGAGAACAGCACCATACTTCGTACCAGTACAAATATTTCCACTTACACACAAAAGTCTTTATGGCTTATTGTAGTAAGATTATAAGAGGCAGAACCATAGAAATTTACGGCAATGACCATGTACAGTAAAGCTGCCAAGTGAGAGGGCAGAACCATAGGGGTTTACTGTGGAAAAGGAGGCCATTCAGCCTATTTTCTCTGTGCTAGCTCTTTACTGGAACAGGCAAACTGCCTTGCTCCCTGCTCTTGCAACTTCCTTTGCTTCAAATGTTTAGCTGCTTTTCCCCAAACGGATGAAACAGTCGATGCCTCAACTACTAGCTGTGGCAACTTTCCATAAAGAAATTTCTACTATCCTTTCTCTGTACTTTCTTATGGATAATTTGAATTTGGTAATCCCTCATCATTGACTCAGTCACCAAAGGAAATAGTCTTCCCTATCCAAGCAACAACTTATAGTATCTTTAGAATAGGAAAGCATCTTAAGGCCCTTCATTGGAGCGTAATCAGTGTGGAAGATGGGAAGCTGGCCAAGAAAACATTGGAATAGTTGGGTCTGGAGGTAATAAGAGCATGGCTGACGGTTGTAAATACATAATTCCAATGAAGCCATGATACCGATTGCCCTACTCTGTCACTGGAAGTGAGCTGGGACTGGACTTAAGTGTGCTCATAAAGGAAGATACTGACACCCTCCACATTGTGGGAAGACGGTTATCTGTATAGTCAGAGCATACCACCAGAGCCTGTAAAGTTATATCGATGGGATCAACCTAAATCTGCTAGCGGAGAGCGGTGTCGATGAGAGCTGCTCTTCTGTGACCCAAAATTAAAAATATCCAGAAGTTCTTAACTAAACCTCCTCTGGATCTCAGCCAGCTCTCAGCTGATGAGAGTTTTACTGAAGCTGCAAACTTGCCCAGACATTCCCCTGCCACTCATCCCTATATTGGAAAATATCTTGAGATAACAAAAAGTGCAGAATCTGTCCTGGATTCTGTGGCAGGAAGGCAATTTTGCCTTTTTCCCTCCATGGGCATCTAGAATTTCAGGCCCCAAGTGTTTACAGTTTGCTTAAAATACCAAAGGAAATCTTCAGGAACACATTTCCAGTATCACTGCACATGATGATCAAAGTAATTATTGCTCCCTAGTGATAAGCTATATTACAAACGGGTGACAACTCTGCCTCAGTGGTAGATTTCTTGCCTCTGAATCAGAAGATTGTGGGTTCAAATCCCACTCCAGTGTCTTGAGCACAAAATCCAGGCTGGCAATTCAGTATAGTATGAGGAAATTCTCAACTATCAGTCGGTGCTGTCTTTAACATGTGATATTGAATAGAGGTCCCATCTGCTCTTGCATGTAACCATAAAATATTCCAAGACACTCCAAAGAAGTTCAGGTAGCTCTCTGGAGTGTCCTGACCAATGTTTATCTCTTAACCATCACAGGGCTGCATTTTAAAACTCTGCCGCTGAAGTAGGCGTAGACCTTAAAAAATTAGGCCTTCGCGCATGGGGACCACGTCACGGAGCCGCCGTGATTTCAAACGGGCGACTCATTTGCATGGCCATGGCGCCCGCCCCCCTGCAATGATGTGGAGGGGGCGGGTGAGCTGTCATTGGCAACGACGTCGGGCGCCAGCGCCATTTTTAAAGGGCTTATGGCCCTCAATGTTCATCTTAAAATTAAAGGGTCAGGTAATGTCAAGTTTCGTAAAACTGAATAAAATAACCTAACCATACAATCCCACCCCCCCCCCCCCCCCCCCACCAAAAGGCATATCGCAACATTCCTGCCTTTTTTCCCCCCCGGAATACAGATATTAACAATTTGACCTTCACCCACCCCCCCCCCCCCAAAGTTGAGCACCTTTGTTCTTTACCCCTTCCTATCATACCCCCCCGATCAATCCGCAGTGTTGTAACCCCGCTCCCCACCTCCCGCACAGGGGAAAAAACCTCCTTCCCCTCCCCACAGGTGTCGCACCCTCATTTCCCTGAACGGGGATTCAAAGGCTGTCTGAATGAAGATCGGTGCGGCGATTAAGGAGGCGATGGGAACTTTATTAAATCAGATATGTAAAATAATTTCCATATGAAAATCGTGGTCCCGTCATCAAGTGGCGGGGCGGCCGCCACAAGGCCTCGACGCCACTGACGAGATCGGTACGGGGCCTACGGCCATCGGGGTTGGTGGCAGGCCTCCGCCGTACCGATCTTCATTGCCCCCTCAGCACCATTCCCGACAGTGGAGGGGCTTTAAAATCCAGCCCATAATAAAACAGATTATCCGATCATTGTTGTTTGTGGGACCTTACGGTGTGCAAGTTGGCTGCCACTTTTACTACAGTACAACAGTGACTATGCTTCATTGGCTGTAAAGCATTTTGGGATGTCCTAAGGTTCTGAAAGGCATTATATGAATACAAGTCTTTTTTAAAATGGTGATGCGGAGCGGTAGCATTGTGGTTATGTTGCTGGGCCAGTAATCCAGAGGCCAGAGCTAATAAATGGGAGATGCAAGTTCAAATGCCACCGTGGCAGCTGCAGAGTTTAAATGCAGTTGATAAAATAACTCTGGAATAAAAAATTATTATCAGTAATGGCAAGCATGAAACTATCGGATGGTTGTAAAAGCCCATTTTGTTCACTAATGTCTGACAGAGAAAGAATTCTGCTGTTCTTCCCCAGTCTGGCATACCTATGATTCCAGACCCACATTAATATAGTCGACTCTTAACTGCCCTCTGAAATGGCCTAGCAAGGCACCCAATTAACGGCAATTAGGGATGGCCAAGAAATGTTCAACTTGCCAATGACACCCACATCCTGTGAATGAATAAAAATAAAAGTTTATGCTATGTTCCTAAGAAGCAAACAAAAAAGCAATTATATTGGAACTTCTGCAGTTATTCCATATAAGATCCTCAAATTATCAGAGAGAAATGTTTTATCACATTAACCTTGGTCCGACAAATGAAGGATTTCTCCACAATCTCCTATATTCTTTAGGCTTAAAGCTACCTAGGGAAGCCAATCTATATATATCCAAGCAGAAAGTTGTCAAACTGACTGGATACTGCTGTATACCTATAGAAGATATATCTATTCAAATAACAAATATGCAGGCTGTTTGATGGCCTCCATTGAAGGCATTGCCACTTTCTTTTTGTTAAAAGAAAGCTTTAATTCAATATATCAGTTCACAAAAGCTATCAGTTGCAGTGTTGCATTTTTTCTTTTTATTGTGCTTGCCATGTTCAGCATTACTGCAATACATTGTATTTAGTTACATAGGTCAGCTGTCTTCTATTTGCTTGTTTTAACATCTGGAAAAATACATTAAAAGTGGTCTGATTTAGAACCAGATTAGTCTTTCAAGCCTTGAAACTCATTTAACTGAAAAATTAATCTCATGTACATAATGGATGGTGGGATCTCAGAGGCTGAATTTAAAATAAAGTGCGTCTGATAAAAGAACTGTTTCTATTTAAAACTTCCTCAAAAGTATTTGAAAAGGCTAGAGGACAAATTTCAAAAACTTTACTGAGGTTAGATTTATATTGTGTTTTTTTTTTAAAAAGCTGTGTGTATGAGAGAAAAACTTTGTTCGTGGAGTGCCTTGGCATTCTTCAATGATATCAATGAGGAAAGCAGTGCAGACCGCGCAGATATCGGCCCATGGCGTTGACTGCCCCAGGGAATCGGCATAAGTCTGCTTAGCACTGATTGAAGTGGTGCTAAATGAACAAATTTTTCTCCCAAAGTGTTTTTCATTCTGCAAGTGTTAGAAAGTGAAGAGAAAGAGAGACTAGCCATGTCCCTGAGGGTTCAAACTGATCTCTGGTCAGAGTTACACCAGAAGATGGGTTAATCTGATCTGGAGTGCATTCCCTGAAACAATGTTGGAAACAGCTTCAACTGTAACTTTCTAAAAGGAATTGCTTATATAACAGATGTTACAGACAAGAGAGAGATGATCGGGATGCCTCCCATTTTCACCTCTTGACTGACCGAAGACAGCGTGTTTAAAAAAATGTTTTAGCTCCTGAGTGCTTTAATTGTCAGGAACAGTCAAATGACAGGTTTTCTCCTAAATTTTAAAAAGAAAGGTAAATGTTTATTGTTCAACACCCGAATATATATGCAAATATACCCAATCTCGCACTCATACAGATACACGCACACTCAAGAAAAGATTACGATTATAAAAGTAGCATGTGTTTAGGTCCTGTGATTTCAAGTGATTACACTTGCTTTTCCCCGGGGAGAAGACTTGAAATGATCCAGGCCTGTCATTTTTTTTGTCCACTGAAGAAAAGCCCTGGAGGGTTAGGAGGACAGATTCGCTGTTTGATGTTCGCAGTAGCGGGCCTCTACTTATACTGCAGTCACAGTTCAATGGCGAAGCCTGATATGATTCCTCATGTGAAGAGTTCAAGGCCAACTCGAGTCACTGCCTATATCTGGCTTAAGTTGGTGGTCTTAGGCAGGATCTTTTCTCTTCATTGGCATATATGATACTGTCTCTGCCTATCCGGAATGTGCCTTATTAAAACCCCTTATGAGAAACCTAGTTTCTGTCATGTGACCAGAGCATCTCTTTCTATTGTCCTCATAAATAGTTTCTGATGGTTAGGCCATTGTCAGATAATGGAGTTCGGGTATCACTCATCCATATACCATGTTGATAAAATAGAGCTTTTCACACTCATTTTCTGGAGTTCAAGTTTGGAGTTGAAGAATCTGCAACAGTGTTGTGAACCCTGTTCTTTCTTTAATTAGTTGGAGAAAGGGAGCCATTACCACAGGAAGGGTCATTTGCATTTTAATGACTTCTCAAAGATATGCCCAGAAAAGTCATTTGCATTTTAATGACTTTGCCAAGAGTTGTTACAGACATGAAAAGTAGCTCAGGGTTCTTGCAGTTCCATGAGTATTGGCAAGAAAGAAAAGGTCACCTGACCCCTCAACTCCATTTTGTTTTACATTAAAGTGTCCATTTCGGGTTTACTTCATAAGTTCATATTTATAGTTCATAAGTTCATATTGCATGAGCATGACACAGAAAAAGAAAAATTTGCAGGGTCTATGGGAAAAGAGCAGGGGAGTGGGACTTATTGGATAGCTCTTTCAAAGAGCCAACACAGGCACGATGAAGCAAATGCCCACTCTGTGCTGTATGATTGTATGATTTTTACCAACCCCCCTCCCCCACCACCCCCATGAAATTTCTGGGTCTCCGTATTTAAATGAATTATATGAAATGTTATATATATTTTACATTGATTCATTTTGACTGTCATTTCTTTTTTCCAAACCCCTAACTTCAAATGCACTCACCACCCAAAGCCCTCCCTTTTTTTCCTACATGACCTCAACACCCATACATGAAGGCTCTACTACAGTCCTTGCCTCCAGCCATCTCTCTCAACAGCACATTTTCATCTACTTACCAAACAGAGGCCACTAGTCACTGCTCGAGGACCATCTTCCTCTAAATACAAGTAGGTCACATTCACAGATGATAGATGCCCATGATCAATAATATTTATATTTATAAAAACAATAGTACCTAATTAATTTCTCATTTATTATTAAAAGGTATATCAAGTAAATCTAACAGCTTAATACAATAATCCTAAAGTGTACACCTCTGAAATTTATTTTATTATGAAATGACATCACCTATAAAAAAGCGGTTTGGCTGAAAATTGTAATAGACCTTCAATGAAAGATCATGCACTGAACGCAACCCCAACCATGATCCATGTATAATTAACAACTACACAAATGCATAACTGAGATCAGGAGGAAAAAATATGGGTGGGATTATAAGTACAACTTTGCAAAGTATGACACCGCAACATGATGATCCTGATTTTGCTCTGAGTGGCAAATGAACAGTATTAGCGTTTTGTTAGACTTGCACTTGCCCCTAGGCTTTCTATAATTAAAATCTGAAAGAATGAGACTGTACACTTGAATTTTCAGTGCTGGAGATGTTGCTTGGCAGTAATTAAGACCTACCATGCTGTTAAAATAGTACTTTTACTGAAATGGACAAGCCCGATCTTTTTCTGGCGACTTCAGCCCTTATTTATGAGGTAAGTACAGGAACTCACATGGTTCAATGTATTTAACAGCAACTTCCGAATTTCCATATTAAACTGTGTATGTGCAGTAGTCGGAAGGAGCTGTCTGATTTACACTTAATAACAATGAACGCTGTTCGCCTCACTGTTACCTTAATAGCAAATTCTTGCCTAATGTGTCAGAGCTCCAAAACACAATGCTACGCATCTGCTGATAAATGTACCAACTATGGTTCACACATCTTTTAATTGACCTTCCTCTGTCTCAGCCCGAAATTTCACAGAGCTGCTGCATGTGCATATTTGTCTGATTGCTGTCTGTTTTCATCTCTACCGGCTCACAATCCCATTGCTATTGTATTATAAGTGGATGCTTCCAGTTATGAGCGGCAAAGCAGTGGGATGAATTGTGCTGTCATTCATGCTGATCCACTCTGAAATTCAAACATAAATTGTTTCCAGTGGAGGTTCTCTCTAAGTTCTGACAAGTGTCAGAAATAACAGACACATTCTGTAATTTCAGTAAACATTGGCAGAAGTATTGTTCCAATATTGTTAAGGAACAGATTGTAGAGTGTATGTAGCAATGACAACAACAACTTGCATTTATTAAGTGCCTTTAATTATAGCAAAACATTCCAAGGCAATTATCTAGAGTTATCAATAAAAATGTTGACATCGAGCCATAGAAGGAGATATCATGACAGATGACCAAAAGCTTGGTTGAAGAGGTAGGTTTTAAGGATAGAGAGGTGAAGAGGTTTATGGAGGGAATTCCAGAGCTTAGACCTAAGGCAGCTGAATGCACAGCCATCAACAGTAGAGCAATTAAAATTGAGGATGTGTAAAATGCCAGAATTGGAGGAATGCAGAGATCTCAAAGGCTTGTAGGGCTGGAGGAGGTTACTGAGATAGGGAGGGGAGTGGTCATGGAGTGATTTGAAAACAAGAATGGGGATTTAAAAATTGATGCATTGTCAGATCAGGAGCCAGTGCAGATCAACAAGCACAGGGGTGATGGGTGAATGGATTTAGTGCCAGTTAAAATACAGGAAGCAGAGTTTTGGATTATGTCACACTCATGAAAGGGACAGTTATGAACTAAAGTGAACTGCAGCAATTAGGAACTATAAAAATGAACTGATGAGTTAAAGGCCAAAAAATGGACACACATTTGCTCCAGACAAGATGGAGTAAAAGGTTAGGTGATCTCTAATGTACTGCAAATATAGATGGGGACTATTGGAGACAAAACCCATAATCACATCTGGACTAGTCCTAGGGAAGGCACATTGAAATGCTAAACAGCCCAGTCAATGCCAAATGGCTCCTATCTCCAAGAATTGGGTTGACAAAGGCCTTCACAGACAGGAAGACTCAGATTCAAAGCCAAGATAATAGGTGGGGCATAACACCACTTTATCAAGTTAAACTACATTCAACCCCCATTGTGTAACAAAGGCCTCATGTTCATAGACATTTTATGAACACACCAGGGGAGAGCATCTATAATCAGCTGATCAAAACCAAACCTGATAAGATTTTTTCTTAAAATGGAAACTTCTCTGAAAGACAGAAGAGAAAGACAGCCAGCCAGGAAGCTGAGCGATCCATTCCAGTCAAGAAGAAGACCCTGCCTGCAACATCTTTAAACCACAAAGGCAGAGACTGCAAGGTGACCTTGAAAACTCCCCATCTGAGAAATCGTAACAGGCTTCTTGCCACCGACTTTGACTGAATCTTAACCAGAGGAGTCTGCAATATTTCAGTGAACCAAGAAAAGGAACACCAGGCCTGCACTGCTGTTAAAAAATTCCTCCCAGAAAACCAAGCAGGTTTCAAAATGAACTCTTTTTACAACAATAGGACTTAAATGCATGCTATCCTGTAATCTCTATCTCTTCTTGTGTGTGTGCATGTGTGAGTGGATGAGGTTGCAATACCTATTGGGTATTTTTAAATAAATAACATCTGTTATTTAATCCTATGAGAAAACTGTCATTTGTCTGTTTATTTGACCTCTAAAACATTCAGGGGCTAAAACAATATATTTTTTAAATCAATGTTTACAGTCAGTTGAGAGGTGAAAAGTGGAAGTCATCCATACGATCTCCCCCCTATCTGTAACAATGAGCACAAGTTTATGTAAGGTGGGAGACCAGCCAGGAGAGCATTGGAATACTCAAGTCTGAGGTAACAAAGACATGCATAAGGGTTTCAGCAGTAGATAAGCTAAGGCAAGGTCAGATGAAGGCAATGTTATAGAGGTGAAAGTAGGCAGTCTTACTGATAGAGTGGATATGTGGTTGGAAGCTCATCTCATGGTCAAACTCAACACCAAGGATGCGAATGGTGTGGGTAAGCTTCAGACAATTGCAGGGAAAGGGGTGGAAATGGTGGGCAGGGACCAAAGATAATAGCTTCAGTCTTCTCAGTATTTAGTTGGAGGAAATTTCTGCTCATCCAATTCCAGATGCTAGACAAGCAGTGTGAGAAATCAGGGACAAGAGAGGTGGTGGTGAGATAGAGCTGAGTGCCATCAGCATAATGTAGAGTGTGATGTATTTTTGGATGATATCAATCATGTAGATGAGAAATAGAAGGGGCCAAGGATAGATCCTTGGGGGAACTCCAGAGGTGAGGGAGCAGGAAGAGAAGCCATTGCAGATGATTCTCTGACTACAATGTGCTAGGTAAGAATGGGACCAGTAAGAGCTGTTCCACCCAGCTGGATGATAGAGAAGAGGCTTGGGGAAAGATGTTATGGTCAACTGTGTTGAAGGCTGCAGATAGCTCAAGAAGGATGAAAAGGGATAATTTATCGTTGTGACAGTCATAGAGAATGCCATTTGTGGCTTTAATAAGGGCCATTTCAGTACAGTTGCACAGGTAGAAACTTGATTGGAGAGATTCAAATGTAGAATTGCAGGAAAGATGGATTTGGGATGCAAAATTATGATCAAGGACTATGGACAGGAAAGGAATGTTGGAGATGGGATGGTAGTTCGCAAGGACAGAGGGGTCAAGGGTGTTTCTTTATTGACGCGAAGGGTAATGGCAGCAGATTCAAAAGGGAAGCGGTCATAGGGGAAGGAACCAATAACAGCGTCAGCTAACATTGGGGGAGAAGAAGGGAAGTTGAGGGTCAACAGGTTGGTGGGAATAGTGCCGACGGAGCAGGAGGTGAGACTTAAGGATAAGATGAGATTGGAGAGAGAAGGGCAGGAGATGGAATAGAACCTAGAGTGGATGGAATACTGGTATCCTACATTAGTTTTATGAATTCTCAGGATGTGTTGCTAACAAGTCTGGCATGTATTGCCAATTCCTAGGTGCTTTTTATTTATTTATTTAGAGATATAGCACTGAAATAGGCCCTTCGGCCCATAGAGTCTGTGCCGACCAACAACCACCCATTTATACTAACCCTACAGTAATCCCATATTCCCTACCACCTACCTACACTAGGGGCAATTTACAATGGCCAATTTACCTATCAACCTGCAAGTCTTTGGCTGTGGGAGGAAACCGGAGCACCCAGCAGAAATCCACATGGTCACGGGGAGAACTTGCAAACTCCGCACAGGCAGTACCCAGAATCGAACCTAGGTCCCTGGAGCTGTGAGGCTGCGGTGCTCACCACTGCGCCACTGTGCTGCCCTTTTTTTTTAGCTACCCCAATCAACTTTTTTTTAACTACCCCAATATTAACTGGGATTATTTAGTGTGAAAGGAGTTGAGGGAGCAGAATTCTTGAGGTGCATACAGGAGAACTTTTTTGCCCAGTAAGTAGCAAGTCCAACAAAGAGAGGCCATAGTTTGAGACTTAGTTTTAGGAAATGAAGTTGGGCAGATGAAAGGGATGGCAGTGGGAGAGCATTTTGGTGGTAGTGTTCATAATTCAGTCAGTTTTAACATAATTATGGAAAATGACAGAGATAGAACAGGAGTTAGAGTTCTTAATTGGGGCAAGGCCAATTTTACTAAACCGAGGAGTGATTGAGCAAAATTGGACTGGAAGCAGCTACTTGAAGGTAATGTCAGAACAGCATTCAAAGGGAGATTCAAGGGGTTCAGAGTAAACATGTTCCCATAAAGAAAAAGGGTGAGACAAATCTAGAGCCCCATGGATGTCAAGGAGCCTACAGAGTAAGATCAGGCAGAAAAGGAAAGCTTATGTCCAAAACCAAGAACTCAATACTACAGAACGCTAAGAGGAGTATAGAAAGTGGAGGGGAGAAATCAAAAAGGAAATTAGGAAAGCAAAGAGAGGGCATGAAAGAATATTGGCAAGTAAAATCAAGGTGAACCCAAAGATGTTTTATCAATACATTAAGAGTAAGAGGATAACTAAGGAAAGAGTAGGGCCCATAAAAGACCAAAAAGGTAACCTATGTGTAGGAGCGGAAGATGTTGGTATGGTTCTTGATGAATATTTTGCATCTGTCTTCACAAAAAAGGGGGACGATGCAGATATTGCAGTTAAGGAGGAAGAGTGTGAATTATTGGATGTGATAAGCATAAAGAGAGAGGAAGTATTAATGGGATTAGCATCCTTGAAAGTTGATAAATCACAAGGGCCAGATGAAATGTACCCTAGGTTGTTAAAAGAAGCAAGAGAGGGAATAGAAAAAGGTCTGACCATCATTTTCCAGTCCTCACTGTATACAGGTATGGTGCTGGAGGGTTGGAAATTTGATAACAAAGAACAAGAACAAAGAACAGTACAGCACAGGAACAGGCCATATTCGGCCCTCCAAGCCGAATATACCTCTGTTTAAAAAGGGAATGAAGGATAGACCGAATAATTACAGGCCAGTCAGTCTAACCTCAGTAGTGGGCAAATTATTGGAATATATTCTGAGAGACAAGATAAACTGTCACTTAGAAAGGCACAGGTTAATCAAGGACAGTCAGCATGGATCTGTTAAGGGAAGATATTGTTTGACCAACTTGATCGAATTTTTTGAAGAAGTAACAAGGAAGATAGATAAGGGCAGTGCAATTGATGTGGTCTACATGGATTTTAGCAAGGCTTTTGACAAGGTCTCACATGACAGACTAGTTAAAAAAATAAAATGCCATGGGATCCAGGGAAATGCAGCATGGTGGATACAAAATTGGCTCAGTGGCGGGAAACAAAGGGTAATTTTGTTGGGTGTTTTAGTGACTGGAGGGCTGTTTCCAGTGGCGTTCCTCAGAGCTCAGTACTGGGCCCCCTGCTTTTTGTAGTATATATTAATGATTTGGACGTAAATGTAGGGGGGCATGATCAAGAGGTTTGCAGATGATACAAAGATTGGCCGTGTGGTAGATAGCAAGGAGGGTAGAAGTAGGCTGCAGGAGGATATTGATGGGCTGGTCAGATGGGCAGAAAATTGGCAATTGGAATTCAACCTGGAGAAGTGTGAGGAGATGCATTTGGGGAGGTCAAACAAGGCAAAGGAATACATGATCAATGGAAAAATACTGAGAGGGGTAGAGGAAGTGAGGGACCTTGGAGTGAATGTCCACAGATCCCTGAAGGTAGCAGGACAGGTCGATCGGTGGTTAAGAAGGCATATGGAATCCTTTCCTTTATTAGCCGAGGTATAGAATATAAGAGCAGGGAGGTTATGCTGGAACTGTACAACTGATTGGTTGGGCCACAACTTGAGTGCTGTGTGCAGTTCTTGTCACCTCATTACAGAATGGATGTAATTGCACTGGAGAGGGTACCAAGGAGATTTACGAGGATTTTGCCAGGACTGGAAAAATGCAGCTATGAGGAAAAATTTGATAGGCTGGGGTTGTTCTCCTTGGAACAGAGAAGACTGAGGAGAGATTTGATTGAAATGTACAAAATTTTGAGAGGCCTGGATAGAGTGGAGGTGAAGGGTCTATTCACTTTAGCAGAGAGGTCAGTGACTAGGGGGCATAGATTTAAAATGATTGGTAGAAACATTTCGGGGAGATGAGGAATAACGTTTTCACCCAGAGAGTGGTGGAGGTCTGGAACTCAATGCCTGAAAGGATAGTTGAGGCAGAAACCCGCAATTCATTTGAAAGGAATCTGGATATGCACCTCAAGTGCCTTAATCTGCAGGGCTATGGACAAATGCTGGAAGGTGGGAATAGAATAGGTGGTCGTTTTTTGGCCAGCACTGACACGATGGGTCAAATGGCCTCTTTCTGTGCCTTAAACTTTCTACTCAGTGGGGAAATCAGAGGTAAAATCAACCAAGACCTTAAACTTTTATAACAATTGATTTTATTAACATTAAAACACAATAGGGTTACAGATAGAGTTGCATACAACTTAAGTCAGTAGTACCGCTCTAAAATTAGAATGGTCACATACTTCTCCTTTGGGAAACCAAGTGGTTAACTCTCAGTTTGCATCTTTTTTAGTTTTATTCTGATCTGTCTCATGGTCTGTTTCCAGTCTGTCTTGCGGACTGTCTCTGAATCTGTCCTGTGAACTGTCTCGGCTCTGTCTCAAGAACTCTTCTCCTTTCATTTTAGAATGCCTGCTCTTCAGTCATCCTCACTAGCAAAAACAAACTAGCTGGTATTTCTCCCACTTTTTTCCCCATAGTTCAGACAGACTGGTGCTACAACATTTGATGTTTATGAGCGCTTTCCACAGACTTTCAAATCCTACAAGGGCAGTTGTTTTATCTTTAACTTGTCCATACCTCCATAAAATTGCATTGTTTCAGCTAGCCTTATAAATAGTCCAAAGTAATAATTTTTTGCCTTCTTGAGCTGCTGCAGTCCATGTGGGGTAGCTACACCCACAGTGCAGTTAGGAAGGGAGTTCCAGGATTTTGACCCAGCGACAGTGAAGGAACGGCAATATAGTTCCAAGTCAGGATGGTGTATGACTTGGAGGGGAACTTGCAGGTGGTGTTGTTCCCATGCATTTGCTGCCCTTGTCCTTCTAGTTGGTAGAGGTCGCGGTTTTGGAAGGTGCTGTCTAAGGAGCCTTGGTGCGTTGCTGCAGTACATCATGTAAATGGTACACATTGCTGCCACTGTGCGTCAGTGGTGGAGGGAGTGAATGTTTGTAGATGGGGTGCCAATCAAGCGGGCTGCTTTGTCCTGGATCGTGTCGAGTTTCTTGAGTGTTGTTGGAGCTGTATCCATGCAGGCAAGTGGAGAGTATTCCATCGCACTCCTGACTTGGGTCTTGTAGATGGTGGACAGGCTTTGGAGAGTAGGAGGTGATAATACCTTTTGAACTTGGTTAACCTCCCAGACTGTAGGTAGCTGAGCTCAGTTAGCTCCATGTGAAACATTTGCTTTGGTATTATTAAATAATTAAATTTTAATGTTATCTATGTAAGAGAAGGGAGTTGCTTTTTTCATTATGCTTTTTGAAATAAAATAAGTTTCAGAAAATCTTTAGATTCCATGAATAATAATGTGACCAGCATAATTAAAATCTTTTTCTGATGGCTTTGCTTAGCAGCTAGTATTAAATCATATTTTCAGATATAAAGTTAATACAATGGATGTTCTATCGATCAAAGCACCCAGCTACTTTATATAGAGTTATAGAGAGATAAAGCACTGAAACAGGCCCTCTGGCCCACCAAGTCCATGCTGACCATCAGTCACCCATTTTTACTAATCCTACATTAATCCCATTTTCTTTCTCACATTCCCATAATTTTCCTATCACCTACCTACACTACGGGCAATTTTTTTTTTGACAATGGTCAATTTACCTATTGACCTGCAAGTCTTTGGCATGTGGGAGGAAACCGGCACACCTGGAGGAAGCCCACACAGTCACAGGTAGAACTTGCAAACTCCGCACAGGCAGTACGCAGAACCAAACCCGGGTCGCTGGAGTTGTGAGGTTGCAGTGCTAGCCACTGCAGCACTGTGTCACCCGTATGAGGTAGAAAAGCATCTGTAATAGGCAAAGATCATTTCAGCTAGGTACTTTTCACACTTACTTTAATGCTTTAAAGCACTTTACTGAATTGGAGAACATGCACTGAAAATTGTATATATTCTTGAAAAAGAGTAAAGAGCTCCATATCATGCAGAATAAAGGGTTTTTAAAATTCAGATTATTATTCAAAAATTGAATTAATGAATGTAGGATAAAGATTGCTGTAAATAGAGAAATACATTTTCATTGAAAAGAGAATTTTAAAAAAGTTGAACATGTCTCCTTACAATTTATTTCATTGAACCTTTTTTTAAGAACAGAGAACCATGTCAGATAATTATAAGTAACTTTCTGGTGTAAAGCTTGGTAATCTCAGTACATCAGGAGTGATCACAGTCAATTTCCTGAGATGCACCACTTGTGAATGACACTTCCTGCTGGAAGCGCTGGATGGCAAAATCATCCCTGAAGAAAAATTTATTTTGAGGATCTTAGAATGAAAGCCATTAGGCTTATCATTACTTTATTTGCCTATGTACAGTAAATTATATTGAATTTCAAAAAGTTATAATACATATTCAGGATACTTAATGGATGAAACGATGGCTACTGCAGAAGAGTTTATAAAGCACAAAGAAACTGTATATGTAATGTTGTGAGTGCTTCTATATCTTTAAGGGTTTTTTGAGATCTCATTTTAGAACTGGACATTGGTTTATTTTAGGAAAACCTGAAAGACTCCATTGGTGGGTTTTTACCAGGACCACTAAGAGGTCTGGCTTTGAAAACAAACAGTTACTGGAAGACACCTGTTTTCAAATAATAACCCAGCAGGGGTTGTTTTTGACTTAGGGAAATATATATACAAAGGAGTGATAGGTCGAGATTTATAGTGGTCAGGAGGCTTGACTCCTGACACTGTTTATGATTTCAGTTTGGACAGTGAGTTTGGATATGGACAATAGTTTGAAAAGACAGTTGGAGAAAACCTGCCCAGAAGAACAAACCATCCCAACTCAGTCTGTTCCAGCAGTTTGGAAAACTCCTGCTAGTGAAAAGCAAGTGTAAGAAGCAGATTGAGACTGCTGCTGCATTCCTCCTGTAAGGCCTATCACTGAAACCTCTGTTGCTGCATTTCTCCTAGAAAGCCTACCCAACCTGATCTTCAACATTTCCCAGAAGGTACTGTTCTAGTGTCATCCTAGTGACACATTTGGGATGGCAAAACAAAACAAAAAACATCTTTCCATATCTTCCCTTTCTTCTTCAAGAATTAGCTAGTATTTAACCCAAGTGTTTGTGTCTGTTTTTGTTTGGTAATAGAGCTCTAAAACGCACATCCCTTTATTTTTCCAGTTATCCGGTATATGTGTGCGTGAGTGTGAGGGTCTAAGTTAAAAAAGGAACTTTAATATTTAAATCTGTGTGTTTATGCTTCACTTCATTACTGATTAAGACTTGTTTAATAATAAACTGATAATTGTGCTGTTTATTAAAGAAACCTGCTTGGTGTGTTTTATTCTGGAAAAAATAGAGTATATGATTGATTGTATCAGTAAGTGGGAAAATTTAAATATATGTTGTGACCTGTGGAGAAGTAGAACCAGAATAAACAGTATACTCCTCCCGCCTTGATCGTAACAGTAGCTAAAGTCAAAAGAAGGGCATATGGCAAGAGTCCTCATGTAAAAAGGCAAATTGACATCAAAGTTATTTAATAGATTAAAATAATGCAACTTTTAGGAAAACAAAGATGTATATCATTCACAATTGATCGAAACAAAAGCTGCTATCAGAGCAGCTAAACATTTGCGATACAAAGGATAAAAGCTGTTCTTAAGCTATGTCAGGAGTCAGGGAACTGTTAAAGACTGTATAAGACCATACAAAGATTTCCAGGGACAAATTTGAATGAATTCCCATGGGATAGCAAAATTATGACTTGATTATTTCACATCAGTCATTAGTCCTGAAGATGATGATCAACTACTTAGAGTTAACAGAACAATTGTAAATATTAAAATAAATAGAATGAGAAACCTGAAAATAGATCATACTGCCAGGCCAGATGAGATCCATTTGAGGGTTAGTAAAGCAATGTGGTATGTGCTTTGTGATCCCCTTGCTCATGGAACCAAAGGTTATTGCAGAAAATAAAAGCTCATCCTGTAGGGGGTAACATATTGGCATGGATAGAAGATGGCTTGCCTACCAGAAACACAGAGTAGGCATAAATGGGTCATTTTCTGATTGGCAAGATGTAACAAGTGGTGTGCCACAGGGCTCTGTGTTGGGGTCTCAACTTTTTACAACTTATATAAATGACTTAGATAAAGGGACCAAAGATATGGTTGCTAAATTTGTTGATGACACAAAGAAAGACAGGAAAGTAAGTTGTGAATAGGACATAAGGGGGCTGAAAGGGATATAGATAGGTTAAGTGAGTGGGCAAAGTCCTGGCAAATGGAGTATAATGTGGGAAAGTGTGAAATTGTCCACTTTGGCAGGAAGAATAAAAAAGAAGCATATTATCTAAATGGTGAGAGATTGCAGAGCTCTGTGATTCAGAGGGATCTGGGTGACCTAGTGCATGAATCACAAAAGGTTAGTATGCAGGTACAGCTGGGACAGGTAATTAGGAAAGCGAATAGAATGTTATTGTTTATCGCGAGGGGAATTGAGTACAAAAGTAGGGAGGTTATGTTTCAGCTATACAGGGCATTGATGAGACCACATCTGGAGTACTGTGTACAGTATTGGTCTCCTTATTTAAGGAAGGATGTAAATGCGTTGGACGCAGTACAGAGAAGGTTTACTAGACTAAGACCTGGAATGGGCGGGCTGTCTTATGAGGAAGTATTGGACAGGCTAGGCTTGTATCTGCTGGAATTTAGAAGAGTAAGAGGCGACTTGATTGAAACATATAAGATCCTGATGTGTCTTGACAGGGTAGATGTGGAAAGGATATTTCCCTTTGTGGGAGAATCTCGAACTAGGGGTCACTGTTTAAAAATAAGGGGTCGTCCATTTAAGACAGAGATGAGGAGAAATTTTTTCTCTTAGAGGGTCGTGAGTCTTTGGAATTCTCTTCTTTAAAAGGCAGTGGAAGCAGAGTCTTTGAATATTTTTAAGGCAGAGGTGGATAAATTCTTGATAAGCAAGGGGGTGGAAGGTTATTGGAGGTAGGTAGAAACATGGAGTAATCAGTTCGGCCATGAACTGACTGAATGGCAGAGCAGGCACGAAGGGCCGAGTGCCCTACTCCTGCTCCTAATTCATATGTTTGTAATTACGGCACAGAAGCAGGCCATTCAGCCCATCGTGTCCGTGTTGGCCGAAAAAAAACTAGCCTCCCAATCTAATCCCACCTAGCAGCACCTGGTCCATAGCCTTAGAGGTTACAGCACTTCAGGTTCATGTCCAGGTACCTTTTAAAAGAATTGAGGGTTTCTGCCTCCATCACCATTCCTGGTAGCAAATTCCAGACACCCACCACCCTCTGGGTGAAAATGCTTTTTCTCATGTCCCCTCTAATCCTTCTACCAATCACCTTAAATCTGTGTCCCCTGGTAACTGACCTCCCCTGGGATTTTATTGGGATTTTATTTTTTTTAACCAGTCTGCCATGTGAGACCTTGTCAAATGCCTTATTAAAATCCATGTAGATCACATCCACTACACTACCCTCGTCAATCCACTACACTACCCTCGTCAATCCACTACACTACCCTCGTCGATCCACCCTGTTACTTGCTCAAAAAACTCAATAAGTTAGTAAGACATGACCTTCCCCTACCAAATCCATGCTGACTATCCCTGATTAATCTGTGCCTTTCTAAGTAGCAGTTTATCCTGTCCCTCAGAATAGATTCTAACAATTTACTCACCACCGAAATCAGACAGAGTGGCCTATAATTACTTGGCCTATCCCTCGCACCCTTTTTAAACAATGGTACAACGTTCGCAGACCTCCAATCATCTGGTACCTTGCCTGTATCTAGTGAGCATTTGAAAATAATCCTCAGCGCATCTGCTATTTCCTCCATAGTTTCCTTTAACAACCTGGGATGCAATCCATCTGATCCTTGGGATTTATCCATTTTCAAGGATGTCAAACTGTCTAGTACCTCCTCTCTCATTATGCTTATCGTATCTAAGATTTCACACTCCTGTTCAACTACAATGTCTGCATCAACCCTCGCCTTTGTGAAGACAGAGACAAAAAACTCATTAAGAATCCTGCCCATATCTTCTGCATCCATGCATAAGTTCTCTTGTACATCTCTGGTAGGCCCTACCCTTTCCGTAGTTGTCCTATTGTTCTTAATGTACTGATAAAACATCTTTGGGTTTTCCTTGATTTTACCTGCCAATAATTTTTCATGTCCTCTCTTTGCTTTTCTAATTTCTTTTTTTACTTCACTCCGACACTTTCTATACATCTCTAGGCTTTTTAAAGTATTAAGATATTTGTGATCATCATAAACTTTCTTTTTCTGCTTTTACTTACCCTGTAAGCTTCTAGATAACCAGGGGGCTCTAGATTTGACAGTGCCACCTTTAATCTTTGTGGGGACATGCCTACACTGTGCCTGTAGTATCTCGCTTTTGAATGCCTCCCACTGGGTTTGCCACTGATTTTTCTTCAAGTAGTTGTATCCACTCCACTTTCACCAGGTCACCTTTCAGTTTCGTAAAATTTGCCTTCCCCCAATTTAGAACATTTGCTCCTATTTTATCTTTGTCCTTTTCCATGATTATGCTAAAACTAACTGTATTATGGTCACTATCTCCAAAATCATCACCCACTGTTACTTCATCCACTTGCCCAGCTTCATTACCGAAGACTGAATCTAGAATTGCACCCCATCTCTTTGGGCTTGTTACGTGCTAGCTAAATAAGTTCTCTTGAACACAGTTCAAGAATTTTGTCCCCTCTGTGCCCTTCAAACTGTTTGAATCCCAGTTGATTTTGGGGTAGTTGAAGTCCCCAACTATTATTGCCCTATACTTTTTGCACTCAGAAACTTACCTACATATTCGTTCTTCTATCTTCCTCTCACTATTTGGGGGTCTACAGTACACTCCTAGTAATGTGATCTTCACACATATGACCCTGTTTGAAGATTCATTTCACATACCATCCCTTCTCAAAGCTGTTATTGATTCCTTAATTAATAATGCTACACCCCCCTCCTTTTTATCTCCCTCTCTATCCCGCCTGAAAACTCTATATCCAAGGATGTTGCGCTGCCATTCTTGCCCCTCTTTAAGCCAAGTTTCCATTATAGCAACGATATCGTGTTGCCAAGTATCAATCTGCGCCCTCAACTCATCAGCTTTTTTTTTCATTCATGGGATGTGAGTGTCGCTGGCTAGGCCAGCATTTATTACCCTTCCCGAATTGCCCTTGAGAAGGTGGTGGTGAGCTGCCTTCTTGAACCGCTGCAGACTATGTGGGGTCGGTACACCCACAGTGCTGTTAGGAAGAGAGTTCCAGGATTTTGAAGGAACAGCGACAGTGAAGGAACGGCAATATAGTTCCAAGTCAGGATTGTGTGTGGCTTGGAGGGGAACTTGCAGGTGGTGGTGTTCCCATGCATTTGATGCCCTTGTCCTTCTAGTTGGTAGAGGTCACGGGTCTGGAAGGTGCTGGCTAAGGAGCCTTGGTGCGTTGCTGCAGTGCATCTTGTAGATGGTACACATTGCTGCCACTGTGCTTCGTTGGTGGAGGAAGTGCATGTTTGAGGATGGGGTGCCAATCAAGTGGGCTGCTTTGTCCTGGATGGTGTCGAGCTTCTTGAGTGTTGTTGGAGCTGCAACTATTCAGGCAAGTGGAGAATATTCCATCACACTCTTGGCTTGTGCCTTATAGATGGTGGACAGGATTTGGGGAGTCAGGAGATGAGTTACTCGCCGCAGGATTCCTAGCCTCTGACCTGCTCTTGTAGCCATGGTATTTATATGGCTACTCCAGTTCAGTTTCTGGTCAATGGTAGCTCCTAGGATGTTGACAGTGGGGGATTCAGTGATGGTAATGCCATTGAATGTCAGGTGGAGATGGTTAGACTCTCTCTTGTTGGAGATGGTCATTGCCTGGCACTTGTGTGGCGCAAATGTTACTTGCCACTAATCAGCCCAAGCCTGGATATTGTCCGCGTCTTGCTGCTTTACTACACGGACTGCTTCAGTGAGGGGTTGTGAATGGTGCTGAACATTGTGCATTCATCAGCGAACATCCCCACTTCTGACCTTATGATTGAAGGAAGGTCATTGATAAAGCTGATGAAGCAGCTGAAGATGGCTGGGCTGAGGACACTACCCTGAGGAACTCCTGCAGTGATGTCCTGGAGCTCAGATGATTGACCTCCAACAACCACAACCACCTTCCTTTGCGTTAGGTATGACTACAACCAGCGGAGAGTTTTCTCCCTGATTCCCATTGACTCCAGTTTTGCTAGGGCTCCTTGATGCCATACTCGGTCAAATGTTGCCTTGACATCAAGGGCAGTCACTCTCACCTCACCTCTTGAGTTCAGCTCTTTTGTCCATGTTTGAACCAAGGCTGTGATGAGGTCAGGAGATGAGTGGCCATGGCGGAACCCAAACTGAGCATCACTGAGCAGGTTTTTGCTAAGCAAGTGCTGATTGATGGCAATGTTGATGACACCTTCCATCACTTTACAGAATAGACTGTATGTGACATTTCATATGGGGACTTTTAGTCATCCAGGATGTCCACCTGAAACAGGTGTTCGACTTATTAAATAAGCAACTCGGGGTCCTATGATGGTTGTAGAACCGCAACTGTAATATTCAAATAAAAATGTTAGAGATTTTTCCGTAAGATCTCTGCCACACTGTACTTGATCTTAAGTGACCAGTACGTTTGAGGCCCTCCTGTTGCCCCACCTGCAAACCCCTGCATCCCCACCCCACCCCACCCCCCTACTGACCCAACCTGTCAGGAAATGAAAACCTAAGCAAGCATAATGCTGGATGCTTCCTCAGAAGTGTTATGATTTGTGGTTCCCAGAGTTTCTTAAATAATCACACTTTCGGCACAGATACTTGCATCATATTTTCTCATGCCTTGTCAATTCTGGCAGAATAATACAATGTGTGTTTGGTACACAGGTTGTAGTGAAGTAGTGAATGATGTGTCATTGTGGAGATATATATATAAATACACTTGAACAATGTAGTCCCGAAGTCATTTTGGATAATATAACAATATAAAAAGTATACAAATCAGAGTATGTCATACCTTTGGTTGCAGTGAATGAAAGAAGGCAGGTCAACTGGCCAGCACAACTGGATTGGCTGCATCTGCCAAGATGCCATCAAACTTATTTGCAGTCACCAAAGTGCATATATGGTAATGACGTTGGGGCACTCTCTTCACAATGTCTCAGTCAGCAAAGAACCAGATTCAAGACTTTGCCATCTGCTGCTAGGACACCTGCAGCTATCATGCAGTGTAGGTTTGGCACAGCTAGTGATAGTACTGATCAGCTGTGGCCTCGACCACCTTTGTTGTATGCATGTGTGCATGCACACATACACACATGTACACCCATAGCCAAGAAGCTGCATGTATTAATCCATTACTCTGAGGCAGCTTACTGGTTGGGGAGAGTGAGAAATTGGCTGATGTTTATGTGGAGCTGGCTACATCAGAGCCTGTGGGGGAGGTGATCCTGGGGAGGTGCATATGAGACAGCAGAAGGCCAGGGTAATTTCATGCGAAAATAAATATAAGTTAAAAGCATTTTTGGGCAGTTCTTTGAGATGCTTTGAGCTTTAAAGACTGATAATTAGGCTGCACTTAGACAGTACGGATGGCTTTCCACAGATGGCCCTATTCACCGAGGGTCTTCAGGCAGCACTTCTTCTCCTTCAATCTTAGCCAGTAGCAATGCCTGACTCACCTGCAATTCACCATAGGAGTTGGTCACAGAACAGTGGCACCTCCTATAACAGGACCTGCAGCATCATAGCAAGACAAGGACAGTGCTTCCAGTGGCTGAAAAGATCACCGTCGCTCTTAATGTCTACGTGACTGGATCCTTCCCGGAAGGAGCAGATGACATTGCCAACATTATTGGGCTCATCATCCATCATTGCACCTGAGAGGTGATGGAGGCCCTGTATTCCAGGAGAGGTAATTTGATCATATTTAACCAGAGAGAAGCAGGTTGAGTGAACACGTGGTAGGGAGTCATCAATTGCACGCATGTGGCTCTGCAGGCACAACCCATGTAAATGGGGAGATGTACTGTAACCGCAAAGGGTTCCACTTCATTTACATGTAGTTGGTGTGTGACCATGCCTTGACAATCATGTCAGTGAATGCCCGCTATCCTGGCAGCAGCACGACACCTTCATCCTGAGGCAGACTGCCGTTCCTAACATCTTCAGGCCACCATGAAGGACCAGAGGCTGGTTGCTTGGAGATGAAGTATACCCACTGTGCATCTCCTCCACTCTACCATGTGAAGACAACCAGCTTATAACAAGAGCATGCTGCTGCCACCAAGAATGTTATGGAGCAGATCATCGCCATTCTCAAGCAATGTTTCTGCTTTCTGGACCGCTTAGGAGTTGTCCTACAATCCTCCTGGAGCATGTCTCCAAACTTATGGTGTTCTGTTGCATCCTCCAGAACCTCACTATAATGAGTGCGCAACTCTTGCCATGGGATATATGGAGGCCACCTGAGGAGGGCGAACAGAAGGAAGAAGAAGAGGAGGGGAAGCGGAAGCAGGGAGGAGGCATGCAGGATCCCTTTGCTCCAGATGGGCTGTCCATGAATGCCTACTGAGACTCCGGTTCCTTTAGGACACCATCCGATCCTCACCATTGCGTCACAATTCCACACTTTCCCATCCATCTGCGATGTCCCACCTCAGCCTCCACTTGGTCAAAATCCTGCAATAAAAGCTACCAACAATAACCTCTCCCAAGCAAGGTTATCTAACAACACACCCAATAATACAAACAGAAATGAACTATTCACCCTGGCTTGGTGCTTCTACACAGTGCTACTCCAGTGGTTGCAGTATAGTGGTGGTGGCTGCTGACTTTCACAAGGGGAGACTGAGATGGCCTATCAGGACACCATTAATGAACTATGATCTTGAGACCACATTGTGGACTGCACCACCTCAAAATGGCTGGCAGTAGTCTGTGCTGGCTGACTGAGAGACAAGAGCAAGGGCACTGGTGAAGTGATATTGGTGGGAGTACGAATCCTGTCATCCTGAGAAAAGACAGCAAGTTTGTCCACCACAAAGGTACTGGCACTCCCTCAAGGCAAAGCCTCAGCAATTCTAGTAATCTACTGAAGGACAGATTGCTGGACAGGTGTGTGAGCTTGCAAGCCCCTTTGAGCACTGAGATCCACAGCCATGATGGTAGCACTCTGAGCTTGCTGGGCAGCAAATATGGGTCTCATGATCTGAACTTCCAATGCAGCACTGAGACATTAGGTGGCTTCCACTTGTGCTGCAATGGAAGTTGAGACATTGGCCACCAAATGCTATATCACAGTTGGGTCCGCAAGTGCTGTCATGGAGTTGGTCACCATTTCCATGCTGGAAAGCATGAGCTTCAAGCTGTACATGAAGCCCTCTGTCAAGTTGGAGCCGGACTCTTCCATGCTCCTAGACAGTGACAGGAGGCCACCTGGTCAATGCACGAAGTATCTCGGTGTGCATACTCTTCAGAATTCTGATACAGGCTGTGGCCATTAAAGTCTTTATCTGAGTCCCCTGTAGAAGAACTCATCTGTGACCTCACACTGCTTGGAGCTGGCAAATGAACTGTTCTATTTCCCTGGCCTGGCTGCAACCACCTATGTTCCATGACAGTTCTTCGAGCTCACAGTAGAGTCCTTGATTCTAGGTACATCTTGCTTTTCGTTGGGGCTCAGTATTCTTCATAAACCTTGTTCGCTGACGGATACTTTTTTCTCTTGAGGTTTAGTGGATTCAGAGGCTTGTGAGAAAGAGATAGGAACAGACAGGAGAGATCTTCTCAGTCCAAGAGCAAACAGTCTTTCCCATTTCAAACTCTCTGTGGCTAGTTCAAAAATCCCTGGAACAGCTAGTTAGTGATGTGACCTGCTGGTCCAACCTGTCCTGGCCCCTGTGGATTGCATCACCCCAGCAGGCCCTGGAATATCCTTCCTCACCCCCTCACTGTCCAGTGATCAACATCCATTGTGGGTTGAATGTGTCAGGGAATTGTCCTTTGTCTACATAAGCACCATCTGTTAGTATGCAACTGTTTTTTCCAGCCACAGCTTATCTGATAAACAAGTCATTTCCTCGCTCCAGCAACAGTTCAAAATCAGTGTTCATATGACAAAACCAATGTGCCTCATTCTTGGCAGGTGGGGACCTGCATGACAATACTTATACACTTATCTAAAAAAAAACGCATGGTCTGCTTTCCCCCCTCTTTCACCATATTTTCCGATGATACCAAACTTGGATGAGTGCCAAACAGTCAGCATGATACAAATCACATGTAATAGGACATAGATAGGCGAGCAGAATGGGCAGACAAGTGGCAGATGAAATTTAATACAGACAAATGTGAGGTGATGCATTTTGGCAGAATGGATAGAGTGAGACAATATAAACTTAATGGCACATTTCTGAAGAGTATGCCGGAACAGAGGGACCTGATGGTGCATCTGCGTCGATCTTTGAAGGTGGCAGGACATATTAAGAGAATGGTTAGCAAAGCAGATGGGATCTTGAGCTTCATAAAAAGAGGCACAGTGTACAAAAGCAGAGAAGTTATGCTCAACCTTTATGAAGCTCTGGTTAGGCCCCAACTACAGTATTGCATCCAGTTCTGATCACCACACTTTAGGAAGGACGTGAGGGTCATTGAGAGGGTGCAGAGGAGATTTACCTGAATGGTTCCAAGGATGGGGGATTTTAGTTACAAGCGTAGGTTGGAAAAGCTGGGTGTGTCGTCCCTGGAGCAAAGGAGATTGAGGGGAGATTTGATAGATGTGTACAAGATTATGACAGGGTTAGATAAGTGAGACAAGGAAAAACTAATGGTAACTAATGGTCCAAAGACTAGGGGACACAGCTTGAAGGTTTTGGGCAAGAGATGCAGAGGGAATGTGAGGAAGAACGGTGGTAATGACCTGGAACTCTCTGCCATGAAGGTGGTGATGAAAGTGGAGACAATCAATGATTTCAAAAGGAAATTGGATGGGCACTTGAAGGAAATAAATTTGCAGGGCTACAGGGATCGAGCAGGGGAATGGGCCTGACTGGATTGGTCCGTGGAGAGCCAGCATAGACTTGATGAGCTGAATAACTTCCTAGGCCATAAATGACTCTCTGACGTGCAGATCCTGACTCAATGCAACCATCTCAAGTACGTGCAGTGCCAGTACCTGAGCTGAGGCTGTGGATGTCAGATCAACTGATGGTGATTCTTCCTCAGAGGCATGCTGTTCCTGTGAGCCTTCATTCTCAGGTGCCACTGTCTAGCCAGGCAATATTTCTTAGCTATCTGAATGTTTAAATGCAAAAGCAGAGGGTTGGGATGAGGTGGAAAACAAGAAGCCTAAGGTCACACAGGTAGCAAGTTGAGGGCGATGGGATTTGAGAAGGACCATAAGGCAGGAAGATATCAACACCCTGAATAGCCCAGATGCAAAGATCTCTGTCTCATGAAGGCCCCATGATGTGGATCACTGTCTCTTCCAGCAGGCTTAGATGATGCAGTTGTGCCTTTTCCCCTCCAGTTCTGCTCCCTAAAGTTATGGGTGATATTGTCCTGCAAGAGAGAGGGACGAATGCCAATGATTGTGTTACACTTGGTTGATGTGCCTGCCACAGGTGAATAGCCGGAGGTATATGGAAGCAGGGGTGGATGTGAGTCTGACATCATTGGAAGGTTTATGAGGGTGAGGTGGAATATCTGAATGTTACACATGAGTCCTCTGTGCTAGAAATTGCTGATGGCTGAGTGATAGGTGTTTGGTGCTTTGAGCAGCATGAGAAGTTGGTGGTGTGGTGGGTCAGAAATATCATGCGAAAATGCTTTTTTTAATTCATTCATGGGATGTGGGCATAGCTGGCTAGGCCAGCATTTATTGCCTATCCCTAATTGCCCCTGAGTGGCTTGCTCTGCCATTTCAGAGGGCATTTAAGAGTCAATCACATTGCTGTGCATCTGGAGTCACCTGTAGGCCAGACCAGGTAAGAACGGCAGATTTCTTTCCCTAAAGGACGTTAGTGAACCAGATGAGTTTTTACAACAATTGACAATGGTTTCATGGTCACCAATAGACTAGTTTTTTTAAATTCCAGATTTATTAATTGAATTCAAATTTCACTAAATGCCGTGAGGGGATTCGAACCCATGTCCCCAGAGCATTAGCCTAGGCCTCTGGATTACTAGTCCAGTGACATTACCACTATGCCACCTCCTCCCCCATTCACTGACCTTGACCACCCACGTGAGATCGTTGCACTTCTTGTGGCATTGTTGCCTACCCTTGGGCAAGACTGTGGGGATTGACCTCCCCAACCACCTGTTCCCGTTCCCTTCTGAGGGTTTTCTTTCAGTGCCTCCTTCCCCTCCGCCTACCCCTCGCCACCCTGCACCACCACCACCACTGAAACATGGCCTCTCTCCTTCTGTTGACCTCCTGGACTAAGGCCTCCTATACCGTATCCAAGAACTTAGAGTCCTCGCTCTCCCCTGGTGCCCCATTTGGTGTCCTTCTCCTTACAGCCACTTGCACTACAGGCAGTCAGCAGTAGCTTCTGTGCAATGAATGCAGCTCCTCTTTAAGAGGGGCAGGCCACCTTTAAGAGGGACAGGCTAGCTGAAACACATGCTGGCGAAGCACGCTGCTAGGCCCTCTGTTGAAAGTTTAGCTAGCCAGCACTGTGGGTTGCGCTTGGCTGAATGCTGAAATAATTCAAATGAGAAGGCAGCACAAAGCTAATGTGCTACCTGCCTGAATGGAATCAGGCACGGGCTGATGGCAAATTGCACCCCCTGTACCCGAAAATGAGAGTAAACTAATTTTTAGCCTCCAATTTTAAGTTTTCCAATCCTCCCCTTTTTTGAACCAGGTCTATGTTATTTTCATGATATCATCATCCTCTAGGTGACAATGGACCCTGCACTGTTGAACTTTGACGTGTCCATCTTGAACAGGTCACTCCAGCCCCAGAACGGGTTTCAATGCTTTAGCAATCTGAAGCCCTCCCTCCTGGACCATTTCTTAAACCTGTCTTATGCTACTATTCTTATAGTCAGCATTGCATAGCACTGGGAGTAATCAACAGAATACTACTTTTGAAGTCCTGCTTTTTAATTTCCTTCCTAGCTCCTGAAACTCTAACTGCAGGACCTCAACCCTTTGCCTTCCAATGCCATTGGTTCCGATATGAACCACAACTACTGGCTGTTCTCCTACCCCATTAAAATGTAAAATGTTCAGCACCATCTCAGTGATGTCCTTTACTCAGGCACCAGGGAAACAAAACACCATGCAGGACTTATGTCAGCGATTTCAAAAAACCTATCTATCCCCTGACTATCGAATCACCTAGTACTACTGCATTTCTACACTTTGCTGTGCCCTCCTGTGCAGTCATTTGCCCCATGGTGCTATTGGTGTGCATTGTAGACTGTACTCCCCATGGTGTCATCACCCTCACTGGTATTGCCCCTATATGCCCAACAGTAGCTCCAGCCACTCCTCAAGTTGAGCAACTCTGAATTCGAACTCAAACATCAGGGAGCACTTCCTGTACACATGGATATCCAGGATACAGGAATTGACCTGGAGTTCCCACATGGCACAGGAATTACAGGCCATGGTCTCAGTTGCTCCATCATTTATATATTATATATTTGTGTGTGTATAGTTTTAATTTACTATCACCTTACTCCTATTTATTATTTATTTATACCAAATTTATATTTATTGCAATTTGGATCTCTTTATTGTTGGTTACCTCTGCTTAGTAAAGTTTAATTTTATCCCCTTAGATCTAACTAATTAGTCTGATTAATTATATATTTACTTATCTACTGTTGTCCCTTGCATTAAAATACTGAGCACTTCCTTAATCCTCTGCACTGAATTCCCACTCTCACTAAATTCCCATTGTCACTCTGTTTAGCAAGCCACTGTTTTGCTGATTCAACCCACTCTCACCACGCTCTGTGCTTAAAGTTCTTAAACATCTTAATGTTATTGAATTGAGACACTAACAGAATGAACTTTGTGAGAGAGCCACTGGCACAAGTCTGATGTATTCTCTGACCAACACAATTCATTTGAAGTCTATTTAATAACTGTCAGAATATCTTGAAAAATAAATAGAAGTCATGTTATGTAAATGCTTTCCTAAATCAGTATATTTATTAAGAGTTACTACCTTGGTTTATAAGCAAGAACTTCAAGTAATCAGTGCCACCAGTTGTGGTTAATGAATTAGGATTAATACAGTAAACATTTATCATTTAATTGCATCATGTAAGCACTGATTATAATACAAATGAGCTAACAAGCTCATGTTGATTCAATGCACTGCTCAGTCTGACAAATATGCTGATTTGGTGTTAATACATTGTGCAAATCATGAGTGGAAATTTACGGCAGATCAAGACTAGGCCCAACCATCTTCAGCTGCTTCATCATAAGGTCAGAAGGCAGATGTTCACTGAAGATTTCACAGTGTTCAGTACCATTCTTTATGCTGAAGCAGTCCATGCCCACATGCAGCAAGACCTGGGCAACATTCAGGCCTGGGCTAACAAATAGCAAGTGACATTCACACCACACAAGTGCCCGGCAATGACCATCTCCAACAAGGGACAATCTTCCCTTGATGTTCAACAGCATTAGCATCACTGAATCCCCCACCATCAAACATCCTGGGGATCACCATTGACCAGAAACTTAACTGGACTAGCCATCTAAATAGTAAGCCTATAGAGTGGTCAGAAGCTGGGAATTCTGTGCTGAGTGACTCACCTCCTGACTCCCCTAAACCTGCCCTCCATCTACAAGGCACAAATCAGGAGTGTGATGGAATACTCTCCACTTGCCTGGATGAACACAGCTCCAAAAACATTCAAGAAACACAACACCATCCAACACAAAGCAGCCCGCTTGATCGCCAACCCATCCGCCATATTAAATATTCAGCACTGGCACACAGTGGCAGCAGCGTGCACAACTTACAAGATGCACTGCAGCAACCTGCCAAAGCTTCTTCAACAGCAACTTCCAAACCCTCTACCACCTTGAAGGACAAGGGCAGCAGATGCATGGGAACACCACCATCTACAAGTTCCCCTCCAAGCCACACGTCATCCTGACTTGGAACTATATTACTGTTCCTTCATTGTCACTGGGTCAAAAACCTACAACTCCCTCCCTAACAGCACTGCGGGTGTTAGGAAAGTGCTTCCATTTTTAAATATTTTTTGAGGACTTGTGCTTTAGAATTGTTGAGATGGATTCATTGGAGGACTGAAGTGATTCCATAGATGCTGGACTTTGTTTTTAAAGGGTCACTGGAAGAATTCTGTCAAAAAACAAAAATTTACTGGATATCACATGCCTTCAGCTAAGTGCCATCTGACCCTATGGGAGTTGTTTACAAGAGAAGTGACATGTTAAGATTTATGGTGCTCAAAAGTGGGTTTCATTTTTGCATACTGTTTTGAGTCAGTTCGGTTTGTAGCCTGCTGAAAGAAACACCCAGCTCATCTTTTCTCCACCTCTCAGAGAAACCCTGAAAAAAAATCCAGTGTGTGATAACTATAACACCCGATGCTGCATTTCTCCTGAGAAGCTTTTGGAAGACTTCTTCTCGACATCTCCTGAACGAAATGCTTCTGAAAAGATCCCAGTGACCCATCTAAGTGTACTCGGATGCCAAACTGTATGCGATTTGGGACATAACATATTTTATCCTTTTTCTTCAAGAATGAACAAGCACTTTGGCCAAAGCATTTTTATTTTTCCTTTCACGTGTGTGTGTGTGAGTGTGTGTGTGTGTGTGTGTTGAGTATTTAAAAGGGAATGTATATATTTACTATCATATTTCAAATTGTATGTTAAAGCTTTGCATCTTTATTGACTAAGTCTTGTTTGAAAATAAATTAATACTTTTGTTGTTTATTCAAGAAAGCTGGTTGGTGGATTTTATTCTGAAACTAGAATAGATAGAATATATAATTGGCTGCAGCAGTAACTGAGTACACATTTAAATATATGTTGTGACGTGGAGAAGTGCAACGAGAGAAAGACAGTGCACTCCTCCCACATTGGTCATAACAGGGTGTACCTACACCATATAGATTGTTCAAGGAGGCAGCTCCACACTACCTGCTCAAGGGCAATTAGAGATGGGCAGTAAATGCTAGCCTTGCCAACGACACCACATTCCATGAACGAATGAAAAAAAAACTTACAACTCAAATTCTCCGTCTGTCTACCTGACTATCTCTGTTCATGTTAAAGCTTTGAGAACGTCAGTCACACTCCAGCCAATATAGTTTAGATGTTACTGTTTATATAAGACATAAAGGCTGGTATTTTATGTGGCCCCCTTTGGCAGGATTGGAGGTAGGGGGTGGGGCCTGGAGTGTCACGATGGGTGGTGGGGGGCATGGAGTATCGCGATGGGTGGCGGGGATGGCTGGAGCGCCTGTCGCCTCCCTGTCATCAAGCATTCTTCCCAGGGCCGGGATAGGCCAATGACGACCAATTAAGGGCCTTCTTCCCACTGCCACTGGGATGTTACCAGCGGTGAGGATGAGGTATGGTATGCCTTCGCCACACAGGAAGGTCACCTTGTAAAATGAGGCGCCCTCCCTGTGAGTTTGGGTGGGGGGGCCTTCTTCCTCCGCAGGCAATCTGTAGCCCATAGAGGACCCCCGCCAGGAACCAGTTTACCCCCTGGTGTCCCCCTCTCCCTGGACTGCACCACCATCCGCAACCCCCCCCCCCCTCCCCCGACGCCTCGCCAAGACTTTCCAGACTGGCTCCTCACTCACCTTGGGTCCAGGGTTGCAGCACTGGGTCTGGGTCCGAGGCCTCTGCTCTATCAGCAGTGGTCACTGCTCCCCAGTCAGAGGGCTGGCAGCTCTTGGAGGCGGGATCTCCATCTTTAAAGGGACAGGGATTGCTCCGATGAGGGTTGGGCACGAAAAGGCAAAGGCGGGCTTTACCCTGCCTTTTCAGCCCAGTGCCAGCTCAAATCCAGCCCAAACGATGAGAAATTGAGATAAATTGTACCCATATTTTGGGCACTACAAGTGCCCTTAGAGCTTAAAAATGCCATCTGCAGATGCATGCACTTTTGGGCAAATCACAGTGGATGCCACTGTGGTGAGGGTATTAGTCTGCACACACTGAACAACAGAGCAGGCAGATCTTAATGGCAATCGGTGTACAATGCTGATTTGATGCCAATTGTGCCATTTTGGAGCTCTATGCTTCAGCTAATTCCCTATCTTAACCTTGCACAGCTGAGCACAGGTTTTGTAGTAGGAAGAATCCCACCTCCCCCCACCACCAACACAATTTAACGGGATCAACAACTTCTTACAGGTTCGTTGCTAGTTTATTTCTTCTGGCTGTTGCATTGATTCTACAAGTATTTGGTGCTTTATATAGTTGTTGACAGTTGCAAACTTCTACAGGGAGAGGTGTGGCAGGTACTGAACGAGATTTTGCTGTCTACATGGATTCTGCAGAAACCAGATGCTCCAGATATGGATGCACTTGTAGGCATTCCACTTGGAGCATAGCATGACTTGGAAAATGAACAGAGGGCATGCAGAACAGGACAAGCTGCTGGAAGAGGGAGGAGGAGGAGGAGGGGAGAGAAAGGCTCTCAGCAGGAGGCCATATCAATCCAGGGTGTTCAGGGAACAATTTTCCTATCTGGACCTCAGTGAGGAGCAATCTTCTGAGATCTACAACCCAGGCCTGGACCTCCAGTAGGGGGCCTGCTTCCACCAACTGGCAAGCCAGTGCACATGCTTTTTCTCAGCCTTTCGACCTATGTATCATGCATGCCTCTATTATCTCTAGACTTGACAATTCTAATGCGCTTCTGGCTGACAAGCCACATTCTGTCCTCTGTAAACTTATGGTCATCAAAAACTCTATTGCCCGTGTCCTAACCAAGTCCCTTTCATCTATCCCCTGTGCTTGGTCAAGCAACTCCTCAATTTTAAAATTCTCATCCTTGTTTTCAAGCACCTTCATGGTCTCACCCCTTCCTATCTCTGCAATCTGCTCCAGCCCCCCAACCCTCCAAGTATTCCTCCAATTCTGGCCTCTTGATCATCCTTGATTTTAATTGCTCCACCATTGATAGCCGTGTGTTCAGCTGCCTAGGCCCTAAGCTCAGAAATTCCCTCCTGAAATCTCTTCACCTCTCTTTCCCCCTTTAAGACGTTCCTTAAAATCTACCTATTTGGCTAAGCTTTTGCCATCTGTCCCTATATCTCCTTATATGGCCCGATGCCCAATTTTGCTTCATTATGCTTCTGTGAAGTGCCTTGGTACATTTTATTGTGCTGAAGGCACTATATAAATACAAGTTGTTATAGTTGTTATTGATATTCTTCCAGGCCAGGCACATGAAAACTTGAGGCTTAGGTGTCTGGTCCATTGGCGTCATCACCTCCTATGCAGCTGGCTTTGTTTGTGACAGGCAGAGCATCTGCTTCTTACTGTGCCCCATGAAAACTGATGTGGAAGGCGGGACCCTGTATATCTCAGTCTCTGCATGATCTGCAGTCCTTCTGCCAGAGTTGGATCATAGTTATAGCAAGTGTGCCAAAAGACCCACAGATTTTTAGCTTGGATGCACTTCCTGTGATTCACTGTGAGCAATGACACAGGAGTTACAGTTACAGAGATACAGCACTGAAACAGGCCCTTCGGCCCACCGAGTCTGTGCCGACCATCAACCACCCATTGATACTAATCCTACACTAATTCCATATTCCTACCACATCCCCACCTGTCCCTATATTTCCCTACCACCTACCTATACTAGGGGCAATTTTATATAATGGCCTGATAACCGAACTTGTACTAATACAAAACTTAGGTCAAGCATGTATTTTGTTCATCACATTTCAATTCACAAGAGCATCTGATCAGTTTAAATGTCATTAACATTAAACAGCAACAAATTATATTTGGACAGGTTGGGGAAGAAACTTTCAAAACCTGAAAATGTCAGAATAATAGGTGTAATTTTCCAAATATGTGCTGGCGGTAGAGAAGCAGTTGGACCGCAGCTAACAAGGTGAGATTTTAAAATATATTTACCTGATAGCAGGAGTCTCCTCTCGACTCCACATTAAAAGAGCGCAGGCTGATCTCCCCACCATCCCATAAACACACACATACACACATGCGTACACAGTCACCAATCATCCTGGCAGTTGCTGCAATGCCAGCAGGGGCCCAATCTTCGCTTATGCTTTTCAGGCAGCTCTGTGCAGCTCGCCAGCTCCATGGAAATGAGGCCTGTGGCCCAATATTGGGTGTGCTTCAGGCTTCACCCCTTAGGTGTCGGGGTCATATCTAAAATGGACATGCCTGAAATTCTAGGCCATGGTGTTTGAGATCTACTGATTCTGTAGAGATTGTAGTGTTGATCTGGGCTACCTACCAATATTTTTGGGTTTGAGAGCATGCTAAACTTTATTTTTCATTCTGTGTTTGCAGTCTTTGATAATTAGCAATGATCTCACACTGTTTCTAAGAGCCCAAGTTTACAGTATGCACTGCTAGCTTTCTACTGGGAGTGCAAAGTCATAAAATTACCACTTACATTTCCAACAAAAAGCCCCTGCCTGTGATGCTGGTTCACCAAGGTTATATGAAAAAACTTATATCGGCCAACACTTCCCATCTCCAAATTCTCACTGCTTCATGATTTTGTCACACCTTTGTGCCAATTTAACATTTAAATTGTTATTTGTGTCAATTTCTTCCCACTATGAATTCCTATGTTCAGCTTTATAATGGAAATTGACTAAGTGAACTTAACGTTGCATCTCATTTTTGTATCTCTTAGCTATTTGGTATGTACTGCAGATAAACTCTTATGCTCTGACAAACTGTACTTCTCTACTTCCTAAAAGGCCTCAGTTGTGCATGTTAACTATAAATAATATTACATCAAAGTATTTGATAAAATGATCAGATGTCACCTGGTATTACTCATGATGATTCAGAGGATTCACTCTTTTATAATCGGGATGCTTATGCCATGTTGTATGTAACATCTAGACAACTGATTTATGGAGATTAAATAACTCAAATTCTATGTTTATTTATATATATTCTGGGATATTTTACTGGTGCATTGAGGATTGAATTCCACAACTTTGTCCAATATTTTTTTGATAACGATAAAACAGTGACCTTTATATTTTGTATACAGTTCCCGCTGCTATTAGCAGGCACGTTGGTGTGAACATAGGTGGCAAACAGTATAACAAGTCGCAAGAAGGCAGGAGGAAGATGTGTGACTAACTACACTGCTCCTCTGACTGTGGCAGCTGCAAATACAGTGAGACCAATCTGCATGTTCAGTGCCACACAGTGATTCCACATTTTCCCTTTTTCTAATCAAAAATCACAGTTCTAGCCAACCGCTGACTATGGAGCAACTCTCAGGGGTACTAGGGTGCAGGTTTACCTTTACAGTTTCCCCATTCCTGCCTCAAACTGAGCAACCTGGGGTGGGAGGTGTGCATTATGCAGTGCCAATGGAAAGGGAAGGGGAACATGGATGATATGGAATTGTGGAGGTAGATAGCTGGGCTTGAAACTCCTCAGAGGTTCTCCAGGTTTTCTGACAAAGTTGTAGTGGGAGATTTTGGGAATCCCTGTGGAATTTCTGGTGTTTAGCAGTATTGTGGAGGGGCAACAGAATATACCTTCACTTGGGGGCAATGAGAATTTTTGTAACAGAGGGGACTATCCTTAGCTTTGGTAGCACTGGGAAGCAATCCTATAGAAACATAGGAAATTTTTAGCACATTTGGCTTATCATATTGGTGCTGGCTAAGAAAGAGCTATCCATCTTAATCCCGCTTTCCAGCTCTTGGTCCGTAGCCCTGTAGGTTACAGCACTTCAAGTGCATATCCAAGCATTTTTTTAAAATGTGAAAACAGTTTCAGTCTCTACTATAATTTCAATCAGTGAGTTCCAGATCCCCACCATCCTCTGGGTAAAAAAAATCTCCTCAACTCCTCTCGCATCCTTCTGCCCCCTGATTGTTGACCTCTCTGTTAAGGAAATTCCTATGCACTCTATCTAGGCCCTTCATAATTTTATACACCTCAATTAAATCTCCCCTCAGCCTCTTCTGTTCCAAAAAAATTGCTCCAGCCTATCCAATCTTTCCTCACAGCTAAAATTCTCCATTCCTGGCAACATCCTCGTAAATCTCCTCTCTAACGCAAGGAGAAATGCACTTGCAATGCGGTGACCTGAACTGTACCTAGTACTCTAGATGCTGCCTAAATAGTGTTTTATACAGTTCTATCATAATCTCCCTGCTCTTATATTCTATGTTTTGGCTAATATGCTTGCTTAACCACCTTATCTACCTTCTTTTTATTCATCTTCATGGGATGTGGCGTCGCTGGCAATGTCAGCATTTGTTGCCCATCCCTAATTGCCCTCCGCCTCTATATTAGCTACATTTTCTTGCCTTTTTGTTGTGGTACCATATGTATTGGCATTGGTCTTAGTAGTTGATTTTGCTGATGAGTAAAGTGGTTGGGTTTTCCACAGGATTTGCACTGTTTACTAGTAGCAGGACACTCTGTTTGGTATGGGTAAGCACTGCCATCGTGGAAACATTCTTTGGATAAATCACTGCTCTGTTTGTGAGATGGCTGTTCTTGCTTTGCAGGTGGTTTCCTTGCACGTTAAGGATGAATGGTGTTCACAGGAGTTGCACTTGGAGTGTGGTAATTACTGTTAGTAGCCTCAACTTTAGCAACCCTGGTCTCTGAGAGTGACATTGATTTGCTAGCTCCGGCATCTCTGTCAGCTTTCTGTCTTTCTTGAGTGCTTTTTGGCATAGTTGACGGGAGAGACAAGCCTTTGATAATTTGTGTTTTGATTTCCCGCTCAACATGTTCAGCATCATCGAAGTCACATTTAGTTGCTAGTTGCCTCAATCGCGTGCAATATTGGTCAATTGTCTTATTTGCTTCTTGCTTAGTGCATTGGAAGTCAATAGTTTCATATTTGGTGTTTTTCTTGGCTGTGAAGTAGGTCATCAGTGCATTTTTTGCTAAGTCGTAGTCATTCTGCTCAAGCGAATGTGTCTCAAAGATATCTTCTAATTCTTCACCTCCATAGTGTAGAAGTTAGGCCGTTTTCCTTGTGTCATCTATGATTGCATAACCTACCATCGTGCCTTAAAATCATTGCAGCCACTTTTACCAACATGATGATGGCTCTGAATGCACATCAAAAAGTAGTAGGTTAGGTACAGACAATGCCATACTGATCAGCAAGGTAGAGATAAAGGATCCTGGATCACGCTCCTTTCAGAGGAAATTTCTCTGCAATGATCCGAGATTATGTATATTTTTGATAGGATGGTTATTTTGGAGAGATCAGTGTGTGGGTATACACTGTCCAAGCTTCCTGTGTGTTACTTAAACAGTCTCCAAGTTAAAAGTAGACAAAAACCTTTCAAGAGTTTCATACCTGAAAGCAATGTTTCTGGTTTTTGACCATCCTTTTCTCTTTACCTCATTCCATTGTGATGTCTCTCAGAGCTGGAGTGAGGATTAGCCAGGATTGGTGTAGGATATTTGAGACAGAGGCTGAGACAGAAGCAGCAGGCTGTTGAACATAATGGATTCACTTTCCCTTTGCTAGCATGTGTTTTGTACATTGGCCTCAAGTTAACAAAATGTACAATGCAATTTCAAAACACTGCAACACTAATTATTAACTACCAATATGACATAGGCAAAAATTTGAGGTTTCAACTCATAGGTTCTTATTTTTTAAAAATGAAATTAGGAAAGCCAATCTGACTCTTTAGAAATAATTTTAACCTTCCGGGAGAGCAGACTTAACTTCCAGGACAGCAGCAGAGAGGAGCGGTCCTGCGGGAGGAGCAGGGAGCAGTTAAATACAGCCCAAGGACCGCAGCTAACAGCACTTATCTTCCAGGAGAGCAGTGGAGAGGAGCGGACCTGCAGGAGGAACACAGAGTGGACAGCAGTCAAATCCAGCCCAAGGATCGCAGCGGACAGGAGATCAGGTGCGCCAGAGTTTGAAAAACAAGTGAATAGTGACATCACAGGAAAGCTACAAGGTGATTTGTTGGTGAATAACTGCTGTTAGGGAGTATCTGTAAATAGCTGGGTTAGTACACTACTGTTAGGGTGCGTGTGTAAAAGTGCAAGAACAGGGCAGCAATGGTGGGGGATTTTAACTACCTCAATATTAATTGGGATAGTTTTAGTGTGAAAGGAGCAGAATTCTTGAGGTGCATTCAGGAGAACTTTTTTGCCCAGTATGTAGCAAGTCCAACAAGAGAGGGTGCAGTTTTAGACATAGTTTCAGGAAATGAAAATGGGCAGGTGGAAGGAAGGAGAGCATTTTGGTCGTAGTGATCATAATTCAGTCAGTTTTAACATAATTATGGAAAAGGACAGAGATAGAATAGGAGTTAGAGTTCTTAATTGGGGCAAGGCCAATTTTACTAAACTGAGGAGTGATTTAGCGAAAGTAGACTGGAAACAGTTACTTGAAGGTAAATCAGTGTCAGAACAGTGGGAGGCATTCAAAGGGAGATTCAAGGAGTTCAGAGTAAACATGTTCCCACAAAGAAAAAGGGTGAGACGGCCAAATCGAGAGCCCCATGGATGTCAAGGAGCTTACAGGGTAAGATAAGGCAGAAAAGGAAAGCTTATGTCCAAAACCAAGAACGCAATACTACAAAAAGCTGAGAGGAGTATAGAAATTGGAGGGGTGAAATCAAAAAGGAAATTAGGAAAGCAAAGAGAGGGCATAAAAGAATATTGGCAAGCAAAATCAAGGTGAACCCAAAGATGTTTTGTCAATACATTAAGAATAAGAGGATAACAAAGGAGAGAGTAGGGGCCATAAAAGACCAAAAAGGTAACCTATGTGTAGGGGCAGAAGATGTTGGTATGGTTCTTAATGAATACTTTGCGTCTGTCTTCACAAAAGAGGGGGACAATGCAGATATTGTAGTTAAGGAGGAGGAGTGTGAAGTATTGGATGTGATAAACATAGGGCGAGAGGAAGTATTAATGGGATTAGCATCCTTGAAAGTTGATAAATAACCAGGGCCGGATGAAATCTACCCCAGGCTGTTAAAAGAAGCAAGAGAGGATATAGCAAAAGGTCTGACCATCATTTTCCAGTCCTCACATAACTCTGTTTAAAAAGGGAGTGAAGGATAGACCGAATAATTACAGGCCAGTCAGTCTAACCTCAGTAGTGGGCAAATTATTGGAATATATTCTGAGAGACATGATAAACTGTCACTAAGAAAAGCTAGTCAAGGATAGTCAGCATGGATTTGTTAAGGGAAGATCTTGTTTGTTGAACTTGATTGCATTTTCTGAAGAAGTAACAAGGAAGATAGATGAGGGTAGTGCAGTTGATGTGGTCTGCATGGATTTTAGCAAAGCTTTTGACAAGGTCCCACATGGCAGACTGGTTAAAAAAAAATGATCTCATGGGATCCAGGGAAATGTCGCAAGGTGGTGTAACGGAAACCACACCTGCCAAAATGAGACATATTAATTTTGTCATATGGAACATTATTTTTGAACTGTTACTGGACTTGAAATAACTTGTTTAAAAAGACGACAACAGTGGCTGAAAACATGGCTGCACATTTGCATTCTGAAAGACAGTTGCATGTAGAAGACAATGAGAGTATTCCCTGATTCAATTAGCCAGATGGATTTTTGTCAATAGAGATAATCAAGAGACACTGAGAGTCTTTGAGCCAGCATTCCCACCCTGTCCCCCACCCCCACTGAGAGTGTATTGGTGAGCTTGAAGGAATCCACAAATCTCACAGGAGAGGTTGTTCCAAATAAGGAGCTAGTCACATGACTAATCTGCTGACCAACCTGGGGGTTTATGAACTGTGCCTGGCACAGAACAGTTTTGAAGGAAACTGCAAGGGAACTTCAAGAAGGGAGCACCTCTCTCTCTCTCCCTCTCTCTCTCAAAAAGTTCCTGGGACCCACAGATGTAACACAAGAAGACTAGTGAAGCAAGTTTGAAAGTGTGGACTGAGCCCCAATGAGAACTGCAAGACTTAACTTCAATCAAAGACTTTACATCCAATCCAGAACCAGTAACTAAATTTCATTTACTGCTTCAAACTTTTCCCCTTTGATTCTTTCTCCTTTCATGTCTCTATTTGCGTGTGTGTTTATCGCGTCTGCATGCTAGTGTGGATGCATCGCATATTTTTAGTAGCTTTAACTGAATTAGGGTTTTAAGGTTAATAAACTGACACCTTTCTTGTTTAAATCTGATAAAACCTGTCTGGTTGATTTCTTTGCCACTACAATTAGAGAGCAGTGAGCAAGGCTTCACTGAGGGGAAGTTGAAAACACAGTGTTTTAAAAATTAAACCCTGTTACGGCCAAACCAGGAAAATATTGAGAGGGGAGACCTAGACCCCTGCCTCACCTAGAGTCATAGAGTTATACAGCACAGAAACAGGCCCTTCGACCCATTCTGTCTGTGCCAGCCATCAAACACCTAACTATTCTAATCCCATTTTCCAGCACATGGCCCGTAACCTTGTGTGCTATGGTGTTTCAAGCGCTCATCTAAATACTACTTAAACGTTGTGAGGGTTTCTGCCTCTACCACCTCTTCAGGCAGTGCGTTCCAGATTCCAACCACCCTCTGGGTGAAAAACTTTTTCCTTAAATCACCTCTAAACCTCCTGCACCTTACTTTAAATCTATGCCGCCTGGTTATTGACGTCTCTGCTAAGGGAGAAAGTTTCTTCCTATCTAACCTATCAATGCCCATCATAATTTTGCATACCTCAATCATATCTCCCCTCAGCCTTCTCTGCTCTAAGGAAAACAACTCCAGCCTTTTCAGTCTCTCTTCATAGCTGAAACAGGCCCTTCGGCCCACCGAGTCTGTGCCAACCAACAACCACCCATTTATACTAATCCTACATTAATCCCATATTCCCTATCACATCCCCACCATTCTCCTGCCACCTACCTACATTGGGGGCAATTTACAATGGCCAATTTACCTATCAACCTGCAAGTCTTTGGCTTTGGCTATATCATCCTGTAATCTAAGGCTTTCCTCCTCACTATTTATGACACCATCAATTTTCATGTCATCTGCGAACTTACTTCTCATACTTTCTATATTCATGTCTAAATCATTAATGTACACTACAAACAACAAGGGCCCCAGCACCAATCCCTGCGGTACACCACTGATCACAGGCTTCCACTCGCAAAAAGAACCCTCGACCATTACCCTCTGCCCCCTGCCACTAAGCCAATTTTGGATCCAAATTGCCGAATTTCCCTGGATCCCATGGGCTCTCACCTTCTTAACCAATCTCCCATGCGGGACCTTATCAAAAGCCTTACTGAAGTCCATGTAGACTACATCAACTGTTTTACCCTCATCTACACATTTCATCACCGCCTCAAAAAATTCAATCAAGTTAGTTAGACACGATCTCCCCCTGACAAAGCCATGCTGGCTATCCCTGATTAATCCCTGCCTCTCCAAGTGGAGATTAATCCTGTCTCTCAGAATTTTCTCCAATAGTTTACCAACCATTGATGCTAGACTCACCGGCCTGTAATTACACGGTTTAACCCTGCTACCCATCTTAAATAATGGTACCACATTCGCTGTCCTCCAATTCTCCCCTGTGGCCTGAGTGGATTTGAAAATTTGTGTCAGATCCCCTACAATCTTCTCTCTTGCCTCACATAACAGCCTGGTCATAACAGTGGATAGAAAATTAGCTCAGTGGCAGGAAACAAAGGGTAATTGTTGACGGCTGTTTTAGCGACTGGAAGGCTGTTTCCAGTGGTATTACGCAGAGCTCAGTACTGGGTCCCCTGCTTTTTGTGGTATATATTAATGATTTGGGCGTAAGTGTAGGGGGCATGATTAAGAAGTTTGAAGACGACACAAAGATTGGCCATATGTTAGATAGTGAGGAGGATAGCTGTAGGCTGTAGGAAGATATTGATGGTCTCGTCAGATAGGCAGAAAAGTGGCAAATGGAATTCAACCCAGAGAGGTATTTGGAGAGGTCAATCAAGGCAAAGGAATACATAATTAATGTTTAGTTTAGTTTAGAGATACAGCACTGAAACAGGCCCTTTGGCCCACCGAGTCTGTGCCGACCATCAACCACCCATTTATACATTTCATCCGGCCCTGGTTATTCCTACCACATCCCCACCTGTCCCTATATTTCCCTACCACCGACCTATACTAGGGGCAATTTATAATGGCCAATTAACCTATCAACCAGCAAGTCTTTGGCATGTGGGAGGAAACCGGAGCACCCGGAGAAAACCCACGCAGACACAGGGAGAACTTGCAAACTCCACACATGCAGTACCCAGAATTGAACCCGGGTCGCTGGAGCTGTGCGGCTGCAGTGCTAACCACTGCGCCACTGTGCCGCCTTTTCCACTGTGTGGGAAAATACTGAGAAGGGTAGAGGAAGTGAGAGACCTTGGAGTGAATGTCTACAGATCCCTGAAGGTAGCAGGACAGGTCGAAAAGGTGGTTAAGAAGGCATATGGAATCCTTTCTTTTATTGGCTGAGGTATAGAATAAAAGAGCAGGGAGGTTATGCTGGAACTGTATAACTCAATCGTTAGACCACAACTTGAGTACTGTGTGCAGTTCTGGTCACCTCATTGCAAAAGGGATGTAATTGCACAAGAGAGGGTACCAAGGAGATTTACGAGGAAGTTGCCAGGAAACATGGAAAAATGCAGCTATGAGGAAAGATAGGATAGGCTGGGATTGTTCTCCTTGGAACAGAGAAGGCTGAGGGGAGATCTGATTGAAATGTACAAAATTGTGAGGGGCCTGGATAGAGTGGAGGCGAAGGGCCTATTAACCTTAGCAGAGAGGTCAGTGACTAGGGGGCATAGATTTAAAGTGATAGATAGAAAGATTAGAGGGGAGATGAGGAAACATTTTTTCACCCAGAGGGTGGTGGGGGTCTGGAACTCACTGCCTGAAAGGGTAGTTGAGACAGAAACCCTCAACTCATTCAAAAGGAGTCTAGATATGACCTCAAGTGCCGTAATTTGAAGGGCTACGGACCAAATGCTGGAAGGTGGGATTAGAATGGGTGGATTATTTTTTGGCCAGTCCAGACACGATGGGCCAAGTGGCCTCTTTCTATGATTCTACGATTCTATGATTCTAACCTTACCCTCCCGGCACCTGTTTCCGATGCCACTCGACTTTTACTTCCTATTGACCTGCATCGGACTAACTGTAAAATGGGCAGCAACTTGATCCATCCCGTGAGTTTCCTGTCGGGTGCGTTAGGTTAAAATTTCTTCCTCTGTGTCTGACAGCTGTTAAAAACTAGAAAGTTTACATTTTGTGTTGTTTTAGTATGCGCACATTTCTGGGTCTACCACTGGGATCTGCGATGGGCGCACTAAATACAGGCCTTTGTCACTATGGTGGAGAACATCTGATTAGCTGCATCTGTCGCTTTACTCCCTTCTCCTAGCCCACTAGGGTCCAACCTCCTCTAAGGTTCCTGCCATGCCCTAGTCTTGATCTTGCATCTTTCTCTGGTTTCTCTCCCATCTCCCCTCATGCCATTTCCCAGCTCATCTTGCCCATGAGATCCACCTCCTGTTCCCTTGACCCTATTCCCACTAAGCTGCTAACCACATAATTTCCCTGTCTGGCTCCCATGTTAGCTAAAATTGTTAACAGTTCTCTTTCCTCAGCTACTGTCCTCTCTCCTTCAAATTGAAATTTAACATGCAAGTACAGCAAGCAATTAGAAAGACAAATACATACGAATTAAGAGCAGGAGTAGGCCACTCGGCCCCTCGAGCCTGCTATGCCATTTAATAAGATCATGGCTGATCTGATTGTAACTTTAACTCCACATTCCTACCTACCCCGATAACCTTTCACCCCCTTGCTTATCAAGAATCTATCTATCACTGCCTTAAAAATATTTAAAGACTCTGCTTCCACTGCCTTTTGAGGAAGAGTTCCAAACACAACCCTCTGAGAGAAAAAAATTATATGCTAGCTTTTATTACCCTCATCCCTTCCCCTGCCTCCCAGAATCACGACAGGGTTCCCCTTGTCCTCACTTTCTACCCCATCAGCCTCCACATCCAAAGGATCATCCTCTGCCACTTACACCACATCCAACGTGATGCCACTACCAAACGCATCTTCCCCTCCCTTCCCCTGTCAGCATTCCAAAGGATTGTTCCCTCGGCGACACCCTCGTCCACTCCTCATTACCCCCACCACCTCGTCCCCATCCCACGGCACCTTACCCTGCAATTGCAGGAGATGTAATACCTGCCCATTTGCCTCCTCACTATCCAAGGCCCCAAACACTCCTTTCAGGTGAAGCAGTGATTTACTTGTACCTCTTTCAATTTAGTATACTGTATTCGCTGCTCACAATGTGGTCTCCTCTACCTTGGGGAGACCAAACGCAGATTGGGTGGCCACTTTGTGGAATACCTCCGCTCAGTCCATAAGCATGACCCCAATCTTCCGGTTGCCGGCCATTTCAACACCCCCCCCCCCCGCCCGCTCATATCTCTGTCCTGGGATTGCTGCAATGTTCCAGCGAACATCAATGCAAGCTCGAGGAGCAGCATCTGAATATTGAGTTCAATAATTTCAGAGCATGACAGGGACCCCCTTTTTATGTTTAGTTATTTTTTCTTTTTTCTTTTTTCTTTTTTATTTGGTTATTTTATTTTAGGTTTTTTAGTGTGTTTAGTTTGTTTCTACTGTGCCTACCCACTGTTTCTGTTTTTAAAATTTTTTTTGAATGTTAGTGCTTGGAGTAATTTGTGCTTTACAATCTATTCACACCCTCTCTGTACTAGTGCTTTGTCTTTCAGCACACCATTAACATACCGTTTGCCTTTGCTCCATGACATTCTGGTCAGTTATTCTCTGTGACCTTGTCCTATCAACACCTTCTCTTTTGTTATCTCTTGCCCCACCATCCACTTTACCTGCTTAAAATCTTTTACATTTCTAATATTTGTCAGTTCTGAAGAAGATTCACTGATCTGAAACGTTAACTCTGCTTCTCTCTCCACAGATGCTGCCAGACCTGCTGAATATTTCAAACATTTCTTGTTTTTATTTCAGATTTCCAGCATCTGCAGTATTTTGCTTTTATTTATTACAAAGGAATTGGAGTATAAAAGTAAAGAAGTCTTATTAAAATTATATAGGGTCTTGATGAAATCACACTTGGAATATTGTGTACAGTTTTGATCTTCTTACAAAAGGGAGGATATATTTGTCTTAGAGGGAGTGCAACAAAGGTTCACTATACTGATTCCTGGGATGAGATGATTGTCCTTGGAGGACAGATTGAGTAGGCTAGGCCTATATTCCGTGGAAATTAGAAGAATGAGAGATGATCTCATTGAAACATATAAAATTCTTAAGGAACTTCAAGGAGTAAATGCTGGGAGGATGTTTCCACTGGTTGCAAGTTTAGAACTAGGGGTCACAGTCTCAGAATAAAGGGTTGGCCATTTACAACTGAAATGAGGAGACATTTTTTCACTCAAAAAGTTGTGAATTTTTGGAATTCGCTACCCTAAAGAGCTATGGATGCGCAAGCGTTGAATATATTCAAGATAGAGATTGATAGATTTTTGAGTAGTAATCAAATTAAAGGATATGGGGATAGTGTGGAAAGGTGGAGTTGAGGTAGAAGATCAGCCATGATCTTATTTAATGGCAGAGCATGCTCGAAGGGCTGAAAGGTCTACGCCTGTTCGTATTTCTTATGCTCATACAAATCTGCTGTTATCAACCCTCTCCTGAAAAGATTAACCTTTCCCCCTCCATCCTTGCAAACTATTGTTCCATCTCCAACCTCCTTTTCCTCTCCAAAGTCCTTGAATGTGTTGTCACCTCTCAAATCCATGCCCATCTTTCCTAGAACTCCATGGTTGAATCCCTCCCATCAGGTTTCCGTCCCTATCACAGTACCAAAGCAGCTCTTATCAAAGCTACAAGTGACATCCAATGTGACTGTGACAAAGGTAAACTATCCCTGTTCATTCTTCTCGACCTGTCTGTAGGTTGACCATGCCATCCCCTTCCAATATCTCTCCAACGTCATCCAGCTGGGTGGAATGCACTTACCTACTTCCATTCTTATCTATCCAATCATAGCCAGAGAATCACCTGAAAAGGCTTTTCTTCCTGCTCCCACACCATTAGCTGTTGTATCTCCCAAGGATCTATCCTTTTCCACTCTTATTTCTCATTTACATGCTGCACCTTGTCAACATCATCTGAAAACACAGTGTCAGTTTCCATATGTACACTGAAGATATGCACCTCAACCTCACTGACAACTCTCCTGACCTCTGTCTCTAAATTGTCAGATTGCTTTTCTGACATCCAGTACTGTTTGAGCAGAAATTTTCTCCAACTAAACATTGGCAAGAGCGCCATTGTCTTCAGCACCTGCCACAAAGTCTATTCTCTAGCCATCGATTCCATCCCTCTCCTTGGCAACTGTCTGAGGCTGACTGAGACTGTTCGCAACCTTGGTGTTATATTTGACCCCAAGATGAGCATCTGACCACTTATCCATGCCATAACTGAACACTTATTTCCACCTCCATAACATCACACAATTCCATCCCTACCTCAGCTCATGTGCATGCGTTTGTTACCTCTAGACGTGACTATTCTAATGCACTCCTGGCAGACCTCCGATGTTCCATCTTCCATAAACTTGAAGCCATCCAATAACTCTGCTGCTGTTACGGCCAGGTGCATGATGGCACCTGATCCTCCCAAATGACCACAGTGAGTGTTTATGTTACTAGGGTTTTAACCTCTTGTGTTTATTTCTCAAATAAACAGACAGTGACGGGTTTTCTTGTGGGTTTAAAAGAGAAGATTAAATATTTATTGAACAATATTCATTACCGAAATGGTTTCAACTGCACCAACACATACATTCACTCACACACATACAAGAACAGATGGATAGAGAGGAAAAGGGTAAATGGTTTGAAGTGAGGTAGGTGTTCAGGGTTCATGGTCAACCTGTTGAATTTTTCGGAGGACAGTTTCACTTTTAAAGTTGCAGGCCTGGATGTTTGTAGTCTTTTTGGTGGTTAAGACTTCAGACTGGAGGCCGTGGTCAGTTAAAGTGTAGAATTTGAAACAGGGCTCCTTCTTTATATTTTGCTGGGCTTCTTTTCACAATCCTTGGCTGGACTGCTTTTCTGTGATGTTCCTGTGATCTCTCTTCCTCTCTCTCCAGTGGCGCAGTGGTTAGCACCGCAGCCTCACAGCTCCAGCGACCCGGGTTCAATTCTGGGTACTGCCTGTGTGGAGTTTGCAAGTTCTCCCTGTGTCTGCGTGGGTTTCCTCTGGGTGCTCCGGTTTCCTCCCACATGCCAAAGACTTGCAGGTTGGTAGGTAAATTGGCCATTAGCAATTGCCCTTAGTATAGGTAGGTGGTATGGAAATATAGGGACAGGTGGGGATGTGGTAGGGAATATGGAATTAGTGTAGGATTAGTATAAATGGGTGGTTGATGGTCGGCACACTGTTTCAGTGCTGTATCTCTAAACTAAACGAAAGAAACCTCTTAAGGTAAAAAAACTCTTGCATTAGCTTCTGTTAGGAGATGCATGGCCCCCTCCCTGTGATGACCACACAAAGGACCAGGATGTGGCTACTTAACACCTTCTTTGTTTAAGAAGAACCCGCTCAATTCAGGAATGTCTCTCGACGGTTACAGGATGAGTGTAATTGACACCTCCTAGCCTGGAACATATCCATCTGTCCCTAACAGGCAATGAGACAGTTTGAATATAGAGGCAAGTCATCTGACCTTTGGTGGCCATTTTGCAGCACATTGTCCACTTTTTAAAGGAAAAGTCAGTATTTTTATAACACTTCAGTTTGGTTCTGTATTTGCATCACTGCCCTTCTTGTGAGCATGATAGCTGCCCATGCCCTAACTTGCACCAACTCCTGTTCACCCATCACCCTTATATTTGCTGACCTATATTGGTTCCAAGTTAAACAATGCCTCAATTTTAAAATTCTCATCCATGTTTTCAAATTCCTCCATTGCCTCACCCCTTCCTATCCTTGTAATCTCCTCCAGCCCTACAACCCTTTGAGATACATGCTCTCCTCCAATACTGGCCTCTTGAGCAGCCCCAATTTTAATCACTCCACCATTGGCAGCTATGCCTTCAGCTGGAAATGCCCAAAGCCCTAGAATTCCCTCCCTAAACTTCTACACTCTCTTCCTCTATTTCCTCCTTTAAGGCATGTCTTAAAACCTACCTCTTTGACAAAGCATCATATTCAGGTCATCAACCTGAATATCTCCTTATGTGGCTTGGTGTCAAGTTTTGTTTGATAATGCTCCAATTAGCTACCTTGGGGTGTTTTACTACATGACTGCCACTATGTAAATGCAAGTTGTTGTTGAAACAAGGTACAATGCACATGCTCATAGCACACAATCCAAACTTGGTTCACAGAATCATAGGTCTGGGAAAAATGTCAAGTTCAAGCCTATGAATTTTGGAAGTAGGTGTGATCTTCAAGTGAAATTGGAATGAAGGCATTAAAGGACACACAAGTCAATTCAATGAATTAATGTTATCTTAATATTGTGAAATATGCAATCTCTTCGAATTTTTCATTTTAGTTTAACATGTTATTTTAGATATTTCAGTTAATCAGGAAATAATTGGTGGATGAAAAATAATTTCAGAAAAGACTTTCATATCAGATTTTTAATAATGTAAAAAAAAATGTCATTATCTTCACACTGTCCGACTCATCATCAGATAGAAAGGTGATCCTCTCAGCAAATGTTCCTCCTCTTCATCTCTAGAGTTAGATGCAACGTAACTATTTAGAACTCTGTTACCTCTTCATCCTGCAACTTCAGTTCCCACTATTGTGCCTAAAGCATTAATATTTTATCTTATCATTTGTTTACTACATGTATGTGTTTGAAAAACACTTTATTGAAGCACAATTGATTTTATTAAGGTTAAATGTACTTATTTTGGGATTCTCATTTTTCTTCCTGCATAGTTCACTTTGTAAAGATGTTAGTACATCTCTCGATTAGGCACTTTTCAGCCTTCTGGACTCAACATTGAATTCAACAATTTCAGACTGTAATCCCTGTCCCCTGCTCCATTTTGTTTCCTTTTCTTTGCAGGTTTCAGTCTTAATCTTGTTTTCTCTTGTTTTGCTTTCGGATGACAGATGATCATTATTCTGCCATTCACACCTCCTCTGGACACATCTTTTCTCTTATATAATATATCTTTTCTCTTACTTGTCCCATTATTACTCCCTTTGGCTCTGCCCTACTAACTGTTTTGTCATTTAATGTATCCCGTCTTCCGCTCTGTCACATAATTTCCCTTTTGTTTCTTTTCCGCGCTCCCCTATTTGACCTACTTAAAGCCTATCATATTCCTAACTTTTCCCAGTTCTGATAAAGGATCATCGACCTGAAACATTAACTTTGTTTCTCTCTCCACAGATGCTGCCAGATCTGCTGAATATTTCCAGCCTTTTTTGTTATCTTATTTCAGATCTCCAGAATCTGCGGTATTTTGCTTTTGTATTAGTACATTATTTGCTTTAGCTGGAAGCCTATTTCACATACCCACGACTTCATCAGGGGAAAAAAAACTCCTAATCTCAGGAAGGAGGAGGAGGTTTACCAAAATGGTTCCAGGGATGAGAGATTTTAGCTACAAGGTTAGTTTGGAGAAGTTGTGATTGATCTCCTTGGAGCAAATGAGATTGTGAGGAGATTTGTTAGAGGTGTACAAGATTATGACAGGTTTGGATAAGGTAAACAAAGAAAGGCAGTTACCATTAATGATGGTACAAGGACTAAGGGTCACAGATTTAAGGTTTTGGGCAAGAGATTCAGTGGGATGTAAGGAAGAACTTTTTTATGCAACGAGTGGTAATGACCTGGAACTTGGTGCCAATGAGGGTGGTGGAGACAGAGGGCCAATCAATGATTTCAAAAGGAAATTGGATGGTCACTTGAAGGAAATAAAGTTGCAGGGCTATGGGGAGAGAGCATGGGAATGGGACTGACTGGATTGCTCTATGGGGAGTTGGCATGGACTCGATGGGCCAAATGGCCTCTTTCTGTGCTGTAAATGAGTCTATGACTATTCATAAAGCAAATATAATTGATCTGGATTCCATCTCAACTATAATCTAAATAATTTGTTTCTATCTAAATTATAATTTGCATTTTTGTTGCATGTGATGTGATGGAAAACTGTAAAAATAATTTGATTCAATACAATCCAAATGAAACAGAATCTAAAAATATATGAATAGACTACATTTAGGTAACTGTGAATGGATTTGAGTTGCTTGAAATCGATCTCGCTTTGGATTTCTAAAGGTTCAGTTATCTGTCCATCTGGAGTCATAATCAGACTGATCTACTTGTTCTTCCATTGATTGGAGATGAGATCTGTTTTATAGTTCCCATTTGGAATTTTAAAAATTCTAAAATGTAGCAGGTGGCTTATTAGAAAGAGAGATTAACAATTTATTGCTGTTCTGCTTCTAGATATTACTAATAAAAAGAATTGTACAAACAAAACCAAATATATTTAATTTCATGCTGTGTTTTTAAATGAAATCAAACTTCAGTCCATGTCCATAGATTTCTATTAATAAAATTTTCAAAATGGTATTTAAGGCTTCTATTTGGGTTTTTGAAAAGACTGTCTAGGACACAGATATTGGGCTGAATTTTACCAGTCCTCTAGAGATGGGCAGGGAGGCAGGGGGCCCATAAAATAGCAAGGGAAGGCAGAGGTTGGAGTGCCCATTGCCTTCCCAATGCCATTGAATTTTGTCAGAGGTGGGGAAGGATGAGGACAGCCAACCTGCCCAGTGGCCAAATGAGGCCAATTAATGGCCACTTAAGGGCCTCTTCCTGCGCCTGCTGGTATTTGAACCAGCAACAGGAGGGAGCTCTACCACATTGGGAGACTGCCCAGTAGAACCAGGTGGCCTTCCTGCAAGCTTGGGTGGCCCTCCTGCTTGGGAAATCTGTGGTCCATTGAGGCCCCTTGTTACCTCCCCCGCCCCCCTCCAGTGGCAATAGCCATCGTGTGCCAACAACTCCCTGCGCCCTCAACAGCCACCATCCCCCCAACTCCTCGCCAGGGTCTGCCTGAGTGGTCCCTCTGATTGGCCAGCAGTTCTTGAGGGTGAGATTTCCCTCCTTAAAGGAACGGGAATCCTGGCCCCCGGCAATGAGATGCCTGAGTGCCGTAAAATGCGGCTGAGTACCCTAAACGGCCGAAGAGTGGAAACCCTGCCTTTCTGGCCTGGCGGCGGGACCCCTGCTGCCTCCATAAAATTCAGCCTCATTGTTACACTGGATTCAGAGAAAATTATGAAGTCTAATACTCAAGTCAGAAGGTCAATTCTCAACATGGTTGAGGCTCATTATTGTCTTGGCAACATCATTACCTGCCAATGTTCTATCCTTTGATCTAAAAAAGCAAAACAGACTAATCTTATAATTGTGTCACACTTCCTGCCTGTGCTAAACTGCGTAGTAATAATTCTGTTGCAGAAAATTGATCAACTGCTGCAACATAAGTTTTATAAACTCCAATATTACTGATGCCAAACACTTTTGATACAGCCTGTTCCAGAATCTCAAGCTGCCCTCAAGTTCCCCAAAGGATATGCATTGTGCAGTAAAAAAAACACAAAAAAGGCATCTTTGACACTGTCAAATTTGGTCTCAGAAGACCACATCTCAACATGGCCAACAAATAGTAGCTCATTGCTTTCAATGGCAGTCAAGCTGAAAACAGTGAGTAATGCTTTTCAAAAAAGCTTTCAAGTGAAGCAATGCAAAAGACAAAATGAAATCTCAAAAACGAGTTCCTATTTAAAAATGAAATATTATTAACGCATAATTTTAGTGATGCCAATATTTTACATCTGTTATATTTCTGTGTTTTATGATTGAAATACTGCTCTATTATTAGCTGACTGCAACATGTAGTTATGAAGGTTGTTGTGCAATGTAAGATTACTTATTATTCAAGGCTGAATTTTAACCTGGAAGCGTGCATGCGCTTGGGTGCAAGTGAGGGTTTAAAACCAAGAAAAATGTCACTGTGTCCGGACACCAGCTCCAACCAGCCAACATTCACATTTCTCTTCAGCTCGTTAGGCTGCATGTCTGCAACTCCCCTTGGGAGAGGTGGGTTCCAATTAACACATGTTGATCACTCAATTAAAGCAATATTAACACACACTTTTGACTTTAATGTTGGGTGTACAGGTTTCTCAGACTTCCTGAAACTCCGTGTGAAAGCAAGTTTAGTATACAATTGCATAAAATCCGGGAAAAATGCCAATAAATTCTCAGTACTCACAGCTGCTTTCTCGAATGGTGTGGGAAAGGTTTGTTCACAATAATTTGCTGAAAGGTTACTTTCTACATTTTAGAGGTTTGCTCTATTTCATCCAGATACCTGCTGCTTATCCTGCCTTGAATTGGACCTCAGATGAGAACCAAGATGACCAGCAATATCACCAGCCACAGCACCCGCAGCAATCTGTAGTTCCACAGCAAAGTTTTGCAGCAGAGAGGTGACCAGCAGAGAGGCGCAGCTTGTAGAAGGCAAAAGCCATGTAACAGGGTCTACAGGCAGAGACTGAGCTTCCTTGACTTCTCTGAACACTAGTGTCTCAAGAAGCTCAGGCTGTCGTGTCAGGTCGTGGCAGACATCTCCAGCCACCTAGATGAAGACCTACTGCCTGCTAGATCAGGTGGTCACACATTACCGATGACTGTCAAAGTTACCATCATCCTCAACTTCCTTGCCTCCGATCGCTTCAAGGGCTCTCCCAAAAACAAGGATCTCCCAATTGACCAGCCATAAATGCTTAAGATAGGTGACTGATGGCTTGCTAGGGCCGGCAGTTATGTCAACTTTGCCACCAATGATGCCAGTCAGCATGAGCAGACGCTCAGCTCTGTGATTCTGGCTGGCTTCCCACAGGTGCAAGATACCAACAATTTCACACATGTGTCAATTTGGGCACTCTGAGATAAACCAGGCATATTCGTGAACCACTCTATCAATGTGTAGCTGGTGTGCAACCACAAAAAGATGTTTATGCAGAGGTGTGCAAAGTTTATTGGCAGCATCCATGATGCAATCTAAGCTCCCAGATCTGTTCAGATTTGAAGCAGAATGATTGCGTGGTGAAAAAGGATACCCACTGTAAGCCTGGCTCATGACACCACTCAGGCCACTGAAGCCCACATTGAAGTGGTACAGTGAATACTACATCAACACCAGATGTATGATTGAACATGCCTTCACATGTTGAAGATGCATTTCAACTCCTGGACAGATCTGGCAATGTCATTCAGTATGCACAGATCAGGGTCTCCAGAATGGGGGTGGTTCGCTGCGCTCTGCACAGCATGGCACAGCTGCGAGGCTTGGATCCACAGGAGAAACAAGACAAAGAGATCAGGTCCTGGAGGACAAGGAGGCTGATGAGGCAATGCACCCAATGCACCCACTAGCTGCTTACGTTGCTGCCCAGGATTCCAGGGATGCCCTTATTAATGCAAGATCCACTTAGGCTGCACCAGTGGATGCATGTCACAAAGAAATGTAAACATCATTCTTCCTGGTATACCCTCCACCAATGCCACTGATACAAAGCATTTCTGGCACCAACCAACCCTTCAACAACCTCCCATGATTCCCCAGCAATTCATGCCCTCACATTCATCATCAAGCAACTTAGAAGGCCACTTACCATCCAGCACCCAGGAACAATCTGCTACTCCTATGTGGTGCCACCTGTCTTGCTTCATCAGGAGTAGAGGCAGTTTTTCAGATCCCTGCTCTGACTGTTTAGATGCTCTGGAATGACATCCTCTGGGTGTCAGACCCCACCAGAGTTTGTGAGGGTGAATGGGCATTGTGGCTGTAGAATGTGAGTAAGTAGATACAAAGAGAAGGCTGGGTTCACCTGCAAGGTAAGTGGGTGTGAGGAGTGATGTGATGGAATAAACTTGAAAAGGCAGAGTGAGGGGATGCAATTATGTGGAAAGCAGGATGTTGGTGAATGTGCACTGTACTTACCTTTCCTGCCTTGCTTCGGTCTTTCAATCTCTTTCTACATTTAATCCAGGAGCGTGGCACCATGCTTCTGTTGCTGTCCTACTGGCAACCTCCAACCATGCCTTTTTTTGTCTCACCAGCAGACTTCTTTCCCTATTGCTAGGAAAGTGTACTGCCTTCTGGCCCCTCACAGACCCCAGCTGGATAACTATGGAGGTATCTGTGAGATGAATGGGGTGGGGGCAGGCAGTGGGGGTGACGGGGCAGTTGCTGCCTTTGCCCATCTCAACTTCATTGCCACACTTCCAGTTCCCTGAAGGCAACTCCAACTTCTTCCACTTGGATCTGTGGATTGTCTCTTTAAGTACTGGAGTTACGATCGCAGGTCATGCGGGTCCCCATCACACTGAAGGAAAATGATTATGAAGTGGCTGAGTTAAAAAGCCACTGACAGATGCGCGTAGCATTTTTTCAGGTTTCCTCCATGCTTTAGGACCCCCCCCCCCACCCCCCACCAGTGCGCCTGCACATTAAACTCCAGCCCCATGTGTGATGTTTGTTGTACTTATTACAAGGTCTATAAAATATATATTTACATATTATTACAGTGGAGTTTGTCACAAGGCAATAGGGATGAATTTTTTCTTTCAACTAAAAAGGCCAAATACCTATTTTTATCTCTGCAATTAATAGCTCACTAAGAAAATTATGGGAACATCTGGCATTGAAACATGCAATTTCAGAGACAGGGATTTCACTTGAAACTGGTTACTTACTAAAAGTAAGCTTCAGGGATTATGATCACTAAATCCTGCATAGTACTCGCAGTGAATATAAAATATTTGCCCAGAAATTGCTGTCAAAATAATGGCGAGGTTAATAGCACCTTGCTAAAGTGGCAAATTTGCTGTTGGGGATGTGCAGCTCCTGTTAGCTTTGCAAAAACGGCATCTAGCTCACCATTCAAATTCATTGGGTGGCGTGAAGTTCCTGTCCTTGCACTCATAATACAATGTAAACACACCACTAAAAGTTAAGTCAAATCATTTCCTATCTAAGTACCCTTTTGATGACTTGCATAAATATTTTTGCAAAAATATCATAGAGATTAATTAGGCAAGACGGAGTCTAACTAACAGACTTTTGTTGACTGGTTACAGGAATCTTTGGGCCATTGTATTGAGAAATTTCTACATATGGCCTATATTAGTTAAAGGGTAAAGGGCAAATATTCACCCTTTTTCATCTATAGATCTGAATTTGCTGTTTATATTTTTGAGTTTATATCTTTTGCCCAAATCATCACACTTCAAACTATACCACATAACCCTCTCTGAAAGATACTGGAATTTGTCAGCCAATTGTAGGACCACATTACAACACTGAATGAAATAAAACTTAATTTTTACTTGCCACAGCCATCAAGAACTAGGCTACATCACTAACACTGCTTTACTTGATGACACCGACTTGACAAGAATAGTGCCAGCATAAGATTTTGTATTGGTAATTATCATAAAAGTAACTGATATTTTAGATCAATCAACAAAATGCAAATTTTCATAAGCACAGCATTAAATTTCTTTGCAAGTACCACAAATATTAGCATTAGTTGAGTTTCATTTAACTACAGCAAAATAACTTTGATGTCCAGGATTACAACACCTACTAACTTCATAGTTCATATTGAAAGCTGACATTGCTACTCCAAGTGTTAAATTTGTTCTTTGAAGGATGTTCCCGTAAAGGTATCCAGCCTATCCTTAGGTACTAGGCTGGTTGTGTTGTTAGGGATTTCTGTTTCCCTTTACAACTTAGTTTTCTCTCAGGCATACATCCATTGTGAACCATCTTTCACTGGAGGTAATTTTAACTTTCGGTGGTGGTGTAAAACAGTGATATTGGATAGGCTTCCTGCGAATAACAGACCACCAATGCGATATCATCCATTTTACATCAGCGCTTAAAGCTAAAATGATAAAATTATCTCCTCTTGTTTTTTTTTTCTTTTCTTTTCCATTTCCAGATTTACAGACATAAAATGTATCCCTTAATCCTACAGTTGGACTCACTGCAAGGCCTTTGTTTTCTTTAAAAAAAGGAATTTCACTATCCACCTGACCAACAATGTCATTTGGAACAATAAATGAACAACAGCTTCGGCTTAGACCTCTATCAAACAACTGTCGAGAAAGACCAAAGTATATTGACCTCAGCGGTAACCACTTTTTCAATATATTCTTCAGTATTAAATAATTTTGATAACTATTAAAATATGTATTAGAATATCCAATTTATGGTGATACAATGATATTTAAAGAATCCAAGTTATGTTTTTAAAATCTTATTACATTCAATTCTTCATATGTCATGATACTTATCCACGTCTTAGCAGTAGCAGAAATAAATTCGTACTAGAACTTCAATTTATCCTTTCTCATTATCATCATTTGTAGGCATCTGTTTTCAGGGTATAGGAGAGATAGTGAGTGGGTTAAGTGCTACTTGGCTGCTAAACCATTTTCCATCCTTTCCAATGGTACTGGTGGTAGTGGAGATAAAGCCACATAGAAACTAGTTCATCTCCAAAGTAGGCTGCACAGAATTCTCCTTTGGCTGATGGAGCTTGGATTATGGCTTGAATTCTGATCCTTTGTGGAACAGAATTTCAACTATGTATGACATAAAATGGTTTTTGAGAAAAAACAAATCAACTTGCTGAATGTATATAGTTACTAGAGACTGGCTGCATTTTACTGTTTCATTTCACTGGCAGTGTGGTCTGGTTCTTTAACATGCAAGATGGAAATTTGACCAATATCATTCAATTGGACCACATGTATCTAAATGGCATATATTTGTTAATTATTAGACTGAACATCATATTTGTACTGCCAATTATGTTATTCATAGTGACTTTTTAAAACTTTTTTTTAGCTCAGAAGGGATACAATGATAACTCCTGGTCTTTTGTTTTAATATTTAAACTTTGAAATCTCTAATCAGGTGCAACTTGGCAGCTATGATTTTTGCACATTCTGTTCTGCAATAAGATCAAGTTCTGCTTCAGTGATATCTATAATTGGAGATAGAGGGTGCTGGACAGCACTCCCAATTCATGATCTCAGTAGAGATGAGTCAGACAACATGACCAAAGGAAGGGTTTTACACCACATGGCTATTCGCACCAACTAAGAGGTGTCACTGAGTACACAGTTGATAATGATGAAGCATTGAATGAATAAAGATTGTTCCAACAAAACCCATTCCTTTCACAGACTTGGCATAAATGGGGCTGTAGCGGTCTGGAAATGGAGTTGGATCACTTATCACTCCATTTATGCTGCCATTCCAGTCAGAAACAAGGACAATGGAACAAGCAAAATGGGCATGTTGTAATTCCTTTGGGTGTTCAAGATCTCAAGGGCAGTCACTCTCACCTCACCTCTGGAGTTCAGCTTTTTTGTTCATGTTGGGCCCAGTCTGTAATGAGGTCAGGAGCTGAGTGGCGCTGGTGGAACCCAGACTGAGTGGCAATGTGGAAAAAACAATGCTGAGAACCCTACATTGCCTCTTCTCCGGAAGGCCCGCCGAATCTATGCCAATCAGGCACTTAAGTGGACAGCAGCGGGTCTTCTGCAGGATCACAGACCCCAGCGGAATTCTTTCAGGGGGTTACACATGCTGTGGATAAAGGGGAACCGGTGGATGTAATGTACTTAGATTTCCAGAAGGCATTTGAGAAGGTGCCACATCAAAGGTTATTGCATAAAATAAAAGCTCGTGGTGTAGGGGGTAACATATTGGCATGGATAGAAGATGGCTAGCTAACAGGAAACAGAGAGTAGGCATAAATGGGTCTTTCTTTTTGGTTGGCAAGTAACGAGTGGTGTGCCACAGGGATCTGTGCTGAGGCCTCAACTTTTTACAATTTATGTAAATGACTTAGATGAAGGGACCATAGGTATGGTTGCTAAATTTGCTGATGACACAAAGATAGGTAGGAAAGTAAGTTGTGAAGAGGACATAAGGGGGCTACAAAGGGATATAGATAGGTTAAGTGAGTGGGCAAAGATCCGGCAAATGGAGTATAATGTGGGAAAGTGTGAAATTGTCCACTTTGGCAGGAAGAATAAAAAAGAAGCATATTATCTAAATGTGAGAGATTACAGAGCTCTGAGATTCAGAGGGATCTGGGTGTCCTAGTGCATGAATCACAAAAGGTTAGTATGCAAGCACAACATGTAATTAGGAAAGCTAATAGAATGTTATTATTTATCACGAGGGGAATTGAATACAAAAGTAGGGAGGTTATGCTTCAGCTATACATGGCATTGGTGAGACCACATCTGGTGTACTATGTACAGTACTGGTCTCCTTATTTAAGGAAGGTTGTAAATGCGTTGGAGGCAATACAGAGAAGGTTTACTAGACTAATATCTGGAATGGGTGGGCTGTCATATGAGAAAAGCTTGGACAGGCTAGGCCTATATCCATTGGAATTTAGAAGAGTAAGAGGTGACTTGATTGAAACATATAAGATCCTGAGGGGTCTTGATAGGGTGGATGTTGGAAGGATGTGGGAGAATCTAGAACTAGGGGTCAGTGTCTAAAAATAAGGGGTCGCCCATTTAAGATGGAGATGAGGAGAAATTTTTTCTCTCAGAGGATCATAAGTCTTTGGAATTCTTTTCCTCAAAAGGCAGTGGAAGCAGAGTCTTTGAATATTTTTAAGGCAGAGGTAGATAAATTCTTGATAAGCAAGGGGGTGGAAGGTTATCGGGGGTAGGTGGAAATGTGGAGTAATCAGTTCAGCCATAAACTTATTGAATGGCGGAGCAGGCTCCTGGGGTCGAGTGGCCTACTCCTGCTCCTAATTCATATGTTCGTATGTAAGACTTGCCCTCGGAGAGCTGCCGGCCAATGGGAGGCTGGCAGCTCTTACACTGAGCAGCACCACCATGGAGGTGGTGGCTGCTACCAGTGGAGCAACTATTCGAGGCCCAGCTGTGGCGCAGGACCCAGGCCACTGGTAGGTCAGGGAGGGAGGGTTCTCGTGGGGTCGCAGGGTGGGAGGGCCTATGGGGGTTTTTAGCAAGGGTGTGGTGTGGCACTCAGCAGGCCACTCCCTTCCTGATGCCGTGTTCTTCATTCAGACACTAAGTGCCTTTTAATGAAGGACCCCTCCCCCCGCCCTCCCCCCCCGCCCCACCCCCACACCGGAGCCAGGAAGCAGTGTGCACGGTTTTTCTTGGTGTGCTTCCTGTGCGGCGACAGGGCCGCACGTGGCATGGCTAATTTCGGCAGCGATGGGATGAGGCCCTTAACTGGGGATTAATTGGGTTACAGTTATGGGTAACAGTTACAGTTGGGTAATAGTTAAGGGCCTCAATTGGTGACAGGGCGGGAAGGCCGTTCACGGGTCTTCCCACCCCAGACTAAATTTTGGTGGAAGCAGGAAGGTGATGGGAATCCATCCGCGGCACCATCCCATCCAATTTTATGCTTTCCTCACCTCCAAACCAACTACGGGGGAGAGCATAAAATTCCCCCCATACGATCCAGTCTAGACATTTCAGGGTAATCCTGTACTTTGATGCCTCTGTAGATTTTTTGAGTGTAATGAGAGAGGTCGTGGTGTAGTGGTATTGGCGTTGAACTAGTAATCCAGTTATGATCCAGTTTTGATCCAGAAACATGGGTTCAAATCCCACCACAGTAAGTGGTGAAATTTGAATTCAATTAATAAATCTGGAATTAAAAGCGAGTCTAATTAAAACCATTGTTGTTTGTTGTAAAGAAAACCCCATCTGGTTCATTAATGTCCTTTAGGAAAGGAAATCTGCTGTCCTTATCCATTCTGGCCTACTTGTGACTCCAGACTCACAGCAATGTGGTTGACTCTTAAAAGCCCTTTGAAATGGCTGAACAAGCCACTCAGTTGTATCGAACTGCTTTGAAGTCAATAAGGAATGCAACCAGACAGAAAGTAACATCTGGGGGTTTGTGCCAAAGTTGGGAGTGATGTCCCACAGACTAGTCAAGCAACAGCCTGACATAGTCATACTCACGGAATCATACCTTGCTCACAATGCCCCAGACAGTGGCATCACCATTCCCAGGTATGTCCTGTCCCACCGGCAGGAAAGACCCAGCAGAGGTGGTGGCACAGTGGTATACAGTAGGGAGGGAGTTGCCCTGGGAGTCCTCAACATTGACTCCAGACCCCATGAAGTCACATGGCATCAGGCCAAGCATGGGCAAGGAAACCTCCTGCTGATGACCACCTACTGCCCCCCCTCAGCTGATGAATCAGTGCTGCTCCATGTTGAACAGCACTTGGAGGAAGCACTGAGGGTGGTAAGGGTGCAGAATGTACTCTGGGTGGGGAACTGCAATGTCTATCACCAAGAGTGGCTCGGTAGCACCATTACTGACTGAACTGGCCGAGTCCTAAAGGACATAGCTGCTAGACCGAGTCTGGGGCAGGTGGTGAGGGAACCAACAAGAGGGAAAAATACACTTGACCTCGACTTCACCAATCTGCCTATCGCAGATGGATCTGTCCATGAAAGTATTGGTAGGAGTGACCACCGCACAGCCCTTGTGGAAACAAAGTCACGTCTTCACATTAAGAATACCCTCCATCGTGTTGTGTGGCACTACCACAGTGATAAATTTTTGAACAGATCTAACAATGCAAAAATGGGCATCCATGAGGCACTGTGGGTCATCAGCAGCAGTATTGTACTCAACCACAATCTGTAACATCAAGGCCCGGCATACCCCCCACTCTACCATAATCATCAAGCCGGCGGACCAACCCTGGTTCAATGAAGAGTGCAGGAGGGCATGCCAAGAAGAACAACAGGCACAACTCAAAATGAGGCGTCAACCTGGTGAAGCTTACAACCCAGGACGACTTGCGTCCCAAACAGCGTAAGCAGCATGTGATAGACAGACCTAAGTGATCCCATAACCAACGGATCAGATCTAAGCTCTGCAGTCCTGCCACATCCAGTTGTGAATGGTGGTGGACAATTAAACAACTAACTGGAGGAGGTGGCTTCCACAAATATCCCAATCCTCAGTGATAGGGGGATGGTGGTGGGGGGCAGCACATCAGTGCAAAAGATAAGGCTGAAGCTTTTGCAAATATCTTCAGCCAGAAGTGCCAAGTGGATGATCCATCTTGGCCTCCTCCTGAAGTCCCCAGCATCACAGATGCCAGACTTCAGCCAATTCGATTCACTCCATGTGATATAAAGAAACGCCTGAAGGTATTGGATACTGTAAAGGCTATGAGCCCTGACAACATTCCGGCAATAGTACTGAAGATCTGTGCTTGAGAACTTGCCGTGCCCCTAGCCAAGCTGTTCCAGTACAGTGGCATCTACCCGGCAATGTGGAAAATTGCCCAGGTATGTCCTGTACACAAAAACCAGGACAAGTCCAACCTGGCCAATTACTGCCCCATCAGTCGACTCTCAATCATCAGCAAAGTCATGGAATGTGTTGTCAACAGTGCTATCAAGTGGCACTTGCTGAGCAATAACCTGCTCAGTGACGCTCAGTTTGGGTTCCGCCAGGGCCACTCAGCTCCTGATCTCATTACAAACTTGGTTCGAACATGGACAAAAGAGCTGAATTCAAGAGGTGAGGTGCGAGTGATTGCCCTTGACATGAAGGCAGCATTTGAAGGTGTATGGCAACAAGGAGCCCTAGCAAAACTGGAGTTAAGGCGAATCAGGGGGAAAACTCTCCGCAGGTTAGAGTCGTACCTAATGGAAAGGAAGATGGTTGTGGTTGTTGGAGGTCAATCATCTCAGCTCCAGGACATCACTGCAAGAGTTCCTCAAGGTAGTGGTCCTAGGCCCAACCATCTTCAGCTGCTTCATCAATGACCTTCCTTCAATCATAAGATCAGAAGTGGGGATGTTCGCTGATGATTGCACAATGTTTAGCACCATTTGTGACTCCTCGGATACTGAAGCAGTCCGTTTAGAAATTCAGCAAAACATGGACAATATCCAGGCTTGGGCTGATAAGTGGCAAGTAACATTCATGCCACACAATTGCCAGGCAATGACCATCCCCAACCTGAGAGAATCTAACCATCTCCCTTTGACATTCAATGGCATTACGATCGCTGAATCCCCCACTATCAACATCCTGATGGTTACCATTGACCAGAAACTGAACTGGAGTAGCCATATTAATACCATGGCTACAAGAGCAAGTCAGAGGCTAGGAATCCTGTGGCGAGTAACTCACCTCCTGACTCCCCAAAGCCTGTCTGCCATCTAAAAGGCACAAGTCAGGAGTGTGATGGAATACTCTTCACTTGCTTGGATGGGTGCAGCTCCAACAACACTCAAGAAGCTTTTTTTTTAGAATTAGAATATTACAGCGCAGTACAGGCCCTTCGGCCCTCGATGTTGCGCCGATCATCTGACCTACACTATTCCATTTACATCCATATGTCTATCCAATGACCACTTAAATGCCCTTAAAGTTGGCGAGTCTACTACTGTTGCAGGCAGGGCGTTCCACGCCCCTACTACTCTCTGCGTAAAGAAACTACCTCTGACATCTGTCCTATATCTTTCACCCCTCAACTTAAAGCTATGTCCCCTCGTGTTTGCCATCCTCATCCGAGGAAAAAGACTCTCACTATCCACCCTATCTAACCCTCTGATTATCTTGTATGTCTCTATTAAGTCACCTCTCCTCCTCCTTCTCTCTAATGAAAACAACCCCAAGTCCCTCAGCCTTTCCTCGTAAGACCTTCCTTCCATACCAGGCAACATCCTAGTAAATCTCCTCTGCACCCTTTCCAAAGCTTCGACATCCTTCCTATAATGCGGTGACCAGAACTGCACGCAATACTCCAGGTGCGGCCTCACCAGAGTTTTGTACAGCTGCATCATGACCCCGTGGCTCTGAAACTCGATCCCCCTACTAATAAAGGCTAACACACCATATGCCTTCTTAACAGCCCTATTAACCTGGGTAGCAACTTTCAGGGATTTATGTACCTGGATACCAAGATCTCTCTGCTCATCTACACTACCAAGAATCTTCCCATTAGCCCAGTACTCTGCATTGCTGTTACTCCTTCCAAAGTGAATCACCTCACACTTCTCCGCATTAAACTCCATTTGCCATCTCTCAGCCCAGCTCTGCAGCCTATCTATGTCCCTCTGTACCCTACAACACCCTTCGACACTATCCACAACTCCACCGACCTTCGTGTCATCCGCAAATTTACTAACCCACCCTTCTACACCCTCATCCAGGTCGTTTATAAAAATGACAAACAGCAGTGGCCCCAAAACAGAACCTTGCGGTACACCACTAGTAACTAAACTCTAGGATGAACATTTGCCATCAACCACCACCCTCTGTCTTCTTTCAGCTAGCCAATTTCTGATCCAAAGCTCTAAATCACCTTCAACCCCATACTTCCGTATTTTCTGCAATAGCCTACCGTGGGGAACCTTATCAAACGCCTTACTGAAATCCATATACACCACATCCACGGCTTTACCCTCATCCACCTGTTTGGTCACCTTCTCGAAAAACTCAATAAGGTTTGTGAGGCACGACCTACCTTTCACAAAACCGTGCTGACTATCGCAAATGAACTTATTCTTTTCAAGATGATTATAAATCCTGTCTCTTATAACCTTTTCCAACATTTTACCCACAACCGAAGTAAGGCTCACAGGTCTATAATTACCAGGGCTGTCTCTACTCCCCTTCTTGAACAAGGGGACAACATTTGCTATCCTCCAGTCCTCCGGCACTACTCCTGTCGACAATGACGACTTAAAGATCAACAACAACGGCTCTGCAATCTCCTCCCTGGCTTCCCAGAGAATCCTAGGATAAATCCCATCTGGCCCAGGGGACTTATCTATTTTCACTCTTTCCAAAATTGCTAACACCTCCTCCTTGTGAATCTCAATCCCATCTAGCCTAGTAGGCTGTATCTCAGTAATCTCCTCGGCAACATTTTCTTTCTCTACTGTAAATACTGACGAAAAATATTCATTTAACGCTTCCCCTATCTCCTCTGATTCCGCACACAACTTCCCACTACTATCCTTGATTGGCCCTGTTCTAACTCTTATCATTCGTTTATTCCTGATATACCTATAGAAAGCCTTAGGGTTTTCTTTGATCCTATCCGCCAATGACTTCTCGTGTCCTCTCCTTGCTCTACTTAGCCCTCCCTTTAGATCCTTCCTGGCTAGCTTGTAACTCTCAAGCGCCCTAACTGAGCCTTCACGTCTCATCCTAACATAAGCCGCCCTCTTCCTCTTGACAAGCGCTTCAACTTCTTGAGTAAACCACGGCTCCCTCGCTCGACAACTTCCTCCCTGCCTGACAGGTACATACTTATCAAGGACACGCATTAGCTGCTCCTTGAATAAGCTCCACATTTCGTTTGTGCCCATCCCCTGCAGTTTCCTTCCCCATCCGACACATCCTAAATCTTGCCTAATCGCGTCATAATTTCCTTTCCCCCAGCTATAATTCTTGCCCTGCGGTATATACCTGTCCCTGCCCATCGCTAAGGTAAACCTAACCGAATTGTGATCACTATCGCCAAAGTGCTCACCTACATCTAAATCGAACACCTGGCCGGGTTCATTACCCAGTACCAAATCCAATGTGGCATCGCCCCTGGTTGGCCTGTCCACATACTGTGTCAGAAAACCCTCCTGCACACACTGGACAAAAACAGACCCATCTAAAGTACTCGAACTATAGTATTTCCAGTCAATATTTGGAAAGTTAAAGTCCCCCATAACCACGACCCTGTTACTCTCGCTCCTGTCGAGAATCATCTTCGCTATCCTTTCCTCTACATCTCTGGAACTATTCGGAGGTCTATAGAAAACTCCCAACAGGGTGACCTCTCCTCTCCTGTTTCTAACCTCGGCCCATACTACCTCAGTAGACGAGTCCTCAAACATCCTTTCTGCCGCTGTAATACTTTCCTTGATTAACAATGCCACACCCCCCCCTCTTTTACCCTCTTCTCTGTTCTTTCTGAAACATCTAAATCCCGGAACCTGCAACATCCATTCCTGCCCCTGCTCTACCCATGTCTCTGAAATGGCCACAACATCAGGGTCCCAGGTACCAACCCATGCTGCAAGCTCACCCACCTTATTCCGGATGCTCCTGGCGTTGAAGTAGACACACTTTAAACCAAGTTCTTGCTTGCCAGTGCCCTCTTGCGTCCCTGTAACATTGTCCCCTACCTCACTACTCTCAACAGCCTGTACACTGGAACTACAATTTAGGTTCCCATTCCCCTGCTGATTTAGTTTAAACCCCCCCGAAGAGCACTAACAAATCTCCCCCCCAGGATATTGGTACCCCTCTGGTTCAGGTGAAGACCATCCTGTTTGTAGAGGTCCCACCTACCCCAGAAAGAGCCCCAATTATCCAGGAAACCAAAACCCTCCCTCCTACACCATCCCTGCAGCCACGTGTTCAACTCCTCTCTCTCCCTATTCCTCTCTTCGCTAGCACGTGGCACAGGCAACAACCCAGAGATAACAACTCTGGTTGTTCTCGCTCTAAGCTTCCACCCTAGCTCCCTGAATTTCTGCCTTAAATCCCCATCTCTCTTCCTACCTATGTCGTTGGTGCCTATGTGGACCACGACTTGGGGGTGCTCCCCCTCCCCCTTAAGGATCCCAAAAACACGATCGGAGACATCACGTACCCTGGCACCTGGGAGGCAACACACCAACCGTGAGTCTCTCTCGTTCCCACAGAACCTCCTATCTGTTCCCCTAACTATGGAGTCCCCAATGACTAATGCTCTGCTCCTCTTCCCTTTTCCCTTCTGAGCAACAGGGACAGACTCTGTGCCAGAGACCTGCACCCCATTGCTTACCCCTGGTAAGTCGTCCCCCCCAACAGTATCCAAAACGGTATACCTGTTGTTGAGGGAAACGGCCACAGGGGATCCCTGCACTGCCTGCTGGTTCCCTTTCCTTCCCCTGACGGTAACCCATCTACCTACTTCTTTTACCTGAGGTGTGACTGCCTCCCTATAACTCCTGTCAATAATCCCCTCCGCCTCCCGAATGATCCGAAGTTCATCCAGCTCCAGCTCCAGTTCCCTAACGCGGTCTGCGAGGAGCTGGAGTTGGGTGCACTTCCCGCAGATGCAGTCAGCAGGGACACTCTTGGCGACCCCTACCTCCCACATTCTGCAGGAGGAACATACAACTGCCTTTACCTCCATTCCCACTATTCTAGATTCCCAATAAATCTACTGAAAAAACAAACGAAAAAACAGCTCAAAACTTGTTCGCTTAGCAATCCGACGGACTGAACTTTTTAAATAAAAAGCTTACCTTATCAACACACTAGAGTCCTTTTTTTTTGGTTAGAGGAGGAGGGTGGGTGGGAGACACTACACGTGTAGTGTCTCGGGTACTGCCACTGCCCAAATAAATAGTTTTCCCCTACCCAGCAGTCCCCGGTCCTCCGAAACAAAAAAGGGATTAACTTGTAACTTACTGAAATTGACCGCTCAGCTGAAAGTCCGCTCCGCACCCCGTTCTATCAAGGCTGTTCCTCGCAAAAGACAAAGATTTTAAAACTGCCCAAATAAATAGTTTTCCCCTACCCAGCAGTCCCCGGTCCTCCGAAACAAAAAAGGGATTAACTTGTAACTTACTGAAATTGACCGCTCAGCTGAAAGTCCGCTCCGCACCCCGTTCTATCAAGGCTGTTCCTCGCAAAAGACAAAGATTTTAAAACTGCCCAAATAAATAGTTTTCCCCTACCCAGCAGTCCCCGGTCCTCCGAAACAAAAAAGGGATTAACTTGTAACTTACTGAAATTGACCGCTCAGCTGAAAGTCCGCTCCGCACCCCGTTCTATCAAGGCTGTTCCTCGCAAAAGACAAAGATTTTAAAACTGCCCAAATAAATAGTTTTCCCCTACCCAGCAGTCCCCGGTCCTCCGAAACAAAAAAGGGATTAACTTGTAACTTACTGAAATTGACCGCTCAGCTGAAAGTCCGCTCCGCACCCCGTTCTATCAAGGCTGTTCCTCGCAAAAGACAAAGATTTTAAAACTGCCCAAATAAATAGTTTTCCCCTACCCAGCAGTCCCCGGTCCTCCGAAACAAAAAAGGGATTAACTTGTAACTTACTGAAATTGACCGCTCAGCTGAAAGTCCGCTCCGCACCCCGTTCTATCAAGGCTGTTCCTCGCAAAAGACAAAGATTTTAAAACTGCCCAAATAAATAGTTTTCCCCTACCCAGCAGTCCCCGGTCCTCCGAAACAAAAAAGGGATTAACTTGTAACTTACTGAAATTGACCGCTCAGCTGAAAGTCCGCTCCGCACCCCGTTCTATCAAGGCTGTTCCTCGCAAAAGACAAAGATTTTAAAACTGCCCAAATAAATAGTTTTCCCCTACCCAGCAGTCCCCGGTCCTCCGAAACAAAAAAGGGATTAACTTGTAACTTACTGAAATTGACCGCTCAGCTGAAAGTCCGCTCCGCACCCCGTTCTATCAAGGCTGTTCCTCGCAAAAGACAAAGATTTTAAAACTGCCCAAATAAATAGTTTTCCCCTACCCAGCAGTCCCCGGTCCTCCGAAACAAAAAAGGGATTAACTTGTAACTTACTGAAATTGACCGCTCAGCTGAAAGTCCGCTCCGCACCCCGTTCTATCAAGGCTGTTCCTCGCAAAAGACAAAGATTTTAAAACTGCCCAAATAAATAGTTTTCCCCTACCCAGCAGTCCCCGGTCCTCCGAAACAAAAAAGGGATTAACTTGTAACTTACTGAAATTGACCGCTCAGCTGAAAGTCCGCTCCGCACCCCGTTCTATCAAGGCTGTTCCTCGCTTGACACCATCTAGGACAAAGCAGCCCACTTGATTAGCACCCCATCATCAAACATTCACTCACTCTACTACCGATGCACAGTGGCAGCAGTGTGTACCATCTACAAGATGCCCTGCAGCAACGCACCAAGGCTCCTTCGACAGCACCTTCCAAACCTGCGACCTCTACCAACTAGAAGGATAAGGGCAGCAAATGCATGGGAACACCACCAACTGCAAGTTCCCCTCCAAGCCACACACCATCCTGACTTGGAACTATATTGCCGTTCCTTCACTGTTGCTGGGTCAAAATCCTGGAACTCCCTCCCTGACAGCACTGTGGGTGTACCTACCCCACATGGACTGCAGCAGTTCAAGAAGGCAGCTCACCATCACCTTCTCAGGGGCAATTAGGGATGGGCAATAAATGCTGGCCTAGCCAGTGATGCCCATATCCCATGAATGAATAAAAAAAGGCCATTATCGATGTCACTTACTTGACCATCTATCCAGTAGTCAACGTATGTCAGCCAAGAGCGACGTCTCAATTCATTCCATTTTCGCTGCCTCCGGAGAATACTTGGCATCGGGTGGCAGGACCGTATCTCCAACACAGAAGTCCTCGAGGCGGCCAACATCCCCAGCTTATACACACTACTGAGTCAGCGGCGTTTGAGATGGCTTGGCCATGTGAGCCGCATGGAACATGGCAGGATCCCCAAAGACACATTGTACAGCGAGCTTGCCACTGGTATCAGACCCATCGGCCGTCCATGTCTCCGCTTTAAACACGTCTGCAAACGCGACATGAAGTCCTGTGACATTGATCACAAGTCGTGGGAGTCAGTTGCCAGCGTTCGCCAGAGCTGGCGGGCAGCCATGAAGGCGGGGCTAAAGTGTGGCGAGTCGAAGAGACTTAACAGTTGGCAGGAAAAAAGACAAAAGCGCAAGGGGAGAGCCAACTGTGTAACAGCCCCGACAAACACATTTTTCTGCAGCACCTGTGGAAGAGCCTGTCACTCTAGAATTGGCCTTTATAGCCACTCCAGGTACTGCTCCACACACCACTGATCACCTCCAGGTGCTTACCCATTGTCTCTCGAGATAAGGAGGCCAAAGAGAGAGAGAATATCCAGTAGGCTTTTTAAAAAATGTGTTCGGGGAATGGCTGTGTTGAGGTCTGAAGGTGGCAGAACTGAGCATCACTGAGCATATAATTGTTGGTGGGTAGATGTTGCTTGATGGCACTATTGATGATTCCTTGTGTCACTTTATTGATGATCAAGGAGATGCTTCTCGCTGATAATTGAGCAGGTTATATTAATCTTGTCTTTTATGGTTATAACATAGTTGGACAATCCTCCACATAGTCAGATTGATGCGAGTCATATATGTATTGGAACAGCTTGCCTAGGGAAGCAGCTAGGTCTGGTACAGGTGCCTTAAGCATTCCACCTGCAATATTGTAAGTGCCAATAGCCTTTTTCATGTCCAGTGCACTTAGCCATTTCTTAATGTCATGTGGAGTATACCAAATTGCCTGGATAACTATGTTGGTGGGAACCTTGGGTTCATCTACTCGACACTTCTGGCTGAAGACATTTGCAAACACTTCAGCCTTGTCTCTTGCTCCTTTGTGCTATCTATGGAGGCATCAAAGTACAGGATTACCCTGAAATGTCCAGACTTGATTTTACGGGGGGATTTTTATGCTCTGCCCCCGTGGCGGGTTTGGAGGTGGGGAAAGCATAAAATTGGGTGGGATGGTGTTGTGGTTGGTGAGTGGGGTGGGGGTTCCCGCCACCTTCCCATCTCCACCCCAGTTGAGATTGGGAATGTTCATGAAACATCCTGCTTTCTGTTAGTTAGTTTCATCTTATTTCCCACTATCACATACTCCTCCCCATGCTCCCTGATAGTATCCTCTGGGATGTGTTTTCTTTCTTGTTGTTGCTTTCACACTTTGATGAAAGAGATCCAGATTATCATGTAGCTCTTCTTTAATGTGGGCTACTGACCATGCTGACAGGCTGGTCTCCAGATGTACAATGATGAAAAAGGGATAATTGATTTAAATGGAAATTAAAATTGCTAGACACATATGATGGTCTGCTGTCTTACTATCAATATCACACAGGCAAAATCTACCTAAATTTGTTTGGGGAGAGAACATAAAGCGAACTACAGTGAATACTGGAAATGTGCTGTTTTATGGTCTTATACACTATCTGAATTTGAAGTACCTTGGCTACGGAAAGTCTCTAAGAATTTTTGAAAACTGACAGTGCTTTGCATATGCCAGATGTAGGTGTGAATCATCAAAATCAATCCTCAATCTTTCTCAGCTGCCTTGTTCAGGGTTCTCCTGTTGCATCCTACTATGCCTGTTCTCAGCCATGCTTATTGCTTCTCTTTGTGTTGCAGTTACAGCAGCTTAAATTCAGGCTAAATATATAAAGGTAGTCAAGCAAATTTGACTGGTACCTGTAACTTATTTTAGCAGGCATCAGTGGATATCAAGATTCATGCACATGCATTATTTTGCTTTTGTTTTTCTGGGAAAAAGCACTATTTTAGTCCTAGAATTAATTTTAGGTTTTTTTGATCTCATCTTTCACAGTCAGATTTTTTATTATTGTATTCATAGGCTGTGAAATTCCACGAAGTTGCTTCCACTCAGCTGGTGCCACTTAGCTGGAAGTGTGGTGGAACCACTGTTTATTGTCCACTGCACTTCCAACAAATTAAAGCCAGCAGAACTGAGCAGTACTGAGAAATTTCTCAGCAGTAGGCCAGGATTTTCCAGGCTCTTTGAGGACGGTGTTGGAGGCTAGAAGGCATCAGGTGCTGTGCCTGACACCTTCCAGCCGCCATGCCATTTTGCCAGCTGTGGGAAAGGTGACAGACGCCCATCCCGCTCAGAGCCCAATTGAATCACTTAAGTGGCTAATTAAGGGCCTCTTCCTGCCTCTGCTGGCATTTTACCAGCAGCAGGGAGCCCTCCTCCACGTGGAGAGACTATCAGGTAAACCCTGGTGGCCTCCCAGCGGGCTCCGGGGAGGGTCCTCTGTTTTGGGCACTCTTGGGCCCACAAAGGGGTCCTGGGGCAATGGCCACCTCCGCAGCATCGACACCACCCTCCCTCAGTGACAACCACCCTCCCCCGTCGGGGCCTGCCTGACTGGCCCCAGCGCCCCTAGACCCTGCTCACCTGGTTGTGAGCACACACGTCGATTGCTGCATCTTCTTCCTCCAAGTGCAGACCCAGCAGTGACCACTGCTCCTGGTGATGCTGCTGTGGCTGCTCTTGGGGGCAGGCCAGCATCCTTAATTGGTTGGCAGACCCGGCGGCTACCACTTAATTGGCTGCTGTCCCTAAAATGTCGCACCGTATCCCGCCGCCTACCGACGCAGGGTCACTCCCCTGTTTCCAGCCCTGGCAGTAGGATCCTGCCCCCTCAGAAAAATCTCAGCCCTAGTCTTTAAATTAAATTTACCCAGTCTTAGTGGAGGGGTATTGACCCTGAATCATTTTGCTGACATTATCACTACCCGGGAACCTCTGTTTATAGTTTCCTGCATAGACAGCTGGATACGTCAACAAAAACTTATATTTATATAATATATATAAAGGAGATCTCTGTTTGCCACCTCTGCTTCACAAGACAGGATGTCACAGATTTGTACCATCTGCTGCAGCATGACCTGCAGACAACATGTGGATCCGGAACTGCTCTTTCATAGAAATGAAAGTTACCACAGCATGAAACTTTCAAGCTAACAGATTCTTCCAATCCATTCCACACCAGGAAGTTTGTACTTCAGACCTTTATCAAACAAGTGACAAATTCTGTGTTTGCAAGGCTAAATACCTTCACCACTTTCCCTGTGAAAAAGAGACATGAAACAGTCATGGCAACATTTCTTCATATGCAAGGCATTGAAGATTGCATCCCATGGTCATCAGAGCTTCTAACATCAACCCCTTAAAAATATACAAAGGTTTGCACTTAATTAACATGCTGGTGGTATCTAACCATAAGACCATCATTATGACATCCTTAGACAGCACCTTCCAAACCCGCGACCTCTACCAACTAGAAGGACAAGGCAGCAAATACATGGGAAAACCACCACCTGCAAGTTCACCTCCAAGTCACATACCATCCTGACTTGGAACTATATCGCCGTTCCATCACTGTCGCTGGGTCAAAATCCTGGATCTCCCTTCCTAACAGCACTGTGGGTATACCTACCCCCAATGGACTGCAGCGGTTCAAGAAGGCAGCTCACCACCACCTTCTCAAGGGCAATTAGGGATGGGTAATAACTGCTGGCCTGGATAGTGACGCCTACATCCCATGAATGAATAAATAAAAAAAATGCATGTCAATGGTCATTATTCAGAAAACAGCCATGACTATGCATCAGTCCATGGTGCCTGCACTGATTAGAAGGAGCACAACTACTGAGGGGATTGACAGGTTAAGAAGAGGAAAATTAGGACCAGCAAACTTGGCTGCAGGACTACTGCTTGAGGGCATAATTTACAATTTTGGGGCAGTGCAGCAAGTTACGGAACAAAGGTAGGCTACACTGAAGGGATGGCCTTCACCTAATCTGAAATGGCACAAATGATCTTGCGAGAGGGCAAATAGAGCAGTGGGGTAGGATAACATATGGCAGGCAGTGGGGAAAATCTTGGGGCACAAAATTTGGCTCCATAGCGCTCATGATTTTGGCTCTATGCGTGCCGTTTTGGAACCAAAATGGTGGCTGCACCATGCGTACACGCAGACTTTTGGCATTTCTGGATATGATCTTGCTGAAGGTATTGGGTACCTGTGCTGGAAGCATGCAGAGTAGGCATTTGATGCCGATCTGACACCAGCACTGCCATTTTTGACCTCACTGCTCCAGCTTAAGGACTTTCTTAAATTTGCACAGATGAATATGTGTTCAGCAGCATGAAGGATCCCACCCCAACTCCTAGTGCTATTTAAGGGGATCATCAAAAACTTGCAGGTTAGTTGCTGATTAATTCGTACTGGCTCTGGTTGAGTTTGTGGAAGTGTTCGATATTTTAAGGAGGTGGCTACAGTTGGTCAAGTCTACCAAAAGTGGTGCTGCATGATGTGACTGCAAGGGTTCTGGGTACATCACTTGCTCATGCGTGCTTAGACTGTAGTATGAAGGAGATGGAGCAGTGGAAGAAAATAAGAGGACAGGCTCTCACAAAGGAAGGAGGAGGGGGTAGTAGGGCTTTCAGCAGGTGGTCTTATCCCTCGGCTCTTCTGAGAGTATTTCTCTTATCTCAAATTAAGCTAGCAGCATAGTGTGCATCATCTGCACTTTACAAGAAAGGAACTCACAGAACACTGCCATTTGTTGTAACCAGCCCTGCAGCGTCAGTGCAGGGCAGGCTTTCTGGTTGGCCTACCATGCACCAAGCATTTCTATGTGCATACCCATCTGCATTCTTCTATACGCTACCCTGTCAAAATCCTCATCTGAGTCCTCGGCAGCAGAACTTGTGTGCGTCCTTGCTCTCCTGGGAGCTGGCACCCTTGCTATTCTTTCCCTCTGTCCTGACTGCAGTCCCACCATGTGTCACCTCTATACTATCCTCTAACATTCACACAATGCCAGTAACTGAGATGGTGGCTGCAATTGTGAGATCGAGTGTTTATTCTTAATTAGTCTCCTGTTCCTCTTGCACATTGAGCTCATGCACCAGTTGTTGACAAGTCAGCAGCTCTTGGGTACCTGAAAGAGTAAAGGCACAAGGGTGGGGCTGGGGTCCAGGAAGGAGGGGAAGAAAAGAGGTACATACTTAGATCATCTGCAGCATGTAAATCAGAAGAAATTGTGGGATGAGGAGAAGTGGGATGTAAGAAGGTGGATTGGATAGAAGCATACTATCGTCCTTGATAGTTTCAGCCCCACCACTGGCTACAGCCTCAGTCATGGCCACTCCATTGATGGAGAACACCGTCTCCTCCATGCGGGTAAGAAAATACCGGTCCGGATCCAGTTGCATGCTGCTACCTCCAGTTGTGCACCACCTTGTCCTGCAAGAGGGAGGGAAGTGTGTCAGTAAGTGGGGTACAATGTGTTTGGCTGATGTGCCTGTCATGGTTGAATAGCTGGCAGTATGTGCAAACTGTGGAATATGGGTGTGATGCTTGCAGCAGTGCTAAATGTGTAATGGTGAGGTGAGGCTTTGAATGTTTGGTTTGAGTTGTGAAGTATTGTGGGGATGGTGAATTGAGCCATGTGTGAGGCTAGTCATTCATTTGTAAGGATATGGCATTTCAAGATGAATTCACTGACCTTGACCACTTGTGTGAGGTCATTGAACTTTTTGTGGCACCACATTTGAGTCCTCGGAGCAAGACTCCTGGCATTGACCACGATGGTTGTCTGCCTCCTCTGCCTTTGTAATGTCTGTCTGGAGGGCCGCCTGAGGGAAGAGGACCACTCTCTTCCTGTCCTTTCCCTGCACCGAAGCTTCCATTTCTGCATTGGAGAATCTAAGGTCCTCTGGCCTGTTGAATCATATCCACTCCTCATTCTGCTCATAAACTCTTCCACACAAACCTCCACCACCTGATGCAGCCAGCCAGCATGTAATTCGCCTTGAAGAGGTATAGGCTGGCTTTAAGTGGTACAAGCTTCGTACAAATTTCAGCAGGCAGCCACTCAGCAGTGTGCTTAGAGCTTGGAGCTGCACATCACTATCACTTAAAGTAGTAGGTAGCCTGCATGCGCTGACATTACTTTGAACAGGTGCAGGTTAATCTCACATTGCAATCCCAGTGCCCGTTTTAGGGGGCAATCAAATTTTTAGCCCTTGGTTTGAGAGTAGCGAGGCAGAGAAGGATCGATAAAGCTGTTGGAATAGAAGCAGTAGGTTTACAGGAAGTAAATATTTTTTATTATTTTAGAGATACAGCACTGAAACAGGCCCTTCGGCCCACCGAGTCTGTGCCGACCATCAACCACCCATTTATACTAATCCTACATTAATCCCATTACCCTCTCACATCCCCACCTTCCCTCAATTCCCCTACCACCTACCTATACGAGGGGCAATTTATAATGGCCAATTTGCCTATCAACCTGCAAGCCTTTGGCTGTGGGAGGAAACCAGAGCATCCAGCGAAAACCCACGAGGTCACAGGGAGAACTTGCAAACGCCGCACAGGCAGTACCCAGAATCGAACCCGGGTCGCTGGAGTTGTGAGGCTGCAGTGCTAACCATTGTGCCGCCCTTTTAATGTCTCATCTGGAAGACCACACCTCCATAACAACTTGAAATAGTCTGTTTACAGTAAGAGTTCAATCTTAAAAACAATATGAAAGGAAATTCTATGAAGTGTACAGAGTATTGAAGTTGGAGCTCTCCCTCAGGACTGCACTGAAGTTTAGCTGAGATTTTTGTGCTCAAGTCCTAGAGTGGGACCTGAGCCCACAATCTTGTGACTCAGAGGTGAAAGTGCTACCCACTGAGCCACAGCCAACATCTAAACAAAATAGCAATAAAATATTTTCAGAGAAGAAATTAAAAGAAACTTTGAGGTTATGAGAGTCAAAAACACTGTTTAGTAGGGGTAAGGAACATAAAAAATTAAATGAGATGGGAAAAGAAAATTGATAAGTAAAATATTTTATCACAGTGTTCGAATGTAAAGTTGTCCTAAGAGATTGATAAAACTGAATTTAACCGATGATGTTGAAACAGACAGTCAGGAGATAGCCACAATTTTTAAATCCTCCTTTAAAAGACAAATTGTGAAGTAGAGCTGCAGAGAAACTAATGAAACATTTTTATTCAAGAAGGGAAATTGGAGACCAGTAAGTCTAATGTCAGCTCTGGCCTTACTGTTAAAATCCACAATTCAGCATAAAGTTATTAAGCATTTAGAAATGCAATGCTTATCAAGGGCAGCCAGCAAAGAGTTGTTAAAGGAAAGTTGGGCTAGATTTTTCTCTCAAAATAACACTGAGACTAACAATGCTCACTGTCATTTATATATACAAGTAGTACAGCAGATTTAGGCCGGGACAGATACAAGGTTAAGTGCAAATATCGAAAAGTTGCTGTCGGAGGTGTGGCACTCTGCCATTAGCTTTGCAAAACTGTCATCAGGTGAAATAAGATATGCATAAGGGAGGCTTGGGACGCCATCATACAGAGCCGTTTCCTGTCACCCTTGTGTCCTTTTGGAAAGATTCCAATGAATCAGTCCTGCTGTCATCTCCTTCATTTGGCTGTCCATAGTCCAGGTGCATAATGCATAGTAGCAAGGCTGAGGAGCTAAACAGATGCAGTTTAGTCCACCGTTTCCAGCCACTTGAGGGAGAAAGGATGTAGATGCGATCTTACAGGGCACTGAGAGTTAAAATGAGAAGCAAGAAGATTGAGTGAAAGATTTATTGAGGTGCACACCAGAAAGGAAACTTAACATCTAGATCTGTAAATCACCTGTGACCACCAAGTGCAGCTAAATGATTTTCTTAACTCTCTTACGGGTGCTCCTACGTGTTGCTTCCCCTGTGCTTTCAGTTGAAATGGAAGCAGGTTGCTGATCATGCTGCCCCATGGCTTGGATGACCTTAGCCATCGACATCTGGCTGCCTGAGGCCTGAAGGGCTCTGGCATGCTGAGGGGCTCCTGCATATGTTCAAGACCCTTCTCGGTCATCATGGCTATTGGAGCTGGTGTCACTGCCAGAGGGTCTGTGGAGCCGCTATCCATACCAGGAGCGCCCTGAGTGGAGTCTCCAGAAGCGGAAGGCAGCTATCCTCCTCCCTTGCGAGGCAAACTTGTACCTCCCTGCTGACCTGTAAAGGATGAGGACCATGTGGTGGATCTGATGTCACTAAAGTAGAGGGTATGCAAACAGGAAGGAGAACTGTGAAAGGCAACAGGAATACTCAGACAAAGTAGGAGGATGTATAGACAGGTGGTAGATGCAGTTTATTATGGGGTTATGACCAGGTGAGAAAGTGGTCTATGGGTTCCCTCTTCTGGTTTGACTGTAACAGTGTTTGATTTTTAAAACACCATGTTTTAGCCTCCCGTCAGTGAATCCTTGTTCACTGCTCTCCAATTGTAAGGCAAAGAAATCAACCAGACAGATTATCTTAGATTTAAACAGGAAAGGTGTAAGTTTATTAACCTTAAAATTCTAATTTGGTTAAAACTACTACAAATATGCGACATGACCATGCTAGCATGCACATGCGATAAACACACATGCAGATAGAGACAGAAAAGGAACAAGAATAAAGGGGAAAAGTTTGGGGGCGGCACAGTGGCGCAGTGGTTAGCACCACAGCCTCACAGCTCCAGCGACCCGGGTTCAATTCTGGGTACTGCCTGTGTGGAGTTTGCAAGTTCTCCCTGTGTCTGTGTGGGTTTTCTCCGGGTGCTCCAGTTTCCTCCCACAAGCCAAAAGACTTGCAGGTTGATAGGTAAATTGGCCATTATAAATTGCCCCTAGTGTAGGTAGGTGGTAGGGAAATATAGGGACAGGTGGGGATGTGGTAGGAATATGGGATTAGTGTAGGATTAGTATAAATGGGTGGTTGATGGTCATCACAGACTCGGTGGGCCGAAGGGCCTGTTTCAGTGCTGTATCTCTAAACTAAACTAAACTAATAGCTGGAGTTTATTTACTGTTTTGAGTTCAATGTGGAGTCTTTGATTGCAGTTAAATCTTGCCGTTTCATTGGGGCTCAATGCACGCTTTCAAAATTATTTCAAAAGTCTTCTCTCTTGAGGTTTAAATGGCTTCAGTGGATATGGAAATTCGTGAGAGAAAGAGAGCCAGGGAGAGAGGCCTTCCTTCTCTTTGGTCTTCAAAGCAGTCTCTGTCTTCAAACTGTTCTGTGAGCACAATTCAAACATCAGAGTTGGCCAGCAGGTTAGTCATGTGACTAGTTTTTTTCAACAAACTCTCCTGCGTTTTTTATGGATTCTCCATCTTAGCAGATACCCTCAGTGCGGGAGGCGGGGAGGGGGCGGGGGGAGTTGCGTGGGTGGAATGCTGGCTTGTTCCACATTCATTGGTAATCCAAATCCATTTGGGTTAATTGGATCAGGGAGCAGTTCTATTGTCTCTTCAGACAACTATCTCTTAGTATGCAAATGTTTCCAGCCACTGCTGTGATTTCTTTAAACAAGTCACCTTTTCAGTCCAACAACAGTTTAAAATTAATGTTTCATCTGACAAAATTAATATGTCCCATTCTTGGCAGGTGGGGTCTTCATGACAATGTGGAACACAGTATGTTTTGGCAGGTAAAAAAGAATGGCTCCCGCGGGGGAGAATTTTATTTGAGCTCTACGCAGGCCTACACCGATTCCCCTGGGGCTAGTAGAACAATGACCCATGAAGGATTCTCCATTGATATAAGTGAGGAACACCGCATAGGCTGTGTAGACCTGTAGGTAATGGCCCACAGTGCTACAAGCCCCCGCGGAATCTAAGTAGTCTGCGTAGAGCCACCAGAAGTGGGGCTAAGTGAACATATTTCTCCCCCATAGTTTTTAATGTATATAATTCAATAACTAGATAAAACCATAACAAAGGCCTGAAGCATTTTGGGTTTGCAAAATAGGGACAAAGGGCACAGGACTGAATAAACAAGTCCAATAACGTTGTATAAAATACGATTAAGCCAGAGAACTTAAGAACATAAGAAATAGGAGCTGGAGTAGGCTATTTAGTCCTTCAAGCCTGCTCCACCATTCAACAAGATATGGGTGATCTTCTACATCAACTCCACATTCTCATACTATCTCCGTACCTTTAATTCCCTTAGTACCCAAAAATCTATTGATCTCTGTCTCGACTATATTCAGCATCTATCTGGGATAGAGAATCCCAAAGGTTCACAATCCTTTGGGTGAAGAAATTTCTCCTCATCTCAGTCCTAAATGGATGACCCCTTATTCTGAGACTGTGATCCCATGTTCCAGAATCCACAGCCATGGAAACATTTTCTCAGCATCTACGCTGACAAGCCTCATAAGATGTTTTTTTATATATTTGTTCTAGGGATAGGAGCATCACTGGCAAGGCCAGCATTTATTTCCCAATCCTAATTACTCTTGAGAAGATGGTGGTGAATCATCAGCTCTCCCTAGATTTGAGGAGGATATCTACTCAGGGTTGTGAGTTTCTACCAGGGGTCTTCATGCGACTGAGTGGGCAGATTTTCGACCTGCAGATCTTTGAGCACATGGGGCAGGGCATCCCATGAGTTCATGGGATCCGGAGTGCAAGATTTGTTTCCTTTTCATTCCTTCTGTGCTGTTGCTCCACCTTATCATTAAGGCGTTAGGACTCAAAGCATGGTGCAGTTTTGTGGACAAGTTGTTACCACTCTGAGATATTGGTAGCAAGATTTTCCCGGTCATTAAGGTTGGTGGTGAGCCACCTTCCTGAACCGCTGCAGTAGTTACACCCACAGTGCTGTTAGGGAAAGAGTTCCAGGATTTTGACCCAGAGACAGTGGAGGAACGGCGATATAGTTCCAAGCCAGGATGGTGTGTGGCTTGTAGGAGAACTTGCAGGTGGCAGTGTTCCCTTATGTTTGCTGCCCTTGTTATTCTAGGTGGTAAATGTCTTGGATTTGGAAGGTGTTTTGAAGGAGCCTTGGCGAGTTGCTGCAGTGCATCTTGTAAATGGTACACGTGCTGCCACTGTGCACTGGTGGCAGAGGGAGTGAATGTTTAAGATGGCGGATGGGGTGCCGATCAAGCATGCTGCTTTGTCTTGGATGGTGTTGAGCTTCTTGAGTGTTGTTGGAGCTGCATTCATACAGGAAAGTGGAGAGTATTTCATCACACTCCTGGCTTGTGCCTTGTAGATGTCGGACAGGCTTTGAGGAGTCAGGAGGTATATTACTCACTGCAGACTTCCCAGTCTCTGACCTGCACTTGAAACCACAGTGTTTATCTGTCTGGTCCAGTTAGGTTTCTGGTCAATGGTGACCTCCAGATGTTGATGGTGGTGGATTCAGCGATGGTAATGCCATTGAATGTCAAGGAGAGATGGTTAGATTCTTTCTTGTTGGAGATAGACATTGCCTGGCACTTGTGTGTGAATGTTACTTGACATATGCTTCAATTAGATCATTTCTCATTCTTCTAAACTCCAGGGAAAAGAGGCCTAGTCTACTCAATCTCTTCTTATAGGACAATCCCCTCATCCCAGGAACCAGTCCAGTGAACTTTTGTTGCAATCCCTTGAGACAAATATATCTTTCCTTAGGTAAGGAGAACAAAACTGCACACAATAGTCCAGGTGTGGCCGCATCAATGCCTTGTATAATTGTAGTAAGACTTATTTACTCGTATATTCCAATCCCTTTGTATCAAAACCTAACATATCATTTGCCTTATTAATTGCTTAATGTACTGGCATGCTACTTTTCTGTGATTCATGAACAAGGAGACAGACCTAGGGTCCTTCTGAATGCAAGTATTTCCCAGTCTCTCACCATTCAAAAAATATTCATTTTTTAAAAATTTTTCCTACCAAAATGGATAACTTCACACTTTGCCACATTGCATTCCAACTGCCATATTCTTACCCACTCATGCAACCTGTCCATGTCACTCTGCAACCTCTTTGCATCTACCTCACTGCTAACTTTTCCTATTAACTTTGTATCATCAGCAAATTTGGATATGTCCCCTCATCATTTGGGCGGCACAGTGGCGCAGTGGTTAGCACCGCAGCCTCACAGCTCCAGCAACCCGGGTTCAATTCTGGGTACTGCCTGTGTGGAGTTTGCAAGTTCTCCCTGTGTCTGCGTGGGTTTTCTCCGGGTGCTCCGGTTTCCTCCCACATGCCAAAAGACTTGCAGGTTGATAGGTAAATTGGCCATTATAAATTGCCCCTAGTATAGGTAGGTGGTAGGGAAATATAGGGACAGGTGGGTATGTGGTAGGAATATGGGAATAGTGTAGGATTAGTATAAATGGGTGGTTGATGGTCGGCACAGACTCGGTGGGCCGAAGGGCCTGTTTCAATGCTGTATCTCTAAACTAAACTAAACTAAATCATTAATATAAGTTGTAAATAGCTGAGGCCCATGTATTAATCTATGTCTACATCACCACCACCACCCCCCACCCCCCCGCACCACGCGGGCCATGTTACAGCCCTAAAATGACCCAGTTATTTCTACTCTCCGTTTTCTGTCCATTAACCAATCCTCAATCCATGCTAATATATTACCCCCAATCCCCTGAGTCCTAATTTTGTGCAATAATCTCTTGTGTGGCACTTTATTGAATGCTTTGTCAAAATCGAAATACATTACACCAACTGGTTCTCCCTTATCCATTTTATTAGCTACATCCTCAAAAAACTCAACAGATTTGTCAAACATGATTTCCCTTTCATAAATCTGTGTTGACTCTGCTTAATCATGTTATGATTTTCTAAGCAAGAGCAAAATACTGCAGATGCTGGAACTCTGAAATGAGAACAGAAAGTGCCAGAAATATTCAGCAGGTCTGACAGCGTCTGTGGAGAGATAATGTTTCAGGTCTGTGACCCTTCACGTTATCACATCCCTAATAATAAATTCTAGCGTTTTGTCTCCTACTTTTGTGAGGCTAACTGTCCTATAGTTCCCTGTTTTCTCGCTCTTCCTCCTTTCTTAAATAGCTGTGTTATGTTTGCTACCTTCTAATCCTTGGAAACTGTTCTAGAATCTAAGGAATTCTGTAAGATCAAAACCAACGCATCCACCATCTCTGCAGCTACCTCTTTTAAAACCCCACGATGCAGATCATCAGGCCCAGGGGATTTGTAACCACTCAGTCCCATTAATTTCTCTTGTACTGCTTCTTTACTTATACTGATTTTTTTAAGTTCCTCATTTTCGTTGGATCCTTGGTTCCATTATTTCTGGATTTTTTTTTGTGCCTTCCACCTTGAAAACAGACGCAATGATTTTGTTTAATGTCCCTGCCATTTCCTTATTCTCCATTATAATTTCACCTGTCTCTGCCTCTAATGGGCCTACATTTACTTTCACTAATCTCTTCCTAGTTACATGCCTATAGAAATGTTTACAATCTGTATTTAGTCTACTCGCATGTTCTGTTTTCACTTTTCTTATCAATTTCTTGGTCCTCCTTGCCTAAATTCTAAAATCTTCCCAATCCTCAGGCTTCGTACTCCTTTTGGCTACATTGTAAGACTCTTCCTTTGATCTAATACTATCTTTACCTTCTCTAGTTCGGCACAGTTAAGTCACTTTTTCAGTGGCATTTTTGTGCCTTAATGGAATATATGTTGCAAATTATGTATTAATTCTTTAAATGCTAGACATTGCTTGTTTACTGTTGTTTCCCAATCTACCTTCGCCCACTTACCTCTCATACCTATAGAGGTTTTTTTGTTTAGATTTAAGACAGAGCAGTTTGTGACGTGTTGGATAGCTAACGGAATAAGGATATTGATGTGTCAGGAAGTGTTTACCGTAGATACACCAAAATTATACTAGAAATGGGAAACCATGGTTATGAGGAGAAATTTGATGGTCCTTACAAGAATGGAAGAATAGACTTAAAATAGAATGATATCAGCAAATTTCTCTCTCATTGGCAGTCAGTTCCAAAGGATATTTGTGACTCTGTTGGCTCTTTTAATTACCTCCTTCCCTGAAGTTTGCATCTGTGCTTTCACTGGTGGCTGGTTTTCACCTCAAATAGTCTACCCTCTTTTATTGAATCTGTGGTCGGACCTCCAAAGCATCAGCATCAATTGGAATATTATACATATATGTCACCTTTGTATAATTCTGAATAATTAATCTTTTTGTTACTGCTGTAACTTTTGTTAAATTCCAGGAAGCATGTTCTGGAAGGATAATGCTGGACTTTTATAATGCTTTACTCAGTTTCACATTTATTGTACAGAGTAAAAGGATTATAAACATGTAGCTCCTCACTCAAACCCTTCACCAGTCTCAGTGTCTGCTTATAAGTGCTCAAGTAAGACCCAAATTAACACCCTCTACCTGCATATAATTAAACAATTGATACACAATTGACAAATAAACAACTTTTACTTCAATGATAAGTTGTGACACATAAAGAGCTTGTGGCTTGGTGAATTTTACACTCCACAGCCAAATGTGTTACAAATTGAGCTGTCACAAAGGTATTGTGTGTAAATAGTTTATTGGAATTTGAGACTTCCATCATAAAATTTAGTCCAGCCTGCCATCTGAGCAGCCAGCAAAGGTGAGTCTGTGCCATGGACCACTTTGACTATTTCTGTGTAAAAAAAATAGGGCACCTATTCCCGAATTACCCTGCTATAGTATATTAAGGCACAGTAGGTAGTTAAAATCTGATGCTCAGATTATAATGTTATACCTATAAGCCATATCTCTATGCACCCTGGAGAGATGGTGCAGGGGTGGAGGTGCTGGTTAGATTGCTGAGGCTTCTGGGGGAGGTGGGACCTGTACAAGCCAGACAGGGTGCAACTCAACAGGATCAGGACCAATATCCTCACAGAGGGTTTTGCTAGTGCTGTTGGGGAGGTTTTAAATCAGCTTGGCAGGGGGATGGGTACCTGAGAATAGATTCAGAAGTGAGAGAAGAAAAGTTGGAAATGGAAAGCACAAAATTAGTAAGCTTGTTTCAAAGGTAGAGTAAATAAAGGCAAGAAAATAGACAGCAAGGTACTTTGGCAGTGATAAATGCTATATACTTCAATACAAGAAGTTCAGAGAATAAGGCTGATGAGCTGAGAGCACAGATTGGAATGTGGGAATATGATATTATAGCTATTACTGAGACATGGCTGAAAGAAGGGCAGGAATGGCAACTCAACATTCCTGGTTACAGGGTTTTCTGATGAGATAAGGGGGATAGAAAAAGGTATGGGGGTATGCAATATTGATAAAAGAAACAATTATAACTGTGGGGAGGGATGATATCATGGAAGGATGATCAAATGAGGCCATATGGGCTGAACTGAAGAACAAAAAAGGGAAATCATACTACTGGGGGCATACTCTAGCTCCTCAAACAGTCAAAGCGAGATGGAAGCGCAAACATTTAAGAAGTATTAAGATGAGCACTTGAAACGCCATAGCTACGGGCCAAGTGCTGGAGATGAGATTAGAATAGATAGGTGTTTGATGGCTGGCACAGACACGATGAGCCGAAGGGCCTGTTTCTGTGCTGTAAAACTCTATGACTAAATATTAACTGGGATAAAATTAGTGTGAAAGGCACAGAGGGAGCAGAATTCTTAAAATGCATTCGGGAGAACTTTTTTCAGCCATTGTATAGCAAGTCCAACAAGAGAGGGGGTGGTTCTGGACTTAATTTTAGGGAATGAAGCTGGGCAGGTGGAAGGGGTATCAGTTGGGGACCACTTTGATGGAAGTGATCATAACTCAGTTAAATTTAGGGTAGTTATGGAAAAGGACAAAGATAGACCAGGAATAAGAGTTCTCAATTGGGGAAAAGCTAATTTTATTAAGCTGAGATGTGATTTTGTTAAAGTGGACTGGAGAAAGCTACTTAAAGGTAAATCAGTGCCAGATCAGTGGGAGGCATTCAAGGAAAACACAGTAATAGTTTGGAGCAACTATGTTCCCTTAAAGAGAAAGGGTGGTACTAACAAATCCAGAGCCCTCTGGGTATCAAGAGCTTAAAGAAGAGGATAAAGACAAAAAGGGAAGTTTATCACAGGTACCGAGGGCAAGATACTGCAGAAAACCTAAAGCTGTGTAAAAAGTGTAGGGGTGAAATTAAAAAAGGAAATTACGAAAGCAAAAAGAGAGCATCAAAAATATTGTCAAGGAAAACCCAAAGGTTTTCTAGAAATACATAAAGAGCAAAAGGATAACGAAAGAAAGAGTAGGGTCATTGGGGCTGTAAGGATAACCTGTGTGTGGAGGTGGAGAATATATTTATGGTTCTTAATGAATACTTTGCATCTGTTTTTACATATAGACATTGCAATCAGGGAAGAGGAGTGTGAAATATTAGCTGACGTTAGCATAGTGAAAGAGGAAGTATTAAGGAATTTAACATCTTTGAAAGAGATGAAATGTATCCTAGCCTGTTAAGGGAAGTAAGAGAAGAAATAACAGAGGCTCTGACCATCATTTTTAAATCCTCTCTGGCTACAGTTTTCGTGCCAGAGGACGACAGGAGAGCTAACATTGTAACATTGTTTAAAAAGGGAGAAAGGAATAGACCAAGTAATTACAGACCAGTTAGCCTAACCTCAGTGGAGGGAAAATTATTTTAAAAATTCTGAGGGAGAGGATAAATCATCATTTAGAAAGACATGGATTAATCAAAGACAGTCAGCACAGATTTGCTAAGGGAAGGTCATATCTGACAAACAAGATTGAATTTTTTGAGGAGGTAACAAAGAGGGTCAATGAGGGTAGTGCATTTTATGTAGTCAATATGGATTTTGGCAAGGCTTTTAATAAGGTCTCACATAGTAGGCAGACTGGTCACGGAAAATAAAAGCCCATGGAATCCAAGGCAAAGTGGCAAGTTGGATTCAAAATTGGCTCAGAGACAAGCAGCAAAGAGTAATGGTCAATGGGTGTTTTGTGACTGGAAGCCTGTTTCCAGTTGAATTCCACAGGGATCAGTACTAGGTTCTTTGTTTTTTTTGTGGTATATACCAATGATTTGGATTTGAATGTAGGGAATGAGCTGTGGGCTGACAAGTCCCCGGGTCCTGATGGACTTTTTCCTAGGGTGTTAAAAGAAGTGGCTAGTGAGATAGTTGATGCGTTAATTTTAATTTTCCAAATTCCCTAGATTCAGGGAAGGTTCTGTTAGATTGGAAAATAGTGAATGTAACTTCTTTATTCAAAAAGGGAGGGAGACAGAAAGCAGGAAACTACAGACCAGTTAGTTTAACATCTATCTTAGGGAAAATGTTAGAAGCTATTATTAAAGACGTTATAGCAGGGCATTTAGAAAAATTCAAGGTAATCAGGGAGAGTCAACATGGTTTTGTGAAAGGGAAATCATGTTTAACCAATTTATTGGAGTTCTTTGAGGGAGTTAAAGGTGCTGTGGATAAAGGGGAACCGGTGGATGTATTGTACTTAGATTTCCAGAATTGGCATGGATAGAAGATTGGCTAGCTAACAGGAAACAGAGAGTAGGCGTAAATGGGTCATTTTCTGGTTGGCAAGATGTAAAGAGCGGTGTGCCACAGGGATCTGTGCTGGGGCCTCAACTTTTTACAATTTATATAAATGACTTAGCTGAAGGAACCGAAGGTGTGGTTGCTAAATTTGCTGATGACACAAAGATAGGTAGGAAAGTAACTTGTGAAGAGGACATAAGGGGGCTACAAAGGGATATAGATAGGTTAAGTGAATGGGCAAAGACCTGGCAAATGGAGTATAATGTGTGAAAGTGTGAAATTGTTCACTTTGGCAAGAAGAATAAAAAAGAAGCACATTATCTAAATGGTGAGAGATAGCAGAGCTCTGAGATGCAGAGGGATCTGGGTGCCCGAGTGCGTGAATTGCAAAAGGTTAGTATGCAGGTACAGTACGTAATTAGGAAAGCTAATAGAATGTAATCATTTATCCCGAGGGGAATTGAATACAAAAGTAGGGAGGTTATGCTTCAGCTGTACAGGGCATTGATGAGACCACATCTGGAGTACTGTATACAGTACTGGTCTCCTTATTTAAGGAAAGATGTAAATGCATTGGAGGCAGTACAGAGAAAGTTTACTAGACGAATACCTGGAATGGGTGGGCTATCTTATGAGGAAAGATTGGACAGGCTAGGCCTGTATCTGTTGGAATTTACCTCCTTCACCAGCTAGTAACTCCCAACTGTGGTAGTTGACATTTACGGCTTTCATATCAAGAATTCTTGAAGTGGTGCTTTGGGCGCCCCACTGGTCGTCTGGCCCTAGCTACCTCAACATACAGAAGGTCCTTGGGTATGTGACCATCTTCCATCCTGCGGACATGTTGCAGTTCTGGTCACTGGACTATAGAAAATATGTGATTGCACCAGAAAGTGTACAGAGGATATTTAGAGGATGTTGCTTGGACTGAATTTTAGTTATGAGGAAAGATTGGATAGGCTATTGTTGTTTTCTTTGGAACAGAGAAGGCTGAGGGGAAACCTATTAATGAATTGTATAGAATTATGAGGGGTCTAGATCTAATGGAAAGGAAGGTCCTATTGCCCTTGTTTGAGGGATCCCTAACCAGTGGGAACAGATTTAGGTTAAGAGGTAGGAGGTTTAGAAGGGTTTCAAGGGGAAATTATTTCACCCAGAGGCTGGTGGGGATCTGGAACTCACTACCTGAAAGGGTGGTAAAGGCAGAAACCCTCATAGCATTTAAAAAGTACTTGGATATGCACTAGAAATGCGTAACCTACCAGGCTATGGATCAAGAGCTGGAAAGTGGGATTAGGATGGCTAATTGTCAGCTGATGTGGACACAATAAACCAAATGGCTGCCTTCTGTGTTGTAAATTTCTGTGATTTTATGATTCTGTTCAGTATTATTCTGAGACTATACTTGAATTGCTAAAATATGTTGCATGGTCTTCAAGCAATCACAGCACTAGTACAATTTGAATAATAGTATTTTTTCAATGACAGGTAGGAGTTTATGTGGTACTTTTTCTGAATGATTCTGAATTGAAATTTGTATTATTTGATCTACTACTTTTAAATTATTGTAATATTCACAATTAGACTCCATGAAGATTGTGGAAGCAAATCTGTATGATATTCAATCTAACTATAAAAATGTAGAATGGCATGTCTAATTTGACTATATTATTACTATTCAGTGCTTTGAATTTAATTCAGAAGCACACTGACTTCGTAATATTGTAGAGTGTAATTTACTACGTAATGTATTTTTGACACCAAAGCTGAAATATTCCCCTGGTGGCAAGTGGATGGTAAAATTATCAACATCATTATATCTGACTTCAGAAAATTTTTTAATATGCTAGAAAGGTTAATTACTCAGAAGCTGAAAAAAAATCTTTGAGTCCACAAGGAATATAGTTGAAAGTTATCTGAATACGTTCTCAGATGGATACTTCACCTGTCAGTTCAAAAGAATTAAATTTTTTTGAATAATCATATGTTCTACAGACAAGAGAATTGGAAGCAATTTGCATTTGATAATAGCTTCATTTTGTGTTCAAGAATAAGGAAAGAATAGATTTCTCATCAATTGTCACTCTACACAATTTGTGTCTCAACACTATTGATCACATAACTGCACTGTGCCAGCACCTTATCATCTTTTGGCTAACATATAGAAGGATAGAAATTCTGTAATATGCAGTCCCAGATGGGAATGGTACACAATGGTGTTCCTGATGGAACATCCTTTTTGACTCCTAACAAATTGTGCATGGTGAAGTCTAACATACATTGTGAAAAGCTGTTGGAAGTTCACAGGTATCAACAAAGGATTCCAAAGTGTTGCTGCAGTAATGTAAAGAGCTGTAGCAAGAAACGTTGCATGTTTTATCTCTCTTCTCCCCACCCTCTTCCACCCCATACTGCACTTGCTGATAAAATTAGGAATTTGGATGTAAATGTGAAAGTGCAGATGTTAGACCATGCTGTTTAATAATGAGTGCATAAACAGGAAAACTGAGTGCACAGATCTATTCATTTAAAAGAGTGAAAAATCATAAGCTTATGAAGACAGTAAACTAAGGCCTTTTTTAATTTTTTCATGGAATGTGGGCGTCACTGGCAAGGACAGAATTTGTTGCCCATCCCTAATTGCTCTTAACCAGTGGCTTGCTAGGTCATTTCAGAGGCCAGTTAAGAGGTAACCACATTGCTGTGGGTCTGGAGTCACATGTAGGCCAGACCAGGTAAGGACAGCAGATATCCTTTCCTAAAGAAAATTAGTGAACCAGATGGGTTTTTATAACAATCAATGATAGCTTCATGTCGCCATTACTGAGAATAGATTTCAAGGCTAAATTTTATTAATTGAATTTAAATTCTACCAGCTGTTGCAGTGGAATTTGAACCTGTGGTTCCCAGGGAATTAAATGTTACTAACAGAATTGATAAAGTAGAGTCAGTGAACGTGCTATACTTGGATTTTCAGAAGGCTTTGATAAAGTCCCCCACAGGAGGTTGGTTAGCAAAATTAGAGCACATGAGATTGGAGGTAATGTACTGGCATGGATGAAGGATTGGTTAACAGATAGAAAGCAAAGAGTAGGAATAAATAGGTCATTCTCGCATTGGCAGGCTGTGAATAGTGGGGTACCCCAGGAATCAGTGTTTGGGCTCCATCTGTTCACAATATGTATCAATGATTTGGGTGTGGGGCCCAAATGTAATATTTCCAAGTTCAAGATGACACAAAACTGGGTGGGAATGTGTGTTGAGGAAAATGCAAAGCGGCTTCAAGGGAATTTGGACAGACTTAGTGAATGGGCAAGAATGTGGCAGATGGAATATAATGTTGAAAAATGTGAGGTTATCCATTTTGGTAGGAGGAACAGATGTGCAGTTACATTGCTCGGGCTTGTCTATAGGAAACTAGCTAGTGGGAAGGACGTGGAGGAACAAATTTGCAAGGAAATTACAAAGAGGTGCAAAAATTATAGGGTAGTTTTAATGGAGGACTTTAATTATCTAAAGAGAGCTTGGGATAATAGTAGTGTAAAGGGCAGTGAAGGGCAAGAGTTCCTAGTGTGTGTTCAGGAAAAATTTCTACAACAGTATGTTGCTAGTCCAACAAGAAAGGAGGCACCGCTGGAACTGGTTCTTGGGAATGAGGTGGGCCAAGTGGATCAAGTTTCAGTAGGAGAGCATTTCGGGGATAGTGATCATTGTATCATTTAGATTTAGGCTGACTATGGAAAAGGACAAAGAGCAATCCAGGGTAAGAATAATTAACTGGGCAAAGGCCTACTTCAATGGGCTCAATAAATTGGAGTCAAAAGCTCACAGAAAAACCAGTAGATGAACAATGGGCTACATTCAAAGAAGAGTTACTTCAGGCACAGTCGAGGTATGTTCCCTCAAAGGGGAAAAGTAGAGCAAACAAATCCAGGGCTCCCTGGATGACAAAAGAGGTAGAGATTAAGATAAAGAAGAAAAAGTGTACTTATGACAGATGCCAGGTGGAAAATACTATTGAGAACCAGGCTAAATATGGAAGGTCCAGAGGGGGAGTGAAAAAGCAAATAAGAGAAGCAAAGACAGAGCATGAGAAGAGACTGGCAGTTAGCATTAAAGAAAATCCCAAAGTTTTCTATAGGCATATAAATAGTAAAAGGGTGGTAAAAGGAGGAGTCGGGCTGAATAGAGACCAGAAAGGGGATTTATACATGGAGGCAGAAGGCACAGCCGAGGTATTAAATGAATACTTTGCATCTGTCTTTACCAAGGAAGAAGATGCAATAAAGGCAATGTTGAAAGAGGAGGTAAGTCAGACACTAGAGGTGTTTAAAATTGATAAAGAGGAATTATTAGATAGGCTGTCTGAACTTAAAGTGGACAAAGCATCAGGGTCGGATGAGATGCATCCAACGATATTGAGGGAAGTGAGGGTGGAAATCGCAGAGGCATTGGCCATAATTTTTCAGTCTTCCTTAGACTCAGGGTTGGTGCCAGAGGACTGGAGAATTGCAAATGTTACACCCGTGTTCAGAAAAGGTGTAACGATAAGCCCAGCAACTACAGGCCAGTCAGTGTAACTTCGGTGGTGGGAAAACTTCTAGAAAAAATAATTCGGGACAAAATCAATAGTCACATGGAAAAATGCAGGTTAATTAAGGAAAGCCAGCATTGATTTCTTAAGGGAAAATCATATCTAACCAGCTTCCTGGAATTTTTTAAGGAGGTAACAGAGAGGGTTGATGAGGACAATGCTGTTGATGTGGTGTACATGGACTTTCAAAAGGCATTTGATACAGTGCCACACAACAGACTTGTGAGCAAACTTGTAGCTCATGGAATAAAAGGAACGGTAGCAACATGGATACAGAATTGGCTGGGTGACAGGAAACAAAGAGTAATGGTTAATGGATGTTTTTCGGGCTGGAGGAAGGTTGGTAGTGGAGTTCCCCAGGGATCAGTATTGGGGACCTTGCTTTTCCTGATATATGTTAATGACCAAGACCTTGGTGTACAGAGCACAATTTCAAATTTTGCAGATGATACAAAACTTGGAAGCATTGTGAACTGTGAGGAGGATAGTGTAGAACTTCAAAAGGACATAAACAAGTTGGTGGAATGGACAGAAAGGTGGCAGATGAAGTTCAATGCAGAGAAATGTGAAGTGATTCATTTTGGTAGGAAGAACATGGAGAGACAATATAAAATAAAGGGCACAATTCTAAAGGGGGCACAGGAGCAGAGGGACCTAGGTGTATATGTGCATAAGTCATTAAAGGTGGCAGGACAGTTTGAGAGAGCAGTTAATAAAGCATACAGTATCCTGGGCTTTATTAATAGGGGCATAGAGTACAAGAGCAAGGAAGTTATGTTGAACTTGTATAAGACACTAGTTCAGCCTCAGCTGGAGTATTGCGTCCAATTTTGGGCGCCGCACTTGAGAAAAAACATGAGGGCATTGGAGAGTGTATTGAAGTGGTTCACGAGAATGGTTCCAGGGATGAGGAATTTCAGTTATGAAGATAGATTGGAGAAGTTAGGACAGTTTTCCTTGAAGAGAAGGCTGAGAGGTGATTTGATAGAGGTATTCTAAATCATGAGGGTCTGGACATAGTAGATAGAGAGAAACTGTTCCCACTCATCAGAGGATCGAGATATTTGGTAAGAGAAGCAAAAATGACATGAGGTACAACTTTTTCACGCAGCGAGTGTTTAAGGTCAGGAATGCGCTGCCTGAGAAAGTGGTGGAGGCAGGTTTAATTGAAGCATTCAACAGGGAACAAGATAGTTATATGAAAAGGAAGAATGTGTCGGGTTATGGGGAGAAGGTAGGGGAATGGGACTGAGGGAATTTCTCTTTCAGCGAGCCAGTGCGGACACAATGGGCGGAATGGCCTCCTTCTGTTCTGTAACAATTCTGTGATTCGGTGATTCTGTGCCTAGTATTTCTTAAATGGTAAGAGATTAGAAAGTGTAGATGTACAAAGGGATCTGGGTGTCCTTGTCAATAAGTCAGAGAACTAACATGCAGGTGCAGCAAGCAATTAGGAAGGCTTAGGAAGGTATGTTAGCCTTTATCACAAGAGGATTTGAGTACAGGAGCAGTGAAGTCTTGCTTCAATTGTATAGAACCTTGGTTAGACCGCACCTGGAGTATTGTGTGCAGTTTTGGTCCCCTTACCTTAGGAAGGATATTATTGCCACAGAGGGAGTGCAACAAAGGTTTATCAGACATGTTCCTGGGATGGTGGGACTGTCCTATGAAGAGAGATTGGCGAAACTGGGCCTGTATTCTCTAGAGTTTCGAAGAATGAGAGGTGATCTCATTGAGAACCTACAAAATACATAAAGGGATAGACAGGGTAGATGTAAGATGTAAGGTAGATGCAGGTAAGATGTTTCCCCTGGTTGGGGAGTCTAGAATCATGGGACACAATTTCAAAATAAGGGAAATCCACTTAGGACAGAGATGAGGAGAAATTTCTTTACTCAGAGGGTTGTGAATCTTTGGAATTCTCCTCCCCAGAGAGCTGTGGAAGCTCAGTTATTGAGTATGTTTAAAACAGGGATTGACCGATTTCTAAATACAAATAACATAAAGGGGTATGAGGATAGTGTGGGGAAAAGGCATTGAAGTGGATGATAAGCCATGATCATATTGAACGATGGGGCAGGTTTGATGGGCTGACTGGCTACTCCTTCTCTTATGTTTCTATGTTCCTAACTGTTCCTTTTACCACTACACCACTATCTCTCCCACATTCCAGGGAGTAACAATGTACTATGTTAAGCATCTTTTGATCACTTTAAATCATTTGTTTGCAGGTTTAACTAAAGAACAGTTTGTTTAGTTCGAAAAAAGTTAAGGTTCGAGGGATTTTGTTCCAAATTGATTTCCATAGTTTCCAAAAGCAGTGGTGAGCATGCTTTTAAGTTTTCCCCATGTGACATACAAATAAAATACATTAACTAAGGAAATGAAAGAAAATATTGAAGTGCAAGTTAGTTAATAATGTCATGTGATCTGATAGCAAGTGTCTTATGCCGCAAAATTTGGTTGCATTACAACCATATTTTCAGTGCTGCCGATGCTGTTTCCTCCCCCAAAACATTGTCCACACCAGGTGTGCACATTTCTGGTGTGGGCCGCCCCAGATGGCATTTTGGGTAGGTCATTAGCATGGGCGCTGGGAAATATGCAGAGTCGGCAGATTGTGTGTCAGTCGGTGTTGCTGCAGTAACTTAAAGGGCTGCAGTAATGAAATGCTGAATGTTTTTTTCCTCTTCTCCCCACCCTCTCCCACTGCACTGCACTGAAATATGCCACCTTTTGCAGGCTTATCTGCAGCCTCAGAGCAGGGCGAAGACAATTTTGCCAGTGGCTGTGAAGACAGCTGTGGCCATGATCTTTGCATTGAGCTTCTTCTAGGCTGGAACAGTTAATACTTGCAACATCTTCTAATGTGCCGTCCACTATTGCGTGGTGGAGTTCATGTGGCTTCCCTGGGATTGTGGGCTTTCCCATTATGCAGGATGCCATTGACTGCATACACATCACTTTGCGGGTGCTACATCTAAGTTCAGAGATGTACCACTCCCTCAATGTCCCCCTGGTGTGCGACCATATTCAGCGCAACATGCAAGTGAATGGCAGCAGTCATGATGGATTATTCTGTGGCAGACCACTATACCATCTGCATTCGAACCACCACAATATACCAAAGGATGGCTACCAGGTGACATGGGCTATCCACTGAACAACTAGGTCATGACTGCAGTGCACAACCCACACACATGTTGGCAGCATGCCTATAACAAGAGCATGAAATATCATCAAGCAGACTATTAGAGTGTTTTAGGAACACTTCCGCTGCCTGGAGTGCTCTGGAGGAGCCCTGCAGCACTTGCCAGAGCTCATGTCACAACTCACCATGGTCTGCTGCATGCTGCACAACCTCACCATCATGAAGGCAGAGTCCTTGCCACCAGGTATACGGTGAGCAACAGAGGACGAATAAGGGAGGTGGCAACCAACACATCCCCCTTCTGGCGAGGCTGTCTGTGATTGGCTCATTTGACTGTGGTACCCATGAACACAACCCGAACTCCCCATTCACCAACTGTCCCATATGTAACCTTCCCTCTATTACTGACCATCACAACTTCTTCTTGGCCACAGTGCTGAAATATAACCAGAACAAAATAAACATTCCAACCAACCTCATAAATTAGCCATCCAATATTTCATACAAAAGTCAATTTTTTTTTTCATTCACGGGATGTGGGCGTCGCTGGCCAGGCCAGCATTTATTGCCCATCCCTACTTGCCCTTGAGAAGGTGGTGGTGAGCTGCCTTCTTGAACTGCTGCAGTCCATGTGGGGTAGGTACACCCACAGTGCTGTCAGGAAGGGAGTTCCAGGATTTTGACCCAGCGACAGTGAAGGAACGGCGATATAGTTCCAAGTCAGGGTGGTGTGTGACTTGGAGGGGAACTTGCAGGTGGTGGTGTTCCCATGTATTTGCTGCCCTTGTCCTTCTAGTTGGTAGAGGTCGCGGGTTTGGAAGGTGCTGTCGAAGGAGCCTTGGTGCATTGCTGCAGTGCATCTTGTAGATGGTACATACTGCTGCCACTGTGCGTCGGTGGTGGAGGGAGTGAATGTTTGTAGATGGGGTGCCAATCAAGCGGGCCGCTTTGTCCTGGATGGTGTCGAGCTTCTTGAGTGTTGTTGGAGCTGCACCCATCCAGGCAAGCGGAGAGTATTCCATCACACTCCTGACTTGTGCCTTGTAGATGGCGGACAGGCTTTGGGGAGTCAGGAGGTGAGTTACTCGCCTCAGGATTCCTAGCCTCTGACCTGCTCTTGTAGCCACAGTATTTATATGGCTACTCCAGTTCAGTTTTAGGTCAATGGTAGCCCCTAGGATGTTGATAGTGGGGGATTCAGCGATGGTTATGCCGTTGAATGTCAAGGGGAGATGGTTAGATTCTCTTTTGTTGGAGATGGTCATTGCCTGGCACTTGTGTGGCGCGAATGTTACTTGCCACTTATCAGCCCAAGCCTGGATATTGTCCAGGTCTTGCTGCATTTCTACACAGACTGCTTCAGTATCTGAGGAATTGCGAATGGTGCTGAACATTGTGCAATCATCAGCGAACATCCCCACTTCTGACCTTATGATTGAAGGAAGGTCATTGATGAAGCAGCTGAAGATGGTTGGGCCTAGGACACTACCCTGAGGTACTCCTGCAGTGATGTCCTGGAGCTCAGATGATTGACCTCCAACAACCACAACCATCTTCCTTTGCACTAGGTATGACTCCAGCCAGCCGAGGGTTTTCCCCCTGATTCCCATTGACCTCAGTTTTGCTAGGGCTCCTTGATGCCATACTCAGTCAAATGCTGCCTTGATGTCAAGGGCAGTCCACTCTCACCACACCTCTGGAGTTCAGCTCTTTTGTCCATGTTTGAACCAAGGCTGTAATGAGGTCAGGAGCTGAGTGGCCCTGGCGGAACCCAAACTGAGCATCACTGAGCAGGTTGTTGCTAAGCAAGTGCCGCTTGATGGCACTGTTGATGACACCTTCCATCACTTTACTGATGATTGAGAGTAGGCTAATGGGGCGGTAGTTGGCCGGGTTGGATTTGTCCTGCTTTTTGTGTACAGGACATACCTGGGCAATTTTCCACATTGCAGGGTAGATACCAGTGTTGTAGCTGTACTGGAACAGCTTGGCTAGGGGTGCGGCAAGTTCTGGAGCACAGGTCTTCAGTACTATTGCCGGAATATTGTCAGGGCCCATAGCTTTTGCAGTATCCAGTGCCTTCGGTCATTTCTTGATATCACGTGGAGTGAATCGAATTGGCTGAAGTTTGGCATCTGTGATGCTGGGGACTTCAGGAGGAGGCCGAGATGGATCATCAACTCGGCACTTCTGGCTGAAGATTGTTGCAAATGCTTCAGCCTTATCTTTCGCACTGATGTGCTGGGCTGCCCCATCATTGAGGATGGGGATATTTGTGGAGCCACCTCCTCCAGTTAGTTGTTTAATTGTCCACCACCATTCACGGCTGGATGTGGCAGGACTGCAGAGCTTAGATCTGATCCGTTGGTTATGGGATCGCTTAGCTCTGTCTATCGCATGCTGCTTACGCAGATTGGCATGCAAATAGTCCTGGGTTGTAGCTTCACCAGGTTGACACCTCATTTTGAGGTATGCCTGGTGCTGCTCCTGGCATGCCCTCCTGCACTCTTCATTGAACCAGGGTTGGTCTCCTGGCTTGATGGTAATGGTAGAGTGGGGGATATGCCGGGCCATGAGGTTACAGATTGTGGTTGAGTACAATTCTGCTGATGGCCCACAGCGCCTCATGGATGCCCAGTTTTGCATTGCTAGATCCGTTCGAAATCTATCCCATTCAGCACAGTGATAGTGCCACACAACACGATGGACGGTATCCTCAATGTGAAGGCGGGACTTCGTCTCTACAAGGACTGTGCGGTGGTCACTCCTACCAATACTGTCATGGACAGATGCATCCACGGCAGGCAGATTGGTGAGGACGAGGTCGAGTATGTTCTTCCCTCGTGTTGGTTCCCCCACCACATGCCGCAGACCCAATCTAGCAGCCATGTCCTTTAGGACTCAGCCAGCTCGGTCAGTAGTGGTGCTACCGAGCCACTCATGGTGATGGACATTGAAGTCCCCCACCCAGAGTACATTTTGTACCCTTGCCACCCTCAGTGCTTCCTCCAAGTGGTGTTCAACATGGAGGAGTACTGAGTCATCAGCTGAGGGAGAGCGGTAGGTGGTAATCAGTAGGAGGTTACCTTGCCCATATTTAACCTGATGCCATGAGACTTCATGCGGTCCAGAGTCGATGTTGAGGACTCCCAGGGCAACTCCCTCCCTACTGTATACCACTGTGCCACCACCTCTGCTGGGTCTGTCTTGCCGGTGGGACAGGACCTACCCGGGGATGCTGATGCCCTTGTGCATTCCCTTAGTCAATGTCTTCTGTGTGCAGTCACTCAACAACAGATTTAGCACTGCTGCATGCTACAGTCATGAACAGTGTTAAGACCAGGTGAGAAATGGGTCTTGGGCTCTGGTATTATCTTCACCTAGTCTTCGTGTAACAGGGATTTTTAAATACACTGTTTTGAGCTCCCCTTTTTGTGAATCCTTGTTCACAGTTTTCCAATTATAAGACAAAGAAACCAATTCACACATGCTTTCTCAGGTTTAAAGAAGAAAGATGGCATCTTATTAGAACTTAAAACTTAAACTCTAATACGGTTCACGCCTACAGAGATATGACGTACCCACAATAGCATGCACACGCAATATCACATGCAGATAGGGACAGAAAAGAGAAGAGGAAAATATAGTAGAGGGGGGTTTGAGGCAATCTGTTGTTAGTGCTTTGAGCTCACTGTAGTCCTTTTGTAAGTAGTCTTGCTTTTCTTGGGGCCCAGTAGTCTTCTTAAAACCTTGTTCACGTAGGAAACTTTTCTCTCTTTGAGTTTCACGTGTTTTCACAAGATTCAGTTCTGTGGGAAGGAGCTGGAAGCAGGCAGGAGAGGGGTCTTCTTGCTTCAGTTCCAGGAGAGATCTTTACTCCATGAGCACACAGCTTTGTCTCAGTTCAAAATCCTTTGTTGGAAGTTCAAATTCTCTAACAGCCATTTAGCCATGTGACTAAAACGGGTCTGACCACTTCTTCTGTGTATTGGGGGAGCAACCACTGGGTCCCCATTGTTCCAACACTGCTAGTACTATGCAAATGTCCTTCCAGTCAGAGCATCATAGATGCCAGTCTTTGGCCAATTTGATTCACTCCACGTGATATCAAGAAACGACTGAAGGTACTGGATACTACAAAGGCTATGGGCCCTGAAAACATTCCAGCAATAGTACTGAAGACTTGTGCTCCAGAACTTGTCGCGCCCCTAGCCAAGCTGTTCCAGTATTGCTCCAACACTGGCATCTACCTGGCAATGTGGAAAGTTGCCCAGGTATGTCCTGTCCACAAAATGCTGAACAAGTCCAACCTGGCCAATTACCGACCCATTAGTCAACTCCCGATCATCAGTAAAGTGATCGAAGGTATCTTTGACAGTGCTATCAAGCAGTACTTGCTCAGCAATAACCTGCTCAGTGACTCTCAGTTTGGGTTCGGCCAGGGCCACTCAGCTCCTGACCCCATTACAGCCTTGGTTCAAACATGGACAAAAGAGCTGAACAGAAGAGGTGAGGTGAGAGTACCTGCCCGCGACATCAAGGTAGCATTTGACTGAGTATGGCATCGAGAAGCTCTTGCAAAACTGGAATCAATGGGAATCAGGGGAAAACTCTCCGCTGGTTGGATTTATACCTAGCACAAAGGAAGATGGTTGTGGTTGTTGGATCATCTCAGTTCCAGGACATCACTCGGGAGTTCCTCAGGGTAGTGTCCTGGGCCCAACCATCTTCAGCTGCTTCATCAATGACCTTCCTTCAATCATAAGGTCAGGCTTGGGAATGTTTGCTGATGATTGCACAATGCTCAGCACCATTTACGACTCCTTCGATACTGAAGCAGCTCATGTCCAGATGCAGCAAGACCTGGACAATATCCAGGCTCGGGCTGATAAGTGGCAAGTAACATTCGCACCAAACAAGTGCCAGGCAATGACTATGTCAAACAAAAGAGTATCCAACCATCTCCCCTTGACATTTCATGGCATTATGATCACTGAATCCCCCACTATCAACATCCTGCGGGTTACCATTGACCAGGAACTGAACTGGAGTAGCCATATAGGTCTACAAGAACAGGTCAAAGGCTGGGAATTCTGCGGCGAGTAACTTACCTCCTGACTTCCCAAAGCCTGTCCACCATCTACAAAGCACAAGTCAGGAGTGTGATGGAATACTCTCCACTTGCCTGGATGGGTGCAGCTCCAACAACACTCAAGAAGCTCGACACCATCCAGGACAAAGCAGCCCACTTGATTGGCACCCCATCCACAACATTCACACCCTCCACCACCGACGCACAGTGGCAGCAGTGTGTACCATCTACAAGATGCACTGCAGCAACGCACCAAGGCTCCTTAGACAGCACCTTCCAAACCCGCAACCTCTACGACCTAGAAGGACAAGGAAAGGAGATGCATGGGAACACCACCACCTGCAAGTTTCCCTCCAAGCCAGACACCATCCTGACTTGGAACTATATTGCCTTTCCTTCACTGTCATTGGGTCAAAATCCTGGAACTCCCTTCCTAACAGCACTGTGGATGTACCCACCCCTCATGGACTGCAGCAGTTCTAGAAGGTGGCTCACCACCACATTCTCAAGGGCAATTAGGGATGGGCAATAAATGCTGTCCTAGCCAGCGAAGCCCACATCCCATGAACGAATAAAAAAAAAATGTATGGCCATGGTGCATCATGATACACATGCAGAATGCAGTTTAAATATAGAACTATTGTTACACTGAAATCTTAATGATGTTTCGCAAGACAAATCCTGCATGATGGTGCTCTATCACGGGCACACAGTAACATCTGTAGGATACTATCAATAACCTGCTCTACTTTATGAAATGCAGCAATGTGCTGAAATTGGGTAATCATCTCAGTTACTGACAGACAGATTGTCACAGAGATGTCATCAGTGACCTCCTGCACCATGTGAAACGTAACAATATGGTGAAAATGAGTAATCATGTCAGGCTGCTAGTGCTATTCAATGAAAAAATAGGTAAAACTATTTGTTGAACAATGCCTTCGTCACTTGTTTGATGCATCAATGAACATCAAATAGGCTTATACTACAGATAACCCCTCTTCATGCCTGCAAAGAGTTGGAGGCATAACATTTTAGGGAGCACATGAACTCGACTGCCTCTGGAAGTGTGGCACTTATGATAGAATTTTGCTGAATTTGTTGCAACAGATGGCAAGCATCTTCAATGACCTCTGTGCCAAGAGCCTGCAGAGGGGAGTTCCCTTTGATCCTTGCCAGGTAGGTGTACCAGAATCTGCCCATTGTTATGACCGAGGTTGGAGGAATGCAATGTCTTTCTCTGGCTCCACTACTCCATTAGTCACAATATATATTTAAATGTTTACCCAGTTACCGATATGTCCAATTATATACATATAATACTTTATATTAGTTTCCAAATAAAAATCTACCAACCAGGTTTCTTTAATAAAGAACAAAATTATTGATTTATTATAAAACAAGGTTTATTCAATAAAGATGAAAATCTTATTAACACACTGTTTGAAAGATGAAAGTATAAATATCTACCATTCCAAATATCTTACCACACTCACACACACACCGGTTAAAGAAAAAGCAAAGAAAAATGAAAGAAACTGGCTCTGCAGAGATAGACTTTTAAAAAAAAAAATACTTTAGCCAAGTTATTGTCAATTCTTGAAGAAAAAGGATATGATATGGAATGTTCCAATGACCCTTTGTTCTGGCATCTGGGTAAACACAGATAGCTGTCCCTGGGATCTTTCTGGAGCAGTTCTGTTCAAGAGACATCAAGGAGCAGTCTTGCATGCTTTTCGTGAAAATTACTGCATCAGTTGAGTTCAGCTATCACACTGGATTCTCAGAAGATTTTCTAAAGTAGGTGGAAAAGCATGAGTTGGGTGGCTTCTCTCTTAGCAGAATACATCAACTGAACTCCAAACAATATTTAAAAAGAAACCAAAACTCCTGATAGCCATAAATCCAGACATGTGACTTCTCTAAGTCCAAACAGTTCCATAGTCCATAAGGCTCCGGATGTTTAATTAGCTTAAGACATGTGACTTCTATTAAGTTTTTTTTTAAACAAAGTCCCAAGTGTCCTTCCAGTGACCCTTAAAAAAAATGCCAGGGACCTTCTCAGGTATTTTCCACAATCTTTTAAATGCAAGTTCTCAAAAAAATATTAACAGTGGAAGCACCTTCATGACAACATACAATTGGTGGCATAATTGTGGGTGCTCACAGTCTGGCTATGATGACAGCTGATCTTCCTGGTGAGTTTTTTCTTGATGTTCTTCAAATTAAAATATGAAAACATGTCATGAAAATGCTTAAACATATTTATAAAAGAAAAGTCATTTTAAAAATGGCTGTGTACTCTTAAGTGTTCCCTTACCAGCAAAACTAACTGTGTCTCCAGCCAACTTTTCCACTGCAAAACTGGCATCTACCCAACAAAGTGGAAAAGTGTCCGGGCATGTCTTATCGACAAAAAGCAGCACAAATCCAATCCAACCAATTACTACCCCATCAGTCTACTCCTCATCATCAGCAAAGTGATGGAAGGTATCATTGACAGTGCTAGAAAGAGGCACTTACTCACCAATAACCTGCTCACCATTGCTCAGTTTTGGTTCCACCAGAACCACTTGTCTCCAGATCTCATTACAGCATTGGTCTAAACATGATGAAAAAGATGAATTCCAGAGATGAGGTGAGAGTGACTGCTCTTGAGATCAAGGCAGCATTTAACCGAGTGTGGCACCAAGGACCTTAGTAAAATTGAAGTCAATTGGGTATCGGGAAAAAGCACCCAGATTGGAGTCATACATAGCACAAAGGAAGATATTATAATTGTTGGAGACCAAAATCTCAGCCTCTGGACATCGCTGCAGGAGATTGTCAGGGCAGTGTCCTAGGCCCAACCATCTTCAGCCAATTAATAAATGACCTCCATCATAAGGTCAGAAGTGGGGACATTCACTAATGATTGCAGTGTTCAGTTTCATTTATAATAAAAACAAAAAAATACTTGAAGTACTCCGCCGGTCAGGCAGCATCTATAGAGGGAGAAACAGTTAATATTTCAGGTCAGGGAAAAGTTAGAAATATAATTGGTTTTCAGCAGGTGAAATGGGGGAAGGTAGGAAATGAACAGAAATGAAAGTCTGTGATAGGCAGAAGATGAAAGACATGAAATGACAAAAGAGTTGGTGGTGCAACATCAAAGAGAGTGGTAATGGGATAAGTAGAGAAACAAAAAATGTTTCTCGAGGAGGTGTGAAAGGTAGAATGATGAACTGCTGCTGTCCAAAAGAAAAAACAAGAGTAAGACTGAAACATGCAAACAAAATGGGGCAGAGATTATAGTCTGAAAATGTTGAACTCAATGTTGAGTCTGGAAGGCTGTGAAGTGCTCTACATTGGGGAGACCAAAGGCAGAGTGTATGACCGCTTTGCGGAATACTTCCATTCAGTCTGCAAGCGTGCCCGAGCTTCTGATGGCCTGCCATTTTAGTTTTCCTCTTGCTCTCACTGATCTCTCTGTCCTCGGCCTCCTGTAATGTTCCAGCGAAGAACACTTGACCATGATTTGTCAGGGCGCTCGACGTGTCCGATCCATTTCCCACATTCTGCTCACAACCCTTACCCTCCCTTCGAGAGCCACAATAGAATTCCCCTTGTCCTCACCTTTCACCCCACCAGCCTTCGTATTCAACAGATCATCCTCTGCCATTTCCAGCATTTCCAGCTTGATGTAATCACCTCTTCTTGCAGCATTCCAAAAGGATGATTCCCTCCATAACACCCTGTCCTTTCCTCAGTCACCCTCATCCCAGGGCACCTTTCCATGCATGTGCTGGAGATGCAACACCTGCCTTTTTATCTCCTCACTCATCAGCGTCCAACGCCCCAAATACTCCTTCCAGATGAAACAGCGATTTCCATGTACTTCTTTCAATTTACTAGACTGTGTTCAGTGCTGATAATGCAGTCTGCTCTACACTGGGGAGACCAAACACTGATCGGATAATTGCTTTGCAGAACACCTCAGTTCAGTCCACAAGCATGACCCCGAGCTTCTAGTGACCTGCCATTTTAATTCTCCACCTTGATCTCACGCTAACCTCTTTGTCCTCAGCCTACTTCTGTGATGCAAGCTCAAGGAACAGCACCTCATCTTTCGTTTAAGCACTTTACAGCCTTCCAGAGTCAACATTGAGTTCAAAAATTTCAGACTGTAATCACTGCCCCTATTTTGTTTCCTTTGCATGTTTCAGTGTTATTCTTGTTTTTCTCTTGTTTTTGCTTTTTGACGTCAGCTGTTCATTATTCTGACATTCACACTCCTCTAGACAGATTCGTTGTTTCTTTACTTATCCCATTACCACTCTCTTTTTCCCTGCACCATCAAGTCTTATTATATAATGCCCGCCCTATCACAGACCTTCCCTTTTGTGCTTTTTCCACCCTCCCCCCTTTCACCTACTTAAAACCTGTTACATTTCTAATTTTTCCCAGTTCTGATGAAAGGTTATCGACCTGAAACATAGGGCAGAATTTTATCCTGTCCTTAGAGATGGGAACTGGAGGCGGGAGGAGGGGCACACAAATGGCATGGAGTGGCATCAGGAAGCATGGCCGACTTCATCCTGCCCCCATGTTATTTTGCATGCAGTGTGGAAGTTGGAGGACGGCCTTCCCGCTCAAGGCCAATTAAGTGCAGCTTTCCACCTCCGCTCCCACTTCACCAACTTTGGAGAGGCCTGCTGCTGTGTTGAGATGCTGTCAGGTGACCTGGTGGCCCTTTAGTGGGGTCAGGGTGGGGGTCCCTTCTCTGGGGGCAATCCTTAGCCCACAACGGGCCTCCTGGCAGAGATGGTCACCCTGGGGAAAGACACCCTCCCCACCGCCCTCACCAATGCCCCCACACCCCCTCACCAGAGTCTGCCTGACTGGCCCAGGTGACCCCAAACCTGTGTCCTGAGGCCTCCGACATCTTTGCCACTGTCAACCTCCTGCAGTACCGTCAGTGGCCACCTCTCCCAGTGGAACTGCAGAGTTAGAAACATAGAAACATACAAAATAGGAGCAGGAGTAGGCCATTCGGCCCATCAAGCCTGCTCCGCCATTCATGATTATCATGGCTGATCATCCAACTCAGTAACCTGTTCCCGCTTTCGCCCGATATCCTTTGATCCCTTTAAACCCAAGAGATATATCTAACTCCTTCTTGAAAACATACAATGTTTTGGCCTTAACTGCTTTCTGTGGTAACGAATTCCACAGGTTCACCACACTCTGTATAATTGCAGCAAGACATCCCTGCTCCTGTACTTGAATCCTCTTGCTATGAAGGCCAACATACCATTTGCCTTTTTTACCACCTGTTGGACCTGCATGCTTACCTTCAGCGACTGGTGTACAAGAACACCCAGGTCTCACTGTATATTCCCCTCTCTCAGTTTATAGCCATTCAGATAATAACCTGCCTTCCTGATTTTGCTTCAAAGTGAATAACCTCACATTTATCCACATTATACTGCATCTGCCATGCATTAGCCCACTCACTCAACTTGTCCAAGTCACACTGAAGCCTCTCTGCATCCTCCTCACAGCTCACCCTTCTATCCAGTTTTGTGTCATCTGCAAATTTGGAGATATTACGTTTAGTTCCCTCATCTAAATCATTAATATATATTGTGAATAGTTGGGGTCCCAGTACCGATCCCTGCGGTACCCCACTAGTCACTGCCTGCCATTCGGAAAAAAACACATTTATCCCTACTCTTTGTTTCCTGTCTGCCTACCAAGTTTCTATCCATCGCAATACACTACCCCCGATGCCATACGCTTTAATTTTACACACTAATCTCTTATGTGGGACTTTGTCGAAAGCCTTCTGAAAGTCTAAATAAACTACATCCACTGGTTCCCCCTATCAACTCGACTAGTTACATCCTCGAAGAATTCTATTAGATTTGTCAAGCATGATTTCCCTTTCGTAAATCCATGCTGACTCAGTCCGATTCTACCACTGTTCTCCAAGTGCTCTTTGATAATGGACTCTAGAATTTTTCCCCACGACTGACATCAGGCTGACTGGTCTATAATTCCCTGCTTTCTCTCTACCCCCATTTTTAAATAGTGGGGTTACATTAGCTACCCTCCAATCTGTAGGAACTGTTCCAGAGTCTATCGAATCTTGGAAGATGACCACCAATGCATCCATTATTTCTAGGACCACTTCCTTAAGTACTCTGGGATGCAGACTATCAGGCCCTGGGGATTTATCAGCCTTCAATCCCATCAATTTCCCCAACACCATTTCTCTACTAATACTGATTTCTTTCAGTTCGTCTCTCCTCCAATTGGCCGGCAACTCTGGAGGCGGGGGCTTGTCCCTTAAACCGACAGTGTACCCCACACTGGGCAATTAATTGGCTGCCCGCCATTGGCTGCAGCAGAGGGCCGAGGCCAGAATAAAATCCAGCCCAGATATTATTTTATGAAGGATTTGTAGAGCAACAATTCCTTTATGTCTAATAACTTTATATAATCTAGGAGACTGAATAATTTTGCACTCACTCAGCATAATAGGTTTTTTTAGCATAGTAAAAATATTACACAAAATATTTCCTGCTCTTAGTTAAGCTCTGCTCTTCCTCATTAGACTGCAGGTCCACAATAATTACTATGAAATTCATACCAATTAGGCATGGACAAAAATGGGTACCTTTTCAAATGCTCACTGGCAAAGACTCCTGCTTGAGTCTACAACAGTGCATGTACACTGAAATATCATTGACTATATTTGTCTGCGCTGCAGCATATGGCAAGTAGCATGGTTATCTTGGTTAGCTAAATCATTATATGATGATATAATACCAAAAACTCTACAGGAGCAGTCATCCAGCTGAGAGCCTGAATTTTATTAATTTGTTGTTAACCTTTCTCTGTCCTTGAGCACAGTGTTGGCTTCTTGCGAATTTATTGCCTATATTTACATTAGCAACCGCATTTTAAAGCCTTGAGTTTTGTTTTAAGAAGACAGCATATGGGCGGGACAAAATGATAATCAAACATCATTCTCGTCTATTGCATTTAATTTATGCAGTGTTGTCGTGTTTTGAAATTGCATTGTGCATCGTGTACACTAGAGGCTGCTGCAGAACATACATGCTCGTAAAGAGAAAGTGAAACTAAAAGGGAATAAAAGGAGGACCCATTATTTTCAGCTGCTGCAGTGTCTGTCTCTCTGTCTTTGCCTTATATCTAATACTAAACCGGCTAAACCTCACTCAAGCCCTGGGGACAACACAATGACAATGTGGTAAACAGAAAAAGAATGGAAAAAAGCAGAAACATTGCTTTCAGGTAAGAACTTTCTGGACAGCTTTTGTCTACTTTCAGAGACAGCATTTTAACTTGGAGACTGTTAGTGACACACAGTAAGCTTGTACAGTGTAAACACACACACCGATCTCTCCACTCCAAAAAAAAATGATCTTGGATCACTGCAGAGAGGTTTCCTCTGAAGGGAGTGCAATCCCAGATTCTTCATCACTGCTAACATTTCAGGTCTGTGACCCTTCATCAGAATTGGCAAAATTTAAAAATGTAACAGTCTTTGAGCAAGTGAAAGGGGAAGGGGGGGGGGGGGGGAAGAAGAACAAGAAGGAAGGTCTGTGATAGGATGGAGGGGGGTGGGGGAAAGAGATTAAATAACAGATGTCATGGAACATGATGCAAATAAAGTGTTAAATAGTTGTAGCGAAAGACAAAGCACGAGTCCAGAGAGAGTGCTAATGGCAGAATAATGAACAGATCTCAATAAATTTCGTGCACGACATGATGTTGAGCTTTTCTTCTGTCACCTTCATCCCTGGGCTCACTTCTCTGGCCAGGAGTCCTCCCCCTGACCAGCAGACCCAGTCACCCACCTCCAGTACTCTCCCTCCATCTAGACCCCTCCTTTTGGCCACTTATCCGCTCTTGATCTTTTATTTGAAAACTGTCGGCATGACATCGGCCATCTTAATTTCTCTGCCCCCCTCACTTACTCCAACCTCTCTCCCTCTGAACCTGCTGCACTCTGTTCTCTCAGGTCTAACCCTGACATTGTGATCAAACCCACTGACAAGGGTGGTGCTGTTGTTGTCTGGTGCACCGACCTCTACCTTGCAGAGGCTGAGCGCCAGCTCTCAGACATTTCTTCCTACCTCCCCGTGGACCATGACCCTACCACCAAACATCAAGCCACTGTCTCCAGGACTGTCACTGACCTCATCTCCTCTGGAGACCTTCTCTCTACAGCTTCCCACCTCAGTCTCGCAATCCCGAACAGCTGACTTCTATCTTCTTCCAAAAGTCCACAAACAGGACAGTCCTGATAGACCCATCGTTTCAGCCTGTTCCTGCCCCATTGACCTTATTTACTCCTATCTTGATTCTATTTTTTCTCCCACCTACATCCGTGACTCTTCTGATGCCCTGCGTCATTTTGACAATTTCCAGTTTCCTGGCCCTAACCAGCTCCTCTTCACTATGGATAACCAATCTCAATACACCTTCATCTCCCACCAGGACAGTTTGAGGGCTCTCTGCTTCTCCCTTGAACAGAGGCCTAACCAGTCTCCATCCACCACCCTCCTCCGCCTGGCTGAACTTGTTCACATTGAACAACTTCTCCTTCAACTCCACTCACTTCCTCCAAATTAAAGGTATTGCTATGGGTACCCACATGGGTTCTAGTTTGGACAAGTTGAGTGAGTGGGCTGATGCATGGCAGATGCAGTATAATGTGGATAAATGTGAGGTTATCCACTTTGGTAGCAAAAACAGGAAGGCAGATTTTTTTCTGAACAGCTATAAACTGAGAGGGGAATATGCAGCAAGACCTGGGTGCTCTCATACACCAGTCGCTGAAGATAAGCATGCAGATCCAACAGGCGATAAAAAAGGCAAATGGTATGTTGGCCTTCATAGCAAGAGGATTCGAGTACAGGAGAAGGGATGTCTTGCTGCAATTATACAGGGCCTTGGTGAGGCCACACCTGGAATATTGTGTGCAGTTTTGGTCTCCTTATCTGAGGAAGGACATTCTTGCTATAGAGGGATTCCAGCGAAGGTTTATCAGACTGATTCCTGGGATGGCGGGACTGAAGTATGAGAAGAAATTGAGTCGGTTAGGATTATATTCGCTGGAGTTCAGAAGAGTGAGGGGGGATCTCATAGAAACCTATAAAATTCTAACAGGACTTGACAGGGTAGATGCAGGAAGGATGTTCCCGATGGTGGGGGAGTCCAGAACGAGGGGTCATAGTCTCAGGATATGGGGTAAACCTTTGAGGACTGAGATGAGGAGAGATTTCTTCACCCAGAGAGTGGTGAGCCAGTGGAATTCATTACCACAGAAAGCAGTCGAGGCCAAAACATTGTATTTTTTCAAGAAGGAATTAGATATAGCTCTTGGGTCTAAAGGGATCAAAGGGTATGGGGCGAAAGTGGGAACAGGCTACTGAGTTGGATGATGATGATAATGAATGGTGGAGCAGGCTCGAAGGATCAAATGGCCTACTCCTGCTCCTATTTTCTATGTTTCTGTGTTATAGGTCTTTTTGTGTGATAGGTCAAACATTCCTTGTTCCTACTCAGGCCCCCTTCCCCAACTCTTTTTCCAGGCCATTGATGATTGTATCAGTGCCACTTCCTGCTCTCGCCCCGAACTGGAAAATCTAATCAACTTTGCTTCCAACTTCCACCCTTCTGTCACCTTTACATGGTCCATCTTTGATACTTCCCTTCCTTGACTTCTCCGTCTCCATCTCTGAGGATAGGCTATCCACTCGTATTTATTATAAGCTACCTTAACTACACTTCCGCACACCCAGCCTCCAGTAAGGATTCCATTCCATTCTCCCAGTTTCTCCATCTCCGACGCATCTGTTCTGATAATGCAACCTTCCACAACAGCGCCTCGGATATGTCTTTCTTTATCCTCAACCAAGGATTCCCCTGCACTGTGGTGGACAGGGCCCTCAACGTGTCCAACTCATTTCCTGCACTTCTGCCCTCATCCCTTCCCTTCCCTTCCAGAAGTGCAACAGGGTTCCCCTTGTCTTCACTTTCCACCCCACCAGCCTCCACATCCAAAGGATCATCCTCCGCCATTTCTGCTGCCTCCAGTGTGATGCCACCAGAAAACACATCTTCCCCTCCCCTTCCCTGTCATCATGCCAAAGGGATTGTTCCCTCCACGACACCCTGTTCCACTCCATCACCCCAACACCCCTTCCCTTTCCCATGGCACCTTACCATGCAATCGCAGGAGATGTAATACCTGCCCTTTTACCTCCACTTTCCTCACCATCTAAGGTCTCAAACACTCCTTCCAGGTAAAGTAGAAATTTACTTGTATTTATTTCAATTTAGTATACTGTATTCTCTGCTCGCAGTGTGGTCTGCTCTACACTTGTGAAACCAAATTCAGATTGGGTGATCCCTTTGCAGAACACCTCCGCTCGGTCTGCAAGCGTGATCCCAAGCTTCAGGTTGCTTGCCATTTTAATTCTCCACCTTGTTCCCATGCCCACCTTTCTGTCCTCAGCCTGCTGCAGTGTTCAGTGAACATCAATGCAAGCTCGAGGAACAGCACTTCATTTTTCGATTAGACAATCTACGGCCTTCTGGACTCAATATTGAGTTCAATAATTTCAGAACATGAGCCCCATTATTTTTTGTTTTTTTATTATTTTAATTTTATTTTTATATATATTCTTTTGTAATTGTTTTTATCCATGTGCTAGTCTTAAACTTATTTTTCATGTTTTTGCTTTTGCACAGAGCTGTTTATTATTCTGCCATTAGCGCTCTCTGTGGACTTGTGCTTTGTCTTTCACTACAACTATTTAGCACTCTATTAGCATTCTGTTCCATGACATCTGTCATTTAATCTCTTCCCCCCTTCATCCTATCACAGTCCTTCCTTCATGTTCTTCTTCCCGCCTTTTACTTGTTCATTTCTAACTTATGCCAGTTCTGATGAAGGGTCACAGATCTGAAATGTTAATTCTGTTCTTCTCTCCACCGATGCTGCCAATCCTGCTGAGTATTTCCAGCACTTTCCATTCTCATTTCAGCATTCCAGCATTTATAGTATTTTGCTCTTACTTCCTTTATTGCTGATCAGTATGGTGTTGTCTGTGCCCAATCTACCACCTTTTGATGTACATTCAGATCTATCATCCATATCCCCACATTGGCAAAAGTGGCTGCGACATTTCGAAGGTGTAATGGTGGGTTTTGCAATCACAGATGATACAAGGAAAAATACCTTCTTTCTGCACTATGGAGGTGAAGAATTAGAAGATATCTTTAAGACACTTACGTCTGAGTAAAATGACTACAACTCTGCAAAAAAATACACAAATTACCTAGTTTATGCCTAAGAAAAATACCATATACAAAACCATTGTCTTCCGACACTCAGAGCAAAAAGCAAACAAGACAATTGACCAAAATTGCATGCGATTGAGACAAGCAACCAAATGTAACTTCAGTGATGTAGAACATGTTGAGTGGGAAATCAAAACACAAATAGTTGAAGGCTGTCTCTCCAGTCAAATACAGTAAAAAGCAGTCGAGAAAGATAGAAAGCTGTCAGAGTTGTTGGAGTTAGCAAGATCGCTATCACTCTCAGAGTCCAGAGCTACTAAATTTGAGGATACTAACAGTAACTAACACATTCCAAGTTCAACTCCTGTGAACACTGTACATCGCTCACATGCCAGAAAACTACCTGCAAAGCAACAACAGCCATCTCACAAACAGAGATGTGATTTATCCAAAGAATGTTTCTACTCTGGCGGTGCTTACCCACACCAGACAGAGTGCCCTGCTACTGGCAAGTGGTGTAAAGCATGTGGAAAACCCAACCATTTTGCTCTTGTTTGTCGCTCACCAGCAAAATCGACTAGTAAGACCAAGACCAACAGAAGGTTGCCGCATATGCGTACCACAGCAAAAAAGCAAGAGAATGTAGCTAAAGTAGAGGCAGATGACCTTGAACATACTTTTGTCCTCTCTCTTAGATACAGCAAACAGCCACAGGAGCATCTGTCAATGTCATGAGACACAAAAAATTCAACCAACTTCAGGATTGGCCCATATTCTGCAAACCAGGAAATACAGAAATTTTCCCATACAATAGCGACAAACCGCTGAAAATTCTCGGAACTTTTCAAACACCTGTCTCATTCAAAGGCACTAGAACGAATGCTGTATTCTACATCATATCTGGGGAATGTGACAGTTATCAGTTTCCACATAGCAACAGATCTGTACATGATTGCAGTCACATTCGTGATTCCTTCGCATAACAAAAACATTCTCGAACTGTATGCTGAAAGGTTTTACATGCAATTTGGATGTAGACTTCAATATACCCCCAGTTGCACATCAATGGTGATGAATATCATTTTATGTCAGGAAACAGACAGAGAAGGAACTTCAATGCCTACTTGTCCTTGACATTATTGAGAAAGTTGGGGATGAGCTTACTCCTTGAGTCTCACCCATGCAAGTCATCAAGTAACCCAAGAGCAAGAACCAGATTAGAATCTGCATTGATATGCGATCACCAAACCAAGCCAAACAATGAGGAAGACACTAGACACCGATAATCAATATCATAGAGAAAGTGAATGGTGCTAAATACTTCACTAAACTTGACCTTAATGCAGGCTACCATCAAATTGAGCTTGCAGAAGAATCGTGATATCTTACTGTATTCTCCACTCACGTTGGACCTTTCCGATACAAGAGGCTCAACTTTGGTGTCAGCTCGACAGCTGAGGTGTTTCAACACATGATTCAATCTGCACTTCAAGGACTTTAAGGCACACTGAACATCAGTGATGACGTTCTCATCTCTGGCCACACCAAAAAGGAACTTGAGACACGCCTACAAGCATGTTACAACATCTCAGAGAATGTAACCTCACCTTGAACAAAGACAAGTGCTTGTTCAATGAAAGCAGAATTGAATTCTTTGGTCATGTGGTCAGTGGTGAAGGAGTGTCACCAGATTTATGGAAATTTGAAGCCATTGCAAACGCTGTAGATCCTACAACTGTGCAAGAAGTGGATTCATCACATACTGTAGTCGTTTCATTCCTGACCTTGCTACCCTATCTGCCCCGCTACACGATCTGGCAAAAGAGTCCACCAAGTGGAAATGGACTAAATCACACAAACAGACAGTACACAAGATCAAAAGACATTTGTCAGCAAGTTGCACAGGTGCTTATTTTGACCCTGAGAAAATCACCCAGGTACTCATGCATGCAAGCCCCATTGGCTTAGGTGCAGTTCTCCTGCAGAAAGACAAGACAGGTAACCCATCAATCGTTGCGATGGCAAGCAGATCACTAATGCCTGTAGATCAACGTTATTCACAAATAGAGAGAGAAGCACTATCAATCACGTGGGGTATCTTGCACTTTCATCTCTACTTATATGGAAGTGAGTATAAAGTAATAACCGATCATAGACCACTTGTGAGCTTGTTCAACAATCCACATAGCAAACCACCCACTCGAATAGAACGTTGGATACTCAAACTAGAAGAGTATGAGTTCCATGTTGAGTATCAGCCAGGCAAGCTCAACCCAATGGACTGTCTTTCACAACATCCGCTGCCGATAGTCGGCCCTACTCGTTGGTGAGGAAAAGGTTGCTGAACAACATCTTAACTATGTAAGCATAAATGCAGTGCCAACATCGTTAAAACTAGCCATCATGAAAGCAGCAACAAAACAAGATGAAGCTTTACAACTATGAATGGAGGCTATGGAATCTCAAAACTGGAAAGACGTGATTAAGAAAGCGTCTACAAGCAAAATCGCTCGCACACTACAAGGTCTTCACAATGTTCGAGATGAGCTAACCGTTGCAACCACATCTGATCTTGTATTATGCAATAACTGTATTGTTATTCTACACTCATTGAGGGAATATGTTGTCGATATAGTACATGAAGGACACCAAGGAATAGTCAAAACCAAAGAACTGCTTACGGAAAAGGAGTTAGGGACCAAACAACTCCTTGGGAATTGACCCTATGGTAGAGCACAAAATCAATGTTTACCATGTCAAGCAACTACAATGTCAAATCTTCATGATCCTCTCAAAATGTCTGAACTACCTCCAGGACCATGGATTAAAGTCAGCATTAATTTCGCAGGTTTGCCCACTGGTAAACACTTACTTATTGTCACTGACGACTACAGCAGATTCCCAATCGTGGAATTAGTTATGTCAACTTCAATGAAAGCAGTCATTGTAAAGCTTGACCAGGTCCTCGCTTTGTTTGGAATCCCTCAAACGGTAAGAAGTGACAATGGACCCCCAATCAGCAGGGATTAGTTCAGCTAATTTGCAAACAACCTAGGGTTCACTTATAGGAAAATCACATCCCTTTGGCCAAAAGCTAATGGTGAAGTCAAGAGATTTATGCGAACCTTGAAAAAAGTGATATGTACAGCTACAGCTGAGCACAAGTCATGAAAGCAAGAGCTATATCACTTTTTTTGTAATTACAGAGTGACACTTCACCCAACTAATGGAAAACCTCCAGCTGCACTCATCTTTGCACATGCAAAGTGCACACATCTTCCTGAGCTACCCCGCGGAGTTAACGATCAACATGTACGCAAATGCGATCGAGAACAGAAGGATTGAATGAAAGTGCATGCAGAGTGAAACATGAAACTTAGAGCGACACCATTTAAGCCAGGAGATAAAGTACTTGTGAAATGTGATGGTCATGTTGGAAAACAAACTCTCCTTATGATATCCAACCATTCGTTGTGACCAACACAAAAGGATTACTGATCACTGCTAAACCCAATTCACAAATCACCACAAGAAACGTGTCATTCTTCAAAGCACTGAAAACACCACTCGCAAGCATTGAATCTGATCTTGACATCAACACCTCAGACGAAGAACATGAGTCAAATGAGACTACGTCTGATTTCAAACGATATCCTATACTTGAGAGAAAACACCCACTATACTTAAGTGACCATGTGACGAAGTGAACTATTTATGTTTGAGTTATTGTTTACAATTTTAGAAACCATTGAAACATGCTATATCTCTCATTTACTAAGAAGAGGGAAGTAGTGTTGTAGTGTTTTGAAATTGCAACTGCATTGTGCATTGTGTACTCTAAAGGCTGCTGTAGAACACACATGCTGGCAAAGAGAAAGTGAAACTAAGAGAGAATGACAGGAGAAACCTTTACATTCAGCTGCTGCAGTCTTTGTCTCCCTGTCTTTGCCTCATATCCTATACTAAACCTCACTCAGGTCCTGAGGACATCACAATTTAGTCACTGATACCTTTCATCTAAAAGATAATTTAAATGTGAGTGACTCTCAGTAGTCTTTTATGCAGAGTTTGAACTGTTGTTTACTGCTGTTATTCTGAGACTATTGAAATAAGAACTGTCTGTTGGATAACCATTTATTCTTTGACCCTTTAATTTTTTGCTGACCTATCTATTAGCGATGGTTTAAGTACCTGCAATTGGAACTGCTGTCATCTATGCAACTATATCACATTTTAACATAAAGGGCACAACATTGGGTTCTGTAATGGCACTGGAGCTCGCACTATGGAAACCGAAGGCCCTTCAAGTGAGGCACGCAGTGCCTGGGGCAACTTCTGGCAAAGCCCATGCGGCGCCTCATGTTGGGAAGGACACTTGCATGGGCTTTCTGTGCATGTGCTGAAAGCTTCCCAGCTGGCCAGATTGTGATGTCAAACAGCTGTACCAGATGATTTGATACACAATCTACAAAGTTGGACCACACAGGTCCATTCAATGTATTTACTTGTCACTCACCATAGAACATTTGTACGGCTACAAGAGGGACCCACCACAAATGTTATTTAAAGTGCCAGACACCCAACTTGCAGGTAAGGTGATTGGGGCTGGATTTTATTCCAGCAACAAGGATCCTAGCAACGGGCCGGAAGGTGGATAAGACCCCATCTCTACCCTCCACTGGGCTCCCATTGCTATTTCATGGTGGGCAACCAATTAACTGCCCGCCATCAGAGAGACTGTCCCTTTAAGGCATGAGCTCCTGCCTCTAGAGGTACCAGCCAATCGGAAGACCAGCAGCTCTGCAATACCGACAGTGCCATGGGGAGTGGTGGCTACTGCTGGTACTGCAGGAGGCCCTGCAGAGTAGAAGAGTGATGAAGATCCCAGGAGAGGTAAGTGGGGTTGGGGTCACCGTGGCCATTCAGGCATGCCCTGGCGAAAGGGTGGGGGGTTGTTAGTGAGCGTGGTGTGGGGGTCTTCTGGGGAGTCGGGGGCTGTCCGGGAACCCTGGATTGCCCCCAAAGGAGGGACCCCTGACCCTGCTAAAAGACCAAAATAAAAGCAGAATGCTGATGAATTCTGATGAAGGGTCACTGACCTGAAACGTTAACTCTGCTTCTCTCCACAGATGCTGCCAGACCTGTTGAGTATTTCCAGCATTTCTTGTTTTTATTCCTGCTAAAAGAACGTCAGGTTTTACCTGGCGGCATCTCCCTGCTTGGAGGCCCCTCTGCCTTCAACAAAATTGAGGTGGAAGCGGGAATGGGCCCTTAAGTAGCCATTAATTGGCCACTTAAGGGTCTCAATTGGCCTGGGTCGGGAAGCCTGTCCTCCGCCTTCCCTGCCTCGCACTAAAATTGAAGGCTTCGGGAAGGGAACGGGCACTCCACTCCATCCCACGCAATATTGTGGGCCCCCCGCCTCTGTTTCCATCCCTAGCAGGCCCATAAAATTCAGCCCTAACTTATGCTATTGTGAAGTTTGTGGAAGTACAATGGAGGGTTTTTGGAAGTGTTGTGGTGTGTTGCATGAATTTGGCAGGGCGTATTGGGGCATCCTGACAGGGAGGGCAGAAAATTTGGTGACCTGTCCAAACAAAAGCTGCAACAGGTATTGGGGCTGCTGTTGCTGTGCCTCTGGGTCTGCAACGCAACAGAGAGATAGAGCAGAAACAGCAGAGAGGGTAAGCTCTGCACGATGCCCTCTGCCAAGTTGGAGCTAGAATCCTCCATGCTCCTTGAAAATGACAGGAGACTGTCTGATTGGCCAGCCAATGCACACAACATCTCGGTGTGCCTCCTCATCCTCATTCTTTTGTATGCCACCCCACCAAAGCCTCATCTGAGTCCCCTGTAGCAGAACACATCTGCACCCTCACCCTCCAGTGAGCTCATTGTAGCCTACTTGTGCCTGGTGACTCACCACCTGCAGATCCCAACTTTGTACTAATCTCTAAGGTAAGTGCAGTGCCAGTATCTGAACTCATGGCTGTGAATATCAGATAAAGTGACCGGGCCTCTTCATCAGTGCTGTGGTGTTGATCTTTCTCTATTTGATGGGCAAGTGGCTGTTCTTGGGTACCTGAAGGCAGAAAAACAGAAAGTGGAAGGTTGGGGGTGAGGGAAAGGGGTTGGGATGGAAAGCAAGAAGTTTATGGTCACACCATCAACAGCTTGCATATCATTCCAGACAACAGAATGAGGATGTGCTGGAAGTTGAGAAGGGGCATAGACATATCAACATCCTCAATGTTCTCAGCAACGGTGGATGTCATGGGCTGTGTTGTAGCCTGAATCATGATGCGGAGAACTTCCACCACTGGGCTCAGGAGATGCAGGTGTCCTTGTTCCCCACTGGTTCTGTTCTGACCACCATTTGTTGCCTCAGCGTTACGATCACTTAGAAAGTTTTGTGGCCACTGGAATTGAATGTTCCTGAGGGCAGACATCGATCCATTGATATGACATGAGGGCATGGCATCAACAATTATTAATTTAATATTTTAGACAATCAAAATTTGGAAAAACTCTTGTTTCTGATTAAGGACAAATGTTCATAATTGTATCTATGCATTATAGAAATAAAAACAAGTACTGCTGGTAATGTGTTGTACATAAGAGTTTTGCCAGTGTTTTATGGCAGTATGGACATACTGCAAATTACATTTAGCACTATCTCACCATACAGAAGGAAGTAAATATAACATACTGGTAGTGATAGTACAAATTGCACAATACAGCAACAATGCTCCTGTTTGTACTATTTGTGAGATTGATGTGATGTCAGGGCTGATGTCAAGACAAGGCTGAAGCATTTGCAACCATCTTCAGCCAGAAATGCCAAGTGGATGATCTATCTAGGCCTCCTCCTGAGGTCGCCAGCAAAACAGCTGTCAGTTTTTAGCCAATTCGATCCACTCCACATAATATCACTGAAGGCACTGAATACAGAAAAGGCTCTGGGCCTTGACAACATCTTGGCTGTAGAACTGAAGACACGTGCTCCAGTAATAGCTGCGCCCCTAGCCAAGCTCTTCCAGTACAGCAACAACCCTGGCATCCATCTGACAATGTGGAAAATTGCCCAGGTATGTCCTGATCACGAATAGCAGGACAAATTCAATCTAGCCAATTATCACTCCATCAGTCCACTCTCAATCACCAGCAAAGTGATGGAAGGTGTTATTGACAGTGCTATGAAGCGGCACTTACTCAGCAATAACCTGCTCACTGATGCTCAGATTGGGGCACTTGGCGCCAGACCTTATTACAGCTTTGGTCCAAACATGGATAAAAGAGCTGAAATCAAGAAGTGAGGAGAGAGTGACTGCCCTTGACATCACGTCAACGTTTGACTGAGTGTGGCATCAAGAAACCCTAGCAAAATTGAAGTGAATGGGAATCAAGGGAAATCTCTTCATTGGTTGGAATCATATACTCATCTGAGTCCCCTGTAGCAGAACTCATCTGCGACCTCACCCTCCAGTGAGCTGGTTGCAGCCTACTCATGCCTGGTGACTCAGGAAGATGGCTGTGGTTGTTGGAGGCCATTCATCTCAGCCCCAGAACATAATTGCAAGAGTTCCTCTGGGTAGGCCCAACCATCTTCTGCCGCTTCATCAATGACCTTCCCTCCTACATACGTTCAGAAGTGGAGATGTTTGCCGATTATTGCACCAGTACCATTCACGACTCCTCAGATACTGAAGCAGTCCATGCCTGCCTGCAGCAAGACCTGGACAACTTTATGAATGGGCTGATAAGTGGCAAGCTGCATTCATGCCCCACAAGTTCCAAGCAATGACCATCTCCAACAACAGAGAATCTAAACATCTTGCCTTGACATTCAATGACATTACCATGCTGAATTCCCCATCAACATTCTGAGGGTTACCATTGACCAGAACTTAACTGGACCAGCCATATAAATACTGTAGCTACAAGAGGCTGGGAATTCTGCTGCGAGTAACTCACCTCCTGACTCCCCAAAGCCTGTCCACCATCTACAAGGCAAAAGTCAGGAGTTTGTTGGAATACTCCCCACATACCTGGATGAGTGCAGCTCCAACAACACTCAAGCAGCTCGACACCACCCAGGACAAAGCAGCCCGCTTGATCGGCACCCCATCCACCACCTTAAACATTCATTCCCTGCACCATCGGCGCACAGTGGCAGTAGTGTGTACCATATACAACATACACTGGACCAATGCGCCAAGCCTCCTTTGACAGCACCTTCCAAACTCACGACCTTTTCCACCTAGAAGGAAAAGGGCACTAATCACATGGTCACCTACAAGTTCCCCTCCAAGCCACACATCATTCTGACTTGGAATTATTGCCATTCTTTCACTGTCATTGGGTCAAAATCATGTAATTCCCTAACAGCACTGTGTGTGTACCTACACCAGATGGACTGCAGGAGTTCAATAAGGCAGCTCACCACCACCTTCTCAAGGGCAATAAGGGATGGGCAACAAATGCTGGCCTGGACAGTGAAGCTCACATCCAGTGAAAGAAGAAAAAAAAATTCAAAATTAGTGATGTTTATTTTATCTATTTATCTATTATTACCCTCTGAGTCAAAATGTTGTAGTTTCAAGTCGCACTCCAGGATGTGAGCTCAAAAAGCACAGCTAATAATCCAGAACAGTACTGAGGCCCTATCTGCCCTCTCAGGTTGATCCCGTGGCACTATTTAAAAAAAGACCAGGGGAATTATACCCAATCTCCTGGCCAATATTTGGCCTTAATCAACATCACAAAAAACATGTTATCTGGTTATTATCCATTGCTATTTGTGGGAGCTTGCTGTGTCTAAGTTGGCTGCTGCATTTGCTACAACAGTGACTGCACTTCAAAAGTAATCTGTAAAGTGCATTGAGATATCTAGCGGTTATGAAGGGCACCATATAAATGCAAGTCTTTCTTTTATTTTCTTTCTATTTGCAATATTGAAATATGCATGAGATGACATTTTAAAATATTTGAATTGGAACAAATTTATTATTCTAAAATGGTTGCTGGTTTCAGGAATATAAATCAGGGAAGATTAAATCATTTGGAGTTAGCCTCATTAAAAAGGGATTCATCTTCAAGGTAACCTAATAAAAGTTTTCAAGGTGAAAAGGCGATGGATAAAATTGGTGAAAGTTTGAAAAATAGGTGAAGTAGTTATTACAAACTCGCAACCAGTAAATATTCCTTCAAGGAATTCAGCTTAATGAGATTTGAGCTTTTTCACTGTCAAGAATTACATTTTTAAGGCAAACAAAATTGTTTGAGTAGGAATTTGTAATATCAGGGCTCAGCTCAGTCCCACTCTTTCCTCTGAGTCAGAAAGTTGTGTGGGTTCAAGCTGAGTTACCGTATTTAAAGTAATGCTGTAAGGATGAGATAAAGTGCCATATCAATGAAATTCCTTTCTTTATGACAAAGCCCACTTTGTAATTGATTTTTATATTTGTACTTTTGCAATTGAGCATGGCAGAGTGGAAGTAAATCATCTTTGAAAAATCTGCACTGCAATCTGAATCTTTTTTTTGGAAACTATTTCAAAATCTAGATGAAATGTTTGCTTGGATAACAAAATAAATATCGAACCAATTCTGTAATTTTTTTTAACTAAATGTCGGGGAGTATTTTACTACAGGGAATGAAGTTAATATCTGCCATGTGTTCATTTCTTGGTTGAATGCTTTATTTACCTTCTGTTAGTCAAGGTTGCATGTGGAAAAAGAACAATTCTCATTATAATTGCCAATATTCCAGGTGACAAAACTGAAGGACAGCAATGGATTTTTCATCGCTCCAGGGCACGATCACCATGTGAAAGCAATTCAGTAGTGTGATCTGTCACTAAAGAAAACAAGCAGTGCTCTGAAATGTCTGCTATTCTGATGAACTAATTACAGATAAATGTATTGAGCCTTTTGTACAATATTTATGACAAAAAAAATTCAGTCAGCTCTTCAGAAAATGTGTAGTATCATTCCAGTAAGTATATACTGAAAGGCACAAAATTCCCAGAACTTTGTCACACCATGCTATACCACAGTTCAGTGTAATATATTAGTTGAAGGACAACAGTATATCTTTTTGCAAGATGAGAATTTTTGACAGATTTTCCCAAAGGATTCAGCTTGGCTGCCAGACCTAACAATTATTCCCCTGAAAGGAGGTCATTTTGAAAGTATCTGAGGTACTAAAAGGTTAAAGTCATAGCGAGAAACATAGAAAATAGGAGCATTCGGCCCTTCGAGCACGCTCCGCCATTCATTATGATCATGGCTGATCATCCAACTCAGCAATCCGTTCCCGCTTATGCCCCATACCCTTTGATCCCTTTAGACCCAAGAGCTGTCTCTAACTCCTTCTTGAAAACATACAATGTTTTGGCCTCAACTGCTTTCTATGGTAGCGAATTCCACAGGCTCACCACTCTCTGGGTGAAGAAATTTCTCCTCATCTCAGTCCTGAAAGGTTTACCTTGTATCCTTAGACTATGACTCCTGGTTCTGGACTCCCCCACCATCGGGAACATCCTTCCTGCATCTACCCTGTCAAGTCCTGTTAGAATTTTATAGGTTTCTATGAGATCCCCCTTCTTCTAAACTCCAGCGAATATAATCCTAACCGACACAATCTCTCCTCATACATCAGACCCACCATCCCAGGAATTAGTCTGGTAAACCTTCGCTGTACTCCTTCTATAGCAAGAATGTCCTTCCTCAGATACGGAGACCAAAACTGCATACAATATTCAGGTGTGGCCTCACCAAGGCCCTGTATGATTGCAGCAAGACATCCCTGCTCCTGTACTTGAATCCTCTTGCTATGAAGGCCAACATACCATTTGCCTTTTTTACCACCTGTTGGACCTGCATGCTTACCTTCAGCGACTGGTGTACGAGAACACCCAGGTCTCATTGCATATTCCCCTCTCTCAGTTTATAGCTGTTCAGATAATAATCTGCCTTCCTGTTTTTGCTACCAAAGTGGATAACCTCACATTTATCCACATTATACTGCATCTGCCATTCATTTACCCACTCACTCAACTTGTCCAAATCACCCTGAAGCCTCTCTGCATCTTCCTCACAACTCACCCTCCCACCCAGTTTTGTGTCATCTGCAAATGTGGAGATATTACATTTAATTCCCTCATGGTTGGTTGGTACAGACTCAGTGGGCCGAATGGCCTGTTTAAGTGCTGTATTTCTCTATGACTCTAAATCATTAATATATATTGTGAATAGCTGAGGTCCTATCACCGATCCCTGCTGTACCCCACTAGTCACTGCCTGCCATTTGGAAAAAGACCCATTTATCCCTACTCTTTGTTTCCTGTCTGCCAACCAATTTTCTATCCATCGCTAGACACTATCCTTAATCCCATGCGCTTTAATTTTACACCCTAATCTCTTATGTGGGACTTTGTCGAAAGCCTTCTGAAAGTCCAAATAAACCACATCCACTGGCTCCCCCTCATCAGCTCTACTAGTTACATCCTCGAAGAATTCTAGTAGATTTGTCAAGCATGATTTCCCTTTCATAAATCTGTGCTGACTCTGCCCGATTCAACCACTGTTCTCTAAGTGCTCTGCTATAAAATCTTTGATAATGGACTCTAGAATTTTCCCCACTACCAACGTCAGGCTGACTGGTCTATAATTCCCTGCTTTCTCTCTGCCTTCCTTTTTAAATAGTGGGGTTACATTAGCTACCCTCCAATCTGTAGGAATATGTCGGGCCTTGAGGTTACAGATTGTGGTTGAATACAATTCTGCATTGCTGATGACTCACAGCACCTCATGGATGACCGATTTTGAGTTGCTAGATCTGTTCGAAATCTATTCCATTTAGCACAGTGGTAGTGGCACATGATATGATGGTGGTACCCCCAATGTGAAGATGGGATTTCCACATTATACTGCATCTGCCATGCATTAGCCCACTCACTCAACTTACCCAAATAACCCTGAAGCCTCTCTGCATCCTCCTCACCATTCACCCTCCCACCCAGTTTTGTGTCATCTGCAAATTTGGAGATATTACATTTAGTTCCCTCATCTAAATCATTAAAGTATATGGTGAATAGCTGGGGTCCTAGCACCGATCCCCGCGGTACCCCACTAGTCACTGCCTGCCATTCAGAAAAAGACCCATTTATCCCTACTCTTTGTTTCCTGTCTGCCAACCAATTTTCTTTAATTTTACACGCTAATCTCTTATGAGGGACTTTGTCGAAAGCCTTCTGAAAGTCCAAATAAACCACATCCACTGGCTCCCCCTCATCAACTCTACTAGTTACATCCTCGAAGAATTCTAGTAGATTTGTCAAGCATGGTTTCCCTTTCGTAAATCCATGCTGACTCAGTCTGATTCTACCACTGTTCTCCAAGTGCTCTGCTATAAAATCTTTGATAATGGACTCTAGAGTTTTCCCCGCTACCGACGCCAGGCTGACTGGTCTATAATTCCCTGTTTTCTCTCTACCCCCCTTTTTAAATAGTGGGGTTACATTCACTACCCTCCAATCTGTAGGAACTGTTCCAGAGTCTATCGAATCATGGAAGAATGACCACCAATGCATCTACTATTTCTAGGGCCACTTCCTTAAGAACTCTGGGACGCATACCATCAGGTCCTGGGGATTTATCGACCTTCAATCCCATCAATTTCCCCAACACCATTTCTCCACTAATACTGATTTCTTTCAGTTCGTCTCTTTCACTAAACCCTGTATTCCCCAACATTTCTGGTATGATATTTGTGTCCTCCTTTGTGAAGACAGAACCAAAGTATGCATTTAGTTGGTCAGCTATTTCTTTATTCCCCATAATAAATTCCCCTGTTTCTGACTGTAAGGGACTTCCATTTGTCTTCACCAATCTTTTTTCTCTTCACGTACCTACAGAAACTTTTACAGTCAGTTTTTATGTTCCCCGCAAGCTTGCTCTCATACTCTATTTTCCCCTTCTTAATCAATCCCTTGGTCCTCCTTTGCTGAATTCTAAACTGCTCCCAATCCTCAGTTCTGTTGTTTATCCTGGCAAATTTATATGTTTCTTCCTTGGATCTAATGCTATCTCTAGTTTCCCTTGTAAGCCATGGTTTGGCTACCTTCCCGTTTACTTTTGCAGCAGACAGGAATAAACAATTGTTGCAGTTCATCCACGCACTCTTTAAATGTTTGCCATTGTCTATCCACCGTCATCCCTTTAAGTAACGTTTCCCAATCCGTCATGGCCAACTTGCACCTCATACTTTTGTGGTTTCCTTTACTCAGGTTCAGGACCCTTTATATCAAGAGATTAATGAATTAAGATATAACCCATAGATTTGTGCATTTCTCTTCTATTCAATAACAGTCAGCATTCTTTCTTTTGGGCCTCCTTATCTCGAGAGACAATGGATACGCGCCTGGAGGTGGTCAGTGGTTAGCATTACGGAAATAATAAATGACCCTTGCAGACATTAGAAAAAAGGGTTCTAAATTCCTTAGTGCCCCAAACCGGGCAAACTTCCAATGCGGCAGACCATAGAGGCCCAAGGATCAAAGTAACTTCATCTTTGGTTCTTATCAGAATAAATCAGACAAGTTGTGGGTGCCAAAAAACTACATCAACTCAGCTCACCTGTTGGGTCCTTATGAATTTTGGCCTGTGCTTAGGCCCAGAGATAAGTCCAGGGAATAGGTGATCAGGAGAGAGTAAGGGCTAGTTATTGGGGGCCTGTGGTTGTTTTGTGGAGCCAGGATGACTACTCATGCTCCTTCCAGCATGATAAAATACAATTTCCCAAATTTTTTGGCCTTTTTCAGTGATCTGTTTATGGATCTCGGATTAGGGTGCTCAAGACTTGGAGCTTGCAGTGGAAGCTTACACATCGGAATATTTAACTAGGGCAAATTAATTTAGGGATTTGGGCTTAATGCATTAGTTGAGCTCCTATGTAGATTTGGCATGGGTTGCTGAATTGTTAAATTGGTTATTGTGCCCATTTTAAGTCCATATAACAGACACAACAATGTTAAATTTAGACCTCCATGCATGCTTACACTAAAAACTGCAATGCATAACTAAAATTGATAAATAGATGATTAAATAGTGATATGACATGTATTTAAACCTTGAGCACTATGAGCATAATTATAGAGATAGAGGTTAAGGATACACTGTCACACTTTCAATTATCTATTTGTCAATATTAATTTAGTTTTATAAAATCAGAATAGCAACTAACATATTTCCATTTATCGATTGCTTTACTGGAATGTCTGAAAACTGATCAGTGTTTAAAATTTATTTCCACTTTAACATGCAACAGAATAGGCAGCAATAGCAGGGAGAGGACAGAGGTTCAAATGCGTAAAAGGCAAGAATTTTGATTGATGTCACAAAGTTCTTCTTCACATGAAAAGAAAGCATCGGGTGGAATAGTGGAGGAAAAGAAAACCTGAAATAACTTCAAGTTTTGTTTCTCCATGACTTTATCCATTACTTAAACACTTGGATGCCACAATTGGTATGGTAGCGTCTGTCCAGATGAATGAAGTAAGAATTATCTTCACCTGTATTTATCTTGTATTCTTGTGAAAGACTTCCTTGCATTATAAGAATTCTAGTCTCATCTTCAAATAAACTCCTTTAATCAGCCTTTTACTTACTTTTGCATGTAATCAAAAAACCATTTGATACATTTATCAGATACTGACATGTGGTGGGCAGTGTGATTGCCTGCCAATGTCACTACCATGAGGCTTAAGTAATTTTAAGAGTTGGGTCTAATTTATATTAAACTAGTTAACTGGGAGTGCAGCTCCCTAGTTGTGGCAGTGCGAATTTCGGTGACTCAGATGTGGAATCGAGCCTGCAGGATTGGTTGGTGGCATTCACACTCCTGGTCCCACAATTTTTTTTTTTTAAATGAAAAAGAGACCTTTCCTCAAGTGACCAACAACAGTCCCTTTAAGTATTTTTGCTTAGATGGCTCAACACCTGGTACTGATGTGTGGTGTGCAGGCAATGCAGACTTCATTCTCATATTCCACCCATTGGTGTGGATTTATGGATTAGAAACTGGACAGAAACAACAACATTCAAGCTGCTGTACCTAGTATTAATGTGTTCTTTGCACTTTTTAATTTGCACTCGGGGTAGGTAGATATTTTTAATCACTATTTTCACTGATGTATTTTATAAATTGCATTGTTATCCTAGTGTATGGCACAGGGCCCATATTCGAATATTTGACTGAGGCTCGCCCCTGAAATAGGCAGGCACCTAGGCCAACCTTCTAGATGTCCCAGGAAAACGGTGATGGGCAGGAAGGGGATAGTAAGTATAGCATTGTAATATTCTGGCCTCTACAGCCCTATTCCTGATGGATGGATGACTTAAAATCCTCCAGTCCTTTGACTCTGGTGTTCAGTGTCCACTCCTTTGTCCACTCCTCCCTCGGTAGTAAAATTGGCTGCTGCCTTGTCTGTACTCTTTGGAACTCCACCTGTTAATCGCACCACCTCACTACTATCCTCCTCATTTTTAAAAGCTGTCTGAAACATTTAGTCATCTCTCCTAACTCTTAAGTAAAGGCTTGGGACCATCTTTTATCTTATTTGATGGGCCTTGGGCATATTTCTACATTAAAGACATCATAGGGTTGAATTTTCTTTGCCTTGCTCCCAAATTACATCCAAAACATGGGTGCAATGCAGAGCAGAATGATCACTATTCTTTTGCTCCTATTTTATTTTTGAAGAGCACTTCATCCAAACCTTCTCCATAACTTTTATAGAGGGACAAATTCAGGATATTTCTGGGAGGAAAAAAATAATGAGGGTCAAGTTTTGGGTTGTGATCTCCCACACCCAATTCTGTCTGGAAGTGCAGCAGTCAATATGTTTGGGTCAGGCAACGTTTAGTTACCCCATGCAAGAATCTTGATAAAATATAAAATTGGGGTCTTTTGCTGATTGATGGTCCTGTTTCCCAAATTGAACTGAGGGAGTGCTGGATTCATGGATTTCTAATCCTGCCCAATATTCTTAGCACCAACTGTTTATAAACAGGCTGCATCAATGATTTTTAGAGGGATCCTTAGCTGTATATAGATAGGTATCTAGTTTCTGTTTTTGGCTGCGAGTGGGCTTGTAGGCCTTATTTGGCTGTGTTTCCCATATTTGTTTGCAAAACTGACTTTTAGGAGCATTAGCACTATTTAAGTGCAGGTTGGTGAAAAATGGCTGCCATTGGGGGCTAGCGAATGAGGAGTCAGAGCAGACTTGCAGCTGCTGGTAGAAGAGTGCGAAGGAGGGGAGGGAGCAGAAGGCCTTACAACTTGTGGGTTTTCCACAACAGAATGTCCCACCTCACATTTCCTGAGGAGTGTTGTGTCCAGTAGTTCTGATTCATTAGGGAGGCAGTTACTGAGCTATGTCATCTGTTTCAGGACCAACTACAGCCAGTACCAGGACATATACATCGTTTGTGGCTATAAAGGTAATTAGAACAGGTAACGTTAGCAATAAAAGTAATCTGAGTTAAAGGCCTGCTCAGGTCTGCAAATGAGACCCGACCCGAGCCCAACAGAACCCAATCCAACCCCCAACACGACCCAGTCCGAGTCCTTCCATTTTTTCCTGCGCCCGACCCGACCTGACCATCATTTAACCTACCTTCCATTTTTCACTTTGTTCCTTACCTGCACAAGCTTAAAATAACTCTAGCAAAACCACCATTAAAGTCCAAAAAGTAAATTAACATTAAAGTCAGTTACCTGAGGTGGTGATGGAGCGTGTCCAATCTGGCCCAAACCGACCCGAGCTCGAATGCCAGACCCAGAAATGCAGCCCGACCCAACCCGAACCCGACACGTGTCGTCGGGTCCCGTCGGGTATTGGTCGGGTAGCAGGCCTGTAATCTGAGTTGCCATCAGACCTTTTGGACTTGTCACCAGAGGCTCGATCTCAATGGGCCCTGGTACAATGTTAATAGAGCTAGTCACATGGTCTGTGGTTAACTGCATTGTTTCTATGCCTTGCGTGACTCCTCACAAGGGACAAAGATGAGCAAAGGCAGAAGAGTGGCAGTTCAGAGCAGCACCAGTTTGGCATGCAGAGTGTATTTGGGAAGAGAAAAAGAGGGTTAGATGGCCAAAATCTATCCAGAATATGTCCTCTAGCCTTAGAAGTTATAGTGTTCCTGACTGACCTCGTGCCCACAATCGCTATTACTCCCTCCTTCAATAGGAAGAGGACTTGATGGACAGTGGTTCACCTCTTGTCTATACCTTCACCCTTTGCTTGTAAAGGGATATGTTCTGCAAGAATGCAGGAAGAAAGGTTAGTTTGTGGCTTGCTGAAAGATTGTGAAGATGTGTGTGTCAGGATAGAATAGTGTTGCTGGTGCATGAACGATGACACAGGTGTGGCGAGGTAAGGGCATTAATTGTGAATATTGGAGCAGGTGCAGAGAGTGCCAGTAGCAGCAGAAGGAGGTCGAATGAAGGAAATATCCTTGGAGAGAAAGTAATTGCAAGCGGGGAAGAGAAGGCCTGTGAGTGCTAGGGCTACAGGTGATGCAGGGCTAAGAAGAGAGTGAGAAAAGATATGAGTAGGAATCACACCTTAGCAATTCTGGTGAGATCCTTGAATGTCTTGTGGCATTGAGTCATGCGCACTGCTCCTTACATTGACCCTCTCTGCCACATCCTTCCACCAGTGCTGGGTAACTTGGCGTGAAACCTCTCTGTCATTGGAAAGAAAGAGCAGCTCCTTTCTCCTGGTCACTTCTTCTACTTATTCTGATATACCTCCAAAGCAGCATTAGAAAAGCAGGGAGTACGTTCTGCAGCAACTTTGCTTGCTATTTCACCTGTGCAAATTGAATTCAGTTGATAGTAGCCAAAGGGCACCTCCCTTTTAAGAGGTGCAAGCCACTTTTAAGTAGCATCTTTAACACGTGGGACGAAATATTACCTGCCTTGAAGGTTTCTGCCATTGGGACCAAAAGTAGATTCCAGCCCTGCTAGTGTCGGCTGTCCACAGGGCGTTGCGCTCTTACGGGAGGCGGTCACTTAAGAGGGCGTCTCCACATTTGCCATCCAATTAAGGACAGCCAGCAGGTTCCTGAGGTGGGAGACCCAATAAAGGGCCTGAAGCTCTGGATGGCCGGCAACCCCACCAGAAGAGGTGGACGCTGCTGAGGCCGGTGGGGGACCACAAGGGCACCTCAAAACGAAAACTTCTGAAAATTTAAAACGAGAAAACAGCCACAGCTGTCAGACCATCATTGTGGAGGGAAACCACTTCACAGGATTGCTTGTGGTTGCAGCTGTCGCCTGCTTATCCCAGTTTCTCTGTGTTGAGGGATTGAGAGGAAGCGTTGATGAGGCCGCCTCCAGGTACCTGCCAGGCTCTGGCCTTAGTGGGGTGAGCCCATCCAATATTGGGAAGATCCGGGATGCCTCAGGAACTTATCCCCACTTGGTCCCGTGGATGGGGAGCTGCTGCCACGTTGACCCCACCTGGAGCAAGAATACTCGGATGCAGAACCGCGTCAGGGAGCTGTCCCAGCATGTTATTATGCTTCTGGTCCCGCCTCCACCCCCACCTCCACTGAGCTGATAAGATTCTGTCCATCACCTCCATGCCCACAACCTGGAAACTGCCGATAAATAGTGTAACATTGGCAGCTTGTCATCTTATTTAATTAAAACTAACATCAATTTTGGTCATATTTCTCCCTCATGTGATTGGGCACTGTCACGCCAATGTGCTTTGTTGCATGGTAATTTTCTTTAATCCACTGACTGGAGATCTGAATTTATATATTTTTTAAAAGACATTTAAAAAAAGAACAGCTAGAAGGATGACTTTGCTGGCAGCTAAAGGTGGCCATCTAATTTGCAACACTGTATCCTACATTGCAAGGACTGTGAGGAGGGAGACGAAATGTCTGCTCATATCCCAGCAACAACCAAGACCCAGGAAGTTTAACGGAACTGCTGGTTCTTTTTCTTTTCGCCTGAAGAAATACTGCTAACTGCTATGTTTGAATCACTGAGTGACTGTCATGTGGCAAGCCCCTCCCCATCTGTGGTTTTTAAGCTTGTGTTTCTCTGCAGATGAAAGAGAAGCTTCTGGACTCTGACACATGCAGACCCTATGTGGGGGTCTGTCTCTCTGTCTCTCTCCCTCCATTCCAGCTTGCAAACTTCGAACTCTGCCTGTTGACTGACCACCATTGCATACACTGGCTACAATCAGAAACCAAGTTGGAGGAAATAATCCAGATCGCTGTCTTCAAGAGACCCACTGAACCAGTCATCTACCTCTTCAAACTAAAAGCCTCAGGACCACTGAATTCAGCCAGCCAAATCACCAAACACCACAGACTGTATACGCCCCTTTTTGTGGACTCTAACTCAACCAATTTACCTTTCCCCATTCTGTAACCTATTCGCGTGTGTGTAAACCTCTAGTGTGCATATGTGAGTGAAATTTGGAGTGTAGTTTATTATTTTTATTACTTCAGTTTAGGTACAATTAAGTTAACCTCTTTCTTTGTTAAACTCAAGAAAACCTGTTCGATTGGTCCTTGTTATGATCACAGCAAATAAGTAATCAAACACTTACTGAATAGGCCAGTACATCCACTTTGAAAAAGAATTAAACCTGTTGTGGTCAAACAAGGAGAGAAAAAGAAGGAAGCCCTTCAACCCCTCCTCATTTGACAGTAACAGGCACAGTTTTAGATCATGCCACTCATTTTATGCTGGAAACCGGCACAACTTGAATTTCCTTCCCATGGTGTCAGCACCTGATAATGCTGGAAGAGGGTGCAACAATGTAAATTTCAGCAGGTGAACGTTAGAAGGCTTAGAGTTTATTATTTCACAGGCTATCAGTGCTGAGATATTGCACTTTTTTGCCTCCAGTGGGCAGAATTTAATGGGCCCCCAGGAGATGGGCTGGAAGGTGGGGCGGGGCATAAAATTGTGATGGAAGGCGGTGGCGGACAGGTGGGGGGTGATGCAGAGGGCCAGTTGACGTACCATTAGGTCGGCGGCAGGAACGGCTGAAGGCTGAAGACGGCCTTCCTACCCAGAGGCCAATTGACGCCTTTAAGGGCCTCTTCCCACCGCCACTGGAATTAAACCAGTGGCTGGGGTCCTCCACTACACAGGGAGGTCAGTCAGCAAGACAAGGCAGTCTCCCTGCAGGCTTGGGGGAGGCCTCCTCTGTGGGCAATATGTGGCCCACAGAGAGTCCCCAGCGGCAAAGTCTGCCCTTCGGTGAACATGCCCCCCACCACATTGGCCACCTCCCCCTCCCTCACCTCACTGGGGTTTGTCGGACTGCCCCCTGTGATCTCACCACACTTAACCAGGGTCCGGGGCTGTGGTGATAGGCCTGGTTCCAGGCCTTGAATAGTACCGGCAGTGGTCACCGCTCCCGGTGGTACTGCCAATACTACTGAGCTGTCAGACCTCTGATTTGCCAGCAGCTCTGGGAGATGTAGGGACGTGGACCCTGGCACTGCTCAGTTAGGTGCCTGAATGTTGTTGAATAGCGCCGGTGGTACCTCCTAATGGCCGAAGTGGGCATCGGGACCCCTGCCGGCTTGACTAAATTCAGCCTAGTGTTTGCATCAAGAACACCTAGATGAGTTATGAGTAAAGGGCTTCTTGCTATATCTAACAGTGCTCCTTAATTCAGTATTGGACAGGGTGTCCTCTATTACACCAGTGCAATATTTCCATTTCCTGCACCAGTAATCCTTATGGTCTCCTTGTGAGACTGTCAAACAAATCACAATTAGCAATAAAATAATATTTGAAACTAATAAACAGACTTATTTCATGTAAGACACTTAGGCTCCAGACTTTGTTTCTGTAGCATCCATATTTTCAGCGTGATGGGTGCTGTTTTGGGTCCAAAATGGTGTCCATGGCGCATACACATCTCTGGTGCTGGCCGCAGCAGATGCTATTTGGTAAGGGCATTAGAATGGGCGCAGGTAAATGCCCTGGAAGTAGGCAGATCATGACATCAGTCAGAAAAAGCCTTGCTGCCTGCATCAGAAGGAACAGATGCAGGTTGCTTGCACGTCACAATGCCCGCTCCCATTTTCTGGGGTTACATAATTTTGCCCCCTTATAGTCCACATCCCAAAGGTAAAGAGACAGTGTTCTAAATGAAATAAAACTGCTGAAAAATAATTTCACAAGATCATATGTTGATGCTTCTGAGCAAGGCTTCAGAATTCATAACAATCAAAACTACATCTTGGGTGAATTCATTGGGACAGTGGACAACTTAATGATTCACATGAATGAGTCTCTTCAAGAGTAATCTGATGTTGACTGGTAGTCACAAAAAGCACATCAACCATCTTAGTCACTGACATTTAGAAGGCCACAAAAGACATGCAAGGCACAAAATGAATCTCTCATATGTGATGAAGTTATTAAGGAAAGCTTACGGGACAATGCTTTCAAGAAAACATATTTTAAATATGATTTAAATCATCCCATTGTGTGTTTTAAATAATATACTTAAAGGAGTTTCTTATGTTGGTACTGCAGTTAGCATCTTTATAACAGCTAAGGTGGTTTCAGGTCTTCATAAGTGATAGCACGAATGTTACATTGATATAGTGTGGGGGTTAAGATTCTGCAGATGTTCTTCCAATTGTCCAGCGGCAGGTCTACAGAAACCACAGACAAAAACAATATTTTATCCTGTTTTAGCAGGATTTCCATGGATCCTCCATCTAAATGGTGGTGGCGTAGTAGCAACGTTACTGGACTAGTAACCCAGAGGCCCAAGCTAATGCTCTGTGGCATGGGTTCGAATCCCACCATGACAGATGGTGAAATTTGAGTTCAATTAATAAATCTGGAATTAAGATCTAGTCTAATGGCAACCATGAAACCATTGTTGATTATTGTAAACATCCATCTGGTTTACTGATGTCCTTTAGGGAAGGAAATCTGCCATCCTTACTTGGTCTGACCTACATGTGACTCCAGACCCACAGCAATGTGGTTCACTCTTAACTGCCCTCTCAAATGGCCTAACAAGCCACTCAGTTGTATTAAACCGCCATAAAGACTAAGAAAAGCAATGAATTCGGTCAGATCACCCGGCATCGACCTAGGTATGGGAAACAACAATAGCAAACCCAGCTCCGTCGACCCTGCAAAGTCCTCCTAACCAACATCTGGGGCATGTGCCAAAATTGGAAGAGCTGTCCCACAGACTAGTCAAGCAACAGTCTGACATAATCATACTCAGTCTGGTAAACCAGATTCCTGGGATGGCGGGACTGACGTATGAGGAGAGATTGAGTCAGTTAGGATGATATTTGCTGGAGTTCAGAAGAGTGAGGGGGGGGGTCTCATAGAAACCTATAAAATTCTAACAGGGCTTGACAGGGTAGATGCAGGAAGGATATTCCTGATGGTGGGGGAGGCCAGTCTAAGGATTTGGGGTAAACCTTTCAGGACTGAGATGAGAAATTTCTCCACCCAGAGAGTGGTGAGCCTGTGGAATTCACCACCACAGAAAGCAGTTGAGGCCAAAACATTGCATGTTTTCAAGAAGGAGTTAGATATAGCTCTTGGGTGGAAAGGGATCAAAGGGTATGGGGCGAAAGCGGGAACACGTTACTGAGTTGGATGATCAACCATTATCATAATGAATGGCGGAGTAGGCTCGAAGGGCCGAATGGCCTACTCCTGCTCCTATTTTCTATGTTTCTATACCTTACAGACAATGTCCCAGACACAACCATCACCATCCCACTGGCAGGACAGACCAACCAAATGTGGCGGCACAGGGAGGGAGTAGCCCTGGGAGTCCTCAACATTGACTCCAGGCCCCATGAAGTCTCATGGCATCAGGTCAAACATGTGAAAGGAAACCTCCTGCTGGTTGCCACCTACCACTCCCCACTTGGCTGCTGATCAGTGCTTCTCCATGTTGAAACACCAATTGAAAGAAGCACTGAGGACAGCAAGGGCACAGAATGTACTCTGGGTGGGGAACTTCAATGTCCATCATCAAGAGTGCCTCCGTAGCACTACTACTGCTGAGTTAGCTGGGTCCTAAAGGACATAGCTGCTAGACTGGGTCTGCGGCAGGTGGTGGGGGAACCAACAAGAGAGAAAAACCTGCTGGACCTCGTCCTCACCAGTCTACCTGTCGCAGATGCATCTGTCCATGGCAATACTGGTAGGAGTGACCACCGCACAATACTTGGAGACGAAGCCCTGTCTTCACATTGAGGCTATCCACCATCATGTTGTGTGGCACTACCACCCTGCTAAATGGGATAGATTTCGAACAGATCTAGCAGTTCAAAACTGGGCATCCATGAGGCGCTGTGGGCCAACATTAGCAGCAGAATTGTATTCAACCACAATCTGTAACCTCATGGTCCGGCATATCCCCCACTCTACCATAACCATTAAGCCGGACCAATCCTGGTTCAACGAAGAGTGCAGGAGGGCATGCCAGGAGCAGTACAGACATACCTAAAAATGAGGTGTCAGCTTGGTGAAACTACAACACAGGACTACCTGCATGCCAAACAATGGAAGCAGCATGCAGTAGACAGGGCTATACGATTCCACAACCAATGGATCAGATCTAAGCTCTGCAGTCCTGCCACATCCAGTCGTGAATGGTGGTGGACAATTAAACAACCAACAGAAGGAGGAGGCTCCACAAATAACCCCATTCCCAATGATAGGGGAGTTCAGAAAATCAGTGCAAAAGACAAGGATGAAGCATCCATCTTCAGCCAGAAGTGCCGAGTGGATGATTCATCTTGGCCTCCTTCTGAGGTCCCCTGCATCACAGATGCTGATCTTCAGCCAATCCGATTCACTCCAAGTGATATCAAGGAACGGCTGACAGCAATGGACATTGCAAAGGCTATGGGCCCAGACAACATTCCGGCAATAGTACTGAAGACTTGTGCTCCAGAATTGGCTGCACCCTTAGCCAAGCTGTTCCAGTACAGCTACAAGATTGGCATCTACCCAGCAATGTGGAAAATTGCCCAAGTATGTCCTGTGCACAAAAAGCAAGACAAATCCAACATGGCCAATTACAGCCCTATACACTCTCAATCATCAGCAAAGTGATGGAAGGGGTCATCGACAGTACTATCAAGCTATCAAGCAGCACTTGCTCAGCAGTAACCTGCTCACTGATGCTCAGTTTGGGTTCCGCTGGGGCCACTCAGCTCCTGATCTCATTACAGCCTTGCTCCAGACATTACCAAAGAGCTGAACTCGAGAGGTGGGGTCAGGTGAGAGTGACTGCCCTTGACATCAAGGCAGCATTTGATTGAGTATGGCATCAAGGAGGCCTAGCAAAACTGGAGTCAATGGGAATCGGGAAAATTCTCCGTTGGTTGGAGTCATACCTAGCACAAAGGAAGATAGTTGTGGTTGTTGGAGGTTAACCATCTCAGTCCCAGGACATCACTGCAGGAGTTCCTCGGGGTAGTGTTGTAGGCCCAACCATCTTCAGCTGCTTCATCAATGACCTTCCTCCCATCACAAGGTCAGAAGTGGGGATATTCGCTGATGATTGGACAATGTTCATTACCATTCGCGTCTCCTCAGATACTGAAGCAGCCCATGTCCAGATGCAGCAAGACCTGGAGAACATCCAGGCTTGGGCTGATAAGTGGGAAGTAACAGTCGCACCACACAAGTGCCAGGCAATGACGATCTCAAATAAAAGAGAATCTAACCATCTCCCCTTGATGTTTAATGGCACTATCATCACTGTATCCCCCACTATCAACATCCTAGAGGTCACCATTGACCAGAAACTGAACTGGAGTATCCATGTAAATGCTGTGGCTACAAGAGCAGATCAGAGGCTGGGAATTCTGTGCCAAGTAACTCGCCTCCTGTCTCCCCAGTGCCTGTCCACCATGTACAAGGCACAAGCCAGGAGTGTGATGGAATACTCTCCACTTGCCTGAATGGGTGCAGCTCCAACAACACACAAGAAGCTCAAAGTAACCTGCTTGATTGGCACCCCATCCACAAGCTTCAACATTCACTCCCTTTCACCACCGACACACAGTGGCAACAGTGTGTACCATAAAGAAGATGCACTGCAGCAATGCACCAAGGCTGCTTCAACAGAACCTTCCAAACCCATGACCTCTACCACCTAGGACAAGGGCAGCAGATGCATGGGAACACCATCAACTGCAAGTTCCCCTCCAAGCCACACACCATCCTGACTTGGAACTACATTGCTGTTCCTTCACTGTCGCTGGGTCAAAATCCTGGAACTCCCTTCCTAATAGCAGTGTTGGTTTACCTACACCCCAAGGACTACAACAGTTCAAGAATTAAGGATGAGAAATAAATGCTGGCCTAGCCAGCAACACCCACATACCCCGAACAAATTAAGAAAAATAAATTACAGTGGCCAATCAGTCCCCAGGGAAATTCAACTCCTCTCTAAAATATCCCTTCTCAGATGTCTATTCAAAAAAGCAAAGTCCAGGGTTGTCAATCTTTCCTCATACAATGTTTCTTTAAAGTGCCTCCAACAACTGAATAACTGACGGGGAGTCCAAAACTGCATGCAGCACTCCAGACAGTTTTAAATACAGTTTTAAAATGACTTTCCTGGATTTATTTGTTACACTTCTTGCAATGCATCCTAACATTCTGTTTGGATTTGAATATTTGTACTCATGTTTTTAATGACCTGACAATGAAAACCCCAAGATCTATTTCCTGCATCAAGTACATTCCTTTTTAGCACATAACGCACACCATTTCTAACTTTGCTAAATCTCATAACCTTCCTTTCCCTGTATTAAATTGCATATGTAACTTCTCTGCTGACCGTTATTATCACTGGAAAAGCTTTCATTAAAGAGTTTTAATGAAGGCTGTTTTGTATCTGTTGAAATCACAGTGAAAGATATTATTGTGTATTTGTAAACTTAAATTTAGTTATGACAAATGAAAACTAATGATTACTCTCAAAACTGAGATTTCTCCCAACCTTTGGGAGAAAATTATCATGGTTATGTTGGAGAATTTTATGCCTGCTGTTGCAATTGGCTCAGGCTGTGTGTTCATAGCAGTGTTATGATCAGGTGAGGAGGGGTCACAAGCCTCCCTTCTTGTCCTTCTCCTGGTTTATCCACAATAGGGTATATTCTCTTTTAAAACAGTGGTTGTTGTTGTGTGATTACCTTTAAGAGTGATATCCCTTTAAGATCTGAGCAGGCTAATAAGCTAAATACCAGGACACAGTCATGTGACTCAGAGTCAGAGTCACTCTGTAACTGTAGCACCTAGAGGCAGGCTCTGTAAATAGTTAGCTCCATACTGTATAGTAGTTCAGCTGTAATAAACCTTGAGATCTTCAACCAACTGAACTCCACGCATCTCATTTATGTTGCATCAGACAACATAAAAAAAACTCATTATATGGTAACAGTTGTGGTGAAAAGACAAAATCTAAGATTGAAGACCACAAAGAAAACAGCTTTAAAAACTACCTTCTTATAGTAAAAGAGAGAAAGTTAAAAAACAGGAAAAGAAGAAATCACTTACCTCAAGTTGTTGAAGACAGAGGGCTGTACGACAGGCTGCAAGTCAATCACTGCAATTGGGTGAATCATTGTGCCAAAGGTCCAGGAATCCCTGTTCATAAAAAAAAGCATTGAGGTGCTTGCAAAGTTGATTTTTTTTTTAAAAAAGGTTCAGTAAAAGAAAAAAACAGGGAAAACCAAACCCCTATCTCAGGCTGATCGTTTGTTTTTTTAAAGGCTCCCCTCCCAAGCTGAATGAAGTCCGCGCCATTATAGGAGGCACCCAACAGCAAATAGCACGGGAATCCTCCATTCATGCAACTCGCAGCTAAAGCATTAAAAAAAATCATCAAATCACTCAATCGTAAAGATCTTACATTCACTCAGCCAAGGTTTAAAAACCCATGAACCACTCAAGTGTGAAGAATTGCCCATTGAATGGCTGCATAAACAAACTCTAGCAGAGAGGAAAAATGCACTTGAAATGCCTATTGCGCAACTATGTAAACTAGAGTGCTGGAAGCAAGATAAACAAACAAGCATTGCAAAACACCTGCTCCTGTCAATCAAAGCAGCACGGAGAGTTTCTTCAAGGGGAAACAGTACAGAACCATAGAACAAGTCTTAAAGCAGATTTTAAGCAAAAAAAAGTGGCCAGAAAATGGACACCAGATTTCCCAGCATGAATTGGAAGGCCATAGATATCCTATCCGAGTTCCAACTGTTCAAACAGAGAATGCAGTTATGCTTTATAGACCAAATAATTATAGAACCAGAAAAACAGGCTGCAAAATATTAATAGTTTTTGGAAATGAGGGATTACACAGAATCAATATCTCAGGCATATCTGAAGAGGACCAGAAAGATTCCACAAAGATATGGAAAGTATTAGAAGATCAGCTCAGATTAAGAGTGAACTTTAGAATTCATCGCGTGGAATTGATGCCCTCCAGCTCATCAGTGGATGCCGTAATAAGGGCAATGAATGCGATTTTTCAGAAGCTGAGCTGTTGGACTGAATAATGGAACTGGTGATTGTATCAACAACCATTGATGCCTTTCAGAAAGACCTGTTGGGGGAAAAGAAAGGTCACAGTATTGATGCACTGCTGGAAGATGGCACTAAATATGAAGCCATTTTAGCTGGACAGCAGCACTTCAAAGCACTAGGTGAAGCCAACAGTATCGGCACCATAACCAGGTTGAAAAGAGCAAGCAAGCTGTGTGGAAAGTGTGGTTGCTCCCACACGAGGTTGTCCTGCATTTCAAGACCTATGCAAGGCGTGCGGTGCAAAAGGACACCAGGGCCGCCTATACAGAAATTCTAGCTCTAAAGACGCAGCCAGAAGTCATGGTTGAACACAACCAACCAAAAAACAGAGCAGCAGCAGCAGCAAGGAAAGTGCCAGAGACCAAGCCGATGCACCAAGTCCACAGTCAAACAGACCTCATTTCCTCATAGAATTTACAGAACACTCTAGGTTGTCTTTACGGGTGCTGGGAAATCTAGTTGCGTACACCTATCTTTAAAATTGAAGTCTTATTGCTGCTGAACAAATTTAAATTCAAACTCTTAATATGTTTTTCTTTTTATTTTACACATTCTATTCCTCATGGGTAATCTGGAGTCCAGAGCACAGTTGTGAGGTTTAACAGCTAAGCCAGTCTAGCCCTTTAAAGCCATTGCTGAAGTGTTTCCTGTGGGGAGGTGGTACACATATACAAATCCAGAAAATTACCAGTTTATAAATTCTTGGGGTCAGTCACAGGGCAATTACTCAAGGGGGTGGGGGGGGCACATTGGGAGTCACATAATTGACACATTATCTGGGAGCAGTATGAACTGCCCAGGGGCATGTCTGCTTCAGCTAACCAGCTATCACATAAATTGGGAGATCTGGCTGCCAGGTCCTTAAAGCTCTTTCAGCTACAAATGTTGGGTAGAACTGGATATTAGATTAGAGGTACAGCACTGAAACAGGCCCTTCGGCCCACCGAGTCTGTGCCGAACATCAACCACCCATTTATACTAATCCTATATTCCTACCAAACATCCCCACCTGTCCCTATATTTCCCTACCACCTACCTATACTAGTGACAACTTATAATGGCCAATTTACCTGTCAATCTGCAAGTCTTTTGGCTTGTGGGAGGAAACCGGAGCACCCGGAGAAAAACCCACGCAGACACAGGGAGAACTTGCAAACTCCACACAGGCAGTACCCGGAATCGAACCCGGGTCCCTGGAGCTGTGAGGCTGCAGTGCTAACCACTGCGCCACTGTGCGCGATTTGGCCAAACAGCAAGCACAGGTCAAACAAGGCAGCACCCACAGCTCTGCTGCATAATGTAAAAAGATCACAACTAGTGCAATACGTAGCAGATGGGAGGGGCACAGTAAGCACACTTTTCAGGCAGAGTTTCATGTATCCTGTGAAGTGCTGGAACTGGAGAGCCTTGTTGACACCTTCTCATGTGAAATTTATAATAGGAGCCATAGTTGCTGCTTCTCTGTTCTTTGTGCTTTCAAACCAATACTGACCATGGCCAGCACTATGGGGGTACAGCAGCTCAGCATTTAAATTTTTATCATTCTTTCTTTGCCCAATATTAAGAATGGGGTTGATTTTAGTGTGGTGTGTAGACTGGATAGGCCCTGGCTCCAACCACTTTCAACAGTAATTACACTGCTTATAGGCAGCTCAACGTTTGGGAGTGGAGGAAATTCAACAAGGCAGATACTCACTATGGGCTTGCAGGAATACATTTCAATCGGAGAAATGGAAGCATCGGGGGTTAAATGGAACAACAGATTTCAGGAGCAGAGAAATTTTATGACCATGCACAGCAGAAAGGAAATCAAATTTGGAAGACTTTTCAGCTTCCAAATTTTCAAGAGCGCAATGAAAAGATGAGTGCGGGACCATAGGTGGTGCAGGGCTAAGAAGGAAATAAGAAAAGATGAGTGGGAATCATACCTTAGCAGCTCCAGTGAGATCCTTGAATTTCTTGCAGCATTGCAGCCAGACCTGTTTCCAGCTTCCTCTAAATGCAGCTACAGATAGAATCACTTTATATAACATTGTAAATGTCTGCCCCCCTCCCCCATACTGCACCACTAATAATTTGTGGGCGGTTTGACTTAAAATGCCATTGAAGGCCCAAACAACATTAGTTGGCCCTATTTGAATATTTTAATTAGGCTCAGGCTGCTTCTAAATGAATACTAGCACCTAAATCAAGGCTTGTATAAAATCAGAACAGGCATATCCCATCAGTTGGTGATTTTTCCAGAGTTTTAACTCATTACCTCCTTGTTTACAAACAAAGTTTTCCCCGTCATATGGTTCATCCAGGACTGTCCTATGTAAGTCATACATTTGCAATTTAAATGTGCCTTTCACCTGACACGAGCGGGCTTTCTGACTGACCAGTGGCAAGATTGTGGTGGCCGCAGCCATGGTGGCTGTAGGTCATTCCACAACATTTTTGAGGTATTGCTGCTCCTTTTCCACCAGAAAGGAGGCCTCAGAATCTGCCCCTATGTGTCAAGCAATACTTCCTGATATCAGTCCTGAACTTATCTTGCATGTCTTGTGGTCATGATTTAACTTGGATTGGTTCTCACGCTTAACTCCTTTCAGATCAGCCATGCTCTAATAGAATGGCAAAATAGGCTCGAGGGGCTGAATGGCCTACTCCTCTTTATATCTTCCTATTTATTTTCTCTCCTACCTCTATAAAGTCATCTTTCATTAGTCTTTTTGCATTCACAAATTTAATATTAATAGAAGCGCAGTAATTTGAATAGTGTAAACAGCAGGGAACACAGAACAATCTTTTTCAGAATAATCACTGAAGCCCATACAAAACTTTTTTTCATTTATCATATCACTTTTATCATCAGCCAATTTTCATTTCAGCCAGCTAATTAGCAGTGAATTGCATATGCCTTTATCTTCTTCAAAAGCTACCAATGTCATAACGTATCTGAAAAACACAAGTAAATTAGAATCAGCATTTTTGTTGCCTTGTTACAGCTTCTGCAATTCATTTTAATTATCCTCAATTAGTTATTGTGCGACTTCCAGTCCTCACTAATTTTGATGTCTTACATAACAAAAATAAGCAGGCGGAGGTAACTGTCAGCATCAAAGCTCCTTTCCAGCCCAGGCAGGTGTACACTTTTCAATTTCAAAGCTACAATCATCAGTTTTTTTTCTCGAGGCAGTCCTGGAGAGAATGTTTACTGTCTGAAGCTGGAGGACAGATTATTCACCTGAACACAGATTATGGGTGGAATCTTTTGAATACTGCAGCGTTCCCAACGGCGGGACCGGAAATTGTTGTAACTTCTGCTTCTGCCGCAAATCCCATTTCCCACGCAATTTTTTATTTAAATTAGCCATGCGGCAATGGGCAGGGGAACACGTGGGATCATGGGGCAGGCGCGGCCTTTCATTGGTGGAACCCGCCATCACTGCCCCAAGCATCATGATCGCCACAGATATAAAACATACTTGCAGCCTCAAGGATCATCAGCCTTCCTTTCATGTAAGTATCTTCAGATTAACCTAAATTGAAGCTTTTACTAAATTCAAAATGTTTTTGCCTCCTTTATTTTGTGAAAGTCACCACCAACTTCACATCATTTATTATCCCTGCAGCGAAAGCGAGTCAGATGTCAACAATTACCCTCAATTCACCGCACTGCTGTCTGACCTTGACAGCATTCATCCGTCCCTTTAGGCCCTTGCCAAATATCTTCACAAAGTATTGATCTAATCCACCCATTAACTCCACAGCCAACAAAATGCATCTTCAGCATCTAAATCAACCATTCAACAACCTGGACGCCCCTGCTCCTCCATGTAGCCCCTGCCCATGCTGTTGCTGCCATTTTCAAAGATGATTCACCCTTGCTGATGCTGAACTTGGAGGCAAACATCCATTCCAATGCTGCTGTTAGTTTAGCGACTGAGTTAAAGAGAGAAGAACACAGTCCTGAGACTCAACTGCATAAATCCGACTGTTGCACGCCAATTTGAAACATTCATGAACTGGGTGGCATGGGAATATCGCTCACCATTCGCTTAATCTGGCAGGTAGGACTAAACTGTAACTATGTGTTTGGTAATAAGTATTCATGTTATTTAAATGAATGCAAAGCTGCAATCCACCACTGCGCTGGGGAGCCCCGGAATGCTGCAAACCTGCCGCCAACTTAATTCCTCGAAAATATCCCACTATCAGGAATCTGAAAAAACACCTCCCGCCTAATTATATCACCCAGCACACCACCAAATCCACCACGGTGAACAGCATAAAACTCCCCCGAACAACAGCTCTTTCATTGTGGCTTTTGCCATCAATTGGAAAGGTATTTTACTGGTTTGCTCTGGCAAGAAGGATGTTCGAAACCTGTTTATGCATTGCATACTGGGAGATGCGGGTTGCGTCTCCAGTAGCAACCTCAAAGGTGCTTGTGGTGAAAATGTTAAGCGAAGAGGTGACTTTGGCAGCTACTGACAGAGCATGACCCCTGGTTCAGCAGACAACAAATCCTGCTGCAACAGGTTGCATAGGTCAGCAACAGCCTGTCAAGTGTAGCATAACCTCATCCTGCATTACTCCTGTGAAATACCCAAGAAACTAACTCTTGGCCTATAGACTGTGTGATCTGTTAAGGCCTTCGCTATCTTACTGGTACAGGCGCCTGGAGATTAGTGCAGAAATTACTGTTCGGCCAAAGAACCAGAAGTGACATGAAAAACTTTCTATGCAATGACTAGTTAGGATTTGGAATGCACTGCCTGATAAGCTGGTGGAAACAGTTTCAATTAGTACCCTTCAAAAGAGGATTGGATAGATACTTGAGGAGAAAAATTTGCCGGGACATGGGGTAAAAGCAGGGGAATGGTTCTAACTTGATTGCTCTTCAGAAGAGCTGGTGCAGAATCAATTGGCCTAATGGCCTCCTTCTGTGCTGTACTATTCTATGATTTCAGAATATATATGTATTACATTTGCTGATTTAAATTGTTGGAGCTCAGTCGTTGAAGTCACAGCACAGCAGCACATACTAGTCCTCCAGCAATCTATGAATATGGGTAGCATGATTTATGCCAGATTTTCATTACTCCACCATTGGTAACCATGCTTTCAGCTGCCTATGCCCTAAGCCCTGGAATTTTCTCCCTAAACCTCTCCACCTCTCTCCTCCTTTAAGACCCTTCTTAAAAACTACCTCTTTGACTAAGCTTTCTCTGCCCCAATATCACCTTATATAGCTCAGTATCAAATTTTGTTTGATAGCATTTCTGTGAACTTCATTGAGACATTTTACTATGTTAAAAGTGCTATATAAATGCAAGCTGTTGTTGTTGAAGAAAGGCATTGTTACGACCGACTGCTCCAGTCAAAACCCCCAATCTAAATATATGATTCTGATTGTGGTGGGAGAAACACACTGATAATTCAATCCCATCGCTCCACAGATCGCCGAGCATATCATCTAAAATTTTCCAAATTAAAGAAAGACCTAGCCAAATTGTACCATCTATTATCCCCCGAATGAGGCTAACCAAACCAGGTGTCTTTAAATCAACAAATTCACTTTTTAATTAGAAGAACTAAATTCTTAAACACTATGAAGATATAAACAACATTTAAAACAGAAAAAATTAGAGTCCTTGCGGTACAGTGGCGCAGTGGTTAACACTGTAGCCTCACAGCTCCAGTGACCCAGGTTCAGTTCTGGGTACTGCCTGTGCGGAGTTTGCAAGTTCTCCCTGTGACCGCGTGGGTTTCCGCCAGGTGCTCTGGTTTCCTCCCACAGCCAGAGACTTGCAGGTTGATAGGTAAATTGGCCATTGTAAATTGCTCCTAGTGTAGGTAGGTGGTAGGAGAATTGTGGGGATGTGGTAGGGAATATGGGATTAAAGTAGGATTAGTATAAATGGGTGGTTGTTGGTCAGCACAAAGTTGGTGGGCCGAAGGGCCTGTTTCAGTGCTGTATCTCTAAATAAATAAATAAATTTACAGTCCAGTGTTGCTTGAAGTCCTCATAGATGTTGTTTGAAGACCTCACAGTCGTCTGATGCAGGAAAAAAGGTCCTTCCATAGTAGAATAGTCCGTAGTCTAACTTCAGCTGTAGGTGAAGCTTTCCTTCTCCAGCGAATTTCAACAACTAACGACTTGCAAACACCTTCAATAGATTCAAGCTGACTTTAGAGTTTTTGAGGGATAAAAGATTGTCACAGTCTAACTTCCCTTTCTTCAATTTAAATTGCCAGAGATCAGAGATTATCAGAAACCTCATACCTTTCCCCAGCAAGAGTGTTTGGCTCGCTCCTGTATCCCTGAGTATAATGATAGGTTTTCCTGCCTCACTTAAAGGATACGGAGTTACTTTCCCCTTTGACAAAAAATCATTATAACTCTCAAGTATTTTATTCTTAACCTCTACACTCCTCTTAGTTTTAGTATCTGGTTTCACATTCAGAGCTGTTGTTAAAGCTATAGCGTGGTCTGCTATACTCTCAGTCAGAGTCTTTCCCTCTGCACTAACTTTGCATGCGCCAACAATTCCTATGGGTTTACCTCGCAATTTCGAGCACTCTGAACGAAGATGACCCGTTTTGCTGCAATGATAACACTTTGGCTTGTGAACCTCACTTCTACCCTCAGCACCTTCCTTTCTGACCTGAGGAGGTGATCCTGGGGCATTCCCAGCTGTTCCTTCTTGTCCCTGACTACTTGCCTTCCTTTCACTCTCCCACTTTCTATCCTTCTCGGGTTTATGGGGTGATGGACAAAATGGGTTGGCTTGTTCACAAGCTCAAAATCATCAGCAATCTCTACTACTTGCCTAGCTTTCAAAACTTTCAGTTATCTAATTGAGTTCTCACTACTGAAAGAATGGAGTTTTTAGACTCTTTTAAGAGAATCATTTCTCGAAGGTTCTCATACGTGGTTTCTCTCTTTAATGCCCGTATCCAATGGACAAAATTCATTTGCTTCACCGTCTCAAATTCTAAATATATCTGCCCAGTCAATCTACGTAAGTTCCTAAACTTCTGACAGTAAGCTTCATGGACTAACTCATATGCAGCGAGAATAGCCTTTTTTGCCATCTCATAATCTGCACAAGCCTCTTCAGAAAACATGGCATAAGCTTCATGAGCTCTGCCTACCAGCCTGCCATGCATGAGCAGTGTCCAGCTTTCTTTCATCCATTTTATCTGTTTAGCTATTTTTTCAAAAGATATGAAAAATGCCTCAATGTCCCTTTCTTCGAACTTCGGAAGAGCCTGTATAAATTTAAACAACTTCCCGCTGGGTCCTGATCTATGTTCAGATTCTTCCTGACTCGAATTTTCCCTGGATTTAAGACTACCCCTTTGTCTTAGTTCCATCTCTTTTAACCTAAATTCCCTCTTTTCTCTTTCACTTTCTCTCCGAAATGCTCTCTCTTTCTCCCTTTCCTCCAATTCAAGTTTTCTTATTGCAATTGCGTTTTCTTTTTCCTGCTGAAGCTCCAGTTTTTTCATTTCTAACTGAATTCTAGCCAATTCCACAGCATCACTCTCAGACCTACTACCTTCATGTCTTTCGTATTCGCTTTCTTGCTCATCGTATTGCCCCTCATCTGTATTACCATCATCATCTTCTACCAATTCCAGATGTTCGGCTATTATGTCAATTATCTATGCTTTTTTGGCACCTGATTTCAATTCCAACCTCAATTTTGCTGCCAATTCTTTTAATTTGTTCATAGTTAAAGTTATCAAGTCACTCAGGGAAACATTCCGCTTTCCCAAAAACTCTGCTACAACCATTAATGCCATAACAATGGTATAGATTGTACCTTATTATACAAGAGACCTGGTTCTTTTAATTTCTTTGTAATTGGTTTCAGATTTAGATCCCAACAATCAAGTTTCTAAGTGACAAGATCCCAGACTCGAGAGCAATTAATATGATCCCAAACGCAGGACCCCAATTTAAATATGTTAGCCCAGAGACGAGTAATTACTATGATTCCAAAGCCCTCCAAATTAGTCTGATTCTGATCCCAGATGCGAGCCACCGAATTAAATATGATTCAACTGCAAGCAAGCCCCAATTAAGTTATGATTCAAATCCCGGGACGAGCCCCCAATAAATATGTTACGACCGACTGCTCCAGCCAAAGCCCCCAATCTAAATATATGATTCTGATTGTGGTGGGAGAAGCACATTGATAATTCAATCCCATTGCTCCACAGATCACCGAGCATATCATCTAAAACTTTCCAAATTAAAGAAAGACCTAGCCAAATTGTACCATCTATTATCCCCCGAATGAGGCTAACCAAACAAGGTGTCTTTAAATCAACAAATTAACTCTTTAATTAGAAGAACTAAATTCTTAAACACTATGAAGATATAAACAACATTTAAAATCGAAAAAATTAGAGGCCTTGCAAATTTACAGTCCAGTGTTGCTTGACGTCCTCACAGATGTTGCTTGGAGTCCTCACAGTCATCTGATGCGGGGAAAAAAGATTCTTCCACAGTAAAACTGTCCGTAGTCTAACTTTAGCAGCAGGTGTTGCTTTCCTTCTCCAGCGAATTTCAACAATTAACGACTTGCAAACATTTTCAATAGAATCAAGCTGACTTTAGAGTTTTTGAAGGATAAAAGATTGTCACAGTCTAACTTCCCTTCCTTCAATTTAAATTATCAGAGATCTCTATTTTGGCTTGACTTTTTTTTAGAATTTTGAGCAATAATAATAAACAGACTAAAATCCTCTTCCTTCAGCTTAAATGGTTGAGAGCTCTTTCTTCAGGTACCAACGCCAGCTGTGTCTGTATGTCTCTATGTCTTTGTTCTGTTAGAACAAACTGTCTTCAACTAAAAGCCAGTTCAAAATTGAATTGGAACAAATGTATCGCTTGCTACTCACTCCCAGTGGCTGCATCTGTGGTAACGAGAATGCACCCTTTGAATTGCAGTCTCCAAATGGCTGTTTCTAACGGCAACTGAAAATGCACCTTTCTCTAACTCCTGAGGCTTGCCGGTTCTTAAAGCAATACTGATCCTGCAAAGCTTAAAGGCAAACTGCATATTCCCGGAAAAAATAACTACAGGACCATGAGACCATCATAGTGAAAAAAGGAGAAAGGCAAACTGAGAAATAAAAACTGTTACCTCAAAGTAGAAGCCAGAATTGTGAGATGGAGCTGAGATGACCAGGGCTTAGAATCCATTACATGGTAGAATGGACCAACCGCAGGCAAATAGAAAAATAATTCCTGGAGATCTCCCAAGTGCAGTGGGGTGTGCCAAGTTGACTGCTAGATGCTGAAAAATACCAGTAATGTGATAATTTTTAATTGGAATCTCACTTATTTGCTCACTTTGTTCTGAAAACAGTCAATTAAGGCAAAGCTACTTGGAACCAGGCATGAATGGTTTTGTGTCCAGCATCTATTATGAGATCATCAGTCCATGGTCACTCAGGTTCCATGGTAGCTTTTGATTATTGAATAGCAATCTCAAATGCCAACAATACTTGAACTCAAGTGATATCCCGTTTCTCACTGCAGGGAATGTCCCATAGGATATCCCCAGAGAACTGGATTGCTCCAAGAGATAAATATATTTGGCGTAAAAACAAGAAATGCTGGAATCACTCAGCAGGTCTGGCAGCATCTGTGGAAAGAGAAGCAGAGTTAGCGTTTCGGGTCAGTGACCATTCATCAGAACTGACAAATATTAGAAAAGTCACAGGTTATAAGCAAGTGAGGTGGGGGTGGGGCAAGAGATAACAAAGGAGGTCTAGATTGGACCTGGCCACATAGCTGACCAAAAGGTCACGGAGAAAAGGCAAACAATATGTTAATGTGTGTTGAAAGACAAAGCATTAGTACAGATTAGGTGTAAATATACTGAATATTGAACAGCAGCAAGTGCAAACCTGAAAAAAAACAGTGGGTAAGCAAACTGAACAAACAAAGATGAAATGAAATAAATGCAAAAAAAAGATTGTAAAAAATGTAAAAAAGAATGTTAAAAAAAAGGAAGAAAAAATAACTAAAAATATATTTGGCGGCTTTCTACTAGTTTACAGGTTTACATAGGATTACATTACATAGGATGTCCAGCACAGAAACAAACCATTTGGCCCAACCAGTCCATGCCAGCGTTCACGTTCCACTCGAGCGTCCTCCCACCTCTCCTCATCTAAATATATCCCACAACCAATGGATCAGATCGAAGCTCTGCAGTCCTGCCACATCCAGTCGTGAATTATGGTGGACAATTAAACAACTAACATAAATTAGTGGACAGAAAATTACAGACCATGTGCATTTTCTTTCCAAGTTGTGCTCTCCTGCAATAGTGCTCCACACTAGAAATGCCATGGATTGATCCCTGCAGTACATATAGATTCCACATTTATCAGTTAGAAAATGTTCAGAAAAAATATCTATAGCCCCTAAATAGCAGTTTATGTATCTAAAAACTGCATTCCTATATGTTGTGCATGGATATAAGTGGAAAATCAATTCAGATTGTGGATGAGTTTATGGTGTTTGGTAAGATGCAGCACTGGGTAGGAAAATATAGGGTTGATTCCTTTTTACTGACATCTTGGTTGTATGTCACAAGCTGACCAAGGGAGTGAGTTTGAAGGGCTATGTCTGCTGAACAAGAACAAATGTGCTTGGATGCTGGTTACAGGGTTCTCTCAAAGTTTCTTAAAGGAGCAATGAAAATATCAAAATAACACAAGCAAGAAATGAAAACAGATAAAGGAAGGAGGTAAAAGAATGCAGGAAAATACAAAAAACTAGAAAAAATGTCTAAACATTTTCATCATCTTTCCCTGCTACATTTTCTTTTAAAATGTATTAAAAATTAATTAGATCTTCAAAATAGGGCAATATATTCCTTGTTCTGTTGGTATATCATGTATCCTATTGAGATAAGGCAGGAGATTGCTAATGTTCAGGGGCAGGGTGGACAGCCTGGGTCAGGAAATTTCTTTTGAATGATGGCATCCAGATTTAAAAGGAACAAATAAACATCCAATCCAAAGAAGTATCGAAAAGCGCACAGCACTGGTCTAAAGCCTATCGGAATTCCCAGAGCCACATGGATACCTCTCCACAATATCCACCTAAAATTAGTGCTCCGAAGTGAGTTACATGATGGAATGGCACATCCCTTGTGCACCCCCATGTTCATTGGTCAAGTCCACTTGGAGTGGAAGGTCCAGTTGTCATGGTCCACATAGGTGCCAATTACATAAGTAGGGCTAAGAAAGAGGTTCTGCTGAGGGAGTATAACAAGCTAAGAGCTAAATTCAAAAGCAGAACCACAAAGAAAATGATCTCTACCTGGGCCATAGGTTCAATAAGAACAGAGAGTTGAATGCGTAGCTCAAAGATTGATGTGGGAGAAATGTGTTTCAATTCATGGAGTACTGGCACCAGTAGTGGGGAAAGAGGCAGCTGTTCCATAGGGATGGGCTTCACTTGAACTATGCTTGGTCAAGTCCACTTTTCCACATCCTCAGTGCCTGGCATGAGTCTGTAGGAGATGAATTTCAGCCCCTTAATTTGAAAACTTATCAGTTAAGCAGTACTGGTTAATTGTATCACCTGTGTTATTAATTCTAAAAGTTCTAATATATGTTACCTGCATTATAAAATAAAGAAACAGGGGTGAATTTCCTCACCGATTCCAGCAAATTAGCTGTATATAAACAGTGCAGAAAAGCTTTTTGGTGAGGAAATTAGGTTGCAGTTGTTTCCATTGCCTGTGCACCTTCGCCAAGCCTTCCCATGATCTTTCTGCTAAGCTGCTAATTATTCCACTTGCATATGTCAAAGTGAGAGCCAGGGTCATAGCAGCTGCAAGTTTCCTGATTTTACACTGCTATTGTACGCAGGGTAAGTTAAGCTGATATTTATGTGATGTGATAGCTGCCAGTATCACCTGATCAAGGTTTAAGTCAATTTCTAAGATTGAAGCATCTGAAGCGTTTATACAGTGTCATTTGCAAACACTTTTTGAGCTTTTTTTACGTAGTTCTCGACAAAAATTTGCGCTTTCTTCTGGTTGCGTCTCTATTATGGATCAACTCAGGAGGGTGTGACTACGAGTGAGGCAGGAATGGGGATCCAAAAGGTGGCATTGGAGGAGCCTCAAACCTTGCACTTGTCCAACAGGTACAAGGTTCTTGCCGTCTGTGTGGATGAGAGTGGGAACTGAAGGGAGAATGAGCAAACTGACTACAGCACCATGGTGCGGGGACCATTCAAGTTGGGGGAGTTAAAAGGAATGTAGTAGTGATAGGGGACAGTATAGTTGAGCATTAGATACTATTCTCTGTAGCCAAAAGCCTGAGTCCGGAAGGCTGTGTTGCCTGTAAAATGCCTGAGTTAAGAATATCTCCTCAGGGTTGGAAAGGAACTTGGAGTGGAAGGTTTAGTTGTCATGGTCCACATAGGTACCAATTACATAAGTAGGACTAAGAAAGATGGTGTATAAAAAGCTAGGGGCTAAATTAAAAAGCAGAACCACAAAGATAATAATCTCTACCTGAGCCACAAGAAAATTGCATAGGTTCAGTAAGAACAGAGAGTTGAATGCATAGCTCAAAGATTGGTGTGGGAGAAATGTGTTTCAATTCATGGAGTACTGGCACCAGTACTGGGGAAAGAGGGAGCTGTTCCGTTGGGATCGGCTTCAATTGAACTATGCTGGGACCAGTGGCCTGGTGAATCAAATAACTACAGCTGTAGATAGGGCTTTAAACTAAATAGTGGGGTAGGTTCAGATGAAGGGAAATTTAGAAAGTTAAAAATAAAGGACAAGGCAATAGTGCAGGGTGGTTGTATCAGTAACAATTACCAGAGTGTGACAGGAAAGGGCAGAGTGTACCAGTAAGTAGGGTTAGAGTGGGGAAAAATGGTAAAAAGACAAAATTAAAGGTTTTTTATCTGGATGCATGCAGCATTAGTAATAAGATAGATGAATTGATGGCACAAATAGAAATAAATGGGTATGACCTACATTGCCATTACAGAGATGTGGTTGCAAGGTGACATTTAGGAAGGATAGGCAGAAAGGAAAAGAGGTAGAGTAGCTCTGTTAATAAAGGGTGAGATCAGTGCAGTAGTAAGAAGCAATCTTGATTTGGATGTTCAAGTTGTAGAATCAATTTGGGGAGAGATAAGACATAGCAAAGGAAAAAGGACACTGGTGGGAGTAGTCTATGGGCCCTCTAACAGTAGCTACACTGTAGGACAGAGTATAACTCAAGAGATAATGGGTCTCGTAAGAAAGGTATTACAATAATTGTGGGTAACTTTAATCTTCATGTAGATGTGCCAAATCAAATTAGCAAAGGTAGCCTTAGGGACGAGTTCATAGACTATATTTGGCACATTTTCTTAGAATAATACATTGTGAAACCAAGCAGGGAGCAGGCTATTTTAGATCTGGTAATGTGCAATGAGACAAGATTAATTAATGATCTCATAGTAAAGGATCCTCTAGGGAAGAGTGATCATAACATGATAGAACTTCACATTCAGTTAGAGGGTGAGAAACTTGGGTCTGAAACTAACACAAAGGAAATTACAAATGTATGAAGACAGAGTTGGCTAAAGTGGACTGGGAAAATAGATATAAAGGTAAGACAGTAGATAAGCAATGGCAGACATTTAAGGAGATATTTCATAATTCTCAACAAAGATTAATTCCATTGAGAAAGGGTTTCTACAAGTATATAAAAGGGAAGAGTGCAGCTAAAGTAAACATTGGTTCCTTAGAGGATAAGACTGGGGAATTAATAATGGGAAACAAGGAAATGGTAGAGTCTTCAAATCGATATTTTGTATCTGTCTTCATGGTAGAAGACAATAAAAATGTACCAATAATAGTAGACAATCTGAGGGCTAAAGGGAGGGAGGAACTTAAAACAAACAAAATCACTAGAGCGAAAGTACGAGGCAAACTTTGGCCTCATAACAATGCAGCTGAATGATAGAGCCAACCAGTTTTATGAGGTTGCTGGCTTTCCGTAGGTCCGGGATGCAATGGATGGCATCATCATTGCATTGACAGAACACCCATTCAGCTACCTCAACAGGAAGCGATTCCACTCCCTCAGGGCACAGATTGTGACAACAGTCACAGGATCTTCCGTGTCAATGCATGATATGCAGGAGGTTGCCAAGATACCTTTATCCTTCTACATTCAGTCCTCTATAATCTCTTCACTGAACAGAATCACATATACAAATTGGAATATTTTGTTCTTAATCTTCTACACTCTTGGTGATTGTGACTTGCATAATCCACACTGTGTTCTTTTCAAATTTTGAGCATCTTACAAGGCTGCTTTTACTAAAATGTTAAATAAAAGGAACTTCTAAAAGCAGCTGGATTGAAGTGGTAGATTTACAAGTGTTTTATTTAACTTAGAGATTGTAAGCTCATTAGATAAAACAAATACGTTTTCACAGTTAGGTGTTGATCTCCACAAGCTCATTTTTGCCCCCCTCCACACCAAAGAAGGTATAACTCTCTCCAATTTCTTATTTTAGTAATTCATTCTATCACCCAATTGTCATTTTGCTGGTATTAGGTTTATATTGTTGTCATAATAGATTGCCTGAGGGTGAAAGGTTCCTCTAGCAACCAGAATAATTTTATGCCACCTCTCATTCTGCATCAAAAATATTCAGTTGATTAAGCTAGATTCTGCAATGTGATTTTCACAACATATTCTGTATAAAAGCAATATTTCAAAAAACTGATGAGCTGTAATATCTATCTGTCACTTTTCTTTCAAACATATTCCCATAAAGATCTGGAGATGTTAATACAAATAAATATTTAAAAGGTTAATTATGTAAATGTGGTCTGCTTTTAAATGAAATGCTGTGTTCCACAATTTCTGGTAATCACACCTTTTTGGCTTCTTGTACAAATATTGTGATAGAAAATACTGGAAACACTCAATGGATCAGTCAGAATCTGTGGAGGTAACAGATGAGTTAATATTTCAGGTGGGGAACCTACCATAAAACTGAGATATTATAAATGCCAGCAGTAAAAAATTGAATAGAATGGAGGAAAGCGAGGGACACACACAAAAAACTATAAAGACCTATAAAGTGCTTTAACATGAATCTGTTAAATGTGTGAGGTGATCTCAATATAAAGCAATAGGAGACACAATGAAAACATTTTTAAAAAGACATTTTTTGAAACGTAAAATGTTTCAGTATCTAAGGCAATGAGAGGTAAGGCATTAGAAGTGGAAGTTCGAGCAAAGAGCACACCATAGAGTGAGGGGAAGAACAGAATGAAAACAGAGCTTCCAAAAACAGGAAATAAAAACATGAAATGCTGGAAATACTCAGCAGGTCTGGCAGCATCTGTGGAGACAGAAGCAGAGTTAGCATTTCAGGTCAGTGACCCTTCTCCAGAACTGGCAAATATTAGAAATGTAAAAGGTTATAAGCAAGTAAAGTGGGGGTGGGGTAAGAGATAACAAAGGAGAAGGTGTAGATAGGACGAGGTCACAGAATAGCTGACCAGAAGGTCATGGAGCAAAGATATGTTAATGGTGTGTTGAAAGACAAAGCATTAGTACAGAAAGGGTGTTAACGGACTGAAAATTGAACAGCCACAAGTACAAACATTAAAAAAACAGTGGGTCAGCAAACCGAACAAACTAAGATGAAATAAAATAAAATAAACACAAAAAAAATATTAAAAAAAGGAAAAAGAAAAAAATAACTAAAAATAAAAGTAAAATGGGAGGCCCGTCATGCTCTGAAATTATTGAACTCACTGTTCAGTCCGGCAGGCTGTAGTGTGCCTAATTGGTAAATGAGATGCTGTTCCTCGAGCTTGCGTTGATGTTCACTGGAACACTGCAGCAATCCCAGGACAGAGATGTGAGCATGAGAGCAGGGGGTCGTGTTGAAATGGTAAGCAACCGGAAGCTCAGGGTCCTGCTTGCGGACTGAGCGGAGGTGTTCTGCAAAGCGGTCACCCAGTCTGCGTTTGGTCTCCCCACTGTAGAGGAGACCACATTGTGATCAGCGAATACAGTATACCACATTGAAAGAAGTGTCTAGGGCCTGAGATAGTGAGGAGAGAGGAGGTAAATGGGCAGGTATTACACCTCCTGCGAATGCAGGGGAAGGTGCCATGGGACGGGGATGAGGTGGTGGGGGTAATGGAGGAGTGGACCAGGGTGTGGCGGAGGGAATGATCCCTTTGGAATGCTGACAGGGGAAGGGAGGGGGAGATGTGTTTGATAGTGGTATCACGCTGGAGGTGGCGGAAATGTCGGAGGATGATCCTTTGGATATGGAGGCTGATGGGGTGAAAAGTGAGGTCAAGGGGAACCAAAAGACTCAAACAAGTTAAGTAAACACAATTTGCCAAATCCAGTTTTGCTTTCCTTAATTAATCCACACGTGTCCCTTGTTAATTTTGTCCCGGGTTATCATTTCTAAAACTTTCCCACCACTAAGGTTAAACTGACTGGCCTATAGTTTCTGGGTTTATCCTTACACCCTTTTTTGAACAAGGGGGTAACATTTGCAATTCTTCAGTCCTCTGACACCTGCCTTGTAGCTAAGGAGGATTGGAAGATTATGGCCAGTGCCTCTGCAATTTCCCTGCTTACTTCCCTCAGTATCCTCGGATGCATCCCATCCAGTCAAAGAACAAAGAACGAAGAACAGTACAGCACAGGAACAGGCCATTTGACCCTCCAAGCCTGCCTGAACTAAAACCTTCTGCACTTCCGGGGACCATATCCCTCTATTCCCATCCTATTCATGTATTTGTCAAGATGCCTCTTAAACGTCATTATCGTACCTGCTTCCACCACCTCCCCGGCAGCAGGTTCCAGGCACTCACCACCCTCTGTGTAAAGAACTTGCCTCGCACATCCCCTCTAACCTTTGCCCCTCTCACCTTAAACCTATGTCCCCTAGTAACTGACTCTTCCACCCTGGGAAAAAGCTTCTGACTATCCACTCTGTCCATACCACTCATAATTTTGTAAACCTCTATCATGTCACCCCTCCAGCTCCTGGTGACTAATCAACTTTAAGTACAGCCAGTCTTTCTAATACCTTCTCTTTATCAATTTTTAGCATATCCAGTCTCTCAACTACCTCCTCTACCACTATGACTTTAGCAGCATCATCTTCCTTCGTAAAGACAGATGCAAAGTACTCATTTAGTAACTCAGCCATGCCCTCTGCCTCCATGCTCCCTTTATGGTCCCTAATCAGTACTACCACTCCTTTTAATACCCTTTTACTATTTATATGCCTATAAAAGACTTTTGGGTTCCCTTTTATGTTAGCTGCCAATCTCTTCTCATGCTCTATTTTGCCTCCCTGTGTTCCTTTTTCACTTCGCCTCTGAACTTTTTATATTCAGTTTGATTCTTTACTTATATTATCAACCTGACATTTGTCATACACATGGTTTTTCTGCTTCATCTTACTCTCTATCTCTTTCATCATCGAGGGAGCTCTGGATTTGCTTGAACTACCCTTTCTCCTGTGGGAATGTACCTCTAGTGTTCCTGAACCATCTCCTTTTTAAAGGCAGACCATTGTTTTGTTACAGATTTTCCTGTCACTCTTTGATTCTATTTTACCTGGGCCAGATCTGTTCTCACCCCTCTCAGCCCTTCTCCAATTCAGCATTTTTACTCTAGCTTGCTCCTTGTCCTTTTCCATAGCTAATATAAACATTATGATACTATGGTCACCATTCCCTTAATGTTTCCTTACTGACACTTAAACCACTTGATCCAACTCATTTTAAAGAACCAGATTCAGCAATGCCTCCTTCCTCATTAGGCTGGAAACATACTGATCAAAAAAATTATCCTGAACACATTTCAAAAGTTCTTCCTCCTCTCTGCCTTTTAGAATTACTTTCCTGGTTTAGATTCCGATAAATAAAGTGCCCCAATGTTATGACCTCTATCGTTTTTGCACCTCTCTGTAATTTCCTTCCACATTTGTTCCCCTAGATTTTGGTCGACAGAATATACCCAGTACAGTAATGGGGCCTTTATTGTTTCTCAATTCTAACAAAATAGATGTTGTCCTTGACCTATCTAGGAGATCTCTCTCCAGCACTGTATTATTCTCGTTAATCATACTTTCTTTCCTTCCCTATCTTTGCTGAACACTTTATATTCAGGAATATTTAGTACCCAGTCCTGCCCTTTTTTGAGCAGGTCTTCATTATCGCCACCCACGTGGCTATCTTTGCCTGCATTTAACTACCTTATATATCATGCTTTGTGCATTTACATACATGCACCGTAAACCTAAATTAAACCTTATTGCATTTCTTCTTACTCTGACCACAGCTAATGCCTTATTGTTTCTTATTCTAATACTCTCTGTCTCTCTGAATCTTTTGTGCAATTTGTTTCTTTTATAATTTTATATCCTGTTTTCCATCCCCTTGCTAAATTAATTTAAACCCTCTCCAACAGCACCAGCAAACTGCCTCGCGAGGACATTGGTCTTGGCTCTGTTTAGGTGAAACCCATCCAGCCTGTATAGCTCCTGCCTCCCCCAGAACTGGTCCCAATTCCCCAGAAATCTAAAGCCCTCCCTCCTGCACCATTTCTCCAGTTACTCATTTATCTGCTCTATCCTCCTATTTCATGAGCGTGTTGCTCCGGGAGTAATCTGGAGATTACTACCTTTGAGGTCCTGCTTGCTACTTCCCTTCCAACTCCCTAAAATCTGCTTGCATGACCTCATCCCTCTTTCGACCTATGTTGGCACCGATATAGATCGCAACAATTGGCTGCTCACCCTCCCCCCTCATAGTGCTTTGTAGCCACTCAGTGACATCCTTGATCCTGGCACCAGGGAGGCATCATATCATCCTGAATTCACATCTGTAGCTGCAGAAATGCTTGTCTGTTCCCCTAACTATAGAATCCCCGATCACTACAGTTTTACCAATATTTCTCCTGCCCCCTGTAGAGGTGAGCCACCCATGGTGCTGTGGACTTGGCTCTGGCTGCACTCCCTATCACTCTCAGCAGTATTCAGAACTAAATAGTAGTTGGAGAACAAGATGCTCTCAAGGAACTCCTACACTACCTGCCTGGTCTTCCTTGACTACCTGGCAGCCACCCATTCTCTCTCTGCTGGCACACCCTTAAGCTGCAGGGTGGCCACATCCAAAAATTTGCTATTCACTTATCTCTGCACCTCGCAGATGCCCCATAGCGATAGCAGCTATTGCTTAAGCTCTGAAACATGGAGGTCGAGCCGCTCCAGCTGACGAGAAGCTCCTGGAGTTCCCATGTGGAACAGGACATGCATTGCACAGGACTGAGGTGCCCTGCCAAGCCTCTATTTGCTCATTTTTAGTTATTTTTACCTCACTCCCTGGCACCCATACTCATTCTGCTCTGCTGCTCTGTCCCCAAACTCCTCCTGGTCTGCTCTTCTTACCTCACTGCTCTCTGATTGAAGCCTACTCCCTGGACTTCACTCTTTTTTTTATTCGTTCATGGGATATGGGCATCGCTGGCCAGGCCAGCATTTATTGCACATCCCTAATTGCCCTTGAGAAGGTGGTGGTGAGCTGCCTTCTTGAACCGCTGCAGTCCATGTGGGGTAGGTACACCCACAGTGCTGTTAGGAAGGGAGTTCCAGGATTTTGACCCAGTGACACTGAAGGAACGGCGATATAGTTCCATGTCAGGATGGTGTGTGACTTGGAGGGGAACTTGCAGGTGATGGTGTTCCCATACATTTACTGCCCTTGTCCTTCTAGTTGGTAGAGGTCGCGGATTTGGAAGGTGCTATCGAAGGAGCCTTGGTGCATTTCTGCAGTGTATCTTGTAGATGATGCACACTGCTGCCACTGTGCGTCGGTGGTGGAGGGAGTGAATGTTTGTAGATGGGGTGCTAATCAAGCGAGCTGCTTTGTCCTGGATTGTGTCGAGCTTCTTGAGTGTTGTTGGAGCTGCACCCATCCAGGCAAGTGGAGAGTATTTCATCACAATCCTGACTTGTGCCTTGTAGATGGTGGACAGGCTTTGGGGAGTCAGGAGGTGATTTACTCGCCGCAGGATTCCTAGCCTCTGACCTGCTCTTGTAGCCACGGTATTTATATGGCTGCTCCAGTTCAGTTTCTGGTCAATGGTAGCCCCTAGGATGTTGGTAGTGGGGGATTCAACAATGGTAATGCCATTGAATGTCAAGGGGAGATGGTTAGATTCTCTCTTGTTGGAGATGGTCATTGCCTGGCACTTGCGTGGCATGAATGTTACTTGCCAGTTATCAGCCCAAGCCTGGATATTGTCCAGGTCTTGCTGCCTTTCTACATGGACTGCTTCAGTATCTGAGGAGTCACGAATGGTGCTGAACATTGTGCAATAATCAGCGAACATCCCCATTTCTGACCTTTTGATTGAAGGAAGGTCATTGATGAAGCATCTGAAGATGGTTGGGCCTAGGACATTACTCTGAGGAACTCCTGCAGTGATGTCCTGGAGCTCAGATGATTGACCTCCAATAACCACAACCATCTTCCTTTGTGCTTGGTATGACTCCAGCCAGCCGAGGGTTTTCCCCCGATTCCCATTGACCTTAGTTTTGCTAGGGCTCCTTGATGCCATACTTGGTCAAATGCTGCCTTGATGTCAAGGGCAGTCACTCTCACCTCACCTCTTGAGTTCAGCTCTTTTGTCCATGTTTGAACCAAGGCTGTAATGAGGTCAGGAGCTGAGTGGCTCCGGTGGAACCCAAACTGAGTGTCACTGAGCAGGTTATTGCTCAGCAAGTGTCGCTTGATGGCACTGTTGATGACACCTTCCATCACTTTACTGATGATTGAGAGTAGGCTGATGGGGCGGTAATTGGCCGGGTTGGACATGTCCTGCTTTTTGTGTACAGGACATACCTGGGAAATTTTCCACATTGCAGGGTAGATGCCAGTGTTGTAGCTGTACTGGAACAGCTTGGCTAGGGGCGCAGCAAGTTCTGGAGCACAGGTCTTCAGTACTATTGCCGGAATATTGTCATGGCCCATAGCCTTTGCAATATCCAGTGCCTTCAGTCGTTTCTTGATATCACGCGGAGTGAATCGAATTGGCTGAAGTCTGGTATCTGTGATGCTGGGGACTTCAGGAGGAGGCCGCGATGGTCACTCTCTGGTCACTCTGCTTCATCCTCTTTATCCTCTCTGGTCACTCTGCTTCACTTCCCCCAAATTTCTTCAGGTCCACGCTCCTCACCCCCAGGCTCTCTGAACTTGCTAATGAAAGAAAGGAATTAATTCCTGTTTACTCATCCGATTTACTGCCACATCAATCTACTTTCAATCATCAGCCAACTGTTGGAAGGTATTGTGACAGTGCTATCAAGTGGCATTTACTCACCAATAACCTGCTCATCGATGCTCAGTTTGGGTTTTGCCAGGTCCACTCGGCTCCAGACTTATTCCAGTCTTAGTCCCTCGATGGACAAAAGAGCTGAATTCCAGACGTGTGAATGAATGCCCTTGATATCAAGGTAGCATTTGAACAAATGGGGCATCAAGGAGCAGTAGCGAAATTGAAGTCAATGGGAATCAGGGGGAAAAGACTTCGCTGGCTGGAGTCTTACCTAGCACAAAGGAAGATGGTTGTAGTTGTTGGAGTCCAAAATCTCAGCCCCAGAACATTGCTGCAGAAGTTCCTCAGGGCACTGTCCTATCCTCCCAACCATGTTCACCTGCTTCATCAATGACCTTCCCTTCATCATAAGGTCAGAGTGAGGATGTTCACTGATGATTGCACAATGTTCAGCCCCAACTCCTCAGATAATATGGTCGTAAGTGCTTGCATGCAGAAAGACCTGGACAACATTCAAGCTTGGGCTGATAAGTGGCAAGTAACATTTGTGCCGTACAAGTGCCAGGCAAAGACCATCTCCAACAAAAGGGAAACTAACCATGCCCCCTCGACATTCAATGACATTACCATTGCTGAAATCCCCCACCATCAACATCCTGGGGTACCATTGATCAAAAACATAACTGGATTAGCCACATAAATACTGTGGATACAAGAGCAGGTCAGAGGCTGGGAATTCTGTGACGAGTAGCACATCTCCTGATTTCCCAAAGCCTGTCCACCATCTACAAAGCACAGATCAGGAGTTTGATGAAATACTTTCCACTTGCCTGGATGAGTGCGACTCCAACAACACTCAAGAAGCTCAACACCATCCAGGACAAAGCAGCCCGCTTGATTGGCACCCCATTCACCTCCTTAAACATTCACTCCCTCCACCATCGGCACAAAGTGGCAGCAGTGTGTGCCATCTACAAGATACACTGCAGCAACTTGCCAAGGCTCCTTCAACAGCATCTTCCAAACCCGTGACCTATTTCACCTTGAAGGACAAGGGCAGCAGGTGCGTGGGAACACCATCACCTGTAAGTTCCTCTCCAGGCCACACACCATCCTGACTTGGAAATATATCGGCATTACTTCACTGTCGTTTGTTCAAAATTCTGGAATTCCCTCCCTAACAGTACGGTGGAAGTACCTACACCACAAGGACTGCAGCAGTTCAAGAAGGCTGCTTACCATCACCTTCTTAAAGGCAATTAGAAATGGGCCCTGCCAGCGATACCGACATCCCATGAATGAATACCAAAAAAACTCAAACATGTCCCCTACATTAGAGCAGGCATGAGTCTCCAGAGTGAGGGTTTCTTTAGCACCAGCCTACAATCCACTGGGTGGTTGTGCTCCCGGTGAAACAAGTTGCACCAACTGACAGAACTAGAACCCACTACTGGGCCTTCAAGCTTGAACCTTGGCTTGGACCCCTAAAATGCCTTTCCCACCTTCTCGGCTTATTGATTTCCTTCACAAGAAAGCCAGTTGACCTTTTGAAAATTCTTACTTTGGTCAGTGTTCTAGGGGCATGTTTGAGTGCCTACCCCACACCCTGCTTGGGTAGTGCAGGTGTTTGGTGGTAAAATGTGAACTATGGAAGCCCTCAGAAGGGCCGTAAATAAGGATGAGAGCTGCTAATACTGGGTTCTGACTATTTGTTGAACATTCTAGGATGGCCTGCTGGAGCTAAACCCTCTGCACCTCTGTCATTGAGGATGGGTATATTTGTAGAGCCTCCTCCTCCAGTTAGTTACTAAATAGTCCACTGCCAGACACGACTGGATGTGACAGGACTGCAGAACTTTGATCTGATCCTTTGGCTATGGGATTGCATAACTCTGTCTATTGCATGCTGCTCCTGCTGTTTGGGCTGCATGTAATTTTGTTTTGTAGCTTCATCAGCTTGACACCTCAACTTTAGGTATGCCTGGTGCTGCTCCTGGCATGCACTCCTGCACTCTTTATTGAGCAACAGTTGATCCCTTGGCTTGCTGGTATTGGTAGAGCGAGGGATGTGCTGGGTTATGAGTTTACAAATTGTGGTTGAATACAATTTTGCTGCCTCCGATGGTCTGCAGCACCACATGGATGCCCAGTTTTGAGCTGCCAGATTTGTTCTGAATCTATCCCATTGAGCATAGTGGTGGTGCCACACAACACAATTGATGGTATTCTCAGTGTGAAGACGAGACTTTGTTTTCTAAAGGATTGTTCGGTGGTTAGTCCTACCAATACTGTCATGGACAGATGCATATGCGACAGGTAGGTTGATGAGGACAAGGTCTAGTGGGTTTTCCCTCTTGTCGGTTCCCTCACCACTTGAATCAGGCCCAGTCTGGAAGATATATCCTTCAGGATTTGGCCAGCTTGATCAGTAGTGGTGCTACTGAGCCACTCTTGGTGATGGACATTGAAGTCCCCCACACAGAGTGCATTATGTGCCCTTTCCAGCCTCAGTGCCTCTTCCAATTGGTGTTCAACATGGAGGAGTACTGATTCATCAGCTGAGGGAGGGCGGTAGGTGGTAATCAGCAGGAGGTTTCTTTGTCTGTGTCTGACCTGATGCCATGAGACTTCATGGGGTCTGCAGTCAATGTAGAGAACTCCCAGGGCAACTCCTCCCAACTGTATACCACAGTGCTGCCAGCTCTGGTGGATCTGTCCTGCCGGTGGGATGGTGATGGTGGTGTCTGGAATATTAGCTATAAGGTATGTTTCCATGCATATGACTATCATACGAATGTGTAAGGCAGTTGCTTGACTAATCTGTGGGACAGCTCTCCCAATTTTGGCACAAGTCCCCAGATGTAAATAAGGAGGACTTTGCGGCGTTGACAAGGCTGGGTTTTCCGTTGTTGTTTCCGGTGCCTAGTTTGATGCCGGGTGTTCTGTCGGTTTTATTCCTTTTCAACCTTTGTGTAGTTGTTTTGTACAACTGAATGGCTTGCTAGGGCAGCTAAGAGTCAACCATATTACTGTGGGCCTGGAGTCACAGGTAGGGAAGACCAGGTAAGGATGGCAGATTTCCTTCCCTAATGGACATTAGTGAACCAGATGGGTTCTTATGGCAATTTGGTAGTTTCCTGGTCACTATTACTGAGAGTAGCTGTTATGGCCATGTGGTGTGACGTTGGTGGTTCCTCACAGCTCCAGCGACCCGGGTTCAATTCTGGGTACTGCCTGTGTGGAGTTTGCAAGTTCTCCCTGTGTCTGCGTGGGTTTCCTCCGGGTGCTCCGGTTTCCTCCCACAAGCCAAAAAAAGACTTGCAGGTTGATAGGTAAATTGGCCATTATAAATTGCCCCTTGTGTAGGTAGGTGGTAGGGAAATATAGGGACAGGTGGGGATGTGGTAGGAATATGGGATTAGTGTAGGATTAGTATAAAATGGGGGGGTTGATGGTCGGCACAGACTCGGTGGGCCGAAGGGCCTGTTTCAGTGCTGTATCTCTAAACTGTTCAATTCCCCACCTGACCGCAGCAAGTGTATTTGTATTAAAGTTTAGCCCCTTTGTGTTTTATTTTTCAAATAAACAGGAGGCGACAGGTTTTTAAAAGCAGAAATTCAATTGTTTATTGATCAATATGCCTTATCCCCCAAATTTGTTACAACCGCATACACTCACGCATTCGCTCACATGCACGCACACACATACATAAAGAAACAGATAAAGAAGGTAAGTTTCAGCTACATTTTCTTCTTTGCAGTCCCCAGTTCAATACAAATTATTAAAAATATGATATGCATAAATGTAACTTAAACAGAATGTCAAATTTGCTGATTCATGGTGGGGCTGAAGAGCTGGGATTGGCTGAATTAGGGGAAGGTAGCAAATTTGGATTAAAAACTGATTAGAAGACAAGAAATAGAGTAAGAGTTAAGGAAAGTTTGTCAGCACAGATGGACACTCTGGGACCGCTGCTGTTCGCTTTGTACATCAATGATTTGGATTTAGTGCTAAAAGGAGCGGTATCCAAATTTGCAGATAACGCTAAAATAGGAGTTCTGATAAATAATTCTGAGGGCCAAAGGAAACAGCAAAGGGATAGTGATAAGATCATGGAATAAGCAAAGAAGTAGTAGATGGATTTAATATTAGTAAATATACATTTGGCTTAAAATGCATAATTGTATTTTGAGGTTTTGATATTTTATGATTTGGTGAACAGAGGGATTTTGGACAAGACAGTAAAACAACACCTTAAGGGAAGAAAGCCATAAAAAGGCTAATGGAATATTGAATTTTATAAAGAGGTATAAAATGTAAAGATCAAGATGTCATGGACACTCTATATAAAACCTTAGTAAGTCCATAGTTGGATTACTGCAAGCAGTTTTGGGCTCTGCGCAACAGGAGGGATGTTGGAGCAAAAGAGAGCATACATGTTTACTCGGATACTGCCTGGTATGAGGAAATTTAAGTCAATCCTTCAAGCATCGGTCGTAGTTTGTACATACTATAACTGTTTTACTGGAATACATAATTCTGGATGAAAGAAATATGGCTACAATTACCTCCTGCTGGACTCCATTTTGCAAAATTGCTGTCAGCATTGTGTGATATCACATTGATATGCATTTGTTAGTATCTGTTGTACCTAAAATGTTGGAATAACTGTACTGATTGAATGAATAATGAATAGTACGGTATTTTAACAATATAAATGATATCTAGTCTCAACTTACCATTGCCGGTAAACTTAAGATATTGGTTTATGGGAATTGTTGTATTCATGCTTGGCTGGTAATTATGGCACTCTACTGCCAGAATACCACCTTAAGAATTTTAATGCCTGCAAGCAAAGTAATCGTCTCAAAGTAATTTTTGTTGAAAAGTAAGTTGACTTTTCAATTCTTTCACACCTTGTCCAATTTCATAAATATAAGATATATATCATAGCATTCATTCTTCATTGAAAAATATAATTTCATACACACATCACTATAGCCAGCCTTTCTGGAACTTAGTAAAAGTAACAAACACAAGACTTTTAGTAACATAAAGCTGTTTGTTATACATTCAGTAAGTTTTACAATGTGTCATTTCAACTTCGACTTTTCTATTATGGCTAGCAGACTTGACAGTCAGGCACTGGGAAGTTAGTATCTTACTGCTTGGAGACAATGATCCTGAAAAGCCACTGAGTGAGAGCTAATGAAATTACATTAGTGTCACAGAGTAGTGACTGTCATAAGTGTTCATGTTATTTGTACTATCATTACACATGGTTTCTTTTCAAAGCTGTTTTATTAGCTATATATTAGAAAGCAGATAAGTTCTGAGTGACTTGTTGACTCTCACTATACAATTATTTTACTATACCAATATGTAATAGAATAGTTTTGGTAAGGGCTATATGTCAATCTTTTTAAAATTCTATTCTTTGAACCTGCTTTGAAATGTTTATCTTGTTTTGATTCATCTTTCTGGTTAGCTGACCCTTTAGTTGTCTTTAATTCAATATCTTTGATTCAAGGTTCTTGTCATTTTTGATAGGTGTAATTGTGCTGAAAGTTACTTTGGCAGTGTCCTTATTCATTACTTTACAACCTCAAAAACCATATAACTGAATTTTGCAGAACAGATACTCAGTGGGTGCTTCCCATGACAGAAAGGAGGAGCTGCTGGCAGGTGTTCAAAGTTCAATTGAAAAGTCCATAATAAAGTCTTGAGTTGCAACCAGAAATGGTGAGAAATTGGCTGACAATATAAGTTCAGTATAGACACATGTTTTCAAGTCTGGTTGAGTTTTGACTGCTTGGAGGTGTGTAGACTGAAACAAAATTTCCTCAGCTGTCGCATCCAAGTGGTGATTGATCTGTAGCTCAGTGAGTCATTTCTTGTTGTGCTTATTAGTCAGTGCACAGAATTTCCTTAGAATCCAGCCAGCAAATCCATTTCCAAGAAGCTTTGTTTTTAATGCAAAATATTTTTAAAAGTTATTATTTATCCAAGAGGTTCATCCCATCTGGAAAAAAAGTAAAAGGAATTACTTTAAATATAATAAGCAAACTCCATGACATTTTAAACATTACAATAAGTTGATACACATTGGTCCTCTACTATTCTATCCCTTAAGTTAAAATTGTGATCTCTAGTGGTTGACAATGTAACAGTTAAGATACTAGTTTCCCAGTGCCTGACTGTCAAGTCTGCTAGCAATAATAGAAAATGAAAGTTGAAAATACACATTATTATCCTGTTAAACATTTTACAAACACCTTTATATTATTAAAAGTTTTGTATTAATCAGGGATGGGGGAAACAAATGGGGTTGGAATTGAAGATGTGGGGTGGGGAAGTGGCAGAGGAGTGAGGGAAGAGGGATGTTAGAGGGGATAATCAAAGTGAAGGAGTACATAAGAACCTAAGAGATAGGAACAGGAGTAGACTTTATGGCCCATCGAGCCTGCTTTGCTATTCAATCCGATCATGGCTGACTATCAACTTCAACTCCACTTTCCTACCCGCTCCCCATATCCCTTGATTCTCTGAGAGTCCAAAAATCAGTCTATTTGAGCCTTAAATATATTCAATGGTGGAGAATCCATAATCCTCTGGGGTAAAGAATTCCAAAGATTCACAACTCTTTGAGTGAAGAAATTTTTCCTCATCACAGTCTTAAATGATCGGCCCGTTATCCTGAGCCTGTGTCCCCGTGTTCTAGATTCCCTAGCCAAGGGAAACAACCTCTCAGTGTCAATCCTGTGAAGACCATTCGGAATCTTCTTTATTTCAATAAGATCTCCTCTCATTCTTCTAAACTCCAGAGAATATCGCCCCAATTTACACAACCTCTTATCATAGGACAACCTCTCATCCTAGGGACCAATCACTGTAGTGCCTCCAAGGCAAGTAGATCGTTCCTTAAATATGGATTTCAAAACTGCACACAGTGGGTGGATTTTTATGGGCTTCCGGGAGACTGGATGGGAGGTGGGGGGCCCATAAAATAGCGACAAAGGCAGAGGACAGAGTGCCCATTGCTTTCCTATCACCCTGCAATTAAGTCAGGGGTGGGAAATACCGAAGACAGCCTTCCTGCCTAGAGGCTAATTGAAGCCCTTAAGTGGCCAATTAATATCCACTTATGGGCCTCTTCCCACTGCCTCTGGTATTACACCAGCAGTGGGTGGGGGGTCGGGGGGTGCCTCTGCCACCGTGGAGAAGTCCCCCAGTAAAACAAGGCAGCCTCCCTGCAGGCTTGGGGGTGGGCCTCTTCCGTTGGCAATCTGTGACCCACGGAGAGCCCATCCTCTAGACCCCGCCCCCTGCCCTCAACGCCCACCGGCCCCACCTCGCCAGAGGCTGTAGGACTGGCCCCAGCAACCCCATCACACTTACCTGGGGTCTATGGCTCCAGCAGGGGGTCTGGTCCCTGGCCTTTTGTAGTATCGGCAGTGCTACCGCTCCCGGTAGCACTGCCGATAATACTGAGCTGCTTCCCTCTGATTGGCCAGCAGCTCTGGGAGGCGAGATCCCTGTCCTTAAAGGGACGGACCACGCTGCTTGACAGTTAATTGCCCAAGTGTCGTTAAATTGAGCCGTGGGGTTCTCCTCACCTTTTCAGTCCAGTGTAGGGACCCCTGTCAGCTCCACAAAAATCAGACCAGTATTCCAGATGTGGTCTCACCAAAGCCCAGTACAATCGTAGCAAGACTTTTTTATTCTTGTACTCAATCCCCTTGCAATAAAAGCCAACATGCCATTTGCCTTCCTAATTGTTTGCTGTCCCTGCATGCTAACTTTCTGTGTTCATTGTACAAGTACACCTAAGTCCCTCTGAACATTAGCTTTTACAAATTTCATACCTTTTAAAAAATATTCTGCTTTTCTCTTCTTACCACCAAAGTGAATAACCTCACACTTCCCCACATTATACTCCATCTGCCACCTTGTTGCCCATTAACTTAACCTGTCACTATCTTTTTGCAGCCTCTTTGTGTCCGCTTCACAACTAACATTCTCACCTAACTTTGTATTGTCAGCAAACTTAGATACATTACTCTTGGTCTCTTTGTCTAAGTCATTCATATAGGTTGTAAATAGCTGAGGCTCCAAAACTGATCCTTGCGGCACTCTACTAGTTGCAGCCTGCCAACTTGAAAATGCCCCATTTATCCCTACTCTTTGCTTTCTGTCTGATTTTCCCAAAGTTGCAGGCCAGGTGATGGAAGGGATCTGACTAGTATGCAGGGCCGTTTTGGAAGTAGAATGAAAGAAATAGCACTCCAGATCCTCTGTCTGATGGCTGCTACTGTAGCCTTACATCCTGTTTTGCTATCTGCCACTTTGCCTTACCACTAAACCCTCACTCCTATTCTCTTATGCATCTTGCTCAACCCCTTATCTAATTGTTGTCAATCATTCTGCTCACTCTCATGATCCTGTTCCATCTCTTTCCTCCCTGCTTCACCCCCATGACCTTGCTCCCATTCCTCCCTTACACCTTACTCATCCCACACAATCTCCCCTTCCTCATTCAGGCACTAATGAAAAAATGTCAAATTTTGTCTGAGAATGCTGCTATGAAGTGCATTGGGCTAAAGGCGCTATATAAATGCAAGTTGTTAATGGTTTAGAAAAATGTATTTAAAGGAACTGTCAGTGTTATTTTCCCTTTTGTATCTGTTAATTCGAGGCTAATTTCATTTGAAGTATAAGAAACCTAAAACTGAGCAAGATATCTTTATTTTTTGCTAAATAATTTAAGCTGTAGTGGTCCATCAATGTAAAAACCCCATATGTATCAAATAAAAAACAGTCAATGCCACCCTTCTGTTCTGTAAGTGACTATGATTGTCTTATATATGAAGCCACAGTGAAACCGTCCAGCAATATCATAAACTGAAATATAGTTTTTATATCCGACCATATCATGTGAATCAGTGGTCACAGAATCTTTGTTTTGATCTGACAGGATCACATGCAGTCATTTTTCAGGCATCATTAGGACTGATTTTGAAAAGTGAAATGTTCTGATGAAATGAATAGCTAATACTATATGAAGAGTTATTTTTGAATCTACAGGCTGTCTGGCTATCAGCAGGGGACTGGCATGATGTATAGCACAGGCTGATTTTGTGTAAAATTCATTCAGGACTTAATTTCACAGGCTGGTCACTTAAAATTAGGAATGTAATTTGAAAAATAAGCTCTGTTGATGCAACTGTGCTGTTGTGTTTTATGAAAACTCACGTTATCCTCTGGATATTTAAAATCTATTTATGAATAGAAGTTTTGTCTATTAATTTGCTTTAATTAATTAGTACTTATGCCCCAGAAAGCAGAGATGAGAATTTTGATCTTGCAATACTGAATTGACATCCAGAGGGGTACTCAAGTGTGATGGGAATGGTGTGGAGATTTCCCATCACATCCAGCAAGTCCACCTGGTAGGGAGCTATGAGTAAGGCTAATTCCCTGTTCACATTAAAAGAAGGAGGTCTGAATTTTCAGACCCCCACCCCCCACCAAGGTCAGGAACGGAGATGAGAGATGGGGGGGCCCGAAAATACCGGTGCCAGCTGGCTTATCACTACCAAGATGCTGTTCCTGCACCGGCAATGTTCACCAGGGCGGGGGGGAGGCCGAGTCAGCAATCCTGCCCACCTCCTGAATGAGGCCAATTAAAGTACTTAAGAGCTTGTTAGAGGGAAAGGTTCGAAGTTTGAAGGTGGCACACGGGTTTCACGCAGTGTCCATTGCTGATCAGCTGAAGGGAAGTGGGTACAGAGTGGGGAGCCAGTCATGGCTGCCCCAGGGAATTACCCTGGCCCCATAAGAGGGTCAGCGTAGGAAAGAGTTCTCGGCATTTGGAAAGAAGGTGCCCTTGGCAATGCACCGGTGGTGGGGAAAGGCCAGCACCCGGGTATTGAACAGGGTCAGAAGAGCAGGTGGCTAGGCTGCCAATCACAATAGGGCAAGCCACCTATCCAAAAGGAAGGCTGCAACTGGCAATGGAAGTATGACTGTCAGATTTTGGACCCATTGGCGATGAGGGGCAACATTTTCTGGAGGAAGGACAGAACTCTGGGCATCAGGAGGGTACACAGACTGTGAAGGGACAGAGCATACAAATCTAAGAGTAAATCAACAGATAAGGCTAGAGGTTACAAAAATGATAAAAGGACAAAATTAAAGGCCCTGTATCGGAATGCACGTAGCATTCGAAACAAAACAGATGAACTGAGAGCACAAATAGAAATAAATAAATACAATCTGATAGCCATTACAGAGACATGGTTGCAGGACGACATAGATTGGGACCTGAATATTGAAGGGTACATCGCATTTAGGAAGGACAGGAAGCTAGGAAAAGGTGGAGAGGTATCTCTGTTAATTAATGATGGTATAGCGCAATAGAGAGGGATGACCTAAGTTCAGGAAAACAGGATGTAGAAACAGTTTGGGTAGAGATGAGAAATCATAAAGGCAAGAAGTCAATTGTGGGAGTGGTGTAAGGCCACCTAACGTTAACCACACTGTAGGATGAAATATAAAGGAAGAAATAATGGCAGGTTATCAGAAAGGTACAGCAATAATTATGGGGGATTTTAACCTACATATAGACTGGAAAAATCAGATGGGCAGAGGTAGCCTGGATGAGGAGTACATAGAATGTTTACGGGATAATTTCTTGGAACCATACGTTCTAGAGCCAACCAGAGAGCAGGCTATACTAGACCTGGTATTGTGCAATGAGATAGGATTAATTAATGACCTTATAGTTAAGGTACCCCTAGGTAGCAGCGATCATAATATGAATGAATTTCACATTCAGTTTGAGGAAGAGAAGAGTGGATCCAAGACAAGTATTTTAAACTTAAGTAAGGGCAATTATGAGGGCATGAAAACAGAGCTAGCTCAAATGAACTGGAAAATTAGGTTAAGGGATGGGTCAATAGAAATGCAGTGGCAGACATTTAAGGGGATATTTCAGAATATACAGAATAGATACATTTCAACGAGAAAGAAAAATTCCAATGGTGGGACTTGCCATCTGTGGTTAACTAAAACAGTTAAAGATAATATCAAACTTAAAGGAAAAGATGGGAGGCAGGGAAGAATATTGGACAGAATATTAAAAAAAAGAAAAGAATGATTAGAAGATTGATAAGGAAGATAAAATTAGAGTATGAGAGAAAGCTAACTAGAAATTTAAAGGCAGACAGTCAGAGTTTCTATAGATATTTAAAAAAGAAAAGAGTTAACAAAGTAAGTCTGGTGAATTAATAATGGATAATAAGGAGATAGCAGAAGAATTGAACAGATATTTTGCACTGGTCTTCACCGTTGAAGATGCAAGTAACATCCCAGTATGAGCTGTAAGTCAGGAAATGAAAGGGAGAGAGGAACTGGTATTGAACAAATTGTTGGAGCTGCAGGCTGACAAATCCACGGGTCCTGATGGACTTCATCCTAGGGTGTTAAAAGAAGTGGCTAGTGAGATAGTTGATGCGTTAGTTTTAATTTTCCAAAATTCTCTAGATTCGGGGAAGGTCCCATTAGAATGGAAAATAGCGAATGTAACTTCTTTATTCAAAAAGGGAGGGAGACAGAAAGCAGGAAACTACAGGCCAGTTAGCTTAACATCTGTCTTAGGGAAAATGTTAGAAGCTATTATTAAAGAGATTATAGCAGGGCATTTCGAAAAATTCAAGATAGTCAGGCAGAGTCAACATGGTTTTGTGACAGGAAAATCATGTTTAACCAATTTATTGGAGTTCTTTGAGGAAGTTACACGTGCTGTGGATAAAGGGGAACTGGTGGATGTATTGTACTTAGATTTCCAGAAGGCATTTGATAAGGTGCCACATCAAAGATTATTGCAGAAAATATAAGCTCCTGATGTAGGAGGTAACATATTGGCATGGAAAGAAGATTGGCTAGCTAACAGAAAACAGAGAGTAGGCATAAATGGGTCATTTTCTGGTTGGCAGGATGTAACAAGTGGTGTGCCACAGGGATCTGTGCTGGGGCCTCAGATTTTTACAGTTTACATAAATGACCTGGATGAAGGGACTGAAAGTATGGTTGCTAAATTTGCTGATGACACAACGATAGGCAGGAAAGTAACTTGTGAAGAGGACATAAGGAAGCTACAAAGGGATATAGGTTAAGTGAGTGGGCAAAGACCTGGCAAATGGAGTCTATTGTGGGAAAGTGTGAAATTGTCCACTTTGGCAGGAAGAATAAAAAAGAAGCATATTATCTAAATGGTGAGAGATTGCAGAGCTCTGCAATACAGAGGGATCTGGGTTTCCTAGTGCATGAATCGCAAAAGATTAGTATTTAGGTACAGCACATAATTAGGAAATCTAATAGAATGTTATCGTTTATCGTGAGGGGAATTAAATACAAAAGTAGGGGGGTTATGCTTCAGCTATACAGGTCATTGGTGAGACCAGTCTGGAGTACTGTTTAGAGTACTTGTCTCCTTATTTAAGGAAGGATGTAAATATGGTGGAGGCAGTACAGAGAAGATTTACTGGACTAATACCTGGAATGGGTGGGGTGTCTTACGAGGAAAGAGGCTTGTATCTGCTGGAATTTAGAAGAGTAAGAGGTGACTTGATTGAAACATTTAAGATCCTGAGGGGTCTTGACAGGGTGAATGTGGAAAGAATGTTTCCCCTTGTGGGAGAATCTAGAACTAGGGGTCAGTGTTTAAAAATAAGGGGTCACCCATTTAAGACAGAGATGAGGAGAAATTTTTTCTCTCAGCGGGTCGTGAGTCTTTGGAATTCTCTTCCACAAAAGACAGTGAAAGCAGAGTCGCTGAATATTTTTAAGGCAGAGGTAGATAGATTCTTGATAAGCAAGTGGGTGGAAGGTTATCGGGGGTAAGTGGAAATGTGGTGTGATGAGTTCAGTCATGAACTTATTGAATGGCGGAGCAGGCTTGAGAGGCCGAATGGCCTACACCTGCTGCTAACTCGTATGTTCGTATGAGAGGAAAGAGGGGCAGAAAGGACATGAATGCCATACCCTCACCAGGGATCTACCGCCGATAACAGAGCTACCAGGAGATGACCAAGACGTAGTGCTGCAGGAGACAGTGACTCTCCAGGCAGATGGTCATTGACATCTGTGACATCACCGACGACCTCACACCTTGCAGCACTGATTGCCATGCCATACTAGTAGCCATCAATGTCACTGTGGCCTTGAAATTCTTTGCCTCTGGCTCCTTCCAGGGATCAGCTGTGGACTTTGATGGCACCTCGCAAATGGCAGCACATGACTGCATATTTTTGGTCACTGATGCCATCTTTGCCAGAGCTGGACAATATGTTCATTTCACGGCAGACATGGCCTTGCAGGGACAGAGGACATTGTCTTTTGCTGCCATCGCTGGATTTTCCCAGGTACAGGGCATCATCGATTGCATCATGTGGCCATCAATGACTGGCCAGTGAGATTTATCAACGGAAAGGGCTTCCACTCCCTCAATGTTCAACTGATCTGTGACCACAAAAAGAGCTTCTTCCATGTGTGTACTTTCTTTCCTGGCAGCTGCCATGACTCCTTCATGCTCTGCCAGCCCAAGCTGCCTCAGATCTTCACTCCAACCTGCAAAATGTGTGGATGGACCCGAGAGGACCAGGGATATCCCTTGAAGAGATAGCTACTCACCCCTCTATGGGAGCCCCAGACAGAAACACGGAGGTGATACAACCAATGCCACCTGCTCGCCAGGTCAACCGTTGAGTCAGCCAGCGGACTTCTGAAGATGCGTTTCAGGTGCCTGGACCAGTCAAGTGGCGCACTCTAATACACTCCTGCAAGGGTCTTGGTCATTGTCCTGGGCTGTTATGCTCTCCAAACATAGCCCTCCAGAGAGGTGTGGACCTTGAGGACAGTGAGGCCCTTGAAGGAGACAGCTCAACATGGGAGGATCAGGATCAGGAGGTGAGAGAAGAGAAGGAAGTGGAGGTATAGGGAGATGACGCTGAACAGAGAGACCTATTTCGTTTTAGCTGCTAGCTTCCTCCTGCCACCCTCCGTGAGGAGGACCACCCTCCTCTTCCGCATGGCCTCCAACATTAAATCAAGGTTCGCATTAATGAAGCGAGGGACAGCCCTGCCCTGGGTGCCAGGCCTCTGGCTCTCCTGTGATATCTTGCTTCCCACTGGTGTTGTGGAAGGCTTTGACAACCAGCAGCCTCAATGATGGGGAGTCTAAATCAGTTCCCCACTTCATCTGATCCCCCACCATTTCCATCCCCACTGACTCTAATTGGACAGGGAACCTGTCTCCATACCAATTTTAAAGGTTCACCCCTACACAAATCGTGAATTTTATCAGTTTCCCACCCGTAAACAGTCCTGACTCCTGTTTCCCACCTCTGCAGGTAACATTCAGCCCAAAGTCTTTGTTATAGATACAACCCAGAGCACAATGTTTTGGATGTGCAAGCAATGGAAGAAATGGGTTGCCTCATGTAAAACATGTAAGAAAATGAAGAATCAGCAATCACAAAGTGATGTTGATGGTACTTTGTTCTGACAAGCACCCGAATTTTTGATGTGTGTCATAATTAAAGACTATGTCTGGTAATTTCCTCAGTGCAGTTGCCAGATCACTACGCCAACCTTACCTGAAGTGCAGTGGAAGGTTTCTTTGCTAAGGTAACGGCTTGCTTCGTAACTAGAAAAGTACAGCTAACCCTAACTGGTGGAACTGGATGCTTCTTCTTCTGTATTACCTAGTTTGGCTGTCTTCAATTTCTCTCCTATATCCTCTCCCCCAAGTCTCCTTGTCCTCCCATTCATTGTCTTCCTGCCAAATATCAAGCAGATAATGGGTGGAGAGGACTAGCCAGCCGTCCGATAGTGCTGAGAGCAGGCCCAGTCCATTTGGAGGGCTGGGCCTCATTACCACATGATCAACAGTCTGCCTATTGGAAAACGAATGCCCCGGGACAGCCTGCCAGTGGAAGAAGTTAGATCCAATCTCGGGAGGAGAGGGAAGTTGGTACGGCACAGCCCAGGATGTTTTTGTGGAGCACAGAAGAGCATTATTGTTCCAGCCCCATAAAAAAAACTTAACCTGTTGGGTTCCCCTTTCGTTGGACCAACAGCTGATATTATATTGATGTTTTGTGCGTGTTTTATGTACTATGTACATCATTAAACCCCGATTTGCATATTAAAAGGACCTACCACCCAACTCAGATGGGCACTCCTGTTATCTGGTGGTAGTTCCTTCCAAAGTCCCTGATAAATCCATATTAAAGGCTAACCAAACAAGCTTCAGCAGGTTTTTCCAATGGACAATACCCAGCTCCAGACATGAATGCAAAAGCTGAAGGCCAGAGGAAAGGTGAGAGTAGCCACCCTCACCGTCAAGGCAGTGTTTGAACAAGTATGGTACCAAAGAGCCCTAGCAAAACTGAAGTCAATGGGAGATCAAGGGGAAAACCCTCCAATAACTGTAGTCATATCTTGTGAAAAGGCAGATGGTTGTGGTTGCTGGAAACCAGTTATCATAGCTCCTGATATCACTGCTGAAGTGTCATTGGCCAACCATCTTTGGCTGCTTTTTCAATGAGCTTCCTTTTGATAGAAGATCAGGAGTGGAGCTGTTTGCTAACAGCTTCAGCTATATTTACAATTACCCCAATAATAAAGCAGCCCAAGCCAGTCTACAACAGGATCAGAGTAACATCCAGGCTAGGGCTAACAAGTAGGAAGTAACATCATGCAACCTAAGTGCCAGGTATTGAGATATATGAGAAAGCCATCTCCCTTGACCTTCAATGGCACCTCCATCTATGACCCGCTCCATCATCAACACGTTGAGATTGCCATTGACCAGAAATTTAACTGAATCAGCCATGTCAAAACCATGGCTACAAGAATAGGGCAGAATCTTGGTACTCTGTGATCAGTGGCTCACCTCCTGACTACTCAAAGTCTCTCCACAGAGCTCAAATGTGTGATGGAATATTCACTACTGCATTGGTGCAGGCTCAACAACAGTCAAGAAGCTCAACACTGTCCATGAGTGAACAGTTTGCTTGATCGGTGCCCCTGCCACTGGACTCAATATCCACCCCTGCACAAACAATGAACTGTGTTTGCAGTATGTATTATTTCCAGGATGCACTACAACGACTCACCAATATACTTTGTCAGCACATCTTCCTGTGCCCTTTAGCACCAAAAAGGACAAGAGAAGTAATGTATTGTGAATGCCATCATCTTCATGTTACATTCCAAGTCACACATCATCCTGACTTGGACATATGTCACCATTCTTTCACTAAATGAGTTGCCATGAAGACATATTAATTTCAAGATATTAAATGATTTTGTAAACCTTCTGTGTCATTTCCTCTTTAATGTTTACCTTGTTCACATAAGAACCAGATGCAAAGAATCCAAGTGAATCACCCTTCATTTGCATGTACTAAGGTCAGAAGTGACAGATTAATTAAACATTTCGTTGCCAAAGATTTCAGTTGTATTTGTTAACTTGCTATACTGTAATTAAAATGAAGCTAGTTTATTATGATTCTTCTGCTTTCAGCATTAAAAACTCTTCTTTTTATATTAATTTTTTTTTAATATCCTGACAATTGACATTTCATTAAAAAAATATTTTTCACTTGTGCATCTGGCAGTAGTTCTAATTTGCATTCTGTTTCAATGTGACCTATTATCAGTATTACAGCTTCCACTTGTTTCAAAACCTGGTTAGTGACTTTTTTTAGGTGACTTTTTAAAAAATTAGTTCTTGGGATGTGTGTCACTGGCAAAGCCAGCATTTATTGCCCACCCTTAATTGCCCTTGAACAGGTGGTGGTGAGCCACCTTTTTGAACCCCTGCAGTCCATCTAGTGTAGGTACTTTCACAGTGCTGTAAGGGAAGGAGTGTCAGGAATTTTATCCAGCAAAGGTGAAGGAATGGTGATATAGTTAGTTCCGAGTCACGATAGCATATGACATGGAGGGGAACTTGAAGATGGTGCTGTTCCTGTAGGTCTGCTGCCCTTGTTCTTCTAGGTGGTAAAGGTCATGAGTTTGGAAGGTGCTGTCGAAGGAGCCTTGGCGAGTTCCTGCAGTGCATCTTGTAGCTGGTGCACACTGCTGCCACTGTGCACAGGTGGTGGAGAGAGTGAATGTTTAATGTGGCAGATTGGGTGCTGATCAAGGCAGCTGCTTTGCCCTGGATGGTGTTGAAATTCTTGAGTGCTGTTGGAGCTGCATTAATCCTGGCAAGTAGAGAGTATTCCATTACTCTCCTGACTTGTGTCTTGTAGACGGTAGAAAGGCTTTGGGGAGTCAGGAGGTGAGTTACTTGTTGCAGAATTCCCAGCCTCTGACCTGCTCTTGTAGCCACAGTATTTATACGACTGGTCTAGTTAAGTTTTTGGTCAATAGTAACCCCTAGGATGTTGATGATAGTAATGCCATTGAATATCAAGGGGAGATGGTAAGATTCTCTCTTGTTGGAGCTGGTCATTGCCTGGTACTTGTGTGGCACGAATGTTACTTGCCACTTATCAGCCTAAGTTTGAATGTGTTCCAGATGTTGTTGCATGCTTCAGTATATGAGGAGTTGCAAATGATACTGAACAATGTGCAATCATCACCAAGCATCCGCACATCTGACCTTATGATGATGGAAAGTCATTGATGAAGCAGCTGAAGAAGGTTGGCTCTAGGACACTGCTATGAGGAACCCCTACACCAATGTCCTGGCTGGAAATGATTAGCCTCCAACAACTGCAACCATCTTCTTTTGTGCAAGGTATAACTCTAACCAATGGTGCATTTTCCCCCGATTCTTATTGACTTCAATTTTGATAGGTTTCCTTGATGCCACATTCAGCCAAATGCTACCTTGATGTCAAGGGAAGTCATTCTTACCTCACCTCTGGAATTCAGCTCTTTTGTCCAAGGCTGTAATGAGGTCTGGAGCAAAGTGGCCCTGGCGGAACCCAAACTGAGCATTGGTGAGCAGGTTATTGCTGAGTAAGTGCCATTTGATAGCACTGTCAATAACACCTTCCATCACTTTGCCGGTGATTGAGAGTAGACTGATAGGGTGGAAACTGGCCATATTGGATTTGTCCTGTTTTTTTGTAGACAGGACACACCTGGGGAAGTACTACAGATGGGATGTTGTCAGGCCCCATGTCCTTTGTGGTATCCGATGCCTTCAGGCACTTCTTGACATCACGTGAAGTGGGTCAAATTAATTTATTTTAATCAAAATGACAGGAGTGCAATTTTAATATGACCAATTTCCCACAAAAAGATTTCATTAGATGAGCAGCAGAAAAAGACATCCAATTCAACACATCTATTATATTGGTATTTTAAAACTTCTCAACCAGCTAATAAACCATTTAACCGATGGAAATGACAAAATAAAATTCATTTGTGGATTGTGAAAAATTATTGTTGTAAAGCCTGTTTCAGAATGAATGCCTGACTGTTCTACAGAGCAATGGATATATCTTTATGGTGGTGAAGAGGCATGGGGGAAAGCTATGTGGAGATAATTGGCCAAGCATGTGAACCATTCAGAGGACTTGTTGGGAGGCTCAATAGCTCTAAAGAATACCAAGTTAAGGTAAACATATTTCAACAAAAGATTTGTTTTCAGCAGACAGTCGCTTCGATACACACAGAAGTGAAATGTGGTATGCATGGGTTGGATGTACAGTTTTTTTGCACGGCAGTTCTCCAGTGGCAACCTCCATAATGTAGATCATAGATAATAGGAGTATTTCTTGTGAATGGTTCCACATCTGCTATGGATGATGTCCAAACTCCAAAAAATAGTCAGCACCAGTTTCCACTTGCATGGAGAACATCGTGGGGGAAACATTGAAAGACCTCGGGTGCATTGTTCAATGCTCAGAAATCTCAATGAGCATTGTGAGAAGACAGCTCCCAAAAATTGCATGTATGCAGAAGCATAGGTTCAGTGACATTTTTGGATCACAATGAAATTCAACACAAATCACTGCAATACCAGTGAACTATCAGGGACTTGAGAAAGAAAGATGTATGGCAGCATTGGCCATCAATTTTGGTTAGCAGGAGATACATGCTGTGACCCTAAGGAAATGGGAGAGGACACCCATTGCATCAGATCTCCACCCCCACTGTACTGTCTCGAGATTTCTAGAGCTTCTTCAATTCAGCATAATTGGGCCTATGCCTACAATCATTTCAGCCTTAGCATGAGAATGCTAATGAAGTGAGAGCGAACAGGCCAGTATCCTATTTCACTTTCCTCCAACTTTGCCCATGGGGGAACTCAAATGAAGATGTATTCAACTAAACCTGATTCCAAGGTTTCCATGGACTGCAGAACAGCCTAAAGGTATTTGGAGGCTCAACACTACCTAAGTAGTCGGGGCAGCACAGTGGCGCAGTGGTTAGCACTGCAGCCTCACAGCTCCAGCGACCCAGGTTCAATTCTGGGTACTGCCTGTGCCGAGTTTGCAAATTCTCCCTGTGACCATGTGGGTTTTCGCCGGGTGCTCCGGTTTCCTCCCACAGCCAAAGACTTGCAGGTTGATAGGTAAATTGGCCATTATAAATTGTCCCTAGTATAGGTAGGTGGTAGGGGAATTGAGGGAAGTTGGGGATGTGGTAGGAATATGGGATTATTGTAGGATTAGTATAAATGGGTCGGCACAGACTCGAAGGGCCTGTTTCAGTGCTGTATCTTTAAATAAATAAATACGATACATGTCAGTTCTTTCCCCTCCAGAACAAATCTTCATGTCTTGAGACCTTTTAACTGCTGCCCTGCAACTACACTCCTGTTTCCATCCTCAATCCCATCTCAAGTCCCAGAGAGAAAACTGCATGCTTTTCTCTTATTCTTTTCACTAGATTAATGTCAGTCCTTACATTTTACTTATATTGCAAGAGAGTAATGAAAAAAAGTTGTCGTGGATCAGATATCCTGACAGTGACATTTCTTTGGCAATTTGAAAAAAATAAGAACATCTAAAAGATAAGTTTTAATGTGAGGAGGGAATTAAAGAGTCCCCCGAAAATAATTACTGTGATTTAGATACAAAAATCTAAGCTGCACTGAGAAAAATAGAAGGACATTTTGCCTGCTTTCTCTATGTTTATACCATTTTGATTTAGGCCTGAAGAGACATACTTGTAAGTTGACTTTGTCCACCACTGTGCATCACTGTCTGTAAGTATATCAAACATTGTAAAATGATATATTGGTCACAATAATATTAATGTTGCATCCAAGATGTTTTACACCATCTGACAAACTATCTATTGCTCATGTTCTGCATGTGGCAAAGACTAGTATGCTGTAACTGACAGACTATATTTTACAGTAACTTGCATATTAAGTGAATATTTGTACTGAAAATTGCCTTACTATAGATAATGCAAAATAAAATATAGACATTAATACATCTGTCCTTTTTCCTTAGTTAAATTAAATAATAGCTTTTCAAATCTATTTAAAGTGCATCTGAAGTCATGCATGGGTGGAGCATTTTAGCTCTTCTGACCAACACCATAAGAGCAGCAGAGAAAATGCTATGAAATACTAGTTATACTTGAACCTGTGCTTCATCAAGAATTTGCCATGTGTTACACCCTGGTGAGAAAGGTGTCTTGGGGTCCCTTTCTGCCTTCACCTGGTCTTACTGTAACAGGATTTAATTTTAAACACACTGAGTTTTGAGCTCCCCCTTGGTGAATCCTTGTTCACTGCTTTCCAATTATAAGGCAATGAAATGAGCACAAACAGGATTTCTTAGCTTTAAAGAAAAGTGAAATGTATTAAGATTTAAACTGTAATTCAGTTAATGCCTACGGATACACGATGCGCCCACACTAGCATGTATAAACAATACGCACATGCAGATAGTGACAGAAAAGAGCAGAAGAAAAATAAAGTGGACAGGTTTGAAGCAATATGTGAAGCGTTTCTTGTTACTGTGCTTTGAGCTCACTGTAGAGTCCTTTTATAGGTAGTTGTTGCTTGTCGGTAATTCTTGCTTTTCATTGGGGCCCAGTATTCTTCTTAAACCTTGTTCGCTGTCGGAGACTTTTCTCTCTTCGGGTTCATGTGTCTTCAATAGATTCCAAAGCTGGTGAGAAAGGGATGAGAGCAGACAGGAGAGAGATGTTCTCAATCCAGGAGCCAGGAGCTTTCTGTCTTCAAAACACTGTCTCTCCAATTAAAAACTCTCAGTTCAAAACTCTGCAACAGTCAGTTAGTCATGTGAGTAAACTGGTCTGACCACGTCTGTTCTGTGTATTGGAAGGAGGGACTTGTTCCTTTGTTCCAATACTGCCTGCTAGTATACAAAAATGTCTTTCCGGCTAGGGGTCTGGCAATTCCTTGTAATAGGCCCTCTTTTCTTCCCAGCAACAATTTGAAGTTTAATGTCCACGTGCCGAAATTAATGTGCCTCATTCTTGGCAGGTGGGAGTCTACATGACACCATGTAACATGTGCTCATGAAGAAATAGCAATTTTTTGGTATCTATTCGAAGAGTGGCTATAGAAAAGTTGCAGGCTTATCGTTTGATGAACTGTGTAGGTATGTTTTTATTCACTGTGCTTGGCCAGTCAATATCTATGAACTAAGCTTGCCACAGACAATTAAGTCTTATCCATGCCAGTCTAAGAAATCTTTTGGCAATGTGATAAGTGTTAAGTACTGCCAAGTAACCTCTCTCGTACTGAAATTTAACTATTACAAATGTGGAGTTTAATTCCTTCTGGTTTTAGTTGTTGGAGATTTTAAAAAATAACAGTTAAAATGTCAATATTTTTGTTTTGCTTTTCCTTTCTGTATTTTTTCTCTTTTTCTTAATCCAATCTTTCCCTCTCTTTATTTTTCTTTCTGTACCTGATTTGGCATTGAATTCACCCATTCCAATTTACACTTCCATCTCAGCCCCTATGCTATTAATTTCACAATTTTTCAAACTAATTGGTTAAGGCGATGCACGGTTTCTTGTCCTGATCACTCAGGTCCCAGATGCCCAGTTTTCCTCACTGCGACATTATCAGCTTGCACTTTCAGCAACTTGCCATGTCAAAAATGTCAAAACTTAAACATACAAGGACAAGTCTAAGCAATGGCAGACGCCATTAGATGATCTGTGCAGCAAATTGTGGCCTATTATCTGAACAGCTCACAAGGCCTGAAAGAAATCAGGAAAGAAATCAAAGCAAATTGACTTGTATTATTTACTCCTGCCACTGCTGTGGTGAGCTTTCAAGGCTTCTCATTTGTTCAGCTCATTAACACCAGCTCAGATTTGGAGTAAAGCAATCAACTTTTGGCTTAACACTGCAGCTAAGGAAAGCTGCACGTTTCCTCATCGATGACCTTTACAAGCATAACATTAGCTATTTTTCTCATTATTCACAAATCCAATGTTGGAGTAGTAGGAATACTCAAACCAGCTTTAAATACTGAAAAATATGTGAAATTGACTAACCCCCCAAAATTGGCGTGTGGATCATGGTGCATGATTATCCCATGCCCGTTCATTGTGTTGCAGGTGGCACATTAACATGATTTTACATGATTGCTGTGTGCAGCCAGCATTACCTGCTCTGTTCATTGGCTGCACACATTAGCAGGGGGCCTGATATAATGAGTGGCTGGTGCTACTTAAAGGCAGCGTTCACCTATTTAAGAGGAAGTGCATTGTGGCATGAGAAGTGGTGGGAGTTTTTTCAAAAGGCAATCTGTGTTGCGATACTTTGAGCAATGGCTGAACATGCAAGACAGCAAGTACAAAGGTGATAAGACAATGCACTAAGAACTTGGTGAAAGAGCTAGAAAGAAGGAGTGACGTCCTTCACCCTAGGACGCCAGGAGGCCTTCCAAACATATGTGCAGGAGTCAATGGGAGCATTTAATAGCAGAGATAAATGTCAGGAGTATTACTTCAAGAAAATGGAAGTTCAACAATCTCACATGAATTTTCAAGGTGAGTTCACCTTTAAATGGCATATTCTGTCAACTGTACCACGAGTACCATCAATTCACTACACCCCCATTGCCCATCTACCAACAAGCTCTATCAATCAGTACTCAATCCTAAAATGCATATGCTTTACCTCACCCTCATACACGTAGCACTATTGTAAGTCTCACATCTACAACTCACAGCTTACACACACTGACATTTATTTAACCATGACAGCCATATCATGGAAACATATTGCACAATGGTCACTGGCAGGCTTCCTTCTTTCATGCAGGTGAAGGTAGCACAATAGCAAAGAACTGGAGAAGGAAAAGCACATGTTTGACCTCCATGGAGGAGACAGTGCTGGCCAACATGGGAAGGGGGATCACTGAGATCATGGCCACTGGTGGGGCTGAATGCAACCGATGATGAGGGTAACTGCATTCTTAATCCTCCTTTTCTCATCCCAGTTCTCTCTCATCCCACATTCTCTTCTGACTTAGAGGTTTCTGATGGTGTAAGCATACACTTTGTACCTTCTCCTACCTCTCATCACAACCAAACCCTTGTCCCGCTTTCATTTCAGATGCTCAAGAACTGGAGCATTCCCAGTCATGGAGGAAGAAGACAGTGAAGATGAAGAGACACAATCGATCAATCGTATACTGTCAGCCACCATCTCAGATACTGACATGGCACATATTTTGAGGCTAGGATAGTGGAGTGATCTGGATGTGGTGAGACACTGGGCACAAATGTGCAAGAGCCAGGGCAGGGGAAAAGGCTAATGCAGATGCCAGCTTGCCGGAAGACGAGGTCACACACTAGTTCAGCTACAGAGGAATCAGATGAGGGCTTTGATGGGTCAGGCTACACAAGAAGGCTGATGTACATACATAACCAAATGTTTTTGTGCACTGGAAAACCTGCCGGAAAGCCTGAGCTCAAGGTCAAGGAACATGGAGGAATCCAACACCAAGTTGGCACAGGGATTTGTGCAGACTTGGAGCCCATCCTTTCCAACATAGAATGGTGGTGGGGGTCACCTGCATCACTCTCCATTGCATTACAAACAGCATCCATCAAATGTCTGAGTGCTGCAGTGGAAGCTCAGACTGCTGCATTTGCCAGCTGAGACTGTCCCCATCATGACTTTGAATAGTACTGTTCAAAGGAGCTTCCAGGGCATCACAGCAGTCCATCAGTCTGTTCACCAACAGATCAGTAGGATTGCTGAGGCTCTGCCCCGGAATAATGCCAGTGGCTCAATGGAGCGCAAGCCTGCCATCTTCTCTCAGGAAGACAGCATTCCTGCTCCCATTTGTGCCACTCCACCGGTGCCCTTGCTGTTGCAGATGTGGTGCAGTCAAGGTCTAGAGCTGCTCAAGGTTGCCCTCCAAAGCCATCTGCAGTCAGCTCCACCGTCCATGCTGCAGCTACTGAAGAACGACCTCGTAGGATCACTAGAAGAGGCAACATCACACAGAAGACCGGCAGCAAGGGATGATTATTTGAAATTGCTATTTCAACACTCCCCCCTGCTCTCATGCTCACATCTCTATCCTGGGATTGCTGCAGTGTTCCAGTGAACATCAATGCAAGCTCGAGGAACAGCATCTCATTTACCGATTAGGCACACTACAGCCTGCCGGACTGAACATTGAGTTCAATAATTTCAGAGCATGACGGGCCCCCCATTTTACTTTTATTTTTAGTTATTTTTTTCTTTTTCCTTTTTTAATTTATATTCTTTTGTGTTTATTTTATTTTATTTCATCTTAGTTTGTTTAGTTTGCTGACCCACTGTTTTTTTTTCATGTTTATACTTGCGGCTGTTCAATTTTCAGTCTGTTAACACCCTTTCTGTACTAATGCTTTGTCTTTCAACACACCATTAACGTATCTTTGCTCAATGACCTTCTGGCCAGCTATTCTGTGACCTTGTCCTATCTAAACCTTCTCCTTTGTTATCTCTTACCCCACCCCCACTTTACTTGCTTATAACCTTTTACATTTCTAATATTTGCCAGTTCTGAAGAAGGCTCACTGACCTGAAATGCTAACTCTGCTTCTGTCTCCACAGATGCTGCCAGACCTGCTGAGTATTTCCAGCATTTCATGTTTTTATTTGATGATTATTTTTGTATTTATTATGTAATGATTGAATTTATAAATTTGGATTGGAATGTGCATTTTCTAGTGGTTCTTATTTTTGTGTTGTTGGAAAGAGGATGCTGTGATGATCAGTGATCTAGGAAAGGTAAGGAGTATGGGACTGTTGGCGAATGAGATTACTGATATCATTTATGAATTATTTGATCACATAGAGACTGGGTAGGAAGGGTCCATCATGTTGCAACCTCCCTATTGCGACCAGGTGAGAAAGGTGTCTAACGATCCCTTTAGCCTTCACCTGCTCTTTTTGTGACAGGGTTTTGTTTTAAACACACCGTGTTTTGAGCTCCACCTTGGTGAATCCTTGTTCACTGCTTTCCAATTATAAGGCAAAGAGATGAGCACAAACAGGCTTTCTTAGGTTTAAAAAAGAAAAGTGAAAATTATTAAAACTTAAACTTAATTTCTAATTCAGTAAGCGCCTTCAGATACAGGCCGCACCCCACACTACCGTGCATACATGATACATGCAAATAGAGACTGAAAAGAGCAGAAGAAAAATAGAGAGGCAATCTTTGAAGAGGGGCTTTTCTTACTGTGCATCGAGCTCGCTGTAGTCCTTGTTTGTAGGTAGATCTTGCTTTTCCTTGGGGCCCAGTATTCTTCTTAAACCTTGTTTACTGTAGGAGACTTTTCTCTCTTGGGGTTCATATGTCGTCAATGGTTTCCGAAGCTGGTGAGAGAGATGAGAACAGACAGGAGAGATCTTGCCAGTTCAGGAGCAAACAGCTTATGAGTTTTAAAACTCAGTGGCAAGTTCAAATTCAAAAACTCCAACATCCAGTTAGTCATGTAACGAAATTGGTCTGATCACGTCTGTTTGTGTATTCGGCCATCTTAGCAGTTAACCTGGAATGCTAGCTTCTCCACGTTCAATGTCTGGTGATCAAAAGTCCATTGTGGATTAAATTGGAGCAGGGAGTGGCCCCTTTGTCCTTTCTAAGTACTGTCTGTTACTATGCAAATGTTTTTCCAGTCAAGGGTCTGGTGTTTTTCTTTAAGCAAGTTCTTTCTTTACTGCAGTAACAGTTTAAAAATCAAAGCTCATGTGGTGAAATTAATGTGTCTCATTCTTGGCAGGTGAGGGCCTGCATGACACTCCCTTTTCCTCCATGTGCCCCCTCATCCTCCTGCTCCTTCTCCTCATGCTCCTGTTCTTCAGCTTTTCACCTGATAGAGTCATAGAGTCATTTACATCATAGAAAGAGGCCATTTGGCCCATCGAGTCCATACCAGCTCGATGGAGCAAGCCAGTCCCACTCCCTCGCTTGATCCATGTAGCCCTGCAAGTTTATTTCCTTCAAGTCCCCATCCAATTTCCTTTTCAAATCATTGATTGTCTCTGCTTCCACCACCCTCATTGACAGCGAGTTCCCCAGGCCATTATCACTCGCAGCGTAAAATGTTTCTTACTCATATTCCCCATGCATCTCTTGCCCAAAACCTTCAAACTGTTTCCCCTAGTCCTTGTACAATTAGTTAATAGGAACAGTTTTTCCTTGTCTAACTTATCTAAGCCTGATGAGTGGTGGTAAGGGCTGTTCTTTCATATCAGTGAGGTTGTGCAACATGCAGCATACTATCACAAATCTTGATGCCCACTCAACTGAGCAGGGATCCCCCAAAGAGGCCCAGGCAGTGGACGTATTGCTTGAGGTTGCCAAAGATATATTCTATTACGTTCCTTGTGCTAGCATGACTTTCATTGGATACTTACTGTGCACGTGTGCATGGGTTGCAGACATCAATTAGCGTGCAATGCTGATTTACTACCAGTGTTGCATTTTTGAATGTTATGCTCCAGCCTACATCGCACAACTGAACACGCTGTTAAATAGCATGAAGGACCACTTCCACCAGTGCTATTTAAAGACATCATGAACTACTTGCAGGGATTATTTCCCCATGCTGTAGCTGGATTAGTTCCTCCGCATTGTGTGTGTTTTGGAGCTTTTCCATACTTACCTAAAGTTTGCATTATCTATAGGGAGTGGTCTGACTGGTACTAAAGTCATGTATGGATCACCCTTGTCACCCAGTAACCAGCCTTCGACTTTCCATCCTGACCCAAATACAGCTGGCACAAAGGACTGCCACAGAGTGAAGGAATTGTGACTACTGCCAGGATAATGGGCAGTAACCTGCCTGATGCCCTGCCTGTAGTTGAAGGAGTGGAATCCATTTCATTTCATAAAAAAAGCTAATTTAGATGAGGCACGTGCAAAGTAGTATGAATACAATCAATGGCACCCGACAGCATGGGGAAACTTGCAATCTAAGCAAACCCCCATGATTGCTCTACCAGCTTGTCTTTGGCAAGAAGAAATGAGATGACAGTTTCTCAGTGTATAGAGAGCATCAGTGGCCTCCTTTATGCACAGTGTACTGCAAACTGTGAGATGATGAGAGAGATGAGAGCAGACAGGAGAGGCGGCGACAAGCCAGCCACGAGAGGTCTTGCCAGTCCTGGAGCAAATAGCTTATGAGTTGACAACCACATGCAATGCTATCCTTACCATGCTTTAAGGTGGCAGTCGTGGATGCAGCAGTTAGCTAGTTTCAGTCATGACCTCTTTATTGAAGCAAAATCATCGCATGCATTGGACCTCGCTGAAGCTGAAGTAAGGGAATTGCTCCCTAAACACCCTCTGCTGATATGGCCTCCTACTGCGAGTGCTTCTCCCTCTCCCTCTTGTAGCTGTTTCTCCTGCTATGTATGACCTCTCTAAATTCTCCCGTTCATGCACAATTTCAGGAGGAAACCCTACCAGGCCACCAATGTCTGGAAGCAACTTGTTTCAGTACAAGCTCGTAAATCAACAAAAAGGTACTTCAGCACCAGCCAGAAAACTTCTTATAGATTATGCAAACTTTAGACAAGTATAGGAAAGCTCCAAAAACACACAAAATTGCACAAGCAGACACAGGAAATAATCCAGCTACTACCCTGTAAGTAGTACATGATGTCTCTAAGTAGCACTGGTGGAAGTGGTCCTTCATGTCATGTAAAGGCATGTTCAGCAGTGTGATGTAGGCTGGAGCGTAACATTCAAAAATTGTAGCACTGGTAGTAAATCAATGTTGCACACTGATTGATGTCATAATCTGCCTGCTCTGAATGCTGCTGGTGGTCATTAGATGCGTGGGAACAAATTCCTTTACCAAGATAACATCCAGCACACTTCTTTCTGGAAGTGTGCACACACATCTCGGACGCCATTTTCCACTGTGACTGAAAGGTCACAGACCTGTAATGTTGGCCAGAATTTTATGCCACCCCAGCGAGCCGGATGGTGGCAGGAGGGTGGCGTAAAATGGAGCGGGAGGCTCCGGGAAGCCTTCCAGGCCCGCTCCCGCCTCCACCCCACTTTACATGGGCTGGGGGGTGGGGGGGGGGGATCAAGAAAAGGGCCGCCCGCCACAGGCCAATCAAGGCCCTTAAGTGGCCACTTAATGGCCGTGGCCACTTAAGGGCCTTCGCCTGCCTCCACGGGGATTTTACCCACAGCAAGCGGGCGTCTGGTAGACGTGAGAGGCCACCCAGCGCTACCTGGCGGCCTTCCAGCGCACCGGGGTGGGGGGTGGGGAGGGCCTGACAAGCAGGCACAGGGTGCCCCCGCTTCCCCAACCACCCCCAGGACCCGAGACTCCCTCCCATACCCCCCAAATGACCACCCTTGCTTCGCCAGGGCGCAACTGATCTGCCTGGCGAGGCAAACCAAACTTACCTCAGTTCCGGCTTCATGTCCTTGGCTGGGCTACAGTCTCAGCAGTGGCCACCTCTCCCGGTGGCGCTGCTGGGACTAAGAGCTGCCGGCCCGATGATTGGCCGGCAGCCCATTGAGGCGAGACTTCCTCCCTCAAGCGGGTGGACAAGTCCCGCCTCAGGACAATTAAATCCCGGGGACCCGTAAAATGCGGGTCGGATCCCCGGCCGGGCAGATGCGGGTTCGCCACCGACTTTTACGTTAGTGGCCAGCTCCCGTCCGCCCATCATAAAATCCAGCTCGTTGACTCTGCTTCTCTCTCTACAGATGCTGTCTGACCTGCGGAATATTTCCAGCACTTTCTGTTTTTATTTCAGATTTCCAGCATCTGCTGTATTTTGCTTTTATCTAAGAAATGGATCCTACAGAGCCAAATTTCTCCCTCAGCGCCTTTTAGTGTTTTCTACCACCATTACAGATTTTATTCATGCCTACATTTTTGTAAAATTAAAGAAAGGAAAATATAGTTCAATATTTTGTAGCATCATTTTTACTATAGAATGCTTATACTTATTTTCAATTACAAATTGTCTAATATTGTCTCAGTGTATATTCTTCCAAGTAGGCACAGATAAATACTTACTCTCAGTAAGTATTATAATAATAAAAATAGAAATGTTAACAGATATTATAAAAGCAAAATACTGTGGATGCTGGAAATCTGAAATAAAAGTGCTGGAAATACTCAGCAGATCTGGCAGCATCTGTGGAGAGAGAAACAGAGTTAATGTTTCAGGTCTGTGACCTTACATCAGAACAGATATTTTAAACTGATAATACTTCAGTCATTCTTTAATGTCATTTAAATTAGGAAGTGAAGCATCTCCAACATAATGTAATGCAATGAGCATGAAGCAGATTGTTCAGTTAATGATTTAATATATACTTAATTATAAAGATCAGACTTGATTATAAAGTGACAGCTGCAGCAAACTAAATAATTAAATGTGCCACATGGATGAATGATATTTCACCCATTTTACTCCCCTGATATGCCTACTTGTATGTTATCTTTGAATAAAAAACATTGAAACAAGTTTTTAAGACTATTCTATACAAACAGCATACAACAGCCCAAGCATTGGAGTGGTTGCTTCCCAATCAGATTATCACATGTTCAAGGACGTGCTTAGGTGGAGACAAGGAAGACTGGGCAGAAAACTGCAATTTTTTTTAGGCGATAGAAATGTATTATGGACCTGGTTACAGAAGGAGGCTGATGTAGGGTATTCTGATCATCCACAAGTGGTGTGGTGAGGAGGTTAAAAGAAGAAAAAATATTTGGAAACATACACTATGCAAAATCTATGCTACTGCACTGAAAATCCTTAAATAAAAAGGGAAATATGAAATATCCGTTTTCTTTTTTCCATGGGCCACAATGGTCCATGTGCTGTTGGGGTTGGAGGGCAGTAAATTAGAGTATAATTGTGTGCCAGGGTTGATGAATATTCTGGAGTTTTACTGGAGTAACTTTGGGGGTCAGAGAGTAGAACATTTCCTCAGGAGATGAATGGGGTGTAGGTTGTGAGAGGGCAGTTTGAAAATGGTCTGTGGAAAGAGTCAAATGGTCTTTTTCTTTTATTTGTTAATAGGATGTGGGTCATGCTGGCAAAACCAGCATTTAAATCGCAACCCTAATGGCCCTTGAGATGGTGGTGGTGAGTTGCTTTCTTGAATCGTTGCAGTCGTGTGGTGTGGGTACACCCACAGTGCTGTTGCATTGGGAGTTCCAGGATTTTGACCCAGCGGCAAAGATGGAATGACGATATATTTCCAAGTCAAGATGGCATGACTTGGAGGGGAGCTTGCAGGTGGTGGTGTACCCATGTCCTGCTGCCCTTGCCCTTCTAGTTGGTAGAGGTCACAAGTTTGGAAGGTGCTATGGTGGAGGGAGTGAATGTTTTAGATGGTGAATGGGATGCCGATCAAGGGGCTACTTTGTCTTAATTGTTGTTGAAGCTGCACTTATCCAGGCAAGTGAAGAGTATTCTATCGTACATGACTTGTACCTTGTAGATGGTGGAAAGGTTTTGAGAAGTCAGGAGATTGAGTTACTTGCTACAGAATACCTGGCCTCTGCTCTTGTCACCACACTCCACCACCTTAAACATTCACTCCCTCCACCACCAGCGCACAGTGGCAGTAGTGTGTGCCATCTACAAGATGTACTGGAGCAACTCACCAAGGGTCCTTCGACAGCACCTTCCAAATCCGTGACTTCTACCATCTAAAAAGACAAGGGCAGCAGCCGCATGGGACCAAGTTCCGCTTCAAGTCACACATCCATCTGATTTGGAGAAATATTGTTGCTCCTTTACTGTCATTAGGTCAAATTCCTGGAACTCCCTCCCAAACAGCATTGTGGGTGTACCTGCATAACAAGGACTCCAGCAGTTCCAGCAGGCTGCTCAAAGACAATTAGGCATGGGCAATAAAATACTGGCCTTGCCAGCGACACTCACATCTCATGAACAAATTAAAAAACAATATAATGTGGCTAATCCAGTTAATTTTCTGGTCAATGATGACTCTCCAACCACCACCCACCCTGCCCCCCTCCTCCCACTGGCCCAGGATGTTGATGGTGAAGCTTCCCATTGAATGTTAAAGGAAGGTGGTTAGACTCTCTTGTTGGAGATGATCATTATTTGAGACTTGTGTGGTGCAAATGTTACTTGCCACTTATTAAAATAAGCTTGAATGTTCAGGTCTTGCTGCATGCAGGCACAGATTGTTTCAATATCTGAGGAGTTGCGAATGGAAGTGAACATAATACAATCATCAGCAAACATCCCCACTTCTGACCTTATGATGGAGGAGAGGTCGTTGATGAAGCAGGTGAAGATGGTTGGGATTAGGTCACCGCACTGAAGAACTCCTGCAGCAATGTCCAGGGGTGGAAATGATTGGCCTCCAACATCCTCAACCAGCTTTCTTTTTGCGAGTATGAAAGCAAAATACTGCAGGTGCTGGAAATCTGAAATAAAAACAGAAAATGCTGGAAATACTCAGCATGCCTGGCAGCATCTGGGGATGATCTCTGATGAAAGGTCACAGACTTGAAAGATTAAGTATGTTTCTCTCCCCACAGATGCTGCCAGACCTGTTGAGTATTTTCAGCATTTTCTTTTATTCATTCCTTTGTGCAATGCTTGATTCAAGCCACTGGAGAGTTTTCCCCTGGTTGCCATTGGCTTCAATTTTACTAGGGTTCCTCGATACCACACTCAGTCAAATACTGCCTTGATGTCAAAGTAGATAGTCACTGTCACCTCACCTCTGGAATTCAGCTGTCTTGCCCAGAGATGGAATAAAGTTGTAATGAAGTTTGGAACTGAGTAATCTTAGCGGAACCCAAACTGAGTATTGATAAGCAGGTTATTGTAAAATTACTTGATTCTTTTGGTATGTGTATTATGGTAAGATTCACAGGACTCCAAGTAATACCCAAAGAAAACTTGGGTTTTATTATAACTTAACTAGAACGTATATATACAGTTACTGCACGAACACATCTAAACACATCTCACTTTGTCAGGCTCCACCGACAACTCCCTGGTCATTTGCAACATGGCATCACTTCTGCTTGTGATCTTGGTTTACAGCTCTTAAGGTGGTCTGCTCTTAAGGTGGCCCCCTTCTTAAGGTCGTCCCACAATTTCTTCCTTTTTCCAAAGATAAAATCATACATACAATATACAATGATGTTACAGTTTGGACTAACTATACATGAGTAAAACATTTACAAGTAAGCAAATTTGACACTCTCTAAAACGTAGAGGAGGTTTGCTTATTTGTCGTGATCTTGTTATCATAAAACTCTTGTTGCGAAAGCTTAGAAAAATGATGACTGGCAACATTACCAATCACCAGCAATCCCTCAAGCCTCCGGATACTTGCTGCAATGGACTGAAGCCCGAGGAAAGACTCCGGGTCGTATCACCTCTTTGTGTCAATGTGCCCAGCCTTTGTGTCATGCTTTACATGGACTGACCCTATACACTCAACCTGGGTATTTCCTACCATCTTCGGTGCATTACTGAATTCATGTATTGTGACAATTCGTAAATCTTGGCATACTGGAAGTCCTGTGACAGCTGGTCTCATTGCGTCTACAATGTAAAACATTTGTGGTAGCTATTCGAAGCTCCCATAGTTGCACTGTAAGGTTATCGTTCCAATACACTTGATTGGAGAACCATTGTAGGCAGTCAGCCTAGTTGTGGTGGGTCATGCCATATATTCCCAATTCTTTAAGTACATGCCCTTCAGTAGACGCATGGGCAGAATATTTGCATTTGCTTGGGTGTTGATTTTTACTCCGATCTTGTGCTTGCCATCTCCAGTGGCAGATGCCTCACATTGTGTAATACCTTTGACACGTTGATCCAAGTTAACTATGTGAAATGCTTGCTTACTGTTCGCACGAGTCCATTCTTCACCTGTGTCCTCCTGGAAATCTGTCTCTCTGCTGACCTGATGTATCTGCTTGGGCTTTTGTTTTGTATTGGCATACCTCTTGTTGCATTTGCCATCCTTTCTCGTGGACGTTCTCTCTCCATGTGATCTGCCACCATTCCTGTCTGCAGTATGTTATGGTCAAATGAGGAGGGGTCAAAGGGCTTCCCTCTTTTCCCTCTCCTTGTTTGACCACAACAGGTTTAATTCTTTCTTAAAAGTGGATGTATTGGCCAATTCAGAAGATGTTCGATTCCTTACTTGCTATGATCATAGCAAGAGCCAATTGGACAGGTTTTCTTGAGGTGACCTAAACCGAACTAATAAATAATAAACTACGTGCCAACTTTCACTCACACACAGACACTAGAGGTGTACAGACACACAAATAGGTTACAGAGTGGGGAAAAGTAATTTGGTTGAGTTAGAGTCCATAGGAAAAGGGATATATGGTCTGTGGGTTTGATGATTTAGCTAGCTTCTAGTTGAATTCGGTGGTCCTGAGGCTTTTAGTTTGAAGAGGTAGATGTCTGATTCAGTAGGTCCCTTGAGACAGTGATGCGGATGATTTTCTCCAACGGGGTTTCTGATTGTAGCTGGAGTATGTTAACGTGGTCAGTCAATAGGCAGGATTTGAAAGCTTTCAAACTGGAATAGAAAGAGAGAGAGAGAGACACCCACTCGTGTCTGCACGTGTCAGTGTCCAGATGCTTCTCCTTGCTGCTGCAGAGAAATGCAAGCTTAAAACCACAGATGGGGAGGGGCTTGTCACATGACAGATAGTCATTCAAACATAGCAATTAGCAGTATTTCTTCTTGCTAAACGAAAAAGAACAAACAGTTCCATTAATTTTCTTGGGTCTTGGTTCTTTCTGGAGAATAAGCATCAATTTGTTTCCCTGCTCACAGGCCTTGCAATGTAGGATACAGAGTTGCAAATTAGGTGGCTGTTTTAATCTGCTAGCAAAGTCACCTATCTTTTTTTTTCAATGTCTTTTAAAAATATATAAATTCAGATCTCCAGTCAGTGGATTAAAGAAAAATATCATTCAACAAAGCAAGTTGGTGTGACACTATCAGTCTGTAATGCTGGAGTCACCAAGGTATGTGTTTTTGAGCTGGTGGAGGGTGCACAGGAGTCATGTAATGGTGCATCCTCAGAGTGCTCGCTCTTCTCCCTCATCCCTCATCTCCTTCATCCGGATCCGAGATGAACCTGTGAGAGATGGAAGATAATGATTTAGTTCTGAAAGTAGATGAAATAGATTCAAAGTTAGCATAGTACAGATCATGATATTTACTGTATTGGTGACATCGATTCAACATGAGTGACAATTGTATGTCAAGTGCTTCATCTAATGCTATCTCCAGGTCTCTGGGCGACCCCCATCTGTTCATTGACAATGGCCAGTATTTGAGCCACCCTGCTGATCTCAACAGTTTCCTCCTCCATCAAGGTCAGGGTAACCATGGCTGCTGATCCACCCCTAGTTCTCTGTCTCTCACTGGTGTGTGGGCTCTCTCCTCCTGAAATGAGATAATGCAGAGAATTAGGAGTGTGAGAAGTGAAATGAGTACTGCAGGGTGGAGGATGAGCATTTGAGGAGGGTGACTGTGAGGAATGGGAGTGAGAGGGCAATGGGATGAGGGTGAGTGTGAGTGTTGTCTGTTGAGATGGAGATTTGAGGAGGAAGCTGGAGAGAAAGGAATATGTGTGACAACAAATTGTGTTTGGTCAGGGGAGTGCAGTGCAGGAAAATGCTGAAAGAATGATGACTGCCAGCTGACAGTTGTAGAACACTCACAAGTTCATTAAAACTTTTATGACACTGGATCCTAGTCCTGGGCACCAAACTTTAATTGCTTACCTCCTGTGCTACTTGCAGCCATGCCAGCTTGGTCAGGGTGGCTGGTCTCCTCCTGCCGTCCAGGATTTATCTTCTGGCCCTGAATGCATTTAACATGAACTTCAGGGATGAGGGTGAGAACTAGTGGCAGCCTTTTCATGTCTTGCTTCCATCCTGCAGCAGTTACCTCCTTCCCACTTATATATTCAGTGCTCCATTTACTGTTGCGGTTGTGAGCCCTGCCTGGGTCCCTTTGTATAGTGATCCTTCCATGTGTGGTTAGGTGCATCATCACGCCTGCCCTCCCAAATTAGTTGGGCAACTTGGAGGCGGAATGATAATGCGCTGGCTCTGTGAAGGGCCTCGGCAAATCCTGCTAATTAGTAAAACAGTTTCTCCATGTAACTATTTGTTTTCACATGTCATAGGCTAATGAATAGGGTTGTTCTTGAGTTATCAGCTTTCTGGGGACTGTGGCAACTGCATTGAAGCTAGTGGTCAGCTATTGCATAAATTTTGTATTTTGCATGTATGGTGTCAGCTGGTACTGGGGAGTAGGGAAACATTACCAAAAACCTTTCCATCTGTTCACCTCACTCTTCAACTTTAAAAATCTTCTCAAATCCAATCCCGTCAACCAAGCTTCACCCTCATAGTCTCTCCCTTTCAGGCTCAGTGTCCATTTCCTTACCCTATTTATGAAGTGCCATTAATTTAAATGGAGATAACATCAGATGGGCTCCTTTACTGGCATCAGCTCTATTCTGTTGGATTATTGAATATCCAGTGCACCTGGTTGCAGACTCAGTGAAATCTTCCCTATTTAATTTAGGTTCAAACATTTCATTTGCTATTGGCAATTGCTTTAAACAATGAAAATGAAAAAAATGCAATGCCCTTATACAATCACTCAGTGATTAGAACATAGCAGTTAGCAGTATTTCTCTCTTGCTTAAAAGAACAGGCAGTTCCCTTAATCTTCCTGGGTCTTGGTTCTTGCTGGGAAACAAGCAGACATTTCGTCTCCACCTCACAAGCCTTGAAGTGTAGGATACAATGTTGCAAATTAGTTGGCCTTCCAATTTCTTCAAAAAAAAATAAATTCAGATCTCCAGTTAGTGGATTAAAGAAAATTATTATTCAACAAAGCAAGTTGGTGTGCCAAGTCTCAGAGCTCGGCCTGCTGCATTGCCTTCCCCAATGTCTTCACATGCCACAAGCTTTGCACTGGTCCTGGTACAGTGGACAACTTAGCAGACTGCTGAGCCTTGGTTACCATACTAATTGTCGTAGCCGCCCCCAACACTTGTAGCTGTTGGCGCCCAGCGTGATAATGCGCTGGCTCTGTGAAGGGCCTAGGCAAATCCTGCTAATTAGTAAAACAGTTTCTCCACCTGCGGATGGTCCCATCGTTTAGGCAGGGAATAAGTCTGAAAATTCTGTTCATTGCTTGTATTTTTTCCCCTCTAATACAAGTGAGGGAATGCTGTGTTTGCCTGATTTCAGATTTCCTTCCTCATCTATTGGGTGCCCTTTCTTCTTTTCTAGCTGGTCTTTTTGAAAGGTCTCTAGTGGGATAGACATAATTACTAGTGCTATAATCCATTCTAACAATTCGATATCTGCGAAGTTGCAATATTGAGCTTTGTTTTGGCAGCTTGTGACAAACCGGTCGATGGGCTCATCTTGCCTTTGTGGGTAAGTCATATGTTCAAGCCTATGTACTCAGTAATTTACCTTCATCTTCTGCAGCTGCCCAGGAGTGCCCATATCTTGCTAGGGTCCTTCTGATCCTCAGACAACAATCCTGATGTATCCATCCATTAGAGGCCCATGTTGCCCAGCTTGATCTTAGTCTTGATAGCTTGTTTCTCTGGTTCACTCACTTCTTGATTCTGGAAACACAGTCTATTCATTGTTGGAACAGTTTAAATTCTGATGCAATGTCTAATGTCTTCCAATCTATAACTGGATATCTGAGAGCCATTGTCTTAATGATCCTGCTTTTTAATAAATACAGGCTTTTTCACAGGTTTTCTTTTTCAGACAGGTACCTTTTTGCAGGCCTGACCCTTTTAAGAGTGAGAGACTATAACTTTTGTTGTTTACACAGCTTGATTTTTTAAACCAAGAGATCATTTCATTGTTTATGCAGCTGTGTGATTTTTTTTTTAACTGTGAGCTGCCATTTCTGTTAAATTGAGAGAGAATTGTTTTTAAAAGAGAGCTTCAGCTTGCAGTGCTGGCAGCTGCCCCAACCAGGCTTTCTCACTGTGCTGTGAGCCTCCAGTGGCGCTGTTGAGTTCTTCCCTCTCTTTTCAGCTTAGGCCATGCCCATGAAGCAAACAAACCAGGAAAACTGAAACAGTAATAGCTTCAGCTACTGCTTTTTAAATTTTTCAACCCATTGCCAGATTAGGTGAAAGCTCCAGTCCCCTGGCAAATTGCCTGCAGTACTCAGAGTTTCAACACCTCCTGCGGTCCTGTCTGCAGCCCAGCTCACCACAATGCTGTGGGGTCTCCTACTAGATCCTCAGCCAGTCCAGGCAGGCAATTAGCTGTTCCTTGTTTTCTCTTAGTGTATTATTCAGAAAACAAAACAAGCATTGCTGCAATGTGACATTTGGTGGTGTTCAGAAAAAATGTATCCCAGACATTGCCACCATGTAATATTACTTTATCCTTTGGTATGTGAACTCATAGGACTCCAAGTAATGTCCAAAGAAAATATGGGTTTTGTTATAACTTAACTGGAACATATATATATATATATATGTATATATATTTATATACACACATACATACAGACAGTTGCTGCACAAACACATCTAAACAGATCTCATTTTGTCAGGCTCCACTCACAACTTCCTAATCATGTGTAACAGGACATTACTTCCTCTCGTGATCTTCACTTACAGCTGTTAAAGTGATCTGCTCTTCAGGTGATCTTCTGTTAAAGTGGCCCCTTCTTAAGGTTGTCCCACACCAGTTATTGCTGAGTAAGTGCAACTTGATGGCGCTGCCAACAACACCTTCCATCACTTTGTTAATTGTGTGTAGATTGATGTGGTGGTAATTGGCCGGAATGGATTTGTTTTTCTTTTTGTGGACAGATCATACCAGGGCAATTTTTCACCTTGTCAGGTAGATGCCAGAGTTGTGGCTGTACTGCAACAGTTAGGAACATAGGAGCAGGAGACGGCCATTCAGCCCATCAAGCCTGCCCCGCCATTCAATATGATCATGGCTGATCATCCACTTCAATGCCATTTTCCCACGTTATTCTCATATCCCCTTATGTCATTGGTATTTAGAAATCTGTCAATCTCTGCTGAGACATACTCAATAAGTAATCTTCCACAGCCCTCTGGGGTAGAGAATTCCAAAGATTCATAACCTTCTGAGTAAAATTTCTCCTCATCTCTGTCCTTAGTGGCTTCCCACTTATTCTGACATTGTGTCCCCTGGTTCTAGACTCCCTAACCAGGGGAAACATCTTTTAAGTATTTTGTAGCTTTCAATGAGATCACCTCTCATTCTTCAAAACTCTAGAGAATACAGGCCCAGTTTCTCCAATCTCTCTTCAAATGACAGTCCCGCCATCCCCGGAACAAGTCTGGTGAACCTTCGTTGCACTCCCTCGATGGCAATAATATCCTTCCTAAGATAAGGGGACCAAAAAACTGCACACATCACTCCAAGTGTGGTCTAACCAAGGTTCTATACAATTGAAGCAAGACGTCATAACTCCTGTACTCAAATTTTCTTGCGATAAAGGCCAACATACCATTAGCCTTCCTAATTGCTTGCTCCACCTACATGTTAGCTTTCAGTGACTTATTGACAAGGACACCCAGGTCCCTTTGTACATCTATACTTTCTAATCTCTTACCATTTAAGAAATACTCTGCACATCTGTTCCTCCTACCAAAATGGGTAACCTCACATTTTTCCACATTATATTCCATCTACCACATTCTTGCCCACTCACTAAGTCTGTCCAAATTCCCTTGTTGCCGCTTTGCGTAGTCCTCACAACACACATTCCCACCTAAATTTGTGTCAAAAACGAACTTGGAAATATTACATTTGGTCCCCACATCCAAATCATTGATATATATTGTGAACAGCTGGGGCCCAAGCACCGACCTCTGTGGTATCCCACTAGTCACAGCCTGCCAGAGCGAGAATGACCCATTTATTCCTACTCTCTGCTTTCTGCCTGTTAACCAATCCTTAATCCATGCCAGTATATTACCTCCTATCCCATGTGCTTTAATTTTGCTAACCAATCTCCTGTGGGGGACTTTATCAAAAGCCTTCTGAAAATCCAAGTATACCACATCCACCGACTCCCCTTTATCAGTTCCGTTAAAACATCCTCAAAAAACTCCAACAGGTTCGTCAAACATGACTGTCCATTCATAAATCCTTGTTGATTATGCCCAATCAGATCATTATTATCCAAGTGTCCATTTATCACATCCTTTAGAATAGATTCTAGTATTTTCCCAATGACTGATGTAAGGCTAACAAATCTGTAATTCCCTGTTTTCTCTCTCCCTCCCTTCTTAAATAGTGGGGTGACATTTGCGAACTTCCAATCTACAGGAACCGCTCCAGAATCTCGAGAATTTTGGAAGGTGATCACCAATGCATCCACTATCTCCATAGCTATCCCTTTCAACACTCTGGGATGGAGAATATCAGGTCCTGGGGACTTATCAACCTTTCTCCCCATTAATATCTCCAATATAACCTTCTTACTGAGACTAATTTCCTTCAATTCCTCATTTCCCCCTAATCCCTTAGATCTCTAATTCTGGGAGATTTCTTGTATCTTCCTCAGTGAAGATAGACACAAAGTAATCATTTAGCTTCTCTGTCATTTCTCTGTTCCTGATTTTAAATTCTCCTTACTCTGCCTGTAATGGACCCACATTTGTCTTAGCCGATTGTTTCCTTTTTACGTACCTATAGAAGCTTTTACAGTCCGTTTTAATATTTTGTTAGCTAGAAGTGCAGCAAATTCAGGAACACAAGCATTTAGGACTATAACTGGGATGTTATTGGGGCCCCACAGCCTTTGCTGTATCCAGTGTGCTTTTTCATGTCAATTTCTTTATCACGTGGAGTGAATCAAATTCGTTGAAGACTGGCATCTGTGATTGTGGGGAACTCAAGAGGAGGTCAAGATGGATCATCCACTTGATGCTTCTGGCTGAAGGTGGTTGTGAATGCTTCAGCCTTGTCTTTTGCATTCACATGCTGGACTCTACTATCATCGAGGATTGGTATGTTCGTGGAGCTTCCTCCTCCTCCTGTTGTTTAATTGTCCACCACTATTCACGACTGAATGTGGCAGAACTGCAGAGTTTTGATCTGCTCCGTTGGTTGTGGGATTGCTTATCTCTGCCTATAGCATGCTGCTTCTGCTGATTACCATACATGTAGTCCTGTGCTGTAGCTTCACCAGGTTAGCATTTAATTTTTAGGTATGCTTGGTGCTGCTTCTGCAGGTTCTCCAACACTCCTCTTTGAAACAGGGTTTGCCCCCTGACTTGATGGTAATGGTAGAATAAGGGATATGCCAGGCCATGAGGTTACAGATTGTGGTTGAATACAATTCTGCTGCTGCCGAAGGCCCACAGTGCCTCATGGATGCCTCATTTTGAGCTGCTACATCTGTTCAAAATCTATCCCATTTAGCATGGTGGTAGTGCCACACAATGTGATGGAGAGTATCCGTGGAAATTGAACTTCCTCCACTGAGATTCTGTGCCCTTGCTACCCTCAGTGCTTCTTGCAAGTGGTGTTCAACACAGAGGAGCACTGATTCATCAGCTGAGGAAGGGTAATAGGTGGTAATCAGCAGGAGGTTCCCTTGCCTGTGTTTGACCTGATGCCGTAAGACTCCCTGGGGTTCAGAGTCAATGTTGAGAACTCGCAGGGCTGCTACCTCCTGACCATACCACTGTGCTGCCATGGCTGATGGGTCTGACCTGCCAGTGGGAAAATATATACCTAGGGATGGTGATGTTGGTTTTAAGGTATGATTCTGTGCATATGACTCTCTCAGGCTGTTGCTTGACTGATCTGTGAGGCAGCTCTCCCACTTTTATCACAAGTCCCCAGATATTAGTGAGGATGATTTTGCAGGGTTGACTGGGCTGGGTGTGCTTTTGTCATGTTCATAGTTTTTATGTTATGAAAACAAAATAAAGAAGCATTTGTCTTTGTGTTAAATCAAATTTCAATTTAACTGATTGAAGGATTCTGGACTTTTCGATATGGACTTTGTGGTGCCTGCTCTTTTACAGAATACTAAGAGCTATGAAGTAGGAAATGTTAAGTCAACTCTCGCTTGGAAACCATGAGATGGATAAAGAAATGGCTGAAACTCGAGATTAGTAGGGTGAATACTTGCTAAAAGAGAAAATGGGTTAAAGTATGGACAACAAATGAAGAATAACCCATGCACAGTCGAAATTGGCATGTGGACTACTTTGCGATTGATAGCCTATTTAGGAACAAATTCATTAAAATCCACTGGTTATAAACGACTATGATAAACTTGGTCAAAATCAAAATGCATGATCTTCACTTACTTTTCTTTTCAACATTGTGGACAGTATCATGAGTTTTATTTAATTTAAATGCCTTGGGAAGACTGCCTGTTTTTGTCTGTAGGCAAGGGCAAGGGACAGATAAGCTGTGATAGCTGCCTGCTGAATCTGTGAGAAAACAGTTGAAAGAATGGGAGTGTGGTGGGGAGCGGTAAAAACAAATCCATTTACAGCTGTTCTGCCCAGTAGCAGACTTGGGGAAGATATAAATAAAAACACAGGCTTAGAGTTATTTTTAGAACAAGTCATTGACTAAAATTAACCCTTCAGCTCCTAAAACAAACTGGCTGTTCTGAGTTTTGTGTTGTACTCCTCAGAAAAGTTTGTATGTAATTTTTATCTCAGAAACCTGTCACATCTTAATGTCAATAAAATTATTTAGATGCCACGAAATTGGGCTCTGTAGCGGCACTGGTATTGGCCTATACTGGTGCCAGTTGCTGTTGCAATATGGCCCACATGACACCCCATGTTGGTAAGGCCACAAGGGCGTGTGTTCTGTGCATATACTGGAAGCATCAGAAGAGGTGCTATCCTGAGGTTAGGTAGCTATTTCGGCTGCTTTGACACCATTTAACAAACGGTCTGTGCATGTGCACTGATCGCCAGTGCTAATCAGTCCCAGCTGAATATGCGATTAGCAGCACAAGGAAGCAGCCACCCACACCACCACCACCCCCTCCCCACCACATCCTCCACCCCTCAGCCTACGCTAGCATTATTTAAAGGGCCAATCACCAACATGCAGGTAAGGTGTTTTTGACTTGCATGTGCTTAAGCAGAGTTTGTGGAAGTACTGTGTTGTGTTTTGGGAGGTGTTTTGGAGAGCTGCTGCATTAAATCAGGGAGGCAACAGCATTTGTTGACCAAGGTGTGGGGGCTGTGGTTGCAGTGCTTCTTGGGCTGTAACGTGACCAGCAAATGGAGCAAAGGCTGCAGAGAGGGGAACCTCTGCAAGGAGGGAGAAGGACAAAGGCTCTCCACAGTAGGCCCTACCCACCAAGGGTTTAACCAGAGCTCTTCTCCTACCTCCACCTAACCCAGGAGCAGTGCCGAGGATGACTCAAATTCAACAAGTAAGTGGTCACAGAACTGGGCTGCCTCCTTCAACCCGACCTAGAGTCCTGCACTAGGGAGAGGACCATAAAGATCACCATTGCATTAAAGTCTTAAGTATTGTTATAACTGAGGAGGGAGGAGTGCACTGTCATTTCTAGTTCCACTTCTCAGAAGGTCACAACATGTATTTACATGTTCACCCGGTTACCGGTACTGCAAATCAAATACTTTATTTTTTTTAAATCCCAGAATAAAATACATCGACCAGGTTTCTTTAATAAACAACAAAATTATCATCAAAGCAAAATACTGCCTTGTTTGACGAACCTGTTGGAGTTTTTTGAGGATGTTACGAACAGTATTGATAAATGGGTGTCGATGGGCATAGTATACTTGGATTTTCAGAAGGTTTTTGATTAAATCCCCCACAGGAGGTTGGTTAGCAAAATTAAAGTACATGGGGTAGGAGGAAATATACTGGCAGGGATTTTCCTTTGACCTCCTTGTCTCGAGAGACAATGGGTAAGCACCTAGAGGTGGTCAGTGGTTTGTGGAGCAGCGCCTGGAGTGGCTATAAAGGCCAATTCTAGAGTGACAGACTCTTCCACAGGCATTGCAGGTAAAGTTGGTTGTCGGGGCTGTTACACAGTTGGCTCTCTCCTTGCACTGCTGTCTCTTTTCCTGCCACCTGCTGAGTCTCTTCAACTCCTCTCTCTTCAGCCCCGTCTTTATAGCTGTCCACCAGCTCTGGCGATCGCTGGCAACTGGCTCCCATGACTTGTGGTCAATGTCACAAGACTTCATGTCACGTTTGCAAATGTCTTTAAAGTGGAGACATGGACGGCTGGTGGGTCTGATACCAGTGACGAGCTCACTGTATAATACGTCCTTGGAGATCCTGCCATCTTCCATGCGGCTCACATGGCCAAGCCATCTCAAGCACCGCTGGCTCAGTAGGGCGTACATGATGGGGATGTTGGCTGCCTCGAGGACTTCTGTGTTGGAGATACAGTCTTGCCACCTGATGCCAAGGATTCTCTGGAGACAGCAAAGATGGAATGAGTTGAGACGTCGCTTTTGGCTGACATATATTGTCCAGGCCTTGCTGCCGTAGAGTAAGACACTTGCTTGAAACACTCGGACTTTTGTGTTCTGTGTCAGTGCGCCGTATTCCCACACCCTCTTGGCCAGTCTGGACATAGCAGCAGACACCTTTCCCATGCGCTTGTTGATTTCTGCATTGAGAGACAGGTTGCTGGTAATAGTTGAGCCCAGGTTGGTGAACCCTTGAACCACTTCCAGAGTGTCGTCACAGATATTGATGGATGGAGCATTTCTGACATCCTTTCCCATGATGTTCATTTTCTTGAAACTGATGGTTAGGCCAAATTTGTTACAGGCAGCCACAAGCCTGTCGATGAGTCTCAGCAGACACTCTTCCATGTGGGATATTAATGCAGCATCATCAGCAAAGACGAGTTCCCTAATGAGGACTTTCTGTACTTTGGTCTTCGCTTTAAGACGTGCAAGGTTGAACAACCTGCCATCTGATCTTGTGTGGACGAAAATAATTTCTTCTGAAGACTTAAATGCATGAGAGAGCAGCAGAGCGAAGAAGATCCCAAACAGTGTAGATGCGAGAACACAGCCCTGTTCCACACTACTCAGGTTAGGAAAGGGTTCTGATGATGCACCGTTATGCTGAATTGTGCCTTTCATATTGTCATGAAACGAGGTGATGATGCTTTGTAGCTTTGGTGGACATCCGATCTTTGCTAGTAGTCTGAAGAGACTACATCTGCTGATGAGGTCAAAGGCTTTGGTGAGATCTATGAAGGCAACGTAAAGGGGCATCCGTTGTTCACGGCATTTCTCCTGTAGCTGGCGAAGGGAGAACAGCATGTCAATAGTGGATCTCTCTGCCTGAAAGCCGCACGTTCAGCCAACTTCTGGAGTCTGTTTAAAAAGACTCGATCGAAGGCTTTCCCCACTGTGCTGAGCAGGAAGATTCCACGTTATTTGTTGCAGTCACCACAGTCACCCTTGTTCTGGAATGGAATAAGGATTGGTTAACAGACAGAAAACAGAGAGTAGGAATAAACAAGTCAATCTCGCGTTGGCAGGCTGTGACCAGTGGGGTACCGCAAGGATCAGGGATTAGTACTTGAACCCCAACTGTTCACAATATATATCAATGATTTGGATGTGGAGACCAAATGTGATATTTCCAAGTTTGCAGATGACACAAAACTAGGTGGGATTGTGTGTTATGAGGAAGGTACAAAGCAGCTTCAAGGGGATTTGGACAGACTTAGTGAGTGGTCAAGAATGTGGTAGATGGAATATAATGTGGAAAAATGTGAGGTTATCCATTTTCGTCGGAGGAATAGATGTGCAGAGTATTACTTAAATAGTAAGAGATTAAAAAGTGTAGATGTACAAAGGGACCTGGTTGTCCTTGTCAATAAGTCACTGAAAGCTAACATGCAGGTGGCAAGAAATTAGGAAGGCTAATGGTATGTTAGCCTTTATCGTAAGAGGATTTTAGTACAGGAGTAGTGAAGCCTTGCTTCAATTGTATAGAACCTTGGTTAGACTGCACCTGGAGTATTGTGTGCAGTTTTGGTCCCCATACCTTTGGAAGGATATTATTGCCATAGAGGGAGGGAACGAAGGTTCACCAGACTTGTTCCCGGGATGGTGGGACTGTCATGTGAAGAGAGATTGGAGAAACTGGGTCTGTATTCTCTAGAGTTTCAAAGAATGAGAGGTGATCGCATGGAAACCTATAAAATACTTAAAGGGATAGACAGGGTAGATGCAGGTAAAATGTTTCCCCTGGTTAGGGAGTCTAGAACCAGGGGACACAATTTCAAAATAAGGGGGAAGCCACTTAGGACAGAGATGAGGAAAAATTTCTTTACTCAGAGGGTTATGAATCTTTGGAATTCTCTACCCCAGAGGGTTGTGGAAGCTCAGTCATTGAGTATGTTTAAAGTAGAGATTGACAGATTTCTATATACCAATGACATAAAGGGATATGGAGATAATGTGCGAAAAAGGCATTGAAGTGGATGATCAGCCATGATCGTATTGAAGGTTTTTGAAGAAGGGTCACTGACCTGAAATGTTAACTCTGCTTCTCTCTCCACAGATGCTGCCAGACCTGCTGAGTATTTCCAGCATTTCTTGTTATTATTTCAGATTTCCAGCATCTGCAGTATTTTGCTCTCATAATATACTTTACCAATTCTCTCGACCACTTTATATGAACCACCGAACCATGCTTTCAGTGGTTCACCCTGTAAAGGCAGTAATACTAACACTTCATCCCTTGGTTGAAATATTCAGATTTTGGCATGCTTGTCTGCCCATGTCTTCATGATTGTTTGGGAAGCCTTAAGGAGTTCCTGAGCCACTTTGCAGGCTCTCGTGAGCTACTCCCAGAACACAGATACATCATCTAGCACAGAGAATTTGTCCCTGTATTCAAAAAACCTTTCTTTAAATAGTTTTAGAGGACCTCTTATCTCATGTCCAGAAAACAATTCAAAAGGACTAAAACTGGTAGACTCATTAGGTGAATCCCTAGTGACAAACAAAAGAAATTCTAGCCAGTTATCTCAATCGTGGGGATATTCATAACAGTATGCCCTCATCATCATTTGAGTCTCTCATGGTACCTTTCTAAAGCTCTTTGGGTCTGTGGGTGGTATGCTGAAGACTTTAACTTTGTTATACCCAAATTATTCATAAGCTCCTGGAAAATTTTAGACATAAAATTTGAACCTTTTTCCGACTGAATCTCAATTGGTAATCCATATCTAGTGAAGAACTGGGTTAACCACCACCACTACTTTAGCAGAAATTGTTCTCAAGGGAATGACCTCTGGGAACCAAGTAGCACTATTATTGATAGTGAGTATATATTGGTGTTCCGCCTTTGTATTCAGTAAAGGTCCTATACAGTCCACCAACACTGTACGAAATGTTTCCTCAAAAACTGGTATGGAAATTAGAGGTGTCAGTTTTATGGCAGGTTGTGGTTTTCCCACAATCTGGCATGTATGGCACGATTTACAAAACTGCACCATGTCCTTAGAAAGACCTGACCATTAAAAATGTCGACCTGTACGTGATTGGGTTTTCCGGATGCCCGCATGTCCCGATATAGGAATTTCATGGGCTATCCTTAATATTTGCCAGCGGTACTTGGGTGGTACTACTATCTGACGAACAACCATCCATTCTTCGTCCACAGGTCTGTGAGCGGTCTCCACTTCCTCATCAGAATCCCCTTTTTTAATATAGCAGCCTCCCAGAACACCCTTGGCCTCAGCTTCAGTTAGAGCTGATTGTGCCATTTTATTTAATTCTGGATTGGCTTTCTGAGCCTTGATCAGAGAAGACTGCTTAAACATTTCGTTTGGATTATCCAAATCCCCAAAGAAAGTTTCAGACATTTGGCTATCTGTGGTGCCAATTTTACCTCTGACAATGGAACTTGTTTAACTATTGCTCAGGTCACTACACATGAAGGAAAAGCTACTGGAACCTTTTCGTGAAACAGTTCTGTCTCTTTTAATTTCACTTGGTTTTTCCGTGACTACTGGACAAGCTACTACCTTTGCTCCGACCAAATCATTCCCCAGGAGTAGATCAACTCTGTCTACAGGCAAACTATGGGCAACTCCTACAGTTACCGTTCCAGACATTAGGTCACACTCCAGGTGCACCCGATACAAAGGTATATACCATTCACTAAAATCTTGGCATTCAATGCTCTCTCTGGTGGAAAAGTTATGCCTTTCCCCAGCAAAGGAGTTTGGGTGGCTCCTGTATCCCTAAGTATAACTAGGTTTACCTGCCTCACTTAAGGGATAAGGAGTTACTTTTCCTTTTGACAAGAATTCCCTATAACTCTCAGGTATCTTGTTCATGTCCCCCTGTACTCACGGTGGTCTTTGTGCTTGGCTTTACAGCTGCAGTCAGAGCTACAGCCTGATCTGTCGGACTTCCGGTCAGGGCCACTTTCTCTGCATTGCCCTTGTGCACCCCAATAAGTTCCATGGGTTTACCCCGCAACTTCCAGCATTCTGCACAAAGGTGTCCCACCTTGTGACAATTGTAACACTTAGGCTTTCGGACCTCACTTCTACTCTCAGCACCTTCTTTTCTCGCCTGAGGAGGAGATCCCGGGGTCTTCCTAACTGTCCCTTCTTGTCCCTGGCTACATGCCTTCCTTTCACCCTCCCATTTTCTATCCTTCTTGGGTTTATGGGGGCGATGGACAAAGGGTTTGGGCTTGTAAACAAGCTCGTAATCATCAGTGATCTCAGCTGCCTGTCTGGCTGTTAAAACCTGCTGATTCTCTATGTGCATTCTTATGAATTGAGGGAGTGAATTTTTAAATTCTTCCAGGAGAATTAGGTTCTCATACATGGCCTCTACCTTTAGTGCCTGCATCCAAGAATCAAAGTTAATTTGCTTTACCCTCTCAAATTCCATATAAGCCATCCCAGGCTGTTTCTGGAGGTTCCGAAATCTCTGCCTGCCTGCTCAGGGACTAACTCTTAAGCAGCGAAAATTGCCTTTTTTGCCATCTCATAATCTGCAGAAGCCTCCTCAGAAAGCATGGCATAAACTTCATGAGCTCTTCCCATCAACCCGCTTTGCATAAGCAGTGTCCAGCTTTCTTTCTTTGGCCAGTTCATCTGTCTGGCTATCTTTTCAAAAGAAATGAAAAATGCCTCTACGTCTCTTTCCTCATACCTCGGGAGGGCTTGCACAAATTTAAACTGTTCTCCACTAAGTACTGAGCTGGAGTCAGATATTTCTTCACCAGTATTTTTCCTGGAGTCAAGACCACCCATTTGTCTTAGTTCCATCTTTTTAAATTTGAATTTTCTTCCTTTTCTTTCATTTTCTCTTTTGAAATTCGAGTTCAAGTTTATTCATTGTCAATTCTCTTTCATGTTCAAGCTTAAGTTTTTCCAATTGCAACTGAATCCTCGCTAATTGAACAGCATTAGCATCTGGGTCCCCTTTTTCTTCTTCCAATTTCAAATGGTGTGCTATTCCCTCAATTATATCTATTTTCGTACATCGTGGCTTTAACTCCAACACCAACTTTTCTGCCAATTCCTTTAGTCTAACCTTGGTTAAGTTTCTCAAATCACTCAGGGATACAGCCTGCTTCCTCAGAAAGGTTGTAACAACTGACAAAGACATTCTGGTAGTGTACTTTAATGCATAAGAAATCTGTTTTTGTTACTTTTCCTCTTTTCAATTAGTATTATCCCACTTACAATTGCACGTTGTTGGCTTCGGATATGCCGGACGATAAGCCCCCAATTACATGCTACGACCGAGACGGGAAGAGTGCACTGCCTTTTCTAGTTCCACTTCTGCACTGGTCACAAAATATATTAAAATGTTTACCCGGTTAGCTGTACAGCCAATCATATACCCTATATTTTTTACCCAGAATGAAATACACCAACCAAGTTTCTTTAATAAACCACAAAATTATCAGTTTATTATGAAAGAAGACTTAACCAGTAACAAAGCAAAGCATTAGCATACAGATTCAAATATGAAAGTTCCCTTTGTAACTTTCCCAATTACACTCACACACATACTGGTAAAAATATAGAAATTCTCCCTGCAGAGGTCTATTACAAAAAAAAAGACTTCTTTGGCAAAATACTTGCTAATTCTTGATGAACAAAGGGAAGATATAGAAGGATGTCAGTTTTGTCCCTTTTTTGGTCTGGCGTCCTGGTATATGGCGACAGGTCACTGGGATCGTTTCAGAAGCAGTCTATACTGGAGGTGTCGAGAATTATTCTAGTAGGCTTTCCAGGAGAAATGTGGCATAAGGGTTTTCCGGCAGCACACACTTGAATTGCAGGATTTTTTTCCAGCTTCTCAGGAGCTATGCAGCACCAGGGATTTTAGTTTTCCCACACTGGATCTTTGCAGGATTTTTTCAAAGGGGTAGAGAAAGATGGGTGGTTTCTTTTTCCTTAGCAGGAAAAACACCAACTTTCTTCAAACAGTTCACACCCAACTGCACTGAAACAATATCCAAACCCCAGAGAGTCAACCTCCTGACCTCCATAAACCTTGACATGTGGCTTCTCTGTAACCATTTTTCCCCAGGTCACCAAGGGTTCCGTTGTTTACTGAACCCAAAGCATATGATTTCCAGCACAGGTGGCTTTCAAACAACATCTCAAGTGTCCTTTTGGTCAACTTAGTAAAAAAAACTTATTGATGGAATCTTTTCAGTTTTAACACAAGTTCCCAAAAAAATTGAAAAAAAATTGAAGCACTTTTGTAACAGTATCCATATCTTTCATAGTGAGTGGAGGACATCACAAAGATCTCACAGTACATCATTTATTGGCATATCTGAGAGGTAACAAAGGCCATCTATGCCAGGAGAGGTGAGTACATCATTTTCTCCCTAGCAAGGAGGAGCAGGATGAGAGGGCACATGGTTTTGCCAGGATAGTGGAATTTCTGATGATGTAGGGCGCCATTGACTGCAAACACGTAGCTCTGCAGACCCCCCACATCAGTGGGAGAAGTACAGGAACCACAAGGGCTACCATTCTATCAATGTGCGGCCACTCACAATACTGATCTGCTGTTCCCTCCATAACAGAGTCATCATAAGGCCACAGCCATTGCCCCCAGGAATCCAGAAGCCACCTTGGAGGGGTGGGGGTGAAGGAAGAAGAAGAGGCGGAGACACGGAGGATACATCTTGGACCCCTTTGCTCCAGAAGGGCTGTTAGAGAGCACCTGCTCAGATTCCAGTTTCAATAAAACTACTTCCCTCTACCACCTTGAATCCACATTTTCCTGCCTTTATATCTGGGTTGTCTGGCTGCGAGGCAACAGTAAGGACACTGGCAGAGTGGCAGTGGTGGGAGTGGGAAAGGTGTCATCCTGAGAGAGGACAGCAGGTTCATGTTCTATGGTGCCGGTGCCACTGCCACTCCTGTGGGCCGGCACCTTAGGAATCCTAGTAATCTGCTGGAGCATGGATTGCTGGTCTGCAGCGAGAACCTACCTTCCCTTTGAGCACAGATCTGCAGCCATGTACAGCAGTCTTCTGAGGCTGCAGAGCATCAAGAATGGATCTCATGACCTCCATCTGAGATTCCACTGCAGCATTGAGATCTTTGGGAGCTTTTGCCTGGTGTTGCAGTGGAAACTGAGACAGCTACCACCAAACTCTGAATCACAGCTGGGTCTACTAGTGCTGTCAAGGAGTTAGCCACTACTTCCATGGAGGAAAAGATGATCAAGCTATGCATTATGCCCTGTGCCACATTGGAGCTGGACTCCTTCATGCTCCTTGGCAGTGATAGGCTGTCGCTCAGGTCTGCCAATGCCCCCAGCATTGTGTGCATCGTCAACAGTATTCTCCTGTATGCTGTCCCATGATGCCCTCATCTGAGTCACCTGTAGCAGACCGTGTCTGCAACCTCGCACTCTGGGAAGCTGGCACATGTGCTACCCTTTTCCCCTGGCTTGACTCCAGTCCACTTGTGTCCTGTGGCTCACCATGTGCCGATCCCCACTTTGATGCTGCCCTCTAAAGTTTGTGTAATACCTGGGCTTATGGCTGCAATTATCTGATCATGTGACAATGCATCCTCATCACTTGAGTGGGGTTGCACTCTTGCTTCCTCCTGGATGTGTTATGGGTGGCCAGGCAGCAGTTCTTGGATATCTGATAGCATAAAATCAGAAGGCGAAGGTTGGGGTGAGGGAGTGGGTTGAGGAGGAAAGGAAGAGGTCCATGATCACACCATCTGCAGCTTGCACATTATGCCAGATGCAGGATGAGGGTGAGGATGGAGTTGCGAATGGACATTAGGCTGTACATACCATTATCATGAATAGTCTCAGTCTCTGTGACATCTGTTGTTATGGGCACTGTACGGAACCATATTTATTTTCTCCTCGGATTAGAACAGTGTGCCCTTAAATCTATGTTAAAAACAGTGTTCCTTTAAGACAGGGAGAAGCTTTTGGATTTCTGAGGCACAGTGTGCCAGCTGCACTTGTTACTTAGGCCACAGCAGGAGACAGAGAGGTCACATGGTATAATGTTTCGATTTGACTATGTGTAAAACTGGCAAAAACTAGACTGAACCAATTTGTTTTGAGAGACTTGCCAGAAAGCGTGCTTTCTCTCAGTAGAAATTCTACAAGGAGCTACAAGCCAAGTTAATAGCCTAAGGGGGGGAAAAGCCTTTTTTGAAGAGACCATTAGTACTGCTGAAGGTAGCAAAATTCATTTTCCTTACTTCCAATTCAGGAAGTATTCGCTTCAAGATTGAATCTCTCTTGACTGATTGTATTTTCTGGAATCGCCGGTGGTTCTGATGCCTGCTGCAGCCGAAGTGTTTTGAATGCTTATCTATTGAAGGACTATTTCATCAAATCCACGTGGAGACTTCAAGTAGCATTTGATTATTTTCACATTAGAATGCCTCACCCATCAGGAGTGTAACCCACAGAGGCATATTTATATGTTTATTTATTCTTAAGAAGAAGCTAATTTTTAAAAACACCACTTTTTAAAACTGGTTAACTGTTAGTTTTGAATGTAGGTGTGTGAATGGGGGAAGTTAGGTTAAAATAATAAGTGATAAGGTCTTTAGACATAGGTTTATCTTCATAGTGTTTAAGATTTAGTCTTAATAAAGAGTTAATTTGTTATTGTCTAAAAATACCTGGTTTGGTCTGTTTTACTCTGGGGTTACTATAGTGTTTAATTTGGTTGTTTTCCGGTTGGAAGGGAAAACTTTAATACTATGCTGCGACTTGTGGAGTGATGGGACTGAATTGACAGTGCATTGCTCCCTCCGCAGTCGTAACAACTTGAGTGAGGTTGTACTCTTACTTCCTCCTGGGTGTGTTATGGATGGCCAGGCAGCAGTTATTGGGTATCCAAAAGCATAAAATCAGAAGGGGAGAGTGGGGTGAGGGAGTAGGATGGAGAAGAAAGGAAGAGGTCCATTATCATATCATCTGCAGCTTGCACATCGTGCCAGATGCAGGATGAAGGTGAGGATGGAGTTGAGAATGGACATTAGGCTGTAACATACCATCATCATGAATAGTCTCAGTCTCTGTGACATCTGTTATTATGGGCTCTTTACGGAACCGTATTTATTTTTCTCCTCAGATTAAAACAGTGTGCCTTAAGACGCTATTAAAAACAGTGTACCTTTAAGACAGGGAGAAGCCTTTGGATTTCTGAGGCACAGTGTGCCAGCTGCACTTGTTACTTAGGCCACAGCAGGAGACAGAGAGGTCACATGGTATAATGTTTCGATTTGACTATGTGTAAAACTGGCAAGAACTAGTCTGAACCAATTTGTTTTGAGAGACTTGCCAGAAAGCATGCTGAAGGAAAGAGCTATCTATTCTCTCTCAGTAGAAATTCTACAAGGAGCTACAAGCCAAGTTAATTATCTAAGGAGAAAAAAAATCCTTTTTTTGAAGAGACCATTTGTACTGCTGAAGGTGGCAAAACTCCTTTTCTTTACTTCCAATTCAGGAAGTATTCACTTCGAGATTGAAACTCTCCTGACTGATTGTATTTCCTGGAATTCGCCAGTCGTCTTGATGCCTGCTGCAACCAAAGTGTTTTGAATGCCTATATATTGAAGGACTATTTCATCAAATCCACGTGGAGACTTCAAGTAGCATTTGATTATTTTCACATTAGAGTGCCTCACCCATCAGGAGTGTAACCGACAAAGATGTATTTATTTATTTATTTATTCTTAAGAAGAAGCTAATTTTTAAAAACACCACTTTTTAAAACCAGTTAACTGTTAGTTTTGAATGTATGTGAGTCAATGGGGAAGTTAGGTTAAAATAAGAAGTGATAAGGTCTTTAGGCATAGATTTATCTTAATAGTGCTAAGATTTAGTTGTAATAAATAGTTAATTTGTTGTTGTCTGGAGATACCGGGTTGGTCTGTTTTATTCTGGGGTTACTAGAGTGTTTAATTTGGCTGTTTTGCGGTTGGATGAGAAAACTTTAATAATATGCTGCGACCTGTGGAGTGATAGGACTGAATGAACAGTGCATTGTTCCCGCTGCGGTGGTAACAACTTGAGTGGGGTTGCACTCTTACTTCCTCCTGGGTGTGTTATGGCTAGCCAGGCAGCAGTTCCTGGGTCTCTAAAAGCATAAAATCAGAAGGGGAGGGTGGCGATGAGGGAGCAGGTTGGGGAAGAAAGGAAGAGGTCCATGATCACATCAACTGCAGCTTGCACATCGTACCAGATGCAGGATGAGGGTGAGGATGGAGTTGAGAATGGACATTAGGCTGTAACATACCATCATCATGAATAGTCTCAGTCTCTGTGACATCTGTTGTTACAGGCTCTGTTGTAGCTGGCCCCATGATATGGAGCACCATCTCCTCTCAGTTGGGCTCAGTGGATGAAGACCTGCCTGGCCCCTGCTGGTTCTCTACTGCCTCCTTCTATTGTATTTTATTTTATTTAGAGATATAGCATTGAAACAGGCCTTTGGCCCACCAAGTCTGTGCCGACCAACAACCACCCGATAGACATATGGATGAAAATGGAATAGTGTAGGTCAGATGGTTTCACAGGTTGGCGCAACATCGAGGGCCGAAGGGCCTGTACTGCGCTGTAATGTTCTAATTCTAATTCTAATTCTAATTCACCCTTTTATACTAATCCTACATTAATCCCATATTCCTACCACATCCCCACAATTCCCCTACCACCGACCTACACTAGGGGCAATTTGTAATGGCCAACTTACCTATCAACCTGCAAGTCTTTGGCTGTGGGAGGAAACCGGAGCACCCGGCGAAAACCCACGCGGTCACAGGGAGAACTTGAAAACTCCGCACAGGCAGTACCCAGAATTGAACCCGGGTCGCTGGAGCTGTGAGGCTGCAGTGTTTACCATTGTGTCTCTGTGCCTTCTGAGAGAGGGAAGAATGTCTGTGATTATTTTGCATTGTGTTTGGGAGATTAGACTGCCATAGCTGAAAAAGTAGAGGTACAGTGGAGGCAGCAAGAGATAGGTATGAGGCTGTCAACAATGAAAGGTGTGTGAGCATGAGGTGGGGCATATGAATATCAGGCGTGACTCCTGATTGCTAGGGACCAGTGTTATGATGGGGTTCTGGTGCTGCGATAGTGTTAGAGGCTGATAGTGTGGTGGGTAGAAGATGTCATGTGAAGAATGCATTTACTAACCTTGATGAGGCACATGAGGTCATTAAGCATCTTGAAGCACTGCTGCCAGGTCCTCAGGACCAGACTCCAGGAGATCATCTCTCTTGGCACCTGATCCCAGAGTCTCTCTCCTCCTATCTACCTCCACTATTAAGGCCTCCTACACTGCATTGGTGAACTGTGGAGCCCTCTGTCTGCCCTGGTATTCAATTACCCTTTGCAGAATTGAAACACTGTCAGTCAGCAGCAGCCTCCATGATTCTGTGGAGCTTTCCATTAAGAGGGAGGGACTGCCTTTAAGAGCTGGAGGCTCTCTACAACATGTGCTAGCCTTGCATGCTGTCAGGTCCTCTTTGGTGCCTGCAGCCAGCCAACAACACAGGTTGTGTTGGGCTGCACACAAAAATCATGCAGCACAAAGTTTGCATGCTGCCTGCCTCAGAGGGAACAGGCCCAGGTGGTCGCAAATCACAGCCTTCATACACAAAAACAGGTGCAGATCAATTTTTAGCATAGGATGTTGAAAACCATTCTAAGGTGCTTCAGTCTTGATTGATTTTTACATTTTGTAACAACCATACATCATGTTTGCTTTACTTGAGGTGGGGGTACCAGTTGATAAAGATTTTATTTTCATTTTGACAGCATCATTTACTTTCTGGTTAAGTATTGCTTGAGCCAGAGTCACAAAGGACCATAGGCATCTCTCCCCATTTGGGAGAGACAATTGGTGATGTATAGCTTGAGGATCACCACTCCTCAAGAGTGGGACAAGGCAAGGAGGCAGGCCTCCATGAACTACCACAACCAGTATAGAGGATTGAAACCATGCTATTGGTATCTTTCTATATTTCATGCTAGCCAGCTAGCCAACTGAGCTAGCTGACCACCCCCCGCCCCCCCCCCCCACCCCCCCATGGTTAAATGCTACATGCAGTGAATAGAAATTTGGGTTTCCCGGTGTTTCTCTGGCAATCTGTTGTTCAATTCAGTGTGTAATCCCACTGCCTTGTTTTTCTATTGTCTCAGTTTAAGCACAAATTCATACGTACAGATTTACAAACAAACAAACTGTTTGTATACAGATGCAACCTGCATGCTGATTTTTTTTTTCATATATTAGCCCTGCACACTGCAGCACTGTGCTATTTGCCTTTTCCATACTTTATCCTACTGATATTTTACTGAGTCAACTTGTGCTGAATCTGGGACAGTTTTTGTGCTACTGGCATGCATGCACTGGGAACTGGATGGAGTCCATCACACTGATTTCACTTATGGCTTACATCCCATTTGTCTGTGTTGTATTCAAACTGCTGTCCCAGAGGTAAAAGAATAGAGCCTAATGATACATTTGCCTAATCGTTTCACTAATTGCATTTTATGAAGAGGTTAATCATCACTGTCTGCTGAATGTCTGTTTTAAACAGGAGACATTTGCAACATTGCAAAGTCACTCTTATACTGGCACTGTTTTCATTCAAAATCCGGGAGACTAATATCCATAAACTAGTTTCTGGGCTGTACATTGCTGCATCGGTCATGGCTCAGTTGGTAGCACTCTTGTCTCTGTGTCAGAAGACTGTGGGTTCAAGTTCCATTTCTGAAACTTGAGCATAAAAGCTAGGCTGACACTTCAATATAGTATTGAGGGAGTGCTGCACTGTTGGAGGTGCTGTCTTTCTAATACCACATTAAAGTGAGGCCGTATCTGCTTTCTAAGGTGACGTTAAAATTCACATGATGCTATTTCAAAGAAGAGCTTTCCCTTGTGCCCTGCTCAATTTTTATTCTTTCATGGGATGTGGGTGTCACTGGCAAGGGCAGCATTTGTTGCCTATCAATTGCTCAAATAATTTCTAAATACTATCTATGCCCACTATTATCCTCATTTTACACAGACGGGTGTTTAAAGCTGGAAATAATATTAATAACAAAACACATATGCAAAAATTACACCCATTCATTACACCTTTCCACTCGAGATACATTAATGCACCTTTCATGGAACACAACAAAGTCTCTGTAGTTTTAGGTAGAAAAGTCGACACAAGAATGATTGTACATATTATGTTTTTTAATTGCCATAGTAGCAACATTTAAGTCTTGTGTACAGCTATTCAATAAATAATTATTTTGTTTTGAACCCCTGAAGGCAGCTCTGAAATACTGAATATCATTGACTTTTTTCCAATTTAATGTATTGCAAAGTACCAATCATAATAGAACGTATTCATTATTGATTTATATATGATTACATTATTTAAGTATGACTTAAAGTATACAAAGTCATTTCAGTTTAAAGATGGGTAGCTTTAAACGCTGAAACGTTTAGTGGCCCAGCTGGAAGGAAGCACAGTTTCTTATGCATTGATCTTAGTGTGTATTGTTTCTGTAATTTCCCAGTTGTTGATCTGTAAGACATTTCCAAGCTGTAATTGTACATGTTAGTATTGTCATGGTCCTGTAGTTTTTTTTCTCAGGAATATGCAGTTTGCCTTTAAGGCTTGCAAGGGATCAGTTTTGCTTTAAGAGCCGGCAAGCCTTAGGAGTTATAGGAAGGTGCATTTTCGTTGCCTTAGAAACAGCCATTTGGAGACTGCGATTCAAAGGGTGCATTCTCGATACCATGGAAACAGCCTCTGGGAGTGAGTCTCATGCGATACATTTGTTACAATTCAGTTTTGAATTGGCTTTTAGTTGAAGACAGTTTGTTCTAACAGAACACAGACACAGAACACACAGACAGACACAGAGGACACAGCTGTGTTTAGCACACCTGAAAAAGTGCTCTCAACTATTTAAACTGAAGGAATAGGATTTTAGTCTGTTTATTATTATCTCTCAAAATTCTAAGAAAAAGTCAAGCCAAAAACAGAGATCTCTGGTAATTTAAATTGAAGAAAGGGAAGTTAGACTGTGACAATCTTTTATCCCTCAAAAGACTCTAATATCAGCTTGATTCCGTTGAAAGTATTTGCAAGTCGTTAATTGTTGAAATTTGCTGGAGAAGGAAAGCAACATACTGTGAGGACTTCGAGCAACATTCTGTGAGGACTTCAAGCAACATTGGACTGTAAATTTGCAAGGACTCTAATTTTTTTCTATTTTAAATGTTGTTTATATCTTCATAGTGTTTAAGAATTTAGTTCTTCTAATTAAAGAGTTAATTTGTTGATTTAAAGACACCTGGTTTGGTTAGCCTCATTTGGGGGGTTAATAGATGGCAAAATTTGGCTGGGTCTTTCTTTAATTTGGAAAGTTTTAAATGATATGTTAGGCGATGTGTGGAGCGATGGTATTGAATTATCAGTGTGTCTCTCCCAACACAATCAGAATCGTATATTTTGATTGGGGGCTTTGACAGGAGCATAACAATATAAAATTAACAATTCAAGAAAGAGAAAGGCTCAAGTTAGTTTGCAGATTAACCAAAAATCAATGGTTACAAAAGTATGATTCAAGTAAATAATAAATGATATATCCAATATGAAATACCAGACTTGCACAGAATGAGGAAATCCCTACATCCTTGTGCTGAGCAGTTGAGTAATTTTCGTCTTTTACACTCGAATGTTTTAAAAATATATGAAAGTAATGATGATGATGATAGCAGATTTCTCACAGGCGTAGATCATGGGAAGGCTTGTCTCTGTGGTAGTTGACATGATTGTTGGTGACTGAGGAGGCCAATTCTTGATCTGTAATAAAGGTACTCAAATATCAGTGATAGATTTATTACTGCAGGTAGGTACAGACTCTACTGACAAAAGGTGTATATAGTGCTGCTCACAGTGAATGTTTCCACTCTGGTAAACGGCCACGTTTTATAGACGGGGACCTTTATTGTGCTGCTTGGCATCTGGAGAGATGGGGCAGGTTGGGGTGGAATTGATCTATGTTGGTAGCAGAAAACGCGTTCATAACAAATTGACAGCCTGTTTTATACTGCAGCTGCTTTATTTTCCACCCCCAGGAGCTCTTGCAATGTCAGATTTTGATTCTTACAGGAAAGTAAGAGGTCACATCAGACTTTTGTCAAACGACATGATGTTTTTGAACCAGATGAAAAGGTCTATACTGAAAGTCATTGTCAGTACAGCAAAACTTGCATTTGTATAGTACCTTTAATATCGTAAAACAACTCATGGCACTTCACAAGAGCTTGATCAGACAAAAAATTGACACTGAGCCAAAGAAAGAGGCATTAAGACAGGTGATCAAAAGCTTGGTCAAAGAAGTAGGTTTTAAATAGAGTCTTAAAGGAAGAGAGAGGTGGAGACGCAAGGAGGTTTAGGGAAGGAATTCAGAGCTCGGGGACTAGATGGCTGAAAGCCGGCTGCCAAAGACATGGGGAAGGACATGAGGGATGTGCAAGAAGCCTGAGTTGGAATTCTCAGAGGGTAGTAAGATTGGAGGAGGTTACAGAGATAGGGTGGGCAAGGCCGTGAGGTATTTAAATGTGTGGATGAGAACATGTGGAAATTGTGTTTGACAAATTTATTAGAGTTTTGTGAGGATGCAGCTGGTAAGGTAGATAAAGGGGATCAAGTAGATGTAGTATACCTGGATTTCCAAAAGGCATTTGATAGGGACCACACAAAAGGTTAAAAGGCAAGATAAAGGCTCATGGAGCTGGGGGTAAGATATTGGCTTGGATAGAGGATGGGTTAATAGACAGGAAGCAAACAGTAGGCATAAATGGGGCATTTTCAATTTGGCAGGCTGTGACTTGTGGAGTGCTGCAAGGATCAGTGCTGGCACCTCAGCTATTTACAATCTATATTCATGACTTAGACGAAAAGACTGAGAGTAATGTATCTGAGTTTGCTGATGATACAAAGGTACGTGGAAATGCAAGCCATGAAGAAGACACAGAGAGGCTGCAAAGAGATATAGGCAGGTTAAGTAAGTGGGCAATAAGGTGCAGATGGAGTATAATGTGGGGAAGTGTGAGGTTATTAACATTGGTAATAAGAATAGAAGAGCAGAGTATTTTTAAAAGGCATGAACCTTGACTTGTAAATGTTGATGTTCAGAGAGACTTAGGCAAAAAAGTACAAGGAACAAGGTACAGCAAAGAATTAGGAAGGAAAATGGCATGTTGGCCTTTATTGCAAAGGGATTGGAGTACAAGAATAAAGAAGTCTTGCTACAATTGTACAGGGCTTTGGTGAGACCACACTTGGAATACTGTGTGTGGTTTTAGTGTCCATAATTAAGGAAGTATATACTTGCTTTGGAGGCAGTACTGCAAAGGTTCACTTGATTGGTCCCTGGGATGAGAGGGTTGTCCTGCGATGACAGGCTGTGTAAATTGGATCGATATTCTGTGAAGTTTAGAAGAATGAGAGGTAATCTCATTGAAACATACAAGATTCCGAAGGGGCTTGACAGGGTAAACACTGAGAGGTTGTTTCTGCTGGCTGGCGAATCTAAAACACGGAGGTACAGACTCAGGATAAGGGGATGATCATATAGGACTCAGCTGAGGAGAAATTTCTTCACTCAAAGGAATCTTTGGAATTCTCTTCCCCAGAGTAAAATGTGGCTACGCGACCAGCCCCGACGATATGTGTTGGGTTCGGGTCAGGTCGGGTCTCTCTTCTGGGTCCAACATTCAGGCTCGGGTTGGGTCGTCTGGATGTGGACAGTGCTGCCTTGCTCCAGGAAGTAATCTTTAAATGAACATTTAGGACGTCAAGGCGGGAAACGTGCAGTCCAGACTCCGCACTCTGTAGTAAAGCCTGGCTACCCGACCAAACCTGACTACATGTGTCAGGTTCGGGTCGGGTATTTAAAAAAAATTAAAGGATTCGGGCCTGGGTCGGGTTCAGGTTGGCTGTTGTCGGGTCGGGTTGGGGTCAGGTTTTAATTTTATACCCGAGCCAGGCTTTACCCCAGAGGGTATTGGATGCTCCATAATTGGATATACTTAAGGCTGGGATAAACAGATTTTTGGTCTCTAAGAGAATCAAGGGATATGGGGAGCAGGCAGAAAAGTGGAATTGAAGCCCAAGATCAGCCACGATCATATTGAATGATGGAGCAGGCTCAATGCGGCACCTGGTTTACTCCTGCTCCTATTTCTTATGTTCTTATGTCCATAATTTTAAAATCATGGCATTGATGGACTGAGAATGAACATAAGTCAGAGAACACAAGGGTGATGGGTGAATGGGATTTTTTTGTGAGTTAGGATACAAGCAGCAGAGTTTTGGATACATCAAGTTTATGTAAGGTGGAGGTTTGGAGGCCGGTGTGGTGATCAGATCCTGAATAACATCACACCACAAACCTATTTTTTAATGGGGCCCCGAAAATCGATTTGGAGATAGAAGAGAATGAAATAAGGAATAGCTTAGGTACTAAATGAAAGTAACATTAAAATATAAGATAATCACCAAAAAATCAAATAGGGAATAAAGTTGGTCAAACGAGACTTTCCCTTTTGAAATCCATCCTGACAATTCATTATTATTTTTGGTTCCTAAATGGTTTTTCTATTTTCTTCTTTAGTCGGGATTCCATTATCTTTCCTACCACCGATGCTAAGCTGACTGGTCTATAGTTCACTGGACATGTTCTATCTCCTGTCTTAAATTTGGTATAACATTAGCTATCCACGAGTCCCCTTTTCTAATTATTAAATATGCATAATAGTGTGTCTGCTATCTCTTCCCTAGATTCTTTTAAAATGCACAGATGCAATCCATCCTTACAAGAGGTGTTATCCACTTTGGCATTGTTCATTTATTTAGTATTTCATCTTATTTTAAATGCAGTTAGATCATTTCTTCTTAGAAGCAAAATTATTCTAATGTTTCTGTCATTTTGCCATCCCTGTCTGTTATTTTATCCTCTCCATTCCTTAGTGGCCCTCATCCCATGCTAATTTTCCTTGCTTTATTGGTGTCCCTGTATAAAAATATTACTATTTTGTTTTATGTTCATTCGATAATTTGATTTCATAGTTCCTCAATGCCTTCCTGTTTTTTTTAATTCCTCTTATTCTCTTCATATTCTCCCTCATCATGCTCTCCTCTGCTGTCCATATACTTAATGTATGCCTCTTTCTTTGCCCTCATTTTTCCTTTGCATCTTTATTCATCCATGGTGTCTCATTAATGTTTAGTTTGTTCTTGTTTTTTAGTGGATTATAATATATATCATCTCTCTAATGGGGAGAGATGCCTATGGTCCCTTGGGACTCTGACTAGAGCAATTTTTTCTGGATTCTGTTGAACACTGTTTTAAATGTTTCCCAATGCTGTTCTATATCATTCTTTGTCCATATTGTTTTCCATTTTATTTTCCCTGATTTCTATACTCAGCGTCTCAAAATCAGCTTTCTTCCAAACTGGCCTTTGTCATGCTTATGTCCTTCTCAATTATTAAACCATATATTGTAGTCATTATTGTCAAGATGCTCCCCTACTTTTCCTGTCTGCTCTGGATCATTCCCCATTACTAGATACAGTAGTAAATCCTCCCTTATATAAAAGCAAAATACTGCAGATGCTGGAATTCTGAAATAAAAACAGAAAGTGCTGGAAATACTCAGCAGGTCAGGCAGCATCTGTGGAGAGAGAAGCAGAGTTAAAACGTTTCAGGTCTGTGAGCTTTCATCAGAACTTAGTAAATCCTCCCTTGTTAGTCTTCTTACATACTGTTTGAGAAAGAAGTCCTGTGCACATTGTGGAAACTCCATTCCCTTATCCCCTTTACATACCTCTTCTGGCCAATTAATTTTGGAATTGTTGAAATCCCCCAGGATTATTATTCTATATTTTCTGCTCATTTCCCTAATTTGTTTACATAATTCTTTTTCCAACTCCCTTCCACTTTTGGGTGGTCTGTAGACTGCTCCTATTAGTGTGATTGATCCCTGATTATCCTTTATCTCTATCCACATTGATTCTATTTCTAACTTACTGATGACTGCATCACTTTATTTTCTACTGCCATTATATTATCTCTAATAAAAACAGCTACTCTGCCTTACCATTTTCCCTCTCTATCTTTTCTAAATGCTATACCATGCACTGTTTAATTCCCAGTCTTGATTTTCTGTATCCATGGCCAGAATTTTACACCCCCCCCCCAAAGAGCAGGAAGGTGACTGTATTGTGGGGGGGGGGGGGGGGGGGTAGTAAAATGGAGCGGGAGGGTCCGGTAGCTCTTCCCGACCTGCTCCCACCTCCACCGCCACTTTATGCAGGGCAGCTCTGGCTAAAAACGGCCCATCCTCCCCAGGCTAATCAAGCCCCTTCAGTGGCCACTTAACGGGGATTTTACCCGGGCTAGTCGGGGGGCCAGGCCCGAAAAAAGCCGCCTGTGAAAGTAGGCGGCTCTCTGATGTCCTGGGGGTGACGGCCCTCATGATCTGGTGCTCGGTGCAGTCCCAGCAGTGGCCACCGCACCCGGTGGCGCTGCCGAGTCAGAGCGTTGCCGGCCCCACTGATTCGCTGGCAGCTCTATTAGGTGGGTCTTCCTACCTCAAGCGGGTGGAAGTCCCACCTCAGACCAATTAAAGCCCGGGGACCTGCAAAATACGGGTCAGATCTCCAGGCCAGGTGGAAGCAGGTTTGTCACTAACTTTTCAGTCGGTGGATGGCACTCGTCCGCCTAGCGTAAATCCCGGCCCATGTCTCAGTAATCCCTACTATATCTAGTTCCTTGCAATGTATGCAAGAGCAGATAGTAGTATCTCTGAGCTTGGGAAAGCCTCTGCCTGCACCTTCCCTGACTCCCTTGATAAGAATTTCCCGGGTGATCTCATCAAAAGGAGTAATGGTCATGGCGTCATAGAGTCATTGGGTGGGAAGCCCCGCCCACTGGCTAAAAAGTTGGTGGCGAGCCCACCTCCGCCAGGTCTGGGGAGCCAGGCCAGGAATTTTAGCTCCTCAGGCCCTCAATTGGTCTTGGGCGGGACCTCCACTGCTGGGTGACCACTGCTGGGACTACACCCAGCCTTCGCAAGCAATGTGAAAGACGGTCCCGGAAGACAGGTAAGTTTTTGGGGCCTCACTGGGGACAATCGGCTGGGCCCTGGTGAGGCTAGGGGGAGTCAGTCAGGAAGGCGGTGTGTGTTGTGCGTTGGGGGCGGTTGGGGCTTTGGGGACGCCCCTCCTTGGGGCAATGTGTGCCCGATCAGGCGGACCCCCCCCCCCCCCCCCCCCCACCAAGCCTGCAGGAAGGCTGCCTGGATTTATCAAGTGGGGTTCTTGAGGCTTTTTCCATCCGGCCGCCGAGGCCAAAATACTGCGGCGACAGGAGGAGGACCTTAAGTGCTAGTTAATTGGCCCCACGTAAGAGTCTTGATTGTCCTGGGGCGGGCCATTTCTCGCTGCCGCCACCTGTGTAAAATTGCAGCAGGGGCAGGAGGGGGTCTGGAATGGTCCCCCGTCTCCTACTCAATTTTATGTCCCCCGCCACCACCAGTCCATTTGTTTGGGGGCTGTAAAATCCCAGCCAGTGAGTAATTTATGGCACAGAAGGAGGCCATTCGGCCCATCGAGTTCTTCTTCAGTTTGAGCATGTTCTCTTGTATTCAATGCCGTCTTGTCTTGCAAGTAGAGAAATAGTCTTGAGATGTGTACAACCTGTACCATGTGTTCATATGTCATCATGCATCAAACAGCTAGGTTGTGTTTCAATGATCTGTTGTGTGAAACCTTTGGAAGTTGGCAGCATATCAAGTTTTTCAGTTGTTATTTCCAGTTTGTATGTGTGTAGTGGGCACATCTAATTTTGTTGGAGCAAAATCCTGAGGTCCTGGACTAAACCCCTTTATTAAACTTTGTAATCCCTTGTTTCTTGTGGCTCATACAAACACACCAGCATTTTTGATGCACATAAACAAGAGCATAAAGTAATGGGATTCAGTATGGGAAGCATAAGGATTATTTGTAAAATAATAGTGTTAACAGTCAGTATGAAGTCAAAAGTGGAAAGTTCTACCTGTCCAACATCCTCAACACCTTTGAGGAACTGACAGCCCAAATAGATTGTTGGAAGCCCTACAATGAGGTATAACTAGTATTACGACCGCGGCGGGAGCTACGCACTGTTAATTCAGTCCCGTCACTCCACAGGTCATAGCATATTATTAAAGTTTTCCCACCCAAATGGAAAACAGCCAAATTAAACACACTATTAATCCCCAAAATAAAACAGACCAAACCAGGTATCTATAGACAAAAACAAATTAACTATTTATTAAAAACTAAATCTTAAACAGTATTAAGATAAACCTTATAACTTAAAGATCTTATAACTTTTTATTTTAACCTAACTCCACCATTCACACACATACACTCAAAAATCAACAGTTAACCAGTTTAAAAAATGTTTTTAAAAAATGTTTTTAAAAATTAGCTGTTTCTTAAGAATAAATAGATATCTGGGTTATAAGTCTTTGCAGGTTACGTTCCTGATGGGTGAGGTATCCTCATGTTAAAATAATCAGATGCCACTCGAGGTCTCCACGGGATTTCATGAAACAGTCTTTTCATGATAGGTATTCAAAGCACTTCGGCTGCAGCAGGGCGTCAAACAGTTATTTCAACATGGGGTATAATGATAGGCCTGTGTTTGATTTTTTTAAATTGTTGGATTTCAGTCAAAGCTTTACTGCGAATTCCAGAAAATGCAGTCAGTCAAGAGAGAGTCAATCTTGAAGCAAAGACTCTTAGATTGGAAGTAAAGAAAAAGGAATTTTGCTACCTCCAGCAATACGAATGTTCTCTTCAAAAGGTATTTTTTTCTCCTTAGGCAATTAACACAGCCTGTGGCTCATTGTCAAAGAGTCATAGAATTATACAGCACAGAAACAGGCCTTTCGGCCCAACGTGTCTGCACCGACAGTACCCATCCAATCTAATCCCATTTTCCCGCACTTGGCCCTTAACCTTGTATGTTATGGTGTTTCAAGTGCTCATCTAAATAATTCTTAAATGTTGTGAAATTATAGAATTTTTGGTGAGAGAATTCTGTTCTTCCAAGGCAAGCACGCTTTGCTGGTGTCTCTCAAAACTGGTTTTAGCTTGTTTTTACACAGTTAAATTGTGACAGTACCACGTGACCTCTCTCCTGCTGTGGCACACTGTACCTCTCAGTTCTTAAAGACACACTTTTTTAAACAGAGTCTTAAAGGCACACTGCCACTATCAGAGAAGAAAAATAAATAGTTCTGTGACACCTCTGCCCTTGGCAAAATTAAATGCCAATCTTAAAATGTGTTTCATTACAATGCAAAAAAAAAAGAAACTGGGAAAAAAACTCTAACATTTTAAAAATATTCATGTACCCATTCACACTACTGATAATTTGCAGCATTTTCTTTGTACCATCGCCATCCATATAACTTAAAATGATTAAATTTGTGACAAAGTGTCAGCGATAACATTGTTCTTCCCCAAAATATGTACAGTTTTCAAATGATAATGCTGTAACAACAAACTCCATCTAAATATTCTACCATGTCAGTTTTTATATTTTTCCACAAAAGTTAATGGGCTATGGTCAGTGTATATTAGTGTTTATAGTCTTGATGGACATATACTTTGAAATGTTTGAGAGCTAGCAAAAGTCCTAATGTTTCTTTTTCCACACTGGAAGACTTTTTTTGATGGCAATTTAGTTTTCTTGAAAAGTACCCTACTGGCTTCTCTATGCCCGATTCGTCATCCTGCAATAAGACTGCACAAATCCCCAGGTTGCCTGCATCGATCGCTATTTTAAAGGGTTTAGCAAAATTTGGAGCAGCCAACATTGCCTTTAGCTTTTCAAAAGCTGCCTGGCATTTATCCAACCATACTTTTTTTCTTTTCTGCAGCAAATCGGTTTATGGAGCAGCCACAGTACTAAAATTCCGTACAAATTTCCTGTAAAAAGCGCACATCCCTAAAAACCTCATTATTTCCTATTTAGATTTAGGGATAAGGAACCATACTAAGGCTTGTACATTTGCCATTTTTGTCAGGTGTGACAAAAGCTGATATCTTTTTGACTCGAGGAGTCAAAGGAATTTGCCAGTATCCCAGTCGATCTTGGTAAGAGACCTACCACTGCCCAATCTGTCGATACAGTCTTCTAAACGTGGAATTGGGTAGCAGTCTGTCTTCTGCGTTGACTTTTCCATAGTCTATACAAAATCAGGTTGACCTGTCAGGTTTAGGTACAAGAACTATGGGTGAACTCCAGCTGCTTTGACTAGATTCGACCAAGTTGTTTTCCAGCAAAAGATTTCTGCTTTTACTTGGGTCTGTTTATCTGGACTTAAGCGGTAAGGATGTTGTTTTAAAGGAACGGTTCCCCCTATATCCACATCATGTGTGGCTAAGGTTGTGCATCCTGGCTTATCCCAACAGACTCTTTTGAGTGTTTTGAAAAACCTGGATAGGTCTTCACATTGTTTTGCCTCTAAGCGCAAAAGCATGTTGTCCAATTTTACTAGCCATTCTGTATCGCTAATCTGATAGTTGGAGGTTCAATCAGAGAATTGTCTCGGCTTCCTTCTGCCTCATCCTCACTATCCTTCTCCTTCTCAACAGTCCCCATTACCTGACATTCCTATACTGGCTTATCATCCTCCTGCGATAATATTGCTTTCACATATTGACGTGACACAACCATTTCTTCAACCGGCCATCAGGGGTGTCAATCATGTAATCTAACTTACCCACTCTTTTGATCACTCTATATGGGCCACTGAACCGTGCTTTTAATGGTTCCCTCGTAACAGTAACAACACCATATTTCATCCCCAGGTTGAAAATTGCAGGTTTTTGCATTTTTGGCTGCCCATTTCTTCATATTGGCTTAGGATGCTTTAAGGTGTTCTTGAGCCATACAAAACCACTTTACATCCTTTGTAAGGCCTAGCCAGTAATACTGTCAGCTTATACATGATTTGGTCTTCCGAATTCCCCTATGTTCTGCAAAAGGAATGTCATGTGCTAACCCTAATAACCCTTGGCGATATTTAGGTGGTACCACTGTCTGTTCAACAACTGTCCAGTCTTCATCCACAGGTTGATGAGGCAGTCTCCATTTCCTCTTCAAAACCCCATCTTCCATATAAGACCCTTCTGGAACTCATTTCGCTTCAACTTCTGCCAGATCCATCTGGGCTATTCGGTATAACTCTGGATCAGCTTGCTGTGCTGCAATTATAGAAGATCTGTTAAACATCTCATTTGGATTATCTAATTCCCCAAATAAGGTTTCAGATGCCCAGCTATCAGTTTGTGGTGCCACTTTTACCTCCGACAATGGATCCTGTTTAGCCATTGCTCGGGTGATTACACACACAGGGAATATTCCTGGAACTTGTTCCTGTAATTGTTCTGTTTCCCTAATTTCACTTGATTCCTCTGTAATTATAGGAGAAACTGATACTTTGATCTGGTCAAATAATTTCCTAGGAATAGATCAGTTCCCACTACTGGCAAACTGTGGACAACTCTTCCAGTTACCATCCCAAATATTAAGTCACTCTCTATAAAGGTATGGGTATATACTCCCCGCCAATTCCATTAACTGAAACTTTAGCGTTCAAGGCGCTCTTTAGTGAAAATGTTATATCTTTCCCCAGCAAGAGTGTTTGGGTTGCTCCTACATCCCTGAGTATAATGATAGGTTTTCCTGCCTCACTTAAAGGATATGGAGTTACTTTCCCCTTTAACAAAAAATCATTATAACATTTGGGTATCTTATTCTTAACCTTTACACTCACTTTAGTTTTTGTATCTGGTTTTATAGCTGCCATTAAAGCTACAGCCTGGTCTGCTGTACTCTCAGTCAGAGCCTTTTTCTCTGCATTAGCTTTGCGTACCCCAACAAGTCCTATGGATTTACCTTGCAATTTCCAGCATTCTAAACAAAGATGACCCATTTTGTGGCAATGATAGCACTTCGGCTTGCGAATTTCACTTCTACCCTCAAAACCTTCCTTTCTGGCCTGAGGAGGTGATCCTGGGGCATTCCCAGCGGTTCCTTCTTGTCCCCGGCTACTTGCCTTCCTGTCACTCTCCCACTTTCTATCCTTCTCAGGTTTATGGAGGTGACGGACAAAAGGTTTTGGCTTATTCACAAGCTCAAAATCATCAGGAATTTCCGATGCTTGCCTGGCTTTCAAAACTTTCGGATTATCTACATGAATTCTCACTACTGAAGGAATGGAATTTTTAAACACTTCCAAGAGAATCAATTCTCGAAGGTTCTCCTATGTGGTTTCCATCTTTAATGCCTGTATCCAATGGTCAAAATTAATTTGCTTCACCCTCTCAAATTCTACGTACGTTTACCCAACCAATCTTTGTAAGTTCCAAAACTTCTGACAGTAAGCTTCAGAGACTAACTCATATGCAGCGAGAATAGCCATTTTTGCCATAATCTGTAGAAGACACTTCAGGAAGCATAGCATAAACTTCATGAGCTATTCTTATCAACCTGTTTTGCATAAGCAGTGTCCAGCTTTCCTTCAGCCATTTCATCTGTTTGGCTATTTTTTTTAAAAGATATGAAAAATGCCTCTATGCCCCTTTCCTCAAATTTAGGAAGAACTTGTATAAATGTAAATAGCTTTTCGCTGGGTCCTGGGCTGAATTCAAATTCTTCCAGATGTGACTGTTCCCTGGAGTCAGGACCATCCCTTTGTTTTAGTTCCATTTCTCTTAACCTAGATTCCCCCTCTTTCTCCCTTTTCTCTTTTTCAAGTTCAAGTTTTCTGATTCCTTTCTCAGCCTCAAATTTTCTTATTGCTATTTTGTTTTTCCTGTTCAAGTTTTTTAGTTTCTAACTGAATCTTAGCCAATTCCACTGCGTCACTCTCTGACTTATTATCTTCTTGTCCCTCTTCTTCTTCTTCTAATTTTAAATGTTGGGTTGTTACGTCAATTATCACTACTTTTTTGGCACCAGATTTAAATTCTAACCCCAATTCTGCCGCCAGTTCTTTTAGTTTATTCTTAGCTAAAGTTGTCAAATCACTGAGGGACACATTCTCCTTTCCCAGAAACTCTGCTGCAACTGCTAATGCCATTCCGATGGTATAGACTGTACTTTATTACAGAGGAAACCTGGCTCCTTTTATTTTTTTCTTAATTGGCATTAGATTTGGATCCTGACAATCGAGTACCCCAATTAATATGATCCCAGATGCGAGAGCAATTAATATGATGCCATACGCAAGACCCTAATTTATATGTTATCCCAGAGATGAGCAATTAATATTATTCCAAACGCAAGCCCCCAATTAATCTGATCCCGGATGAGCCCCCAATTAATATGTTACAACCGAGGCGGGAGCAATGCACTGTCAATTCAGTCCTGTCACTCCACAGGTATCAGAATATTATTAACGTTTTCCCATCCAAATGGAAAACAGCCAAATTAAGCACTCTAGTAACCCCCAGAATAAAACAGAGCAAACCAGGTATCTTTAGACAATAACAAATTAACTCTTTATTAAAAACTAAATCTTAAACACTATTAAGGTAAACCTATGTCTAAAGACCTTGTAACTTCTTATTTAACCCAACTCCCTCATTCATACACATACACTCAAAAATCACTGGTTAACTAGTTTAAAAGACATGATGTTTTAAAACAAATAGCTCTTTCTTAAGAATAAATAAATAACTGGGTTATAAGTCTTTGTGGGTTACGTTCCTGATGGGTGAGGTATCCTAGTGTAAAAGTAATTGGATGCCACTCGAAGTCTCCATGTGGATTTGATAAACAGGCACTCAAACACTTCAGCTGCAGCAGGCATCAAACAGTTCTTTCAACATGGGGTATAACGACAGGTCTATGTTTAATTTTTTTTAACTGTTGGATTTCAGTCGAAGCTTTACTGCCAATTCCAGAAAACACAATCAGTCACGAGAGAGTCAATTTTGAAGCAAAGACGCTGTTATGACCAGGTGAGAAAGGGGTCTAGGGTTCCTTCTCATCCTTCACCTGGTCTTACCATAACAGAGTTTTATTTTTCGCACAATGTTTTTTTAGTTCTCACTTAGTGAATCCTTGTTCACTGCTTTCCAATTGTAAGGCAAAGAAACCAGCCAAACAGGTTTTCTTAGGTTTAAAGAGGAAAGGTTGAACTTTATTAAACTTAAACTCTAATTTGGTTAATGCCTACAGATACGCGACGTGCCCATGCAAGCATGCATACACGATACACACATGCAGATAGAGACAGAAAAGAGCAGAAGAAATAAAGTGAAACAGTTTGAGGCAATACCTGAAGATGGTTTTGGTTACTGTTCTTCAAGCTTGCTGTAGAGTCCTTGATTGTAGGTAAATCTTGCTTTTCATTGCGGCCCAGTATTCTTCTTAAACCTTGTTCAAAGTAGGAGACTTTTCCCTCTTGAGGTTCACGTCTTCAGTGGATTTGGGGTCCCATGAGCAAGAAATGGGAGCAGACAGGAGAGGCTGTGGCGAGCCAGCCAGGAGCGGTCTTTACAGTCCAGGAGCAAACAGTTTCTCTCTCAAACTGTGAGAGAGAACTGTGTTACAATTTTAAAAAACTCAGGTTGCTAATCAGCTTAGTCATGTGACTAGCTGGTTTGACCACGTCTGTTTGTGGATTTGGCCATCTTAGCAGTTATCCTGGAATGTGAGCTTCCTCACCTTCAATGTCTGGTGATCAGAGTCCATTGTGAGTTGAATGTGTCAGGGAATGGTCCTTTGTCTCCACACGCACTGTCAATTAGGATGTAAATGTTTTCTCCAGCCATGGCTGATCTGTTTAACAAGTCATTTCCTCATTCCAGCAACAGTTTAAAATCAATGTTCATATGACAAAATTAATATGCTTCATTCTTGGCAGGTGGGGGTCTGCATGACAACACTTAGTTTGAAAGTAAGAAACAGGAATTTTGCTACCTCCAGCAATATGAATGTTCTCTTCAAAAGGGATTTTTTTTCTCCTTAGGCAATTAACACAACCTGTGGCTCATTGTAGAATTTCTGCTGAGAGAATTCTCTTCTTTCAAGACAAGCACGCTTTACTGGTGTCTCTCAAAACTGGTTTCAGCTGTTTTTACACAGTTAAATTGCTATAGTACACCATGTGACCTCTCTCTCCTGCTGTTGCCTCGGTAGCAGGTACAGCTGTGGCACTCTGTGCTTCTTAGTTTTTAAAGACACACTTTTTAAACAGAATCTTAAAGGCACACTGCCCCAATCAGAGAAGAAAAATAAATAGTTCTGTGACACTGTACAAACTGAGGAAACATCACCCAGGTGCATCTAACAGCATGGTGCCATGCGGTCCTATCCATTTCTACGGGGTGCTCCCCTGTGACAGCCTGTTCCATTGTTGCTGTTCGTGGGAGGCATCCGAAAATAATGGTGCCAGCCGGAGACACTTGTCCATGCCAGCGTTGGCCCTCTGAGGTCCCTGCTGCTCCATTACTTCAGTGAACAGTAAGCCCAGCCATGACTGCCATCCACCTTTGCAGAGGACCGTCCATTACTGGTTCCCGCCTCCAGGATGCTCGCGGTGCCACTAATTGGACACTGAACTCATCTCAGGCCAATTACGCCCTTTACATTTCAAAATCACATCACCTCACTAATACTGACACGACACAGGGTCATGATCTGGAAATGATCTGGGCATCGGGTTGCCGACCCCAGATTGAAAACCCATGATCTTATAAGCGCATTGCGCCCTCGCAAAATATTTTATGAGTTCCAGCTTATGAACATACGAATTAGAAATAGGAGTAGGCCACTCAGCCCTTTGAGCCTGCTCTGTCATTCAGTAGGTTCATGGCTGACTTGATTACTCCATATTTCCACCTACCCAGATAACCTTTCACCCCCTTGCTTATCAAGAATCTAACTATCTCTGCTTTAAAAACATTCAAAGACTCTGCTTCCAGTGCCTTTTGAGGAAGAGAATTCCAAAGACTCACGACCCTCTGAGAGAAAATATTTCTCCTCATCTCTGTCTTAAATGGGCAACACCTTTTTAAACAGTGACCCATAGATCTGGGTTCTCCCACAAGGGGAAACATCCTTTTCCCATCCACCCTGTCAAGACCCCTCAGGATCTTATATGTTTCAATCAAGTTGCCTCTTACTCTTCTAAATTCCAGTGGATACAAGGCTAGCCTGTCCAATCCTTCCTCGTAAGACAGCCTGCCCATTCCAGGTATTAGTCTAGTAAACTTTCTCTGTACTGCCTCCAATGCATTTACATCCTTTGTTAAATAAGGAGACCAGTACTGTACACAGTACTCCAGATGTGGTCTCACTGTACAGTTGAAACATAACCTCCCTACTTTTGTATTCAATTACTCTTGCGATTTCCTAATTACATGCTGTACCTGCATACTAACCTTTTGCAATTCATGCAGTAGGGCACCCAGGTCCCTCTGCACCTCCGAGCTCTGCAATCTCTCACCATTTAGATAATATGCTTCTTTTTTATTCTTCCTGCCAAAGTGGACAATTTCCCACTTTCCCACATTATGCTCCATTTGCCAGGTCTTTGCCCATTCACTTAACCTATCTATATCCCTTTGTAGCCCCCTTATGCCATCTTCACAACTTACTTTCTTACTTATCTTTGTGTCATCAGCAAATTTAGCAACCATACCTTCGGTCTCTTCATCTAAGGCATTTATATAAATTGTAAAACGTTGAGGCCTCAGCACAGATCCCTGTGGCACACCACTCATTACATCTTGCCAACCAGAAAATGACCCATTTATGCCTACTCTCTGTTTCCTGTTAGCTAGCCAATCTTCTGTCCATGCCAAATTGTTACCCCCTACAGCATGAGCTTTTATTTTCTGCAATAACTTTTGATGTGACACTTTATCAGATGCCTTCTGGAAATCTAAGTACAATACATCCATTGGTTCCCCTTTATCCACAGCACATGTAACTCCCTCAAAGAACTCCAATAAATTGGTTAAACATGATTTCCCTTTCATGTTGACTCTGCCTGATTACCTTGAATTTTTCTAAATGCCTTGCTATACCGTCCTTAATAATAGCTTCGAACATTTTCCCTAAGACAGATGTTAAGCTAACTGGCCTGTAGTTTCCTGCTTTCTGTCTCCCTCCCTTTTTGAATAAAGGAGTTACATTCATTATTTTCCAATCAAACAGAACCTTACCCGAATCTCGGTAATTTTGGGAAATTAAAACTAATGCATCAACTTCTCACGAGCCATTTCTTTTAACACCCTACGATGAAGTCCATCAGGACCCGGGGACTTGTCAGCCTACAGCTCCAACAATTTGTTCAGTACCGCTTCCCTGGTGATTGTAATTTTCTTGAGTTCCTCCCCCCCTTCCGTTTCCTGACTTACAGCGAATACAACTTGGGTATCTCAAGAGTTGGCATTCCAACTCACTTTTCGTAAAAGTCACGAGCTTGATAAAGTCTCGGTGCATTTCCTAACTAGGTTTCTGAGTTCATTTATCAGTAATTATGAGGTAAATAGCTAAACAGTATTTAAAATTTTACAGTTCCATAATTGATGACCTTGTTTCGTTTACTGAAATATATTTGCAAAAACTAAGAATTTATAGATTTTGTTGCTTTGCATCTTGTTACACCGCATTAACCACCTGCATAATTAAAAATATTATGTAGTGCTATTTCAATCAGCTTCACAACTGGAGCATATAATTCCTCTTGACAACCAACCAGATACCCATATTTTGCACTTTAATAAGGTTCAAGTCATAACTGTTTATTGTTGTCCAATAAATAATAGCGTAACTCATGCACATTATTTATTGGAGGTTCAAATTCCAAAGTAGTTTCATAATTTTCCACCTGCTCTGTGAAAATTTAAGAGTGACTTCTCTAAGTATACTCAAAACATTAACAAAGATGAATTTACAATGTGATAGTAGTGTAAATGGTTACAAGGAACTGCTGAAATTTTCAGCAATTTCTACTGAGACAGGCAGTCAAAGTAAATTATTGTGATCATTGTGAACAAACCCTGTACACATAATCTATGAAAAAATGCATTGAACTTGGTCATGCTTTATATTTTGAATGCCATTTGTTACATCTGGCTGTTGTCTGCCATTGTAATCAAGTTGACAGCATAAACAATTGAAGATTCAAACTTATGTAACAGAAGTTATCAGTCCTAAATCAAATCATACTTCTATATCTTGTACATCTTTCTTGTATTTTGTTAATGGCATTGTGTACTTTTTTTCCTATAAATGTGAATGAGAACAGATCGCTATCTTAAACCACTACAACTATCTTAAACCAACTACAGTTGATATCTTATCTTTTGATTCTTTTTTCAATACCTCAGAACATCTGCAAGGCTCTATTTTGTCCATATTGTCTTCCTTAATCATTTCAGTGACTTCCTCCACTTGTTATCCAGTACTAACTAGTATTTTGCTGATGATTAAACTGTAGTCATTAACGCCTTTCATACTATATATGCTCAGTTGTATAAAACCTCCAGTTATCTTGCATTGGTATGACTGGAATCACCACAGTTTATCTCTTGCATGCCCTTTCTCTAATTCTAGCCAAGCATTATTCGTTGTTATCTTTGACTCTAAACAATAGTATTTCATCTATCTTCAGCTTTGTCTCACTATGTTTCTTAGATGTAACTCCCACATCTATTTGCTTGTATCTTACAAGCTTTATTTTCATTGTGCAAGTTTTCTCTCTCAATTCTTAACCCTTTCAAGCCTGACACTGAAAGGTTGCTCCCAGATCTGGGAATACTCTCCAGCATCTCCTTTTCACTCATGTCAGGGTACAAGATAATGCTTATAATTTTAAAGGTAGTTTCTGTCAACTCTACCCCTCAAAAATGTCTTATATATCAGATGTTGGGCTGAAATTTATGTTGCCACTGCCATGATTGGCGGTGGCTATAAACAATAGTGGCCCGCATGTGTGGCCGAGCTTTGTGGAGCTGTCATGATATTACACGCGGCGGCTCATTTAAATGGCAGGGGCAGACCGCCGCCCCGATAACATGGAGAAGGTGGATGGTCTGTCCCTGTCAATGGCGTCAGGTGCAACTGCGCAGGCGCCAACGCCATTTTTAAAGGGCATCAAACCCTTCCATTTCATTTAAATATTGAAGCATATAGTTTATCAAAATGGAATCAACAAAATGAAATAAATGTTTCTATCTCCTGTCCTATCCCCCCAATAATTCACCTCCTGACTCCCCAAAGCCTGTCCACCATCTACAGGGCACAAGTAAGGAGTGTGATGGAATACTCTCCACTTGCCTGGATGGGTGCAGCTCCAACAACACTCAAGAAGCTCAACACCATCCAGAACAAAGCAGCCTGCTTGATTGGCACCCCATCCACAAACATTCACTCCCTCCACCACTGAGCAACAGTGGCAGCAGTGTCTACCATCTACAAGATTCACTGCAACAATGCACCAAGGCTCCTTAGACATCACCTTCCAAATCCGCAATCTCTACCACCTAGAAGGACAAGGGCAGTAGCTGCATGGAATACCATCACCTGCAAGTTCCCCTCCAAGCCACACACCATCCTGACTATATTGCCGTTCCTTCGCTGTCGCTGGGTCAAAATCCTGGAACTCCTTTCCTAACAGCACTGTGGGTGTAGCTACCCAACATAGCCTGCAGCAGTTCAAGAAGGCCATTCAGCACCACCTTCTCAAGGTCAATTAGGGAGAGGCAATAAATGCTGGCCTAGCCAGCGACACCCACATCCCAGGAACAAATAACAAAAAAAAATTCATCCCTTGCCTTCTCTCCCCCACAAAATACTTACCTTGTGCACCTGACTTTCCCCCCACCACAGTTCACAAACTTTAATTTTTACCCCTTCCCACCATCCCCTACACCAATCGGAGGAGGTTAACCCCACTCCCTACCTCCCGCATTGAGATACCTACCTCCTCACCCCTGCCCATCAGTGTCCCACATCGGATCCCCGGACGGGTATCCGAAGGCACTGGAATGCCAGCCACCGGCACCAATATGGCACCGGAACGGACAGCGGGAGTAGATTAGTACTTAATTCATTGATTTGAATAGATTTCCCTATGCTAATGTAGCTCCCATCACCGAGTGGTGGGGGGGCCGCTATGAGTCCTCGCTGCCATTGGCAATATTGGGCCAGGCCTTCCTGGCATCGTGCCCATGGCGGGCCTCTGCCTGAGACATTTTCCGCAACCCCCCCAAAACCCCCCCCGCCAAGACCCCCAACATCGGGGGGGATGGGGTCTGTAAAATTCGTCCCAGTGTTTCCACTTGTTTCCAGTTGTACTGGTACCAGTTCGCATCCATTGTCAACTGGGAAATGAAATCCACTTCACCAGTTGGAATGTCTGCTGGTTATACCAGTTGTGCGTGTGATTTTTACCAGTTCAGCTGCTGGCATGTACCTGTTGAGATGGGGATTTTTACCAATTCAGGTGGTATTTACCAGTTATACTGGTCCAAGTAACTAGGCCAATTGAATATCGCAATTGGAACCATTTGAACTGGTGATATAACTTTATCATGTTGATACTATTAGCCATTATGTACATTCAGTGTACAGCAGTGTACTGCATCATTTGGTGTAGTGTGGGCATGATATATCAAATCTAGCAGAATTTGAATTCTCCATTTGTCCAGAAAAAATACTGAGAATAAAAGTTTGAATAAATAAGCTGAACAAATTTTATTGTGACAGCTGAAATACATGTCTCCAAAATTCAAACTCATTGCACTTTTGATTTCTGATTGAGATCCTGCATCTTCTCAGTTATATAGCCGTTGAATCTCACAAGCTCTTTTGAGGCAGCCTCCTCACTCAGCCCCTTTGTTTGTAGGTATTGGTGGAAACATTTTGAAAAGATGAAAGAGAAAAAGTTAAGCAATGACTCATTGAGACCTTCACAAAATATCGTAGAAAAGGTACATCCATGACATTTTTTTTAAAAATAGATTGGTGTCAGGGTGAGGGCTTGCCCAGGGACCCAAAAACGCCTCGAGAGTTGGATGTCTTGTTCAAACGAGCTATCTATAATGAGCATGCAAGGAGAAGTCCTACTCTCATGAATGTAGGGATTCTACCAGTAGAATGTTTGAGCAGTCATTTCATACAGTTGACAGGAGGTTTACTTGACAAGCTGTTTCTTTAATTACATCATCTCCCATCTACTGTCTTCCCTAATCTCATTCTGCCTTGATTATATTATTCACCTCGTCAGCCTCCTGATTAGGTTATTCATATGATTCGGGTGTCTCCTTCCTGGATCTTTTCATTCATGGGACATGGGCGTCACTGGCTAGGCCAGCATTTATTGCCCATCCCTAATTGCCCTTGAGAAGGTGGTGGTGAACTGCTTTCTTGAACCGCTGCAGTCCATGTGAGGTAGGTACGCACACAGTGCTGTTAGAAAGGGAGTTCCTGGATTTTGACCCAGTGACAGTGAATGAACAGCGATATAGTTCCAAATCAGGATGTTGTGTGACTTGGACAGGAACTTGCAGGTGGTGATGTTTCCATGCATCTGCTGCTCTTGCCCTTCGAGGTGGTAGAGGTCGTGGGTTTGGAAGGTGCTGTCTAAGGAGCCTTGGTGCATTGCTGCAGTGCATCTTGTAGATGGTACACACTGCTGCCACTTTGCGTCAGTGGTGGAGGGAGTGATTGTTTGTAGATGGGGTGCCAATCATGCGGGATGCTTTGTCCTGGATGGTGTCGAGCGTCTTGAGTGTTGTTGGAGCTACACCCATCTAGGCAAGTGGAGAGTATTCCATCAGACTCCTGACTTGTGCCTTGTAGTTGGTGGACAGGATTTCGGGAGTCAGGAGGTGAGTTACTTGCCGCAGGATTCCTAGCCTCTGACCTGCTCTTGTAGCCACGGTATTTATATGACTACTCCAGTTCAGTTTCCGGTCAATGGTAGCCCCTAGGATGTTGATAGTGGGGGATTCAGCGATGGTAAATTGCCATTGAATGTCAAGGGGAGATGGTTAGATTCTCTCTTGTTGGAGATGGTCATTGCCTGGCACTTGTGTGGCGCAAATGTTACTTGCCACTAATCAGCCCAAGCCTGGATATTGTCCAGGTCTTGCTGCATTTCTCCACAGACTGCTTCAGTATTTGAGGTGTTGCGAATGGTGCTGAATATTGTGCAATCATCAGCGAACATCCCCACTTCTGACCTTATGATTGAAGGAAGGTCATTGATGAAGCAGCTGAAGATGCCTGGGCCTAGGACATTACTCTGAGGAACTCCTGCAGTGATGTCCTGGAGCTCAGATGATTGACCTCCAACAACCACAACCATCTTCCTTTGCGCTAGGTATGACTCCAACCAGCAGAGATTTTTCCCCCTGATTCCCATTGACTCCAGTTTTGCTAGGGCTCCTTGATGCCATACTCGGTCAAATGCTGCCTTGATGTCGAGGGCAGTCACTCTCACCTCACCTCTTGAGTTCAGATCTTTTGTCCATGTTTGAACCAAGGCTGTAATGAGGTCAAGAGCTGAACCCAAACTGAGCATCACTGAGCAGGTTATTGCTAAGCAAATGCTGCTTGATGGCACTGTTGATGACACCTTCCATCACTTTACTGATGATTGAGAGTAGACTAATGGGGCGGTAATTGGCCGGGTTGGACTTCTCCTGCTTTTTGTGTACAGGACATACCTGGGCAATTTTCCACATTGCCAGTTAGATGCCAGTGTTGTAGCTATACTGGAACAGCTTGGCTAGGGGCGCGGTAAGTTCTGTAGCACAGGTCTTCAGTACTATTGTTGGAATATTGTCAGGACCCATAGTCTTTGCAGTATCCAGTGCCTTCAGTCGTTTCTTGATATCACGTGGAGTGAATCGAATTGGCTGAAGTCTGGCATCTATAATGCTGGGGACTTCTGATTCGGTTATTCAAGTGTTTAATGGGCAAGCTTTTCTCAATTTTCAGGGACCTAAGTTATGCCAAGTGTCCCATGATCCCCATATGTCAGTCAACCCTAGAGACCCCTCCTTTTGGCCCTTTGCCAGCGCCTGGCCCAAGGTAGCCATCAGTCATTACCCGAGAATCCTCTGCCCATCGAATAATCCAGGGATCCTACTGGTTTCACTGAGCTTTGGATCCTTCCCTAGCATCCTTTTACAACCTCACCTGTGTCCTAATGACCAGGCTTAGTCTTGGATTGATACTTTGTGTTGTGCTACATAAATTACAGCAATTTAGTCAAGCTTGCAGTGCTCCTGGGGTTGACCATTTCAGTCCCCCCTTTTGGCCCTTGGCTACTAGCAAGATGGCCAACTAACTCTAAGTGCTCCTTGCTCCATCACTGTTGGCCAGAAAGGAGGTTAGATTTGCATGGTTACATTTTCTAAATTATGTCTAACATCTCAATTTAGGTGCCAGAGTACAACATTCAACCAGAAGTCCGAAAGCAATTAGCAACTGCACCATCACCAGTGCATGGGAAGCAATTCTAATCCAGGGGTGAACGTCCACCCTAATACCCCAGTCCCAAACTGTCTCCCACCATGATGCATCCTCCAGTTGGGCTATCACATCCTCTCCCAGTTGGTTGACCTCTCGTTGGGATTTGGTGATACTGCTTCAATGCTGTCTGGGCCACTTCCCTCACCTTCAGTAAGTGTTCCAGCAGTTTAGGGATTCACTCCCCTTTGGGAAGCAGGTCTCTGGTCAAGTCCTCTGTGAGATCGGCGGTTATGTTCATCCACTCCCTACGGGGAGGCCGGATGTGAGTTATCACTGTATGTCTTATTGTCGTTGGGGCCGGGGGGTGAAAGCAGAAACTCGAGTTGATCACTGGGCAGTGGATGTTACCATACTGGTATTGAGGCTCGCTGGTGGTCACGCAGTATTGCCCTTCTCCACGGTGTGCTACCAGCGTCGGTTCATGGCAGGCGGTGGAAATTTCAAGGATACAGTTTAGGGTGGTATTAAAACCATGTGCAGCTCTCGTCCCTATCTCTATGGGATGTGGACAGACAACATTATTCCCTACACCCAGCCAGCAAGATCCCGTAAGTAGGGAATCTCTCTGGGTCATGTATTTGAGCGCAAGGTAGTACTTTGGCCAATTGCTATCTCCCACGATCCCTGTATTCTCTACCCGGAGTAGGGTTTGGATGCCCTTGGTTCTTTAGTGTTTTGCTAGCATGTTGGTTAAATTCAAAGCTAACTTAAAATTCCATTTAAAAATTGCTTTGCTCAATATGATTTAGAAGTCAGCAAGTTTATTATAGCTAACAGCCATAATCAATTAATAAATATCGACTGGCTCTACACAATTATTCTAGCAATTTAGTTTTTTTTTTAAATTAAGAGTTACAATTGAATCAGTGAATCTGGCTATGCAGTTCAGCCATGAAGCTGGCCAATGTGTTCATGTACACTTAATGGAGTCTAACAACCTCTCTCGTTCAGGATACAAATAGTGAACAGATTATCCAAAATGGGACCCTGCAGTCAACATTAACATTGGTTAGACAATTTAACAATAAATAACTTGAATAGAACTTAATCCAACAAGTAACTGCATTCAGATAGAATAGGGGTTATAAAGTTCGAACCACAGTGGGTGACTGCTTTAAGTATAAAGGGAATTTTCATTGCCAAGCTTTGCAACTTCAGGTACTGCTGTTCCCCATTTCCAACTGCCCTGAGCTACTCCTTAGCCATACTAGTTTGTTAACCATGACATTTAACGTTCCACGTGCCCGATCGCAATTGGTATCGCGTGAGTTCTTAAAGAACTGGTCTTGTTGGGTCCCTCAGTCAACCGACTTGGTTCCTTCTGCGATTGTGGTTACCAGACATACTAGCTGTACTGTGATTTTCATGGTCCTGTAAAGAGAGAATATAGCAGACAGTGGTTGTCACCAGTTAGTCCTTATTATTCTTTGCATTTCCGTACTCCTCGATCTGTTTCCAGTGTTTCCACCGGCCTTTCCCTTCCACATCCACATGTACAAGTGCTGCTGGTCATCGGGACCACATAAGCTCCTTGCCAGCAAGGTGCTAAGCTTGGTTTTGCAAGTAGGACCTGAACAATCACTCGATCCACTACTCCTGGCAGCTTTTCCCTGTCCTTTAGAATAACTTCCAAGTTCTGATGTTCCCTACTTAACCACATTTGAATTGCGTCTTCTTTAACTTGCTGCAAAAGTTTGAAAGGTTAAAACTGGATTTCTGCTGGACTTTTACAAGGCTCCAAACTTATCTTTATATTTGGAAAACAAACTGGAGCTTCATCCCCAGTTGCCAGTAGTTTGCGCCAGTTTGTCTTAGTTTTAAAATCACACTGAAAATCACAAATTCAAGCACACAAATATCATGCGCCCAAATAAAATAAATAAATCCACACACACAGACAGAAAAGAATAGCACGTGTGTTTAAAGGAAGACCAACAGAAATAAATCGATTACGTCAACGATCCCAATTCTCCTTTCTTCAGATCTCTTGCACCAACTATAATTAGAAACTAAAGGAAAAAGATAAAATCTCACAAAGCAGACAAACTCCAAGAGGTTATGCAGCAGCCTTTCACAGTCATTCTTTGATGAGTATTCTGAACTAACTGAAAAGCGTCCCCTTTTCCGAGGCCCATAGCCCTGGTTATCCAAGTCTTCATTTTGTGCCAGGTGCCTCAAGCCATTCTCCCTTCCTCTGGTAGGGCTGAGTAAATCCCTGAGCTTACTGCATGGTCTATCCTGGTCTCGCACTCTGACTGCAAAACCCGGTAGGCAGCCTTAACATCATCTCGCTCCTGCTCAACTTCACTACACCTCTTCTTCAACAGTCTCTCGTCCGCCTCCCTCTTTTCCATTTCCCTTGATATATCTACACAATATGACTTCAGGAATTCCACTTTCCCCGCCCTCCGACCTGTCTCTTAACTGACTCTTTGCCCTGTCAACTATGGCACACCTATCTTCCTTCTCTTTCCTTCATTTATTCAATTCTAACTCCAACTGTCTACACTTTTCCTCTTGCTGCTTACACTTAGCCTGAAACTCCACCAGCCAGACTGCTTTCATTTGTCTGTCTTTACATGTGGATCCCTGCATCTACCATTCTGCCTCACTGACAGGATTGTCTGAAATCTGTACAACCCGGACCCACCCTATAAATTTTACTACCACCAAATAAAACAAGTTAGAAAACAATGCTTTCTAATAACTTAAACACTCATCTGTATCATAGTTTCTTCTAGCTTCTTCTTCTTTTAACTTACACCAATTTAATACAAGTTCACTCAGAGACGCTTCACACACATTCACATTTACCATTCAACAACATCCGAACACACAGAGAGACCAAACACCAACATAGACTTACACACACATACACCACACATACACACACACACACACACACACACACACGTTTTCCTTCTTTTGTCCTTTCAACAGCTTTCAAGACTATTGTGGTACTTCCAATGTAATTTCTACCAATTGTTTTCTGAAACTTGTCACTATCTCTGGACTTGTTTCTGGATTTGCTATTAATTTGTTTCTGCTTTTGGGAATGTTTGTAGACTCACCGGCAGAGTCCCATATAAGAATTGATTTTGATCCTAATTGCCTTATCCTTCTGACCTTTCTTTTGGCCCTTCCACCATGCTCTTTATGCTTCTGGAGGGTCATTAGATTTTCACTCACCTTTTTTCATTTTACTGATGAAATTTTTCATCTGCTATAAACCTGGTCAGGGACCCCCACCTAGTCCCCAATCTAGGCCTTCTGCCCTATTGGTCATTCTCTCAAAGTGTGGTCTGCCAGAGCGGTAATGGCTTTCGGGATAACTCTAAATCCCCTGTGCAGCTTCACCTACTATGTGGCTCTGCATTGCGGCTTTCTCAGTGCAGAGCTCTGCCCGGTGCTCTCAACTCATGACCTGCTACCCTGGCGCACGCTTTGATCACTCGGCACTCGAATCTCCAGTTGTTGGTTCTTTGATACCCACTTAAAGTACCAGTCCTGCAACTGTGAGGTAGACTTTTCCTAACTACGGGTGGTAAAATAAAAGGTACTCACCCCTTGATCACTGTCGCGGTCTCGATGTGTATCCTGCGACTATGCCATATGTAAGTGTGAGGGCTTGCCCTGGTACCCAAAAACGCCTCAATAGTCGGATGTCTTGTTCAAATGAGCGATCTTTATTTTGAGCATGCAAGGAGAAGTCTTACTCTCATGAATGATCATAGGGATTCTACTAGTACAATGTTTGATCAGTCATTTTATACAGTTTACAGGAGGTATACTTGACAAGATGTGTCTTTAATTCCATCATCTCCCATCTACTGTCTTCCCTAATCTCATCCTGCCTTGTTATTTTGTTCACCTCGTCAACTTCCTGATTAGGTTATTCATATGATTTGGGTGTCTCCCTCCTGGCCTCGTTACCTCCTGATTACATTATTCATATGATTTGGGTGTCTCCCTCCTGATCTTGTTACCTTCTGATTAGGTTATTCATATGTCTAATGGGCAAGCTTTTCTCAAGTTTCAGGGATCTAAGTTACGCCAAGTATCCCATGATCCCCATATGCCAGTCTACCCTACAATTGGAAACATGGAATATCTACTGCAGAAATTTACAACTTAAAAAGTACTTGTAAGTTGTTACCTTTGACCTTTGAGTTTCTTCGGCGAGAGGGGCAGTGGTTTCGCATGGGAATATGTACCACTGGCATTTATGAACTGTGGGCCCACTCTCCCACAGATAGATCAACACAGTGGACCCCACACGGCAACAGCCAGGGACTTAACAAACAATGAATTGGTCCTCTGGCTAGTAATAGAGGTCCACTGATGCTCAGGGATTTCGATCCCCCCTGCAATTGCACCTGTAAGGAAAATCAGGGACATATCAGTATCCTGTGTGTAAGTTTTGAAAATACAGACTATAAATTACTGTACAGACTCGACCTGAATACAGAAGAAACATATGGTTCAGACTCACAGGGCTGTATTTTGTGGGCCTCCCAAGGTGGGGTCGGAGGCAGGGGTGCTCATAGAATCACAACGGGTGGCAAGGGCAGAGGGCCAATCGCCAAGAGATTTTCCCAGTGGAGGGATTGGCTGAGGATGGCTTTTCCGCCCAGAGGCCAATTAATTTTAAATCTGAGATTGATAGATTTTTGTTAACCAAAGCTACTAGAGGATATGGGGCATGGGCGGGGATATGGAGTTAAGCCACAGATCAGCCATGATCTCACTGAATGGCAGGAAAGGCTTGAGGAGCTAAATGGCCTACTCCTGTTCCTGTGTTCTACATGGCTGTCATGAGGGTGCAGCCCATGCCACCAGGCCTTGGGAGGAGGGGGAAGAGAGGAGGAATCCGGGACCACATCGCACCAAACCAGCTGTCCGTGAGCAGTTAATCAGGCTCTGGCTCCCTTAAAATCATCCACACATCACCACTGTTGAGTTTATAGAAGTGCTTAGTGGTTTGTACTGTAAAAGTGGCTTATCATGTTGTTGAAGTCTACAGGGAGTAGGGTGGTATGTACTGAAGACTTTGGTTCTGACTTCAGGGTTCTGCTCAGGCAATCTACTCCAAGACATGGATGCAGTAGTTCATATCCCTCTTGGCCTGAAGCATAATAGGGAGAATGAGCAAAAGCAACACTGGAGTACAAGTTGCTGGAAGAGAGGTGAAGGAGAGGGAGAAGGGCTGTTAGCAGAAGGCCATATCTACCCAGGGTCCTCAGGAAGCAATTCTCTGTTGTATGTTTTGTTAGTCTAGATAGGAGAGATTACTGAGTCTTCACTAAGTTTTAGCAATAACTAGTTTATTACATATTAAGGAACTATATACATAAGTATATCTAACTCCACTGATGCCATGCTGCTTCTCCCTCAAGTCTCTCTCTCATGTGATCTCTTACGTCATCATAGTGGGAGGTATTACTCACACTGTCCCAAACATTAACCCTTTAAAATCCTTATATTGTAAGTGTTCTTTGTGTTCTCTTGCACAACACAATGAAGTATGTGGATTCCAGTTTCTTTGAAGAGCTCTAAAAGGTTTATTAACAGCTAAACTAGTATATACAATACAGTGCAAACTATGTACAGAACCTTTGTCTAGGGTGTTATAGCTGCAGAGTGACTATGGCTTCTAGTCACTTGACTATGTCCTGGTGCTTAGCTCATTATCATACTGAGTTCTTAAAGGGACATCACTCTTGAAGCAATCAAACGACATCCCCTTTCTTTCCATAAATAAGTCTCATACACTATAAGTAAAAACACATAAAATTGGATAACATCAAAATTAGTTGTGCAGGGATAGTGATTATAAAATTTACAAGTACGAGAATAGGAATTATGAAATTTACGAGTGCAGATGCTTAACAGTCCATATATCATTTTGGTAGTTTGACAACTCTGACTCGGAGAATTTGCGTCTCACTGTTGCTGTTTATCCTGAAGTTTCTCCCTCTCTGCTTTCAGTTTCTTCTGCTCTGCCTTCAGCCTGCTAATATACTCTCTTGTTTTTCTCAGGATGACCACTTTTGAGGCCTTGTCATTCTTGGAGAGTTCGAGCACCTCATCTCGAAGAGCCAACCGACAATGCTTCAACTCATTCCTCCTCTGCTTCTTCGGGACATTGTGTGTCCTTTGCCTCTCCTTATCCTCTGCGTCTGAAGTTCTGGGGCTCAAGGTCAAGGACTTGTTCGGGGAGGAGTACTTGGTCTCACGGAGGTACCTTTCTGTTCTGGCTCGTTTTGGTGCTGGCAGTTTTCTGGAGAGCAGAGGTGAGGGCACGGCATAGTTGTGCTGCTGCTGGATTTCCAGACTGCACCATTTGATGCTGGCCCGAGTCTGTGAGCGGGTTCCGATCTCTGGAGATTTCCCCTTAGCAATGCTCCCCACTGCCAGCCTTTGCTTCTCACTGGTTACAACGTCAACCTCTTCTTCTGAGCCACTGGAGAGTGAAGAAACACTGCCTGTTGACAAGTATTTTGGATTTTTATTCTCTTGGTTTGGCTTCTCTGAGAAGGGGCTGCTACTCTCCAAACCAGAACCACTGAGATCCTGGAAGAACTGTGACTCAATCTCAGACATCAGGGGGCTGGACACAGGAAATGTATCTTCCTTGAGGTGCAGTACGGCATCGCCTTTGAAATCTCCTGTGGCATCGAACCTGCCTGGGTACATTTGTTGAGAGTCCTGGACTGATTCAATACAGGTACACTTGATCTCTTCTGCTGTAATGGGTGCCTTGGTGACCTCGTGGATAGTCACAATGTTGAGGTCCTTACACGCTGGTAGTCCTGCCACTGCTGGTCCGCTCGTGTATACCATGTAAAATATTTCTGGTTTTCATGCTGACTTGCCATAGCTGCATTGCATTGTTAGTGAGCCACTGCAAGGGATGGGTGACCCATTGTATGCAGTTAACTTTGCAGTTGTCAGTTTTATCATTAATTTTCAATGACCCCAGTACATATCCTTCAGGATTCTGATTGGTAGGATGTTTGCATTAGTTCTCATGTTAATCTTAGTCCTGAGTGTGTGCTTGCCAACTTTCTTTGGGCACATGATATTGATCGTAGCAAAAGTTTCCAGTCGTTTGACTTCATCAACACAATGTGTCAGATTCACATTGTGAAATTCCTGATCATCTTCTGGCTGAGAATCGCTCCACTCTGAATCTTGTCTCAGGTCTATTTTGCTGTAGACTTCATGTATCGTCATGCATTTACGCAGGTCTCTGGTGCTCGCCTTGCTGCTGTTGCCATGTTGCTGCACCTGTCTTCTATTTGTTTGTGTTCTATTGTGACTTCTGGCTGCATCTTTGGAGCCAGATTTCTTGCCTAGGCAGACCCAGTGTCCTTTTGCACTGTGCACCTTGCACAAATCTTGAAGTGCAGGATAACTTTGAGGTGAGTGGGACAAACTACACTTACTACACAGCTTGCTTGCTTTTTGCGACCTGGTTATCGTGCCGATACAGTTGGCTGCATACTAATGCTTGCAGATGCTGTTGTCCAGCTACAATGGCTTTGTATTTCCTGCCATCTTCTAACGGCACATCAATGCTGTGGCCTTTCTTTTTCCCAAGAGGTCTTTTTGAAACCTTCAATAGGTGTTGAGACAATGACCAGCTCCATTATTCGCTCCAACAGCTGAGTTTCTGAAAAATCCATTTCTTGCCCTTACTTTGGCACCTACTGACAAACTGATCTATTGATTCCTGTGGCTGTTGCCTGTAGGACATCAATTCCAGGTGATGAATTCTAAAATTCACTCTTACCTGAAGCTGATCTTCTAACACTTTCCACTTTGCAGGATCTTTCTGGTCTTCTTCAGATAAACCAGAGGTATTGATTCTGTATAACCTTTCATTTCTAACTACTATCAGTATTTTCACAGCCTGCTTCTCTGGTTCTACAACCGCTTGGTCTGTGAAGCAAAACTGCATTCTTTGTTTACAAAGTTTGAACTTGGATAGGATATCGATGGCCTTCCAGTTCATGCTGGGGAATTGATATCCTTCCTTTTGCTGCTCTGTATTGTATATACTAGTTTAGTTGTTCATATATCTTCTTGAGATCTTCGACAAACTGGAAGGTGTGAAACTGGTAAGTTTTGATGTTCAGAGAGACTTGGGGGTACTCATACAAGAAGCGCTCAAAGTTAACATGCAGGTGCAGTGGGATAGTAGGAAGGCAAATAGCATGTTAGCCTTAATTGCAAGGGGATTGAAGTACAGGAATAAAGAAGTCTTACTAAAATTGTACAGGGCTTTGGTGAGACTGCACCTGGAGTACTGTGTGCAGTTTTGGTCTCCACATTTAAGAAAGGATATACTTGCAGTGGAAGCAGTGCAGCAAAGATTAACTTGATTGGTCCATGGGATGAGGGGGTTGTCCTATGTTGAGAGACTGAGTAAATTGGGCCTATATTCTCTGGAGTTTAGAAGAATGAGAGGCGATCTAATTAAGACAAACAAGATTCTGAAAGGGCTTGATAGGGTAGAAGTTGAGAGATTGTTCCCATTGGTCAGGGAATCTAGAACACAGGGACACAGTCTCAGGATAAGGGGTCAATCATTCAGGACTGAGATGAGGAAAAATTACTTCACTCAAAGGGGTGTGAATCTTTGGAATGCTCTACCCCAGAAGATTGTGGATACGCCATCATTGAATACATTTAAGGCTGGGATAGATAGATTTTAGGTCTTGCAGGGAATCAAGGGATATGGAGAGCAGGCAGGAAAGTGGAATTGAAGCCCAAGATCAGCTCGATGGGCCATATGGTCTACTTCTGCTCCTATTTCTTGTGTTTTTGTGTTCTTTTGCTTTCTGCTCCATATTTAACTTTGTTCAACTCTGTGTGTGCCTTCAGCACTGTACTTATTATGACTTTTCTATTTGTGGTTTGAAAGTGGTTTTAAAACTTGTTCTATTAACTGCGCTGCACCCCCTTTAAAAAAAAATTCTCTTTGATTTAAACTAGCTGTTTTGATGGAGAGTGACAGGTTTAGTTCAGTTTAGTGATACAGCACTGAAACAGGCCCTTCGGCCCACCGAGTCTGTGCTGACCATCAACCACCCATTTATACTAATCCTACACTAATTCCATATTCCTACCACATCCCCACCTGTCCCTATATTTTCCCTACCACCTACCTATACTAGGGGCAATTTATAATGGCCAATTTACCTATCAACCTGCAAGTCTTTTGGCATGTGGGAGGAAACCAGAGCACCCGGAGGAAACCCACGCAGACACAGGGAGAACTTGCAAACTCCACACAGGCAGTACCCAGAATTGAACTGCTAACCACTGCGCCACTGTGCCGCCCTTGTGCTTGACAGTGTTCTCTGTTTATTTTGCTATCAGCAGTTCAGCTTGTATGTTTACACAGCTGTTTGATAGGCAGTTCAAGGGTTTTCCCATTTGCTTTATTTTCTAGAGTTTATGTTCTTCATGCTTGACTGGTTTAATTTTTTTCAGCTTTGTCTGCGTAAATGGAGACTCTGATATGTTAGGGGGTTTCTGTACTTTTTTTTTTGGATGCCTCCTGTAATGGAGCCGACCTTGATCAATTTGAGAGAGGAATTGGGTTTTCCCAGTTTTTTTCTCTCTCCCATGGAGCCTTCAAAAAAATCAAATTTTTCAGCACTTCAAAGCTGTTTTTTTTGAACCGGGATTCCTCGGCTGTTGGCACAATGACTTACCCGATCACAGGAATTGAGTTGTAGCCTGTCATTCAGTGCTCTGTATCCCGCAGCTGGAGGTAAGTTTTCTCTTCTTTCCATTGTTTGGGCCAGTATTTCTTTTGAACTTTGTCTCTTTTGGCTGTTTTCTTTCACAGCAGTTTTACCTGTAGTCTTCAAGCTTAGATCTTGTCTTTTCACCACTGCTGCCACCATATCATGGCTTTTGTTCTGTTATCATAAGCAACACAATGAGGTATGAGTACCCCCAAGTCTCTCTGAACATCAACACTTACCAGTTTCACACCTTCCAGTTTGTTGAAGCTCTCTCGAAGATTTATTAACAGCCAAACTAGTATATACAATACAGAGCAAGCTATTTACAGAACCTTTGTCTCGGGTGTTACATTTGCAGAGTGACTATGGCGTCTAGTCAAATGACTACATCCTGATACTTAGCTCATTAGCATGCTGAGTTCTTAAAGAGACATCACTCAAGGCGATCATACAGCAGGTTTTGTGGCATCTTGCACTTTTCCTCCCAAGTGTACCTTCTTTTCTGGTGCTTCTTTTACAGTTCTGTGTTTAATGAACTGTATGGTCACTGGAGGTTTCCTGAACCAAGATTTCTCTGGTCTGCTTACATACCTCTGCTTGTCTCACCAGCACTGTATTGCTTTGTCTAGGGTAAGGTTTTCCTTAGCAATAATCTGAAAGGGATTCATCAGCAATGCCGACTACAATACAGTCGCGTATTAATTCTGCTTTTAGGTCTCCATATTCACATCCGTGAACTAACCTGTAAAGGTCATTCATAAAAGCATCTACCAGTGCGCTTGGTTTCTGGACCCTTCTGTTGAATTTGGTCCTTTCTAGAGTCTTGTTATTCCTCAGGTTGAAATATTTATCAAAGACTTTTACAACTTCTTCAAATATATCTGATATCTCAGAAATGCCATGTCTTGCAATAACATTGTCTGCTATTGCTTCTATGGAATAAGGTTGACTTGTTCTCCTTCAGACTTGCTGTCTAATTTTGAAGCAATTCTGTACCTCAAAAATGTTTTTCTCCAAAGTCACCAGTTTTGAGTTTGATTTGGTCCTTCCATGTATCCAAACCTCTCTGGTAGCGTAAATGTAAGATCCATGGCTTTTCTAAGCTTTCTAGGTAGTTCAGTTGCTAATTGCTGAAAATAGAGACATGTTGTCGAAGATTTTTGTCTTGCACTCATCAGGACAATACGCAAGAATAACCAATGTAAGGGAAAACTACAACTTATACTCCATGAGAAGAGAGTTCTGAATGGTTGGCAAGTGAACTCTGATTGGTAGAGGCGTTGCCATGGAGAATGCACTAGTTTACGGTGACTGACAGTTAACTGCCAAGCTTTTTTTGAAATGTAAACCAGGCAGCTTGACTCTGATTGGTCAAGGCATAGCCCTGAGGAATGAACCAGCGAATGGCTGTCACTTATTTTGTTCAGCTGAAACAGGTGCAATATGTGTACATGTTCTTTCTGTCTGCAAAGAACAGGGCCCTGTGTATTAATATATGTAGCTTCCAGTACGCGCAAATGCACCATACTGCGAGCCTTACTGACAACCTTAAATTGGTTGTCAGCATAATTCTTAGTACACTGCGGATTATTTAGCAAATGTTGTCCAATCGCGGAATCACATCTAATGCTAGACAGTGTTTTGAGTTTTGCAAGCACGGGCTGGTTGGGTAAGGCCTATACCTTGCCCATTGCGAACAGCGGAAGGGAGATGTTGTTTGATACGATCCGCCGTCTTTGGGACGTACGGCCTATATACCTAGCATCACACTGGTATTGAAAGTCATATATCACATTACTCAATTGTGTGATAACAGGATGTCATTTTGGCTTGACGACAGCATCCTGTTAGTGGTGAACACCACATATGTTGCTACTGCATAGCAGCAGCGTGAAACAGCTAGCTTTACCCTGTTGCTCAAATTTCTGGGATACATTACCCTTCCAGGGTAATTTGAGGTAGACCTGGCACTTTACAGGGCTGAAGATGATGGCCATAGGCCTGCACATAGGTTTGTGCGACTTGCAGCGAAAAATTATCTGTTCAGGGTAGCCATTGTCACGCAGGATGTCCTTGATTCGCCCTATTTCAGAATCAAGCTTGCATGGTGAGCAAATGGCTCGGGCCCTATTTACAAGGTTGCCGATAAGGCAATCTTATAGTGTGTGGGACTGTAAGAATCCCAACACGTATATTGACCAGTGAAGGTAGGTTTGTGGTAGACCGTGGTAGAGAATCCCGTAACAGATTTCTCAACTAGTACATTAAGGAAAGGGAGCTCATTTGACTGCTCTATTTCAAAGGTGAATCTGAGCGCAGGATGGAGCCCATTAAGACATGCAAACCTACCTTCACTGGTCAATACACGCTTTGGGATTCTTACAGTTATATTATCATAGTGGGAGGTAACCCTCACACTGTCCCAAACATTAACTCTTTCAAACTCTTACACTCCTACCTCAACCTCAGCGAGGAACAATGTGACAGACACTTCCACTTTATTATGTAGATCCTCACTGCAATTTGTCACCTACTGCAACCTCAGAGCAGAGCGAGGCCAACAGTGTTGATGGCTGCAAAGGTGACGGTGGCCATGACATTCTATGAGTCTGGCTCCTTCCAGACTGGAGCAGGTGGCATTTGCAAAACCACCCAGTTTGCCATGCACTGTGGCATAAGAGAGGTCACTGAAGCTTTGTATGCAAAGACAGCTGAATAGCTTTCATTCTTGCTCATCAAAAAGAAGCAGGCATAACGAGCACACGAATTGGCCAGGATTGGAGGCTTCACCATGCTGCAAGGTTGCATTGACCGCACACATGTTGTTTTATGGGTGTCTCATGCCAATTAGGATATGTACCACAACAGTAAGGATACCACTCGCTCAATGTCCATGTGCGACCATACTTCGCAAAAGTCAGCATGCAGGTACAGCAAGTAAATGGGAAGGCAAATGGAATGTTGGCCTTTATTGCAAGCGAGATGGAGAATTAAAGTAAGAAAGTCTTTCTACAACTGTACAGGGCATTGGTGAGACCACACCTAGTGTACTGTGTAGAGTTTTGGTCACCTTATTAAAAGAGGGACATATTGCATTGGAAGCAGTTCAGAGAAGGTTAACTAGGCTTATTCCTGGGATGAGGGGTTTGTCTTATGGGGAAAGGTTGAGCAGGTTGGGCCTATACTTATTGGTGTTTAGAAGATTGAGAGGTGATCTTATTGAAACATATAACATTCTGAGGGGGCTTGACAGCGTAGGTGCTGAGAAGATGTTTCCCCTCATGGAGGAATCTATAACTAGAGGGCACAGTTTTAAATTAAGGAATCTCCCATTTAAGATGAAGATGAGGAGGAATTTCTTCTCTTAGATGGTCAGTAGTGTTTGAAATTCTCTTACCCAGTGAGCAGTGGAGGCTACGTAGCATAGGCTGTCTTGCGTACACGTGCTGTGGAGTTTGAGTTGCTGTTCACTCCAGGACACAATCTCCTCACATTCCAGCTTCCAAGCTGAAAGGTTACCTTTCTTTGTTTGCTGCGTAGCCTAGGCATGGTTTTAGGCAGTGCAGACTTGCCTAGTTTTTGCACCCACCTCTTGACCTCAGAGGCTGATGTCCAGAGGAAAGACGAAAGCCTATACGCCTGGGGTCCATTCAATTACAGGAGTTGGCGAAAGGTGCGAACTTGAGGGAAACAACAACCACCTAATGGGACTCCACGAAGGGGTTTACTCCCTTAGGGCGGCACAGTGGCGCAGTGGTTAGCACCGCAGCCTCACAGCTCCAGCGACCCGGGTTCAATTCTGGGTACTGCCTGTGTGGAGTTTGCAAGTTCTCCCTGTGTCTGCGTGGGTTTCCTCCGGGTACTCCGGTTTCCTCCCACATGCCAAAGACTTGCAGGTTGATAGGTAAATTGGCTATTAGCAATTGTCCCTAGTATAGGTAGGTGGTAGGGAAATATAGGGACAGGTGGGGATGTGGTAAGAATATGGAATTAGAGTAGGATTAGTATAAATGGGTGGTTGATGGTCGGCACAGACTCGGTGGGCCGAAGGGCCTGTTTCAGTGCTGTATCTCTCTCTCTCTCTCTTACCCATTAGCTGTTACTGTTGTTGTTCATGTTGAAGGCACCAACCGGCAAGGTCCAAGATCGGCACAAAACTAGATGTGATCTTATCTTCCAGGTGTGTGAAGGGAGCAGCTACTGGCCACTGCTTCCCACTTCCAGGTTGCTGCCTCCATCCTCTGAACCTTCCAGCTACGCTACCCTCAGGTGGTTTGTCTGAGATGACTGTAGGTCACTTAGGAGTAAACTCAGCACAGGCGAGTGATTTTCTAGCCAGGAATAGGCTGAAGCAGAAAAAACCATCATAACCAGTGGCCAGTCACATGCTCAGCAGGAGATTGAAATCTCTCAATCACATCAATGATGTGGGAGTGTAGTAAACTGATCAAAATATCACAACAGAGCAGCAATTCAGAGACAAAGTTGGGTCTTATGTTATAATCAGTGTAGTCCAGAGCAAAATCATCCTCTTTATGTTGAGTTAAGTCCAGATAAGGGGGTGTCTGAGATCATTTGTAATCCACCCCCTTCCCCCTTTGACCAGGAGCAGGGCATCCTACAGTGGGGGTGTCTGAGATCACTTATAAATCACACCCCTTCCCCCTTTGATCAGGAGAAGAGGGATCCTGCACCGGGGGTTTCTGAGATCACTTATAAATCACACCCCTTCTCCCTTTGGTCAGGAGCAGAGGGATCCTACACTGGGAGTGTCTGAGACCACTTATAAACCACCTCGGTCATTGAATATATTCAAGGTTGAGTTGGACAGATTTTATCTACAAGAGAGTCAAGGGTTACAGGGGACAGGCAGGAAAATGGAGTTAAGGGCACAATCAGATCAGACATGATCTTACTTAATGGCAGAGCAGGCTCAAGAGGCTGACTGGCCTACTCCTGCTTCTATTTCTTATGTTCTTATGTTCACGCATCATGTAAGGCAATGCTCAGAATCCTGGCAGCAGTCAGGATGTCTTTACACAAGAACACAACATCCTGCCACCACGACAAACTAGGGGATGGCTACTGGGTCACAAGGGCTAACCGCTGACCACATGGTTTATGACTCTAGTGCTCCACCCACGCACACATGGGCAGCATTCATATAACAAAAGCTGTGCTGAATGTGAGCATAACATTTCAGGTGCTTAAAAGACTGTCTGGACTGCTCTGACTCAACAGAGCACATGTTAAGATTCTTTGTGGTCTTGTCATCATGAGAGCACAGTCCTTGCCACTAGCTATACGGTGAGCAGTAGAGGAAGAGAAAGGGAGGAGGCAACCAACATATCCCCTTTCTGGCTGGGCTGTCTGTGGTGGATGCATCTGACTGCAGTACCAATGAAGGTAACCCCAATTCCCCAACAGTCCCACATCTTACCTTCCCTCACGTTACAGCCGTGGCTCAGTTGGTAGCACTCTCACCTCTAAGTCAGAAGGTTGTGGGTTTAAGTCCCACTGCAGGACTTGAGCACAAAAATCAAGGCCGGCATTTCAGTGGCGTACTGACGGAGTGCTGCAGTGTCAGTGATGCAGTCTTCTGGACAAGGTGTTAAACCAAGGCCCCATCTGCCCTCTCAAGTGGATGTAAAAGATCCCATGGCACTATTTTGAAGAACAGTAGGAGCGTTATCCCAGGATCCTGGCCAATCAACATCACAACAGATTATTTGGTCATTATCTCATTGCTGTTTGTGGGAGCTTGCTGTGTGCAAATTGGCTTCTACACTTCCTACGTTGTGTAACGGGAGGATTGCACTGTATCCTCATTAGCTGCTGTGAACCAATAAGCAAGCGTTTCCTCAGAGTTTGGAGCAGCTTCAGCTTTATCAGATATTCTCCTCAGATTGGGCACCTCTGGGTCAGTAGGTGGTGGTAATGGTGTAGAGTGCTGGGTTGGGGTAGTTTTTGGCACCGGGAAATCCCTTCGGGAACTCGAGCAGTGTCTTTCACGGGCTCTGGGCTGGAGCCAGAGAGCCATGGGCAGCAGGCAGAAGCATGGGCAGAGGAAAGAGCCAAAGGGAGTGGCCTAATGTCAGCGATTGGGAAATGGTGCTGGCAAGGGGGAAATGGGGTAGATAATAAGGAAATGGTGGATGAAATGAACAAATATTTTGCTTCTGTCTTCACTATAGTGGATACAAAAAACATTTCAGTAATAGCTGTAAATCAGGAGGTGGAAGGAAGAGATGAACTTGGCGAAAATACAATAACCAGGGAAACGGTACTGAGCAAGCTAATGGAGCTGTGGGCTGACAAGTCCCTGGGTTCTGATGGGCTTCATCCTAGGGTCTTAAAAGAGGTGGCTAATGACGTAATAGATGCGGTGATGTTATTTTTTCAAAATTTACTGGATTCTGGAAAGGTTCCATCAGACTGGAAAGTAGCAAATATAACCCCTCTACTCAAGAAGTGGGGGAGGCAGAAAACAGGTAACTATAGGCCAATTAGCTTGACATCTGTCATGGGGAAGGTGTTAGAATCAATCATTAAGGAGGCTTTAGCTGGGCATTTAGAAAAACTCAAGGTAATCGGGAATAGTCAGCATGGTTTTGTGAAAGGGAAATCATGTTCAACCAATTTATTGGAATTCTTTGAAGGAGTAACATGCACTGTGGATAAAGGGGAGCCCATTGACGTACTGTACTTGGATTTCCAGAAGGCATTTGACAAGGTGCCACATAAAAGGTTATTGTGCAAAGTAGGAGCTCATGGTGTAGGGGGAAACATATTAGCATGGATAGAAGATTGGCTGGCTGGCAGAAAACAGACAGTATGCATAAATGGGTCCTTTTTTGATTGGCAGGATGTGACGAGTGGAGTCCCGCATGAATCTGTACTGGGGCCTCAACTTTTTACAATTTATATCAATGACGTAGATGAGGGAGTGATGGCTTGGTAGCTAAATTTGCAAATGACACAAAGATAGGTAGGAAAGTATGTTGTGAAGAGGACATAAGGAGGTTGCAGACTGATATAGGTTGAGTGAGTGGGCAAAAATCTGGCAGATGGAGCATAATGTGGGAAAATGTGAAGTTGTTCACTTTGGCAGGAGGAATAAAAAGGCAGAGTATTACTTAAATGGAGAACGACTGCAGGATTCCGAAGTGCAGAGGGATCTAGGTGTTCACGTGCATGAGTCACCAAAAGTTAGTAGATAGGTACAGAAAGTCATAAAGAAGGCTAATGGAATGCTATCCTTAATTACAAGAGGAATTGAAAATAAAAGTAAGGATGTTATACTTCAGTTATACAGGGCATTGGTGAGACCACATCTCAAATACTGTGTGTAGGTTTGGTCTCCTTATTTAAGGAAGAATGTAAATGCATCGGGGGCGGTTCAGAGGAGGTTTACTAAATTAATATAAAAACAAGAAATGCTGGAAATACGCAGCAGGTCTGGCAGCATTTGCGGACAGAGAAGCAGAGTTAACGTTTCAGGTCAGTGACCCTTCTTCAGAACTAAATTGATACCTGGTTGTCTTATAAGGAAAATTGGACAGACTGGACTTATTTTCACTGGAGTTTCGAAGAGTGAGGGGATTCTTGATTGAAGTTTATAAGATCCTGAACAGTCTTGACAAGGTGGATATGGAAAGGGTGTTTCTTCTTGTGGGGGGAGTCCAGAACTAGGGGGCACTGTTTTAAAATTAGGGGTCGCCCTTTTATGACAGTAATGAGGAGAGTTTTTTTTCTCAAAGGGTTGTGCAACTTTGGAACTCTCTGCCTCAGAAGGTGGTGGAGGCGGGGTCATTGAATATTTTTAAGGCGGAGGATAGATTCTTGTTAGGCAAAGGAATCAAAGGTTATCGGAGGTAGATGGGAATGTGGAATTCGAAACACAAACAGATCAGCCATGATCTTATTGAATGACGGAGCAGGCTCAAGGGGCCGAATGGCCTACTTCTGCTCCCAATTTGTATATTCGTATGTTCATATCAGCTACCAAGGGCCCCGGAGGACTAACTAGGGAGCACAGAAGCCCCATTGATCAAGAAGCTTTGAGATGCTGAAGAGGCCTCTGGTGATCTGGATATCAAGGTAATCTGTGGCTCACAGGTTCAAGTGGAACTATCAACAGGAGGGCCATGAGTGCGCCTGCTCTTAACTTTGTTCTTACGGTGCTTCTTGTGCAGTATTTAAGTCTAAAGTCCCCTTGTGAAAAGTGGGGATAAGAGGTCAAGAGGAACAGGTTCAGGATCATAAACCTGCACTCCTGCTGGAGTGAGGCATTCATGCATCCCATTATTTAACCAAAAAAGTCTGTAACATGGTTGTTTCAAAACAAAGAGTTAAACTCTCAACGGTTCTCCTGCTTTGGGGTGGTGAGCAACGGTCGTCCTCTGTAATGAGTTTGTTTCTTTAATGTAAAATTTTAGTCTTCACGTGTGTACTTTTATATTTGGTGCCAATGAAATAAATAGACACTGAGCTGGAACCTTCACATGTTCAATGTGCTTTTTCCTGCATTTACAATTGCAACAGTGACTACACTTCAAAAATACTTCATTGGCTGTAAAGCACTTTGAGTCATCCTGTAGTCATGAAAGGTGCTATATAAAAGCGAGTTTTTCAGGCACAATGGGCTGAATGGCCTCCTTCTGGATTGTATCATTTTATGGTTAGTTATACAGCCTTGTCTTTTTGGGTCAGGGCTGTAGTTATTTGTTTCAGCTCCTCCTGAAATGCTGGGCTTTGTTTCCAGAATATTGGTGGTATGCCATCGTAGTTTTTCTTCCCTCTGTATTTCTTCTCTCAGTATAACTAACCTTGCCCCTGTTCTCAGGATCTTAACTCTTACAGATAAACACACTTCTTATCTTTGGCTAACTGTTGAATCAGTATTCATCCACGTTGAACATCATTTGGGGGAAGCTCTGAGAGAAGCTCGGACACAAAATATATTCTGGATGGACGACTTTATGTCCAACACGAAGACTGCCAGGTAGTACCACCACTGTCTGAATTGGCCAACTCTATAAAGTTGCCAGACTGGAGCTGTCAAGTGTTAAAGGAATCATCATAACTAAGAAACATGCTTGACCCTATTTTCACCAACCTACCTGTAACAGATATATCTGGTCATGATAGCTGAGAAGCAAATAACATATTTCCTGTCATTTGCAACTTAGTAACACTGCGACAAAATATGCTAATGCATTCCTCTGGCTGGATTTTATGGACCTCCCTGAGATGGGGTTGGTGGCGGGGGGGGACCCACAGTATCACAACAGGTGGTGGTGGGGGGGGGTGGTGCGGGTGGACACGGAGGGCCCATCGCCACCCCATAGCCAACTGATTTCCCCGGGAGCAGGATAGGCCAACAGCAACCTTCCCGTCGAGAGGCCAGTTGAGGCCCTTAAGTGGCCTATTAACATCCACTTGAGGGCCTCTTCCCACTGCCGCTGTGATCTAACGAGCGGCGGTGGATGGCTCTGCCTTATAGGGAGGGTGTTCTTCCTTCTTGGGCAATCTGTGGCTGACGGAGGATACCCACTGGCAATACCAACAACTTCATGGACCCGCCACCGGACTTCACACCCACTCTCGCCAGAGCCTTCCGGACTGGCCCTGGCAACCCCGCCTCACTTACCTGAGGTCCGGGGTTCCGGCACTGGGCCTGGGTCCGAGGTCTCTGCAGTACCAGCAGTGACCACTGCTCCCGGTAGCACTGCCGATACTGCTGAGCTGCTGGTCTTGTGTTTCGCCGGCAGCTCTTGGAGGCAGAAACCCCGTCTTTAAAGGAACAGAGATCGCCTCCGGAACAACAGAGGATCACGCTGGTGGGGCACCAAAAGGCCGAGACGGGGTTCCCCTTGACTTTTTGGCCAGGCGCCCAGAACTCCGCCTCCTCCACAAAAGGAGTCCAGTGCTCCTTTGTGCGATGACAAGTTAAAATTGTAGGATTGATTTTTAATGGTTAAAAATGCAAATTCAAGAAGCAGCAAAAATCATTACAGATCTTCAGCTGGCAGCAACAGCCACACTACACTGTGGCAATGTACAACAATTCTCCTCCACTGCACTTGAAGTGGGCATTGCAAGACAGTATAAACTTCCCGAGAGCCCGCTGAAATGATAAAGAGCATGATTCTGTGAAACCAGCGGGGAGCATGGTGCAGCTATGGATTCACAGAAATTCCGTCCTGCTGAAGATTTCCTGTTATTGTGGCAAAGATGATGATTTTCCCAGACACATAGTATTAAAAACACAGAGAAATGTCAAGAAAAGTTTGTCCCAAGTTAATCTTTTCTGTTGTTACTATGTCCAGGCAACAGACAAAGGTAGAGATAAAGGTAGAGAAAAAAAGGAATGAAACTGGACGGACCACCCGGCATCAACCTATGCACCAGAAACAACAATGGCAAACCCAGCCCTGTCGACCCTGCAAAGTCCTCCTTACTAACATCTGGGGGCTTGTGCCAAAGTTGGGAGAGCTGTCCCACAGACTAGTCAAACAACAGCCTGACATAGTCATACTCACGGAATCATACCTTACAGACAATGTCCCAAACACTGCCATCACCATCCCCAGGTATGTCCTGTCCCACTGGCAGGACAGACCCACCAGAGGTGGTGGCACAGTGGTATATAGTAGGGAGGGAGTTGCCCTGGGAGTTCTCAACATCGACTCTGGACCCCATGAAGTCTCATGGCATCAGATCAAACATGGACAAGGAACGCTCCTGCTGATTACCACCCTCTCTCTCAACTGATGAGTCAGTACTCCTCCACGTTGAACAGCACTTGAAGGAAGCACTGAGGGTGGCGAGGGCACAAAATGTACTCTGGGTGGGGAACTTCAATGTCCATCACCAAGAGTAGCAAGGTAGCACCGCTACTGACTGAGTTGGCTGAGTCCTAAAGGACATATCTGCGAAACTGGGTATGGGGCAGGTGGTGAGGGAACCAACAAGAGGGGAAAACATACTTGACCTCTTTCTCACCAATCTGCCTGCCACAGATGCATCTGTCCATGACAGTATTGGTAGGAGTGACCACCGCACAGTCCTTGTGGGGACGAAGTCCCGCTTTCACATTGAGGATACCGTCCATTGTGTTGTGTGGCACTATCACCATGCTAAATAGGATAGATTTCGAAGAGAACTAGCAATGCAAAACTGGGCATCCATGAGGCGCTGTGGGCCATCAGCAGCAGCAGAATTGTACTCAATCACAATCTGTAACCTCATGGCCCGGCATATCTCCCACTCTACCATTACCATCAAGCCAGGAGACCAACCCTGGTTCAATGAAGAGTGCAGGAGGGCATGCCAGGAGCAGCACCAGGCATGCCTCAAAATGAGGTGTCAACCTGGTGAAGCTACAACATAGGACTATCTGCATGCCAAACTGCGTAAGCAGTATGCGATAGACAGAGCTAAGTGATCCCATAACCAACGGATCAGATCTAAGCTCTGCAGTCCTGCCACATCCAGCCGTGAATAGTGGTGGACAATTAAACAACTAACTGGAGGAGGTGGTTCCACAAATATCCCCATCCTCAATGATGGGGGAGCCCAGCACATCAATGCAAAAGATAAGGCTGAAGCATTTGCAACAATCTTCAGCCAGAAGTGCCGAGTTGATGATCCATCTCGGCCTCCTCCTGAAGTCCCCAGCATCACAGATGCCAGACTTCAGCCAATTCGATTCGCTCTGCATGATATCAAGAAACGACTGAAGGCACTGGATACTGCAAAGGCTATGGGCCCTGACAATATTCCGGAAATAATACTGAAGACCTGTGCTCCAGAACTTGCCGCACCACTAGCCAAGCTGTTCCAGTACAGCTACAACACTGGCATCTACCCTGCAATGTGGAAAATTGCCCAGGTATGTCCTGTACACAAAAGGCAGGACAAAGTCCAACCCAGCCATTTACCGCTCCATCAATCTACTCTCAATCATCAGTAAAGTGATGGAAGGTGTCATCAACAGTGCCAACAAACGGCACTTCTTCGCAATAACCTGCTCAGTGATGCTCAGTTTGGGTTCCGCGAGGGCCACTCAGCTCCAGACCTCATTACAGCCTTGGTTCAAACATGGACAAAAGAGCTGAACTCAAGAGGTGAGGTGAAAGTGACTGTCCTTGACATCAAGGCAGCATTTGACCAAGTATGGCATCAAGGAGCCCTAGCAAAACTGAGGTCAATGGGAATCGGGGGTAAACCCTCCGCTGGCTGGAGTCATACCTAGCACAAAGGAAGATGGTTGTGGTTGTTGGAGGTCAATCATCTGAGCTCCAGGACATCACTGCAGGAATTCCTTCGGGTAGTGTCCTAGGCCCAACCATCTTCAGCTGCTTCATCAATGACCTTCCTTCAATCATAAGGTCAGAAGTGGGGATATTCACTAATGATTGCACAATGTTCAGCACCATTCGTGACTCCTCAGATATTGAAGCAGTCCATGTAGAAATGCAGCAAGACCTGGACAATATCCAGGCTTGGGCTGATAAGTGGCAAGTAACATTTGCGCCACACAAGTGCCAGGCAATGACCATCTCCAACAAGAGAGAATCTAACCATCTCCCCTTGACATTCAATGGCATTACCATTGCTGAATCCCCCACTATCAACATCCTAGGGGCTACCATTGACCAGAAACTGAATTGGAGTAGCCATATAAATACCGTGGCTACAAGAGCAGGTCAGAGGCTAGGAATCCATAGGCGAGTAACTCACCTCCTGACTCCCCAAAGCCTGTCCACCATCTACAAGGCACAAGTCAGGAGTGTGAATGAATACTCTCCACTTGCCTGGATGGGTGCAATTCCAACAACACTCAAGAAGTTCGACACAAATCCAGGACAAAGCAGCCCACTTGATTGGCACCCCATCTACAAACATTCACTCCCTCCACCATCGATGCACCGTGGCAGCAGTGTGTACCATCTACAAGATGCACTGCAGCAATGCACCAAGGCTCTTTAGACAGCACCTTCCAAACCCACGACCTCTACCAACTAGAAGGACAGGGCAGCATGGGAACACCACCACCTGCAAGTTCCCCTCCAAGTCACACACCATCCTGACTTGGAACTATATCGCCATTCCGTCACTGTCGCTGGGTCAAAATCCTGGCACACCCTTCCTAGCAGCACTGTGGTATACCTACCCCAAATGGACTGCAGCGGTTCAAGAAGGCAGCTCACCACCACCTTCTCAAGGGCAATTAGGGATGGGCAATAAATGCTGGCCTGACCAGTGACGCCCACATCCCATGAATTAAAAAAAAATCAGAGGCTTTGCCATTTTATTCATGACATTCTTAATGGGATATCTATGGGTTTAATCCAGATGGGTGAATTGTATGTTGACAAGTGGGTCCCGATACTGTGCCTGGAGCTAGTCTTCTTTAGTAGACAGCATTTATTTCAGAAACAGATGGAGAAACATCAATTATCAATTCTGCCTTCTGTTTGTTATAAGTAGATAAAGACATGGGAATAAGACCATTAATTATAGAAGGTGTAACATCAGGCAGGTACTTAGAGAGAGCAACAGATTTACTTTCTAATTCTTTGGAAATTACTTACATTATGTTTCATGTTGTAATTCAATTCTGTTGAGATTTTATAGTGTTATTCATTATAGCTATGTGTAACAATCTATTTCATTTTTATCCTTAATTTAGAACGGCTTTAATTCATCAAATTATGGCAATTCTTGCTTAGTTCACGAATGGATGAACAGACAAAGCAGCTGCTCTCTTGAAATTAGCCTCTTCCTGTGCAGTTTGTGGAAATGACAGAAATGTCGTATATAGTATTTGCTACTCTTTTATAGAAATTTAACTTTATTATTTGTATTTGGCATAATGAACAAACACCATAATGTGAAAACCTTGATCCAGGATTACAACTATTTAATAGAGGAATGTTTCTTAATTTATTATTCACTGGGGTGGGGGGCGGGGGGTGGGGAGGCTATTCAATAGTGCAGGCGTCTGCTCAATAAGGACCATAGTATAAATGCTAAAAAGTGGATCTTACACAATACCCGGTTATTTGGCTAGCTTTGACCTCAGATATGTGCAAGTGAAAGATAATACATGGAAACACAATTTAGCCAGCTCTGAAACCATGGACTGCTCACTGATTCATTAGGAAAGTCTGTAAAATATTGATATTACTGCTTTGCTGCATTAATCAGGTGAAAGACAAACATTGCAAAATGATCAAGCTCAGCTTCCAGAATTCAGCAACAGCTTCCGCTAATATTTTAACATGCATGAATAAATAATCTTTGGATATTGCACATGTTAGAAAAATAGAATGCTAAATGTACAGTTACACTTGTTGCTGTTTCAACAAAAAGTACTGGCTATGACCCTGTATAATTTTGGAAGCTATTAATGTAATGGCCCGAATTTTGTGGTCAGCTGTGAACGAGCGGCACTAACTGTTGCACTTACACTTGCCCACAAACTTTCTGTGGGCTTTTGCGCTGCAACTTGCAGTAATTAGAGAGCCAAAGCTCTGCAGGGTGTAAACAGTGCAAGTAAAAGTGTGTCTTCTCAATCAGATTGAAGAATTCTTACTGAGACACACAGGTCTAGATTGTAACAGGGACACAATGAGTATGCTGGGGGATAGGGTTTCAGACAGGAAACCTGGTCATGCTGTTTCGTTTTAACTCCACAGCGAGCGTCTTTTCTCCTTGGCAGGTTCCCCACCTGGATGTTAGCCTGATTCACAGGCTTGGCTTTCAGTCATGCAAGGAGGACTCTGAAGTAGGTTGCAGGAGCAAGTAGGTCCAATCTCCCACTGGGAAGGGGCAGTGTAACCAATTCCATTTGGGGGTAGGGGGTGGTATTATTACTGACCCTGGGGGTCTTTTTAAGGAGGAGGGGCGTTGTGTGGTGCTGATGGGGAAGGAGCTTGGAGGATTGGGGTGGGGTGGGGGGAGTACTCCTGCTCCTCCTAGCCCTTAAACGGTGCTGTAAAGGCATGTACATTCTCTCCAGAACTGTCCTCTCCTGCCTTCAGCTGTTATGTTTCAGGAGGCCTGGGAAATCTGCAAAGTAGGTTAAATCAGAGGCTGTCAGCCTCATTAAAATATGTAAAATTTCAACCTGTCTCTTAAGAGTGGGTTGTCTGCCCACCCCTTGTCGTGCCTCTGTTAAGCCCAAAAATGGGTTGGTTGGCATTGGGTTTCAGGTTTTTAAAATTTTAACGTCTAAACTGACCTCACAGCCCACTGTTTTTGGCAGTTATTGACCTGAAAAGTCTAAACCAAGAAGTGAAGGTTAGAATATTTAATTAAATGCCAAATCATGTACAGAAAGTGAAATAGAGAGAAAGAAAGATGGAATTAAAACAGAGATAAAAGACAAAATAAAAACACTTATCTCCAATAATAATTAAAACCTGAATAACAGACTTCACATTGTTAAAAGTTAATTTTCTGTGCAGGAGAGCTTGTTTGGTAGTCATTAAGAATTATCACACCATTAAACATTCACATACACTTGGATGGTGTTACGACCAATGGCAGGAGCAATGCACTGTTAATTCAGTCCCACTACTCCACAGAACATAGCATAGAAACATTGAAAATATGAGCAGGAGTAGGCCATTCAGCCCTTCGGGCCTGCTCCGCCATTCAAAAAAGATCATGGCTGATCGTCTAATTCAGTAAACTATTTCCGCTTTCTCCCCATATCCCTTGATCCCTTTGGCATTAAGAAATATATCTATCTCCTTCTTGAATATATTTAATGACTTGGCCTCCATTGCCTTCTGCGGTAGAGAATTCCACAGGTTCACTACCCTCTGAGTGAAGAAATTTCTCCTCATCTCATTTCTAAATGGCATACCCCATATCCTGAGACTGTGACCCCTGGTTTTGGACACCCAGCCATCAGGAACATCCTCCCTGCATCTAGCCTGTCTAGTCCTGTTAGAATTTTATAGGTTTCTATGCGATCCCCTCTCATTCTTCTAAACTCCAGTGAATATAGGCCTAGTCGACCCAATCTCTCCTCATACGTCAATCCTGCCATCCCAGGAATCAGCCTAGTAAATCTTCTTTGCACTCCCTCCATGACAAGAACATCCTTCCTCGGATAAGGAGATCAAAACTGCACACAATACTCCAGATGTCGTCTCACCAAGGTCCTGTGTAACTGCAGTAAGACATCCTTGCTCCTGTACTGAAATCCTCTTGCAATGAAGGTCAACACACCATTCGCCTTCCCAACTGCTTGCTGCACCTGAATGCTTGCTTTCAGAGACTGGTGTGCAAGGACACCCGAGTCTCGTTGCACCTCCCCCTTTCCCAATCTATCACCATTCAGATAATTATCTGCCTTTCTGTTTTTACAACCAAAATGGATAACATCACATTTATCCATGTTATACTGCATCTGCCATGCATTTGCCCACTCACCCAACTTATCCAAATCACAATGGACCCTCATTGCATCCTCCTCACAGCTCACATTCCCCCCCCAGATTTATGTCGTCTGCAAACTTGGAAATGTTACATTTAGTTTCCTCACCCAAGTCATTGATATATATTGTGAATAGCTGGGGCCCAAGCACTGATCCCTGCGGTACCCCACTAGTCACTGCCTGCCACCCAAAAAAAGACCCGTTTATTGCTACTCTCTATTTCCTGTCTGTCAACCAATTCTCTATCCATGCCAGTATATTACCCACAATCCCATGTGCTTTAATTTTGCACACTAACCTCTTATATGGGACCTTATTAAAAGCCTTCTGAAAATCCAAATACACCACATCCACTGGTTCTCCCTTATCTATTCTACTAGTTACATACTCAAAAAACTCCAGTAGATTTGTTAAGCATGATTTCCCTTTCGTAAACCCATGCCGACTTTGTCCAATCCCATTTATGCTTTCCAGGTGTTCTGCTATCACATCCTTTATAATAGATTCTAGCATTTTCCCCACTACTGATGTAAGGCTAACTGGTCTGTAATTCCCTGTTTTTCCCTCCTTTTTTAAATAGTGGGGTTACATTTGTCACCCTCCAATCTGTAGGAACTGCTCCACAGTCTATAGAATTTTGGAAGATGACCACCAATGCATCTATTACTTCCAGGGCCACTTCCTTTAGAATTCTGGGATATAGATTATCAGGCCCTGGGGATTTGTTAGCCTTTAACCCCATTAATTTCCCTAGCACTATTTTTTTACTAATACTGATTTCCTTCAGTTCCTCCCTCTCATTAGACCCTTGGTTCCCTAATTTTTCTGGGAGGTTATTTGTGTCCTCCTTTGTGAAGACAGAACCAAAGTATGTATTTAATTGTTCTGCTATTTCTTTGTTCTCCATTATAATTTCCCCTGTTTCTGACTGTAATGGACCCACATTTGTCTTCACTAATCTTTTTCTCTTCACGTATTTATAGAAGCTTTTACAGTCAGTTTTTATGTTCCCCGCTTAATCAACCTCTTTGTCCTCCTTTGTTGATTTCTAAACTGCTCCCAATCCTCAGACTTGCTGCTTTTTCTGGAAATTTTATATGCCTCCTCTTTGGATCTAATACTTTCCCTAATTTCTTTTGTAAGCCACGTTTGAGCCACCTTTCCGGTTTTATTTTTGCGCCAGACAGGAATGTATAATTGTTGTAATTCATGCACACGTTCCTTAAATATTATCCATTGCCTATCCACCATCAATCCTTTTAGTAAAGTTCCCCAATCTATCATAGCCAACTTGCGCCTCATACCTTCGTTGTTTCCTTTATTTAGATTCAGGATCCTAGTTTCGGATTCAATTACTTCACTCTCCATCTTAATGAAGAATTCTATCATGTTATGGTCATTTCTCCCCAAGGGACCCCGCACAACAAGATTGTTAATTAATCCTTTCTCATTGCACAATACCCAGTCTAGGATAACCTGTTCTCTCGTTGGTTCCTCAACTTATTAGTCTAAAAAACCGTCACGTACATACTCCAGGAAATCCTCCTCCATAGTATTATTACTGATTTGATTTGACCAAACTATATGTAGATTAAACTCACCCATGATTACAGTTGTATCCTTAGTGCATGCATCTCTAATTTCCTGTTTAATATCATCCCTTACATCTCCACTACTGTTTGGGGGCCTATAGACAACCCCCACCAATGTTTTCTGCCCCTTGGTGTTTCTTAGCTCCACCCATACAGATTCCACATTATGATTTTCCAAGCCAATATCCTTCCTCACTACTGCATTGATTTCCTCCTTTACTAACAACGCTACCCCACCTCCTTTCCCTTTTTGCCTGTCCTTCCAAATATTGAGTAACCCTTGGATGTTTAGTTCCCATCCTTGGTCACCCTGCAGCCATGTCTCCATATTCGCAACTATATCATAACCGTTTATATCTATTTGCGCTGTTAATTCATCCACCTTATTGTGAATGCTCCACGAATTAAGACACAATGCCTTCAGACTTGTCTTTTTAACATTGTTAGTCATCTTAACTTTATTTTGCACTATGGCCCCATTTGTTTCTCGCCCTTGTTTTCTCTGCCTTCCATTTTTGCTTCTTACCTTTCTGTCTTTCATTTCTATCCTTGTTTCCCCCTTGTCTGTCTCCTTGCTCAGATTCTCATCCCCCTGCCATTCTAGTTTAAACCCTCCCTGACAGCACTAGCAAACACCCCAAAGAGGAAATTGATCCTGGTCCTGCCCAGATGCAACCCGTCCAGCTTGTACTGGTCCCATCTTCCCCAGAACCGGTCCCAATGTCCTGTGAATCTGAATCAGTCCCCCTCCCACAGCATTTCTCCAGCGACTTATTCATCTGATATATCGCATGTGGCACTGGTAGTAATCCTGAGATTACTATCTTTGTGGTCCTACTTTTTAATTTACATCCTAACTCCCTATATTCAGCTTGTAGGACCTCATCTCTTTTTTTACCTATGTCGTTGGTACTGATATGTACCACGACAACTGGCTGCTCACCCTCCCCCTCAGAATGCCTTGCAGTTGCTCAGAGACATCCTTGACTCTAGCACCAGGGAGGCAATGTACCATCCTGGAGTCTCTTTTGCAGACGCAGAAATGCCTGTCTGTTCCCCTTACGATTAAATCCCTATCACTATAACCCTGGCACTCTTCTTCCTTCCCTCCTGTGCAGCAGAGCCACCCATGGTGCCATGAACTTGGCTCTTGCTGCTTTCCCCTGAGTCATCTCCCCCAACCGTATCCAAAGTGGTATATCTGTTAGAGAGGGGGACGGCCATAGGGTACTCCTGCACTACCTGCCTTCCTCTACTCTGCCTGGTGGTCACCCATTCACTTTCTGCCTTTGCAGCATTTGCCTGTGGTGTGACCACCTCGCTAAACGCGCTATCCATGATGATCTCAGCATCGCATATCAAATAAATTTTCCCACCTACCGAAGAATAGCCAAATTAAACACTGTATTTTTCCCCCAGAATAAAACACACCAAACCAGGTTTCTTTAAACAACAACAACATTAACTATTTTTTAGAAAAGAAGTAATAGGTCTTAACTACTAACGAAATAAATCTATATATGGAAAACCCCTTATTTCCTTAACCCTCATGCACACACACATACATTAAAAAAGAAACTGGTTAACCATTGAAAAAGGCTTTTTAGTTTACAGCTGTTTCTCGGGAATAGAAGGAATGATAAAAATAATTGAGTTCATCATGTTCTGGTAGGCTGTTTTAGGTACGGTGACGTGTCCCAGAGTCAGATAGTCAGATTCCACTCGAAGTCTCTCCAGGCGAGATTGATTAACAGTCTGTGATGGGTAGGTGTTCACGGCAATTTAACTGCAGCAGGTGTCATATAGGTCTTCCATCAGGGTTGTAGCAACAGGTCTGCTTGGGTTTTGAAGCAGCAGTCTAGTTGTAGAAGAATTCTTTAGATTTCAGGATTTATTAGAACACAGGAGGCGGCAGGAATCTCACTGGATGCAGGAATTCTTTAGAGACTGGAGGCAACAGGAATCTGCCACCTTTCAAATGCAGGATTCCTTTTCAAGAGATGCAAGTCTCCTTTACAGAGAGAGGTAACAATTTTCTGTGTCTTTTCTCTCTTGCTCCAGGCAGGTCAAGAAAATACTTCAAATGCCTGCCCTTTGTCCAATTCACAGGCTTTTTAAAAGGTCCAAGGTGAAAAATGAACCTTCCTGAACATAATCACATGTTCAGACACAGTATCCCCCACTGTCACTCAAAAGCAGCTTAGAAGAAAAGTCAAACCCGTGTGGTTTCCTTGAAATTGCTGGCTTTTCTGTCCTTGTACAATTTCAACTTCCTTTCAAAGCACCCATAAAGTTCAGCTCTTGTTCTGAACTTCCTTTCAAAACATTGCAGGAATTCCAATTATTTGGAGGTGTCCTTCACTGATCAAAACCCTTTTCTCAGTTGTTATTAAAACACACAGAATTCTAAGTTCTGAATACAAAAATAAAACCTTTGTAACAATGGTCAAGCTGAAATTTTTGTCTGACATGTTAAGTGGCCACGTACTGAAACTTCATGCCTTTTATATGTTTTAGTGCTGAGTTTGCTGCCAAAATACGTAAAAATATAACACAAGAGCATAAGAAATATGTGCTTGAGCAAGTCATTTGGCCCTAGGAGCCTGTACCGCTATTCAATAATTTATTCAATCTCTTCTCACAGCACAATCCCCTCTTCCCAGGAATTAGTCTAGGAAATCTTTCTTGTACTCCCTCTGAGGTAAATATATCGTTTCTTAGGTAAGGTCCAAAACTGTACACGGTACTCCAGGTATGGACTCACCAAGGCCCTAGATAATTGCAGTAAGGCTTCTTTTCTCTTCACCTTTATTACAAAGGGATTGAAGTGTTCTTAATTGATTGCGTTGTCAGCATGTTAACTTTCTGTGATTCACGTACAAGGACACCCAGATCCCTCAGAATACCAATATTTCCTGGTTTCTCAACTTTTTAAAAAATTCTGCTTTCTATTTTTCAACCAAAGTGGATAACTTCACACTTCTCCACATTATATTCCATCTGCCATGTTTTGCCTTCTCACTTAACCTCTCTATATCCTTTTGTATCATCTTTGCATCCTACCCACAGTTTACTTTCCAACCTAACTTTGTATCATCAGTAAACCTGGATATATTGCACATGGTCCCCTCATCTAAATCATTGTTATAGATTGCAAATAGCGGAGGCCCAAGCACTGATCCTTGCAACACTACACAAGTTATAGCCTACCAAACCGAGAACGACCCATTTATTCCTACTCTCTTTCCTGTCCATCAACCGATCCTTAATTCATGCTAATATATTACTCTCATTCCCATGAGCCATAATTTTGCATAATAACCTTTTGTGTCAGCTGTGGCTCAGTTGTAGCACACTTGCCTCTGAGTTACAAAGTTTCAGGTTCAAGTCCCACTCCAGGACTTGAGCACAAAAATCAAGGGTGATACTTCAGTGCAGTGCTGAGAATATGCTGTACTATCAGAGGTGCTGTCTTTTGGATGAGATATTAAATTGAGGTGCCATCTGCCTACTCTGTTGGATGTCAAAGAACACAATATGACACTGTTTTGAAGAAGAACAGGGGAGTTATCCCTGGTACGTTCTGGAGCCAACCAGACAGCAGGCTATACTGGACCTGGTATCGGGCAATGAGATAGGATTAATGAATGACCTCATAGTTATGGCACTCCTAGGAAGCAGCGATCATAATATGTTGAATTTTACATTCAATTTGAGGAAGAGAAAAGTGGGTCGAAGACTAATATTTCAAACTTAAATAAAGGCAATTATGAGGGCATGAAAGCAGAGCTAGTTAAAGTGAACTGGTAAATCAGGATAAGGGATAGGTCAATAGAAATGCAGTGGCAGACATTGGGGGATATTTCAGAATACACAAAATAGATACATTTCAACGAGAAAGAAAAATTCCAAAGGTGGGACCTGCCATCTGTGGTTAACTAAAACAGTTAAAGATAGTATCAAACTTACACAAAAAGCCTATAATTGCACAAAGATGGGAGGCAGGTCAGAAGATTGGACAGAATATAAAAAACAGCAAAGATTGACTAGAAAATTGATAAGGAATGCAAAATTAAAGTACGAGAGAAATCTAGCTAGAAATATACAGACCGATAGTAAGAGTTTCTATATATATTTAAAAAAGAAAGAGTTAACAAAGTGAGTGTTGGTCCTACATAAAGCAAGTCTGGGGAATTAATAATGGAAAATAAGGAGATGGCAGATGAATTGAACAGATATTTTGCATCGATCTTCACTATACAAGTAACGATACAAGTAACATCCCTGTATTTGCTTTAAGACAGGAAATGGAAGGGAGGAAGGAACTCAAGAAAATTACAATCACCAGGGAAATGGTACTGAACAAATTGTTTGAGCTGCGGGCTGACAAGTCCAGGTCCTGATGCACTTCATCCTAGGGTGTTAAAAGAAATGGCTAGTGATATAGTTGATGCATTGGTTTTAATTTTCCAAAATTCCCTAGATTCGGGGAAGGTTCCATTCGATTGGAAAATAGTGAATGTAACTCCTTTATTAAAAAAGTGAGGGAGACAGAAAGCAGGAAACTACAGGCCAGTTACTTAACATCTGTCTTAGGGAAAATGTTGGAAGCTATTATTAAAGATGTTATAGCAGGGCATTTAGAAAAATTCAAGGTAATCGGGCAGAGTCAACATGGTTTTGTGAAAGGGAAATCATGTTTAACCAATTTATTGGAGTTCTTTGAGGGAGTTACATGTGCTGTCGATAAAGGGGAACTGGAGGATGTATTGTACTTAGATTTCCAGAAGGCAAATGATAAGGTGCCACATCAAAGGTTATTGCAGAAAATAAAAGCTCATGGTGTAGGGGGTAACATATTGGCATGGATAGAAGATAGGTTAGCTAACAGGAAACAGAGAGTTGGCATAAATGGGTCATTTTCTGATTGGCAAGATGTAACAAGTGTGTGCCACAGGGATCTGTGCTGGGGTCTCAACTTTTTACAATTTATATATATCATTTAGATGAACTGAAAGTATGGTTGCTAAATTTGCTGATGACACAACGATAGGCAGGAAATTAACTTGTGAAGAGGGCATTAGGAGGCTACAAAGGGATATAGATAGGTTAAGTGAGTTGGCAAAGACCTGGCAAATGGAGTATAATGTGGGAAAGTGTGAAATTGTGCACTTTGGCAGGAAGAATAAAAAGAAGAATATTATCTAAATGGTGAGGGATTTAAGAGCGCTGAGATGCAAAGGGATCTGGGTGTCCTGGTGCATGAATCGCAAAAGGTTAGTATCCAGGTACAGCGTGTAATTAGGAAAGCTAATAAAATGTTATTGTTTATCGCGAGGGGAATTGAATACAAAAGTAGGGAGATTATGCTTCAGCTATACAGGGCATTGGTGAGACCACATCTGGCGTACTGTATACAGTACTGGTCTGCGTATTTAAGGAAGGATGTAAATGCGTTGGAGGCAATACAGAGAAGGTTTACTAGACTGATACCTGGAATGGGTGGGCTGTCTTATGAGGAATGATTGGACAGGCGAGGCATGTATCCGCTGGAATTTAGAAGAGTAAGAGGTGTCCTGATTGAAACATATAAGATTCTGAGGGGTCTTGACAGCGTGGATGTGGAAAGGATGTTTCCCACTGTGGAAGAATCATGAACGAAGGGTCACTGTTTAAAAATAAGGGGTCGCCCATTTAAGACAGCTATGGAGAGAAATCTTTTCTCTCAGAGGATCGTGAGTCTTCCTCAAAAGGCAGTGGAAGCAGAATCTTTGAATATTTTTAAGGCAGAGGTAGATAGATTCTTGATAAGCAAGGGGGTGAAAGGTTATTGGGGGTAGGTGGACATGTGGAGTAATCAGTTCAGCCATGAACTTATTGAATGGTGGAGCAGGCTCAAAGGGTCGAGTGGCCTACTCTTGCTGCTAATTTGTATGTCCTGGTCAACATTTATCCCTCAATCAGCAACACAAAAACAGATTATCTGGTCATTATCACATTGCTGTTTGTGGGAGCTTGCTGTGCGCAAAATTGGCAGCTGCATTTCCTGGATTAGCACGATGATTGTAGTGTTTTGAAAGTTGCTTTTTGCATTTTGTTCACTTGAGGCTACTATACACACACATGTAAGCAGAGGGACTGGAAAGTGAAAGTAAAAGAATAAAGAAGAATCCATTGTTTTCAACAGCATGCAGTCTCATATCACTTACTAAACTCGGCTGACGCTTACTTCTGTCCGAAAGCACCACAATGACAATGAGGTAAATAGAAAATGGATATGAAAAATAGGAAACATTGCTTTCAGGTATGAAATTTTAGAAGGTTTTTGTCTGCTTTCTGAAGACAGCATTTTAAATTTGAGACTGTGTTAGACACATACAGGAAGCTTGTACAGTGTATATATACATAGTGATCTCTCCAAAATAACCATCCAATCAAAAAATGTTAATCTTGAATCATTGCAGAGAAGTTTGCTCTGAAAGGAATGCGATCCCAGATCCTTGATCACGCATTATCACTGTGTTGCTGATCAGTATGGTGTTGCCTATGCCCAATCTACCAACTTTTGATGTGTACTCAGAGCCATCATCTGTATTCCCATAATAAAAGCAAAATACTGCGGATGCTGGAAATCTGAACTGAAGAAGGGTCACTGACCTGAAACATTAACTCTGCTTCTCTCTCCGCAGATGCTGCCAGACCTGTTGAGTTTTTCCAGCACTTTCTGTTTTTATCTGTATTCCCAGGTTGGCAAAAGTGGCTGCGACATTTCAAAGGCGCGATGGCAGGTTTTGCAATCACAGATGACAAAAGAAAAAATGCCCTATTCCTCCACTATGGAGGTGAAGAATTAGAAGACATCTTTGAAACACTTACACTTCAGCAAAAAATGCACTGACAACTTACAATATACCCATAAAAATACTATACGAAATATGAAACTATTATCTTCCAACACAGTAAGCAAGAAGGAAATGAAACAATTGACCAATATTGCACGTGATTGAGGCAATTAGCAACCAAATGTGACTGGTAATGTTGAACATATCGAATAGGAAATCAAACCACAAATATTTGAAGGTTGTCTCTCTAGTCAAGTATGCCAAAACGCACTCGAGACAGACAGAAAGCTGTCAGAGCCGCTGGTGTTAGCAAGATTACTGTCGCTGTCAGAGTACAGAGCTACTGAAGTTGAGGCTACCAATAGTAACTACCACACTTCAATTTCAACTCCTGTGAACACTATTCATCGCTCACATGCCGGGAAACCACCTGCAAAGCAAGAACAGCTGCCTCACAAATAGAGTTGTGACTTGTCCAAAGAATGTTTCCACTGTGGCGGTGCTTACCCACACTGAAAAGAGTGTCCTGCAGGGATGGACATCAACATGTTGCACCATGGACATTTGACAAAATTATTGTAATAAAAGAAAAATACTGCAGATGCTGGAAATCTGTAATAAAAACAAAAATTGCTGGAAATATTCAGCATCTGGTAGCATCTGACAGTAGAATGGAGTCCTCCCCTCCCCTGTAAGGACTCCATTCCATTCTCACAGTTTCTTCGTCTCCGTGCATTTGCTCTGAAGATGCAACCTTCCACAACAGTGCTTCTGATATGTCTTCCTTTTTCCTCAACCAAGGATTTCCCCCCACTGTGGTTGACAGGGACCTCAACCATGTCCGTCCCATTTCCCGCACCTTTGCCCTCACCCCTTCTCCTCCCTCCCAGAACTGCGACAGGGTTCCCTTTGTCCCATTTTCCACCCCACCTCCACATCCAAAGCATCATCCTCTGCCATTTCTGCGACGTCCAGTGTGATGCCCCTACCCCTACGAAACGTATCTTCCTCTCCCGTCCCCTGTCAGCATTCCAAAGAGATCATTCCATCCGCGACACCCTGGTCCACTCCTCCATTAACCCCACCACCTCGTCCCCTTTCCACATCATCTTCCCCTGAAATCGCAGGAGGTGTAATACTGCCCGTTTACCTCCTCTCCCCTCACTATCCAAGGCCCCAAATACTCCTTTCAGGTGAAGCAGCAATTTACTTGTACTTCTTTCAGTTTAGTATACTGTATTCACTGCTAACAATGTGGTCTCCTCACATTGGGGAGACCAAATGCAGATTGGGTGACCGTTTTGCGGAACAGCTCCGTTCAGTCTGAAAACATGACCCTAAGCTTCCTGTGGCTTGCCATTTCAACACACACCCCCTGCACTCATGCCCACATCTCTGTCCTGGGCTTGCTGCATGTCCCAGTGAACATCAATGCAAGCTCAAGGAACAGCACCTCATTTATCGATTACGCACGCTACAGCCTACCAGACTGGACATTGAGTTCAATAATTTCAGAGCATGACTGGCCCCCCACTTATTTATTTTTTAAATTTTATTTTAGTTTGTTTCATCATTCAATTTTTTTTTACCATGTGCCTGCCCACTTTTATTTATGTTTGTGCTTTTGGCTAGGGCTTCCATTATTCTGTCATTTAACACCCTCTCTACACTAAAGATTTGTCTTTCACCACATCATTAGCACACTCTCTTTGCCCTTACCCCATTACTTCCTTGTCAACTATTCTCTGTAACCCTCTGTCCTATCAACACCTTCCCTTTTGATCTCTTTTGCCCCACAAATGCTTTATTTGCTTAAAACCTATTACATTTCTAACCTTTGCCAGTTCTGATGAAAGATCACTGACCTGAAATGTTAACTCTGCTCCTGTCTCCACAATTATGACAAAATTAATAACTCAGCCACAGACATGGGTGCAATTAATCTGTATACGAAGTGTATAGCCAACCGAATGCCATCAAAACACAGTCCGATTTAAATCACATTTCTCCCTAATTAGTGAGATACCTGGCATTGTTTTTGCTTGCACAAGTAGTTAATGTCTTCCCGCATGCTTGATGAGTGATGCAGAGAATTCGGATAGATGTCCATCTGTTAGGAGTGATCTTGATCTCTTTCTCTCTCTCTTTCTACCCTCTCCCCTCTCCCTCTCTCCTCTCTGTGTCCATTCCTCCGTCTTTCCTCTGTGTCCATCCCTCCCCCCTCTGTGCCCCTCTCTCTCCCACCTCTGTGTCCCCATTTCTCTCCCTCCTCTTTCCCCTCTGTGCCCCCTCTCCCTGTTTACCTCCCCCCTCCTTCTGCCTCCTCTCCCTTTCCCACTTCTTTACCCTTCACCTCTCTCCCCCTGCTCCCCTCGCTCTCCCACCTACACCCCTCCCTTTCTTTCCCCTTCGCCCCTCACTCTCCCCCTCTGTCCTCTCTTCCCCTTGCACTCTCCCGTCCCGCTCTCTCTTCCCCCTCTCTCCCCCACCCCCTTTCTCTCCCTATCTCTCCCTCTCTCTCTCCCCCGCCTCCTCTCTCTCCCCCTCGCCCCCTCCCTCTCACCTCCTCTCTCTCCCCCAATCACTCTCCCCCTCCCCCCTCTGCTCCTTCTCCCTCTCCCCACCTCTCTATCCACTCTCCCCCCCCACTCTCTCCCTCTCTCCCCCTCTCTCTCTCTCCCCACTCTCTCCCTCTCTCCCCCCTCTCTCTGCCCCTCTCTCTCCTCCCCTATCTCCCTCCCTCGTTCCCGCCCCCGCTTTCTGCCCCTCAACCCCAATGCACAAGGAGTGGAAACACATTGCCCCTTGGCACCAGCCCTACACGCTCAGATAAAACAGGGCGTTTGGAGAGATGAGAAAGTGGATTGTCTGCCTATATAAAAAAAGCAGCTTGCTCTGGCTCAAAGAAGTCTTGCCTTTCCAGTTTGAGCATTGCTTTCCTGTGCGCTATCCTATCTATTCTACTCACACCAACACTCTCCAGAGCTGATTCCACAGGTCAGACATGGGCAGAAAACACTTGATTGATGGCTCCAGTCTTCCCAGCGAGTTCCACCTCCCCCGTTTTCCCCCAGCTCCGCCCTCTGCTCCCATTGGTCAGCGCTCCCTGATTTGATGGCTCCAGTCTTCCCGGAGAGTCCCACCTGCCACCCTCTCTCCAATCCGACACAGGTCCTCGCGCAGGCATACCATTCGCACTTTTGATTGGTGGGCCGGATACAAAACTTTGGCGGGCTGTAGGAACTAGCCCAATGCTCCAATGCCCCGATCCTTTGTAATTATTTTCACTCCCGATAATTATAAATGTCTTCGTCTAAGCCTGTTTTAAAACAGAAGTTTAAAGGCAAGACATTTAAAATTACCACAGCCATCAACATTTTTACCGCGGACACTGGTAACCCCAGTTGCCAACCCCTGGTGTCCTGCTACTGGTAAGCAGTGCGAAGCTTGTGGAAAACCCAACCACTTTGCTCATGTTTGTTTCTCATCAGCAAAATCAACTACTAAAACCAATACCAACTGGCAAAGGTTAGAAATGTAATGGGTGCCACAAATGCATACCACAACAAAAAGGCAAGAAAATGTAGCTAATGTAGAGGCGGATGACCCTGAACATACAGATAGTACATACAAATAGTACATTAGAGATAGTCAGCACGGTTTTGTGACGGGTAGGTCGTGCCTCACAAACCTTATTGAGTTTTTCGAGAAGGTGACCAAACAGGTGGATGAGGGTAAAGCAGTGGATGTGGTGTATATGGATTTCAGTAAGGCGTTTGATAAGGTTCCCCACGGTAGGCTATTGCAGAAAATACGGAAGTATGGGGTTGAAGGCGATTTAGAGCTTTGGATCAGAAATTGGCTAGCTGAAAGAAGACAGAGGGTGGTGGTTGATGGCAAATGTTCATCCTGGAGTTTAGTTACTAGTGGTGTACCGCAAGGATCTGTTTTGGGGCCACTGCTGTTTGTCATTTTTATAAATGACCTGGAAGAGGGTGTAGAAGGGTGGGTTAGTAAATTTGCAGATGACACTAAGGTCGGTGGAGTTGTGGATAGTGCCGAAGGATGTTGTAGGGTACAGAGAGACATAGATAGGCTGCAGAGCTGGGCTGAGAGATGGCAAATGGAATTTAATGCGGAAAAGTGTGAGGTGATTCACTTTGGAAGGAGTAACAGGAATGCAGAGTACTGGGCTAATGGGAAGATTCTTGGTAGTGTAGATGAACAGAGAGATCTTGGTGTCCAGGTGCATAAATCCCTGAAGGTTGCTAACCAGGTTAATAGGGCTGTTAAGAAGGCATATGGTGTGTTAGCTTTTATTAGTAGGGGGGTCGAGTTTCGGAGCCACGAGGTCATGCTGCAGCTGTACAAAACTCTGGTGAGACCGCACCTGGAGTATTGCGTGCAGTTCTGGTCACCGCATTATAGGAAGGATGTGGAAGCTATGGAAAGGGTGCAGAGGAGATTTACTAGGATGTTGCCTGGTATGGAGGGAAGGTCTTACGAGGAAAGGCTGAGGGACTTGAGGTTGTTTTCGTTGGAGAGAAGGAGGAGGAGAGGTGACTTAATAGAGACATATAAGATAATCAGAGGGTTAGATAGGGTGGATAGTGAGCGTCTTTTTCCTCGGATGGTGATGGCAAACACGAGGGGACATAGCTTCAAGTTGAGGGGTGATAGATATAGGACAGATGTGAGAGGTAGTTTCTTTACTCAGAGAGTAGTAAGGGCTTGGAACGCCCTGCCTGCAGCAGTAGTAGATTCGCCAACTTTAAGGGCATTTAAGTGGACATTGGATAGACACATGGATGAAAATGGAATAGTGTAGGTCAGATGGTTTCACAGGTCGGCGCAACATCGAGGGCCGAAGGGCCTGTACTGCGCTGTAATGTTCTAATTCTAATTCTAATTCTAATACCTTTGTGCTCTCTCTCTCAAACACAGTAAATAGCCACATGTGACAGTGACCATTGGCTGCTCGGGCAGAGATGCTCTCATAGATATGGGAACATCTGTCAAAATCATGGGGGACAAAACATTCAACAAACTTCAGGATTGCCCTATTCTCTGCAAACCAGGGAATACGTAAATATTCCCTAACAACAGTGACAAACCGCTGAAAATCGTAGCTACTTTTGAAATGCCAGTCTCATTCAAAGACACTAGAATGAATGCTCTATTTTATATCATATCTGGAGAATGTGACATGTTTATCAGTTTTCACACAGCAACAGATCTGCACATGATTGCAGTCACATACATGATTACTACGCATAACAACAACATTCTCAAACAGTATGCTGACCGCTTCACCGGCATTCACAAACCGAAAGGTGTTACATGCAATCTGGATGGAGATCCTCATGTGCCCCCAGTCACGGATCAATAGCAAAGAATACCATTTCATGTTAGAAAACAGACAGAGAAGGAACTTTAATGACTACTTGGCCTTGACATTATTGAGAAAGTTGGTGATGAACCTACCCCTTGGGTCTCGCCCATACAGGTCGTCAAGAAACCCAAGAGCAAGATCCAGATTAGAATCTGCATTGATATTGTTCCACTTCGCCGCGGGTCACAACATATATTTAAATGTTTTACCCAGTTACCGATATGGCCCATTATATATTTTATCTATTCTAGTTTCAGAATAAAAATCCCCCAACCAAGTTTCTTTAATAAGCAACAAAATTATTCATTTATTATAGAACAAGACTCATTCAATAAAGATGCCAAGATTATTAACACACAGGTTGAAATATGAAAGTATAAATATATTCCCTTCTAAATAACCCAACACACATGCACACACACATAATAGTTAAAGGAAAAATAAAGAAGCTTTCTCTGCAGAGATCAACATAACAAAGAAACCAAAAACAAACTTTGGCCAAGCACTTGTTAATTCTTGAAGAAAAAGGATAAGATATGAATGTTCCAGTTGGTCGGGTGACCAGACACACATAGACGGGTGTCACTAGACATATGCAATTGTTACTTGGATCTTTTCAGAAGCAGTTTATTCAGGAGATGTCAAGAGAAAGTCTTGAAGAAGCTTCTCAGGAGCAATGCTGCATCAGTGTCTCCAGTTCTCACACTGGATTCTCAACGTCTCTCAAAGAGGTGGAACAGGTTGAGCTGGTAGCCGCTCTCTCTTCGCAGGCTTACAGCCCAACAGCCCATTCAAACAGTTCAAAAATGAAACCATCTCCTGACCACCATAAATCTGTAAATGTAACTTCTCTGTAAAGAGCTCCAACAGCCAGAAAGGTTCCTGCTGTTTACTTAGCTTAAGACACGTGATTTCCAGTAAGTATTTGTTTTTAAGAAAGTCCCAAGTGTGTTTCTTTTAAAGAAAAAACACGCCCAGCATCTCCTCAAATATTCTCCAAAGTCCTCAAAAATATTAACAATGGAAGCAACTGCATGACACTTCCACCCTTACTTCTAATTTCAGAATAAAAATCCCCCAACCAAGTTTCTTTAATGAGCAACAAAATTATTCATTTATTATAGAACAAGACTCATTCAATAAAAACCATTTTTAAATGTGTTTCATTACAAAGTGTGGACAAAAAAACAGAATATGAAAAAAATTAATACATTTACACATTCATTCCCATTCACTCTTTAGCTGTAAGTAATACAGTTATGCTATATACCATCATGGCACTCAGATAACTCAAAGCAAAGTAAAATTCTAAACAAAGCATCAGCAATTACATTGTTTTCCCTGCAATGTGGATAATCTTTAAGTGATAGGTATGTAATAGTAAACTCCATCGAAATAGTCTGGCATCTGGTATTTGAATTTTTCCACAAAGACTAGGGGTTATGATCAGTATATACCAGTGTCTCTCTGTAGCCATGGTGGACATAGACTTCAAAATGTTTAAGAGCTAGTAGTAAGCTCAGGGTTTCTTTTACCATTGTAGGGTATCTCTTTTGGTGTCAATTTTGCTTATTGGAAAAAAATATCCCACTGGCCTTTCTATGCCCAATTCACCTTCTTGTAACAGGAATGCATCAATTGCTACCTTGAATGGCTTACTGAAATCTAAGACAGCCAACACTGACTCATTGATCAAAATTGCTTTGAGCCTCTGAAACGATGCTTGGCACTCTCCTGACCAAATTACTTTGTTTTGTTTTGCAACAAATTCCTCTGTGGAGCAGCTATGTTGCTGAAATTTGGTACAAACTTGCAGTAAGAAACTGCATATCCCTAAAAACTTCACGATTTCTCGTTTAGTTTTAGGGGCGGGGAACTCCACCAATGCTTGTACGTTTGCCCTGCTATATGCCCAGGGTAGGTTACCCGCGCTTTTGCAAATTCACTTTTGGCAAGGTTTATCACCAAATCAACTAACTGTAATTTTCTAAATAGAGCTACTAGTTGTCCCAAGTGGTCCTTCTAAGTGTCACTGTATACCAGCACATTTATTTATTTATTTAGAGATACAGCACTGAAACAGGCCCTTTGGCCCACCGAGTCTGTGCCGACCATCAACCACCCATTTCTACTAACCCTACATTAATCCCATATTCCTACCACATCCCCTCAATTCTCCTACCACCTACCTACACTAGGAGCAATTTACAATGGCCAATTTACCTATCAACCTGCAAGTCTTTGGCTGTGGGAGGAAACCAGAGCACCCGGCAGAAACCCACACGGTCACAGGGAGAACTTGCAAATTCCACACAGGCAGTCCCCAGAATCGAACCCGGGTCGCTGGAGCTGTGAGGCTGCGGTGCTAACCACTGGGCCACTGTGCCGCCCCACATTGTAAAGATAAACCACACAGTTAGGAACACTGGCTACCACTTTGTTGATTCGTCTCTGGAAAATTGCTGAGGCATTTTTTAGCCCAAATGGCATCACTCGGCATTGGAAAAGACCATCTAGTGTGACAAAGGCCGATATTTGTTTAGTTCGAGGTGTTAAAGGAACCTGCCAGTATCCCTTTAACAAATCTATTTTGGTAAGAAACGTGGCATGGCCAACTCTGTCAATACAGTCTTCCAAGCAAGGAATTGGGTATAGTCTGCCTTTGTTTCTGCATTAACCTTTCTGTAGTCTATGCAAAATCTAGTTGAACCATCAGGCTTAAGCACTAAAATGACTGGGGAACTCAAGCTGCTTTGACTTGGTTCAATTAGATGATTTCCCAACATGTATTGGATTTCTGCTTTCTTCTGGGCCTGTTTCTCTGGATGTGAGCAATAAGGATGCTGTTTTATAGAAGAGGTTTCTCCGACATCCACATCATGTATGGCAGAGATTGTACATCATCGTTTGTCCCTACAGACTCCTTTAAATGCTGTGAGTAGCCTTGTTAGGTCTTCCTGTTGTTCTGCATCTAAATATGAAGGCCTAGTGTCTAATCTCCCCAACAATTCAGTGTTAGGTAACCGGATAGTAGGAGGTTCATTTTGGGAATTGTCTAGGCCTCCTTCTGCCTCATCTTCACTATCCCTTCCATCCTTCACTGTCCTTACTACCTGACATACCTGTGCTTGCTTATAATCCTCCTGGCGATGATATTGTTACAATTTATTGATATGACACAGCCGATTCTTTTTCCGGCGATCTGGCGTGTCAATCAAATAATTTACTTTACCAATCCTTTTGACTACTCTATATGGACCACTGAACCATGCTTTCAGCAGTTCACTTTGTAAAGGCTGTAATACTAACACCGCCTCCCCTGGTTGAAATGTTCGTGTCTTGGCATGCTTGTTTGCCCATTTCTTCATGGTTGTTTGGGAAGCTTTAAGGTGTTCCTGAGCCACTTTGCAGGCTCTTGTGAGCTGCTCCCAAAACACAGATACATAATCTAACATGGAAGATTCATCCCTCTGTTCTCAAAACTTTTCTTTGATTAGTTTTAGAGGACCTCTTACATCATGTCCATAAACTAATTCAAAAGGACTAAAACCTGTAGACTCATTAGGAGAATCTCTAGTGGCAAACAAAAGAAATTCCACCCCTTTGTCCGAATCATGGGAATATTCATGACAATATGCCCTGATCATCAATTTGAGGGTCTGATGGTAACGTTCTAAAGCTCCTGGTGTCTGTGGGTGGTATGCTGAGGACTTTAACTATGTTACCCCAGATTACACATAACTTCCTGAAAAATTTTAGACATAATATTGGAACCTTGATCTGACTGGATCTGAATCAGTAATCCATATTGAGTTAAGAACTGAGTTAACTTCTCTACCACTACCTTAGCAGAAATTGTTCTCAAGGGAATGGCCTCTAGGAACCAAGTAGCCATATCCATAACATGAGTATATATTGTTTTCGGTAAAGGTCCCACATAGTCTTCCAACACCTGACTAAATGGTTCCCATAAACTGGTATGGGAATTAGAGGTGCCGGTTTTATTGCAGGTTGCGGATTTCCCACAATCTGGCACGTATTCTATGTTTTACAAAACTGCACCACATCCTGGCCAGTAAAAATGTCAACTTATACGTGATTGGGTTTTCTGGATCCCCACATGTCCCGCGAAAGGAATGTCATGAGCTGTCCTTAATATTTCCTGGCAATACTTGGGCGGTACCACTATCTGGTGAACCAGCATCCATTCTTCATCCACTTATTCATCAGAATCCCATTTTTAATATAGTAGCCTTCTGGAACTCTCTTTGCCTCAGCTTCAGTTAGAGCCAAATGTGCCACTTTACTTAACTCTGGATCAGCTTGCGGAGCCTTGATCAGAGAAGACTAACTGAACATATCCTTCGGATTAGCCAATTCCCCAAAGAAAATTTCAGATATTCAGCTATCTGTCTGTGGTGCCAATTTGACCTCTGACAAAAGAACTTGTTTAGCCACTGCTTGGGTCAAAGAGAACTATTGATGTTTAAGTTTATTGTTTACATTTTTGGAAACAAACCATTGAAACATGCTATGTCCCTCATTTACTGAGAAGGGGAGGGATGTAGCATTTTGAAAATTGCATTGTGCATTTTGTTCACTTGAAGCTGCTATATAGACACATGCCAACAGCGGGACTGGAAAGTGAAGGTATAAGAATAAAAAAGAATCTATTGTTTTCAACAGCATGCAGTCTCTTATCTCTTTTTAAATTCAGCTGGCTCTTACTTCAGTCCCGATTTGCTTGCACTCAGGCAAGTTGGTGGAAGCACTGTGCTGAGTTCCTGTAGATGTTTGAAGGTTTCTGCTGACTACAGAAAGGCTGGGAGAATTATATAGGCTTTCATAAGTTTGTGGGCAGTAGTTTCAGTACAGCATGAGTAGGACAGGCAGAAGAGTAGGCAAGGAGGGGAATCTCTGAGAGGAGAGAGGAGAAAGAGGCCTCTCCTTAGAAGACCCTGCCCTGAGAGAGTCTTCCAGGAGCACTAGTCCTGCATTGGGATGAGCCAGGAACAATGCCTCAGGAAGCTTCACCTTTCTATAAGGACGTGGTGAAGGAGTTGTCATCTCCTTCACAAAGACCTGGTGCCTCATGCGTCACAGTTCACTATTCACAGAAGTATCCGGGTGGTGACAGAGGCACTCAACAGGAGGAGAGGGGACTTCATTCTCTTCTCTCTGAGGAGGCAAACCCAAGATGAGAAGATAATTGGGTTCGCCAGGATAGCTGGCTTCCCAATGATGCAGGGTACTATTTGTACTATATCTGAAAAGATTTATGTCTAAGATATTGAGAGTAGACCACTCCCACTGCAGTGATGATGATGTAATAGTCACTTGGGGATTAGGCTTGGAAGAAGCTAGAAGCATCAGGAGATGTGCTAGTTCAATAGACTTGTGGAGAGTGTAAATAGTTATATGTATATCATAAACAAGTTATTCTTGAGTCCTACAAAGACTCCCGAGACTTCTTTGAACAACCCTCGATTTACGCTATAACAATACACACTATTGACTGTGCACACATGACTCTGCAGGCACCCATGTCAATGGGAAGCAATACTGCAAGGGCTACCAATCAGTCAATGTGCAGTTGGTGTGTGACCACACCAAGAAATTCATCTTGGTGAATGCCTGCTATCTTGGAAGTACCCATGATGCTTTCATCCTTCAACAGTCTGCACTACCCAAAGTCTTCGGGCCTCTAAGACTGACAGCAGGGTGGCTGCTGGAAGATGACGGATACCCTCTCCACACATGGGTCACCACCTCCTTGCGTCATCCCACTACGCGAGGTCAGAGGATCTTCAATGAGAGCCATGGATCCACCGTAATACCATAAAAAAAACTATCGGTAGAGATTTCGCTGTCTTGATTGTCTGAGGGGATCTCAGCAGTTCATGCCTGAGACGTTTTCTTTGTGGTAATGTAGGTTAGTGACTCATTATCCCTTCTGCCCCAAAGTATGCCTTAATGTGCCCAATGTCTGGCTAATTTGCAGTGTGCAGGGGGAGCAAATAGAAAACTCCTCGTTATTCTATTGTGAGTTACTGGGCACACCACTTCCCCTCACAATAATTATTGACTTCAAAAGGCAACAGTATGAATGCATCACTAGCCTGTGGCTTACAATTGTCAAAATTATTACTGGATAATTAACAGTCGCAATAAACACAGGCCGTACATAATAGGATTCCTGAATAATGAAAGTAGAAAAAAGGGATTAGCGAGGAGGAAAATAATCACAACCAATCTGGAAGAAGATGGTTCAATGACTTGACAACCCAGATGTTGAATGGCATACATGAAAGCCAAAAAGCTTCAAGATTTATGAATGATATGTAATAAAACGTGGCAAATTGCTAGATAAATAAATTGCATAGTTATCACTTTCTCTCTTTCAGGTGTGATACCTAATCTTGGTGATTTTCCTAATGTATTCTTCTAATTATCCTCTGACAATTGTATCATGACTTCACAAAATGTATGTACTTATTAAAATAATAAATGCTGACTAACTATTGAGCATCTTACACTTGAAGAAAACAAGCTTAGGAAACATACACAATATCTAGCAGCAATTTACAGAAGTATCGAAAAATTTATTTTGAAGCACCTTTTTTCTATATAAAATGATACCATGTGAAGGGCGGCACAGTGGCGCAGTGGTTAGCACTGCAGCCTCACAGCTCCAGCGACCCAGGTTCAATTCTGGGTACTGCCTGTGTGGAGTTTGCAAGTTCTCCCTCTGTCTGCGTGGGTTTCCTCCGGGTGCTCCGGTTTCCTCCCATATGCCAAAGACTTGCTGGTTGATAGGTTAATTGGCCATTATAAATTGCCCCTGGTATAGGTAGGTGGTAGGGAAATATAGGGACAGGTGGGGATGTGGTAGGAATATGGAATTAGTGTAGGATTAGTATAAATGGGTGGTTGATGGTCGGCACAGACTCGGTGGGCTGAAGGGCCTGTTTCAGTGCTGTATCACTAAAACAAACTTAGCAAAGATTTCTTCATTAACATAATTAGAATCCACTGAGCTAACCTCTAACAGCAAACAAATAAGAACCTTTTTTTGCAAACTTGTAAGCCAAGCTAGCAGAGCGTTAAATTCACATGTAATAGTATGGGTAATAACGCATCTATCCTTCAGTGGTCTGAATTGAGAATGGCATATCCTTATGGTGAAGCTGGTGGAAGAGCAGAACAATTTGAACAGATTTCTGTGTTTAACTGTGCTTGTGTAGATGGCAGAAGTTGCTGCCCAATTTATTCCCTGGTAATGGTGAACGCTGATCGCCTTACTGTTACCGTTAGTTTGGTATGTTATTCTGCAGTTACCAGGTCCTTACTGAAAGTCTGCCGTTATTTCATTGAAAAACAAAAGAGAGTGATTCTATGGCCTGGAATTTCCTCTTCGGGGCAGTGACTTGAGGATTGGAGGGCAGGGTGGGGGTGATGCATGGTACTTCCATCCACTTCTTCTGGGTCAGGGCCAATTAGACATGTACTGCTAGTTTTCATCAGGATTCCCACCAACAATATGAGCCTGCCGGTGCCCAACATGAAATATTTGTGGTGCTGCAGTGGAAATACTGCTGAAGCGCTAAAGATCCAACGAGAGATTTAAAGGGGCACAAGCACTCCAAAATGTCAGAAGGAGGCCAGCTAATGAAGGTCTCAGTCGAGACCAAGGGCTTCAGCAGTTATGTCTGTGAGGTCAACTGCTAGGAGACGAGTTTAGTTTAGAGATACAGCACTGAAACAGGCCCTTCAGCCCACCGAGTCTGTGCTGACCATCAACCACCCATTTATACTAATCATACATTCCTACCACATCCCCACCTGTCCCTATATTCCCCTACCTATACTAGGGGCAATTTATAATGGCCAATTTACCTATCAACCTGCAAGTCTTTGGCTGTGGGAGGAAACCGAAGCACCTGGTGTAAACCCACGCAGACACATGGAGAACTTGCAAACTCCACACAGGCAGTACCCAGAATTGAACCCGGGTCGCTGGAGCTGTGAGGCTGTGGTGCTAACCACTGCGCCACTGTGCCGCCCTCAGTTCCCAGTTTATATGGATGAGGTACATGCTGAGATTGGAATCTTGCTTGAAGTGAAATGATTGAACAGGGACCTGTTTTAAATCATTTTAAGTGAGGCTTGTTAATGTCAATAACACAGTCTTTTTTTTTAGCACCAAATCACCCAATTGGAATATTGATGCAATACAAATTGGACAGTGAAGTTAGGGTTGTATATTTTGACTCTCACTGTGGTCACACACACAGAAATTTGGGGCTAACATTTAATGGTGCAATATCACAGTGCGAGAATCATGTTTCTAAAAAAACAGTCTAAATGCTTTCAAAAATTATTAATAGCGTAAAATGAATAAATAGCCTGAGTAATTGTTAAAGGGCCAGAGGCTTCATGCATGGCTTTAGCCAACACCAAGTTATTCATCTGTATCCTTAGTGGATATCAGACTCCATCTGAAAGTGAATGCTAACTCTTGTCTTCTGGTCCAGCATCTGAAAACTTGAGATCAGTCAAGCCCTGAGCTAATGTGATAATGATACAAAGTCTACCTCATGCTGTTCCATATTCTGGTGATTACAGTTTGCTTGCAGAACACACCTGGCATTTTCTTAACTGGTTTTCTATGGTTTGCATGAGAGTGTTAACTTCACACGTGATCTAAAACCATGTGCTACCTGACCACTTTTATTGGGAGATAATTAAAATTAACACGTTCTCCCAGCCTCATGGTCTCTCAAAAGTCTCTCAGGATATTGATGACAGTGGCAAAACTGCATTTATATATATATCTATGCATAGATTAACTGCGCTGAGAAGATTGTGTTGCGCTTTCTCTTTGAACCACTGTAGTCCTTGTAGGGATAGTGCTTCCACAATGGTGTTATGTAAGAAATTCCAGGAAATGGACCCAGTAACAATAAAGGAATAGTAATAAATGAATCAAATCTTAATCCATGTTACACCTGGCAGGTGAAGGCTTGTTGCCTTTCCTGGGTAAAAAGTAGAAAAATGTAAATTTTTCAGAACTGCCATTTGTCATCTCCAAAAGCACAATTGTGCTGAATTTAGTCGTGCCAGCAGGGCTCCTGGCATCGGGCCAAAGAGGCGAGGGGAACCTCGCCTCAACCTTTCAGAGACCCCCTGGTATGATTCAACAATGCTTGGGCACTTAACTGCCCAACACCAGGATTGCCGATCAGAGGGCTGGTAGCTCAGTAGTATCGGCAGCACCACCAGGAGCAGTAGCCACTGCCGGTACCACAGGAGGCTTGGGAACAGGCCCAGTGCTGGAATCCTGGACCAGAGATGAGTGAGGTGGGGTCACCGGGGCCAGTCCAGCAGGCCTGGGCGATGAGGGCAGGTGACTGGGTGTTACTGGAGGGGCAGCCTTTGCCTCCATGGGCCACATATGGTCTACAGAGGAGGCCCCTGCCCCCAAAGCCCTCAGGGAAACCACATTGTTTTACTGGTTTAATTTCAGCAATGGCACGAGGTCCTAAGTGGCTGGTGATTTCCCATTTATGGGCCTCAATTGGCCTCTGGGCGGAAAGGCCATCTTTGGCTTTTTCCGCCCCCAAATTAATTGGGTGCAATGGGAAGGCAATGGGCCAACTTCCCCCACCTCCCGCCTTCTGTCGCATTCTATGGCCCCCACCCCCCGCCTCCTTGCCTGTCTCTGGGGCAGCCCATTATATTCTGCTCTTGCACCCAAAATATTAGCACAGTTTTGTGTTACAAAGATCCCCAGGATTCCAACACAAATTTGTGGTTTGAAGTTCTTAGATTACCTTAATTACACTTGTATTATCACAGCATAAGAGAAAGATGAAGAGAAAGTAAAGATGTGATGCTTGAAGGATAACATAATTTTAGTATTAATATTTAAAGTTGAAAGGCATTTTCTATCAGCCAATTACGATGCAAAAAAATCAGAATTTTCAGATTCCCAAACAAAATATATATATTTTTTTATGACTATTGTACTCAAAAAAGTATATTTTATACTTGCGGCATCTATTGAAAACTAGCGATTAAAGCAGAAACATGTATTATGCTGCTTCTTAAAAGCATGGAGCCTGTCATTGAGATTCCTTCTTCATTGTTATCATGCTCATGTTCCTCTTCTGATTTTTTTTGAACAGATATGTGTGTTGGAGAGACAAATCTTTGATTTCCTTGGCTACCAATGGGCACCTATCCTGGCCAATTTTTTGCACATTGTCACAGTCATTTTTGGCCTTTTTGGGACAATCCAGTTCAGACAACGATATGTAATCAGGGTGAGTAGAACACTTTAAAGTTCTAAAAACGGTATTATTGGCTGAGTCAAGAGATACAGAGGGCAGTGAAGCTGTCAGAAGAGGATGTTAATTTTTCATGCTATTTAAAGAAATAACTGAACTGGAAAATTGAACAGACAAGATCACAAATCATTTTGTCTTATTGGTCTTCAAGTTAAATCATTTGAATCATATTAAATCATGGCATAATTTTCCACAATTTTATTTGATATATTGATTTAAAGGATCAGTTACTTCCATAGATTGATTACTGTAATATTTTCTCTAGCTATGTACCATTATTTTAAATTGATAGCCCAAACCTTGCAATAAACTTTTATACATTGTTATGGTTGTGATATAACACATACATAGAAGCTGCAATTGCTAAATTCCTAAAATAAAGTAGTCAAAACACTGACGTGCATACGTTTAACCGTATTGAGTGGATAGTAAGAAACAGCTACATTATATTTTTCATCTCAAAGCTGAAGTAGAAGTTACAGTAGAGGCTCTGAATAAGCTAAAGTTGAGCCACAGCTCATTCTCCTGCCAGAGGGCACATATTGTGGAATTACGCAACTCCAATATGGGCTGGCTTGTGTGCAGTTTCATATGTGTTTCTGGTGTGTGCTGGAAGTGCTGGAGCAGAATTTGTATCCTAAATTTCTTGGTATGACTTTGTGATAAGTAAATTTTTGCTTTGCTTTGTTTGTTATATGTTTTGTTTGATTTTGATAGTTGAATCTCTTTAATTTGTGAGTACTAATGTTTATCTGCGCAAGAACACTAAAGCATAATCACAAATCACAATGTGAACTGAGTGCATTGTAAACAGACTGGGAAGTTGAGAATTTGGTGAGAGTGGAAATTTAGCGA